>NC_059177.1:57694402-58294402 GCF_019923935.1 Bubalus bubalis
TTACCGCGATCATTTCACAGTAAAGACATCAATCATCTCATATGCGTTAAACTAAAACAATGCTATATGTCAATTCTATCTCAATAAAACTGAAAAAATTAAAATTAAAAACATTTTCGTCGTACTTTTTTTTCTGTCCCGGATACCTATCCATTACTGCAAAAGATACTGGTTTTCTATTTAAGGTGGGAAACGTGAGACTTGTTTTTGAACTACAACTGGTTTAAGTTAGAAAAGCAAAAGCAAAGGGTAAAAACGTTCTAAAGTCAGACAGAGTGGGGAGGTGCAGAGCTACAAGGCTTCGGAGGCTTGGGCCTGGCCTTGTGGCGGCCTTCAGAGAGGTAAACTGGAGGACCAGAGAGGGTGAGGAATCTGCTTGAGCTCACACAGGAAGGCTCTGATAGACCACCATCGGGTTCCCGGTCACGGTCATCTCCCGCCTCTGAGGATCGTGGTGGGAGCGGAGGCGGGCTGACCTGGGGGAGGTCGAGGCCTGAGATGCTGGGCGTAGGGAGGCCCCTCGCTCTGCCCCAGCGACCCCTCCAGCCTGCCCTCTGCCCAGCCCAGGCTCACCTCCACCGTTTTTGTAGCAGAGGTAGGGGAAACGCCAGACGTTGCCCAAGCCGACGAAGCCACCGGCCACGGAAAGCACGAAGTCGATCCTGCTGGCCCACTTCTCCCGCTGCGGGGGCTTCCCCTCGGCCTCGTCCTCCGGCCGGGTGCCCGGGCTCTTCCCGGGAGACGGCTTCAGGATGTCCTTGTGGAAGTCTTTCAGACACTGCAGCTTCTCCTTGGTGGCCATGTCCTCCTCCTCGCTTTCTATGGCGGAAAGAGCAGACCCGGACATGCGTCGGTAAGGGGCGGGCTGTGCGTCCTGGCACGACCCCGCGGGCCACCTCTGACCTGCCGGGCCTGAGGCAGAGGGCCGGCCACCCCCTCATCCGTCCACTCCTCGGACCCCCCACCCCAGGTGATCAGGGGCCTGAGGACCTGGGGACCGACAGCTGCCATCCCCTAGGCACCCGTCCAACAGAAGCACCGTATCCACCAGCCCCGAATTCTGCACCCACAGGGAGATGAGCACGAAACCACCCAGCCCTGGCAGCGCCTCCGCAGAACACAACACCCTCCACGCAGGTCTAGCACCGCTTCCAAACCACAGCCTGCCTGTATCCTCTAGAAATCGTCTCCAAATCTCAGGTTTGCAGAGAAACCAGTGCCGCGGGGCAGGCCCTGGCCCAGCGGAGGTGCTCATCCCTCAAGGTTTTAAAGAACAGAGCTTCACGCTGGCATGTTTTCACGCTCCAGTGTTTCCAAGTATGTGTTTCAGTATTTGGAAACAGGGTTTCCGTCAAATACAGAACATGGGTACTTATAAAATACACTGGCAGCTTCTTAGCCAGTCGCATGTCTGCAGCATCAGGACAGGGATTTGCGCCGGCACAGGACTCTGGAAGGACTCTTGGTAGTTCCCACGAGTCCAGCTCAGGTGCTCGATATCGGTGCTCAGGTCCACCCTGACCCCTGGACCATCCAGGCCCCGGCCCGCTGACTGCCCTGTGGGCTCGGCAAGAGGGGGCTCCAGGGTTATCAAACCTCTAAGCTGCTCACGCTCACCCTCAGCGCCCCCCTGCTCGGACCCCATCCTAGAGGAGGTCTACCACAGGCCAGTGTGGCAACCCCTTCTCTGTACTGTGTCTGGTCCCCGAATCCTCAGTGTTTCTGGCAGCTTGACCTTGAGGGCAAGAGCATCCGGGTCCCGCCCAGCAGGAGAAGGTGTCTCCTACCCCCATGTGCCAGAGGACCACGAAGACCGGGGAGCCTCAGTCTCCCCAACTTCAAAATGAAAAGGAAGGCAGAGGGTGTTGATGCAGAGCCAGCTGCTTGTCTTTACGAGCCAAATTGGTGGCCAGTGCTGAACTCTCAGATTCCGGGGTAAAGTCAAGATTTCTAGGTTTCCTGGAAAAACTGGAAGGTGGACCCCAAGTTGGACTCACTCCTACAACGGTCATCCGCTGGACCAGAGGGGGCCATCGCCCTGGTGCTCCAGGGCCAGCTCGCCAGCTGGACCTGTCCAGGGGCATCTGAGTCTGCACTGAGTTAGGGTGGCACTAGCTGAAAATGCCTTGGTTGCTTCCTTGCTAACAGTCTCCTCCTCGACTAGAACAGAGGCTGCAGGGCACCGGGACCTGCCTTGCCCATGGCTGGGTGTCCCGAGCTGGCGCACAGTAGGTCGTCAGCTAAGGACGGCTGGGTCGATGGCTCCCAGAGTAGGTACACAGGTAGCTGGGGCCCAGTGACACCCCCCCAACTCTGCTGCTTTCCAACCCTGTGATACCGCGGGGTCTGAAGGAGGTCCGGCCGGGCCAGGTGACTACTGCCAAGGACCAGGGGAGGCGAGCAGGGAACGCCGGCCTGCCCCTGGCCCCGGCCCCTGCAGCCAGGCCCTCCGGGGCCGTGCTCGGAGGAGGAGAAGCACGCAAGCAAAACAGAATCCCCGCTTCCCCCATGCCTCCTTCCTCTCCCTGGCTCGGGGTGGGGGACCCCGATTGTTTCACTATCTGGCAGTGAGCAGACCGAGAAAAGGCTTCCTGGAGCCGCCGGGCGGCTCACTGGGCCTTCCTCTGTCTCCCGGAGCGCAGACGGCGGGGCATCCGCAGGCCTTTCTTCGCCTGCTCCCCTGGGGCGACGTGGGGTTCTGCCGAGCGCACGGCTACTGTAAAAATAGCCCGAGCGGCCAGCATTGTTCCAGCACGGAGCTCTGCAGCCCCCGATGGTTATCTCTGGGCCCATTGTGGCCCGGCTGGACGGCAGCATAATTGGAGGATGTGGGACTCCACTCCCTCCTGGTAGAGATGTTTTCCAGGGAATGACCCCGGAGTCTCCTCATCAAGACGGGCCGGTGCCGCCCTTTCGGGCTCTCCTTGGATCTTGGGGCCGGAAGGCACTTCACCAGGTCAGCCAGGCGGAGGGGGTGGTGACCGGCGGCTGCTCATACAGCCTGTGGGCGCTTGCGAAAGCCACCCTGAGTCCTGGCTCAGCGCTCTGGGCCCAGGCCCATGGCCCCCTCTGGCTCTAGAGAACCCTCGGGAAACGTGTGCGTGCAAAGTCGGTTCAGTCATGTTCAACTCTTTGCAACTTTCTGGACCCGTAGCCCGCCAGGCTCCTCTGTCCATGGGATTTCCCAGGCAAGAATACTGGAGTGGGTTGCTGTGCCCTCCTCCAGGGGATCTTCCCGACCCAGGGATCAAACCTGCGTCTCTTATGTCTCCTGCATTGGCAGGCAGGTTCTTTACCACTAGTGCCCCCTGGGAAGGCCTGAAACGTGAGGCAGGGGGCAAAAAAACAAGTTCCCTGAGCCACTTGGCTCCAGGCTCTCTGGTTCCACGTAAGATAAGACTTCCAACCCCTCTTTTCCACACTCAGGAACTCATCTTACTGACGCCTGTAGCTGAACCAGGAGCAGTGGTAAGGCCCGTCACGTCCTGGTGTTCTGGGGTCCCCCCACTCCTCATTTCTTAGGTGTCCAGGGACCGCCCCCCCACCTGTGGCTGCCCCCATCACAAGTTCACTGGCCTTCGGGAACACACAGCCCAGCCCTGCCCACGCTTTACTCGAGACGCACGCATGCCCGGACGAGGTCAGACCCGCGGGCAGGCAACCCCGACTCCCCCTCGGAGGGGGGCTCTTTCCAAGCCCCTCTGGAGCGTCCAACCGGCCCCGAGCCCGTGGAAGCCCACAGCAGCACGACCCGCAGATGTGGCCTCCTGTATGTTCCTGGCATCCACCCACGTGTCTCCATCACCCTGGCAACCAGCAGGCGCAGGCCCCACAGCCCTCCACGGGCATCCCCTGCAGACTCCGCTCGGGTCCCCCCTGCTGCTACTCTGCCCACCCCACCCCAACACTCTGTTCTCAAAAACCGCAGCTGGAAGCAACTCACAAAGCACTTTCAGATCCCAATGCCCTCCTACCCAACGCTCTGTCTCTCCTAGCAGAAGACACACGTTCCCCGCCACAGCCTTTCTTTGGGACGCTGGCCCCACGGAACCGCTTTGTGTTCAGCCCACTCCTCAGCCTCAGACTCCCTGGATGGAGGCCTCAGGCCCTCTGCAGGCAGCCTGGCCCTGCAGGAATCAAAGCATGAGCCTCGGCCTGGAAGCTGAGGGCCATTTCCCAGCTGAGTGACCTCAGGCAAGTTGCTCAACCCCTCTGGGTCAGTGTGTTCAAGTGTGAAGAGGGATAACTGTGGCCACCTCACAGGGATGCTGTGGGGGTGCCCGCGGCAGATACCCCTCCACTAGTTATCTGCCAGTATTCCTGGGCTTCCCAGGTGGCTCAGTGGTGAAGAATTTGCCTGCCAACGCAGGAGACATCAGACACGCAGGTTTGATCCCTGGGTCAGGAAGAGCCCCTAGAGGAGAACATGGCAAATCGCTCCAGTATTCTTGCCTGGAGACTCCCCACGGACAGAGGAGCTGGGTGGGCTACAGTCCACGTGGCCGCAAAGCGGCAGACAGCACCGAGTGACCGAGCACAAGCGTGCACGCCGGTATCACCACCATCGTCCCCGCTTTAACTATCACAGGGTCCACTCTGCCCCTGGGGTATGGAGGGCCCTGGTCCTACACAGGGCGAGATCAGCAGGGCCCAGAGAGGCCAAGTGACGCTCCTGAAGTCACGAAGCCGGGCGCGACGGCGATCATGGTGTTTTGGGGCCCCCAGCTCTGCCCTCAGCGTCCCTTGGCCAGTCCGGCCCGTCCATCTCGGCAGACTCCCCGTGCGGCTCGCTCACTGCTGCCCATCACCCGCCAAGCGCGCGCCCCCTGCTGCAGGAAGCACTTGGGGGCGAGCCCGCCCTGCGGGCGGCCCAGCGGCCCGCCGCCTTGCCGGCCAAGTGCTGTTTCCCTTGGCGCCAGGCCCAGGGCTACTCTGCAGCGGCCGTGATACATGATTCCCCATTTTAAGAACTTCCTCTTTGCTTATTACAGCTACAAGTGATCAGAGAATCCACTTGAACACAGAGGCTTTGGGACCAGACTCCCACACGAGGCTCCTAGTGCCCCGTAGCCTGGGTGGAGGCCAGAACCAGCTGTACCTGAAGACGGATTTGCACGTCACCTCGTCCACTGGGGCACGCACTCAGATTTCACCTTGCGCCAGCAACGCTGTGGGGTTCCAAGACGCTCCTTAGCTTCCTCCTAATTTCAAGCTACCAGAGTTTGGAGTCCTTGAAATCTGGGCTGAGCTGCCTATAAACAGTTTTCTATTCCTTCCTCAAACACCCTCAGCACTGCAGCAGGAATTTTTAGGGCCGTTTTCCGAACGGGGAGTGGAGGTGCAAGCAGGGAAGTGAGTGGAAGGAGGCTGGCAGCAGAGTGCCCAGCTGGTGTGCCCAGGGCTAGAGGCACCAGGGCGAAGCTTACGGGGCCTCTGCAGGGTTTGCCAATGGGGACAGTGAAGCCAGGAGGAAAGGTCTGCGGAGCTGGCGGGGGGCTGGGGACCGCGAGTGCCCCTGCGCTAGCCAGCTGTGTCTTGCTGTGGGCCCTCCCCTCAACTGTGCTCAGAAGCTGGGGGGTTCTCTGCCTCGCCCTTCCCTGCAGAATCGGAACCTTCTCAAGTTAACAGTGTCCCACCCAGCTCTCTCCTCAAAGACAGGGAGCCAGGTCACAGACCTGACCCTCAGGAATCCCTACAAGTTTTTAAAGTAAGAGGGCAGGGACTTCTTCTGTTTCCTTTTTGGGGTACTTCCCCCACCCTAAAAGGGCCTAGAGCACAGCCAGGCTATTCGATCGATCTCTGGGCCTGACCTCTGGGGGGTTAGGCCAGCGACTCCCAGGATCCCAGTACGAGGTGGGGAGCTGGACACAGAGCCATTCATCTCCCAGGTCGGGAGCCTGCCAGCTGCACGGCCCCCAGCCCACTGGGAAACCGTGGAAAGAAGCGCACGACTGGACCCCTTGCCGGCCCTTTCCAGAGCAGGGGTCCCGCCTCCTCTCTCCCTTCCTCTTTCCATCAATCGCTTCAGAGCCGGTGTTCTGGACTCACAGAGGCCGCGACTCAGCCGTGTGACCTGGGGCAACTAACAGCCTTCTCTGTGCCTCAGTTTCCGCACTGGTTAAAACACGGGGTTAAACCCAAAACTCGCCTCATAGCAATCTAACAGAACGACGCCTGTAAGACATGGGCGCACGGTGCCTGGACATATAAGTGATCAATAAACATTAGCTGTTATTGAAGAAAACACTGGCCACACTGGGACGTTATTCCCTTACGTGGCACCCTGAGTGTTTAAAGGAAAGGAAAAGAGACGGAGCTCCGCTGACGGTGCTCGTGGCACGCACACTTGCCTAGCGTGCACATTTATCCAGCATTTTCGGAGTTAACCGCACCCACGGGTGCCTCTTGGTGACCAGGCGCAGAGTGGTGACCTTACTTGCCCGGGGTCACACAGCAAGGGAAAGGCCGCCGGAGCCTCCCATGGCTCCCAGGTCTCTTTTGGCCTCTCAAGTCCACGTTCTCAACCGCTCAGCTGTTTCGGATCCCTCGCTCTAGATTGGTCACAAGGGAAATCAGGTCTGGTGCTTTTATGGTCGGCTTCAAGCTACCGGGCCGGGCTGACAGATTAGAGAAGTAGGTGAAGACAAACGGGGAAGTGAGGGCCACAGGGCAGAGACTGACGGGGCCGGGCCTGGGGACTGGGGCAACAGTCAGCGCCCAGGGTCACAGGGTTCGGCTCAAAGGCTGGGGCAGGGCGAGCGGAGCCACGGACTGCAGGCTTCCTCTGGCAGACAGGAAGAGTCTCCTGAACTTCTCTGATAAGCTCTGAAGGGGCTCTTCTGAGCACTGACCCCACGGGCTCAGTGATGAGGCTGCCTAGGATCAGTTAAAGTACTGTCTGCCCCAGCACGCTGCATACATACCATCCTGGCCCTGGAGAATGTTTACAACTAAGCGCCAGAACAAAGAAGAGGCGTGCTGAGAGCACTATTTCAATACTAGGGATAGCTGTTTTTGAAAAGAAAGCGAAAATTAATTTTAAAGGGTTTTAAAAAATTCTTTTCCATGAAGAGGTACACCTTTTAAAGATCCAATCATTTGTTTGAAGCCTGTGGTCTGTATCCTTCTGTCTTGGTTATCCATTCCTAACTCAGGCTAACTCAAGCGTGACAGGGGCTCAAAGGCCTCCGGGGACCTGGCAGGGACGGGGTCCGGGGGGAAAGGGCCTGCAGAATATGGGAGTCTGGGCTCCAGGCGGCAGTTCTCAAGTCCAGCCACCGTGGTCGAGGCCTTTGGGGTTGAGGCCACTGGGGCCAGACCCTCCAAATTCTCAAGAGGTAGTGAATCGGAGGCGTTTGTGCACATACAGCTTCCAACGGCTACAACACGCCGTTGTGGGCCCGGCGCCCAGCCTGTCCTCTTTGGCCAGACCACTGTTCCTGGTCACCCAAGGCAGCAGTGGCGAAGGGCAGGACAGGCTCGGCTGGAGAAGCTGACCAGCCGGCCTCCGAGGTCCAATGGCTCGCCCCCCTGAGGTCATCCAGGAAGCCCAGCATTGTTCTGCCAGGAACCAGGTCGAAACAATGAGCGAGGACTCTGCGGTCCTAGTGAAAGTGAGTTCTGCCCGGAGAATTGTTCTCCGCACGGCAGCTACTGGGCACAGGCTTTGTGACCTCCTGGGCTCAGCGTCTGTGGGCGCGGCCCTCCCCACCCCCCATGGAGGCTCACGTCTACCCCCCCGGAGAGCCCCCACTCTGCTGAGAGCACCCCGAGACTGGCTCAGCCTCAGCCTTCAACCTGCAGGAGTGCTGACTTCGCCCCCAGCCTCGCGGAGCCTCCCCATTTCACAGATTGGGAAACTGAGGCTCAGAACAGGGCGGGGGGGTGGGGAGGTGGCCCGGGGCACAGGCCACCAGGCCAGGCCGAGACTCGCCCCTGATTCCAGGCGGGCGGTGCCACCCCAGGACAAGGCGGCCTCTGCACAGGGTAGAGGCCTGTAGTTAGAGCGGGTAGTGTTTCTCCACCTGTGCTTTGCAGAGGAAAAAGTGGGCGAGGGTGAGCTGGTTCTGCAGAGGGCTGGCCTCTAGGACAACACAGGGGTGGTGGGGGGGGGCAGGATGTGGGCCCGAGGTACAGCCTTCTTCCCCATTACCAGGCCTGCTGGGGGCAGGGCGGAAGGCGCGGCGGGCAGGCCGCTCTCTGTGGCTGGGCGGGCGGGGGCGGGACAGCCAGCGCTGCCCTCGAGGGGAAGGGCCGCTGGGCACCCAACAGGCCGCAGACACGGGCCCTCAGGCGCTGGCCCTGGAGGCCGCTGAGTCAGGGCGCAGGGCAGTAGGCGAGGAGTCAAAGAGGGCTGGGGCTGGTTCTAGGTGCAGCTCTGCGGGCCAACAGTGTCTGGGGAGGAGGGAAGCGTGGGCAGCTCTGGTGAGCAGGGAGGAAACTGACCCAGTTCCTCCACTGGGTGCCAGGCGCTGCTCAGGGCCCAGGCCCAGAGGTGAGCCCCAGAGCTGACATTCCAGAAGGGGACCCAGACGCTAAACACACACACACACACACACACACGAGTAAATATTTACCACAGGACCTGGGCTGCGGAAGACAAGATAAATAAGCAGGAGGATGAGGACACGGGGAGTCAGGGCCCGCCCCCCCGCCCCCCCGAGCGCCCCCACCCCGCTCCCCCTGCCCACCCCCACCCCGAGCAGGTAAGGTTTTGTAACAGCAGACGCTCCCTCAAGCCTGCCTCTCTCTGGGCAGGCCCTGTGCTAAGCCCTTTCTGGAACCAAGGCATCTATTCCTCTTACGAGCCTGGATGAAGGTATGAGGCTCAGAGAGAATTGCTTGCCCAAAGTCACACAGCAACAGGATTCAGGGTCTGCACTTCCGACCGCACTGAAGCTGGGAACTGCACGGCAAACATCCGGGGAGTAAGCGGGGTTCTCTGGGCAGGGACGGTGTGTGTGGAGAGAGCCACACGGGCCATGGCGAAGGCCAGCTCGGAATGTGGAACTGCCCGGGGCGGAGAGCTTTGGGCTGCTCTAGGGACACGGGCTGGTTCCCTTTCACCCTGAGAGGGATTCGAGCTTGTGCTGGGCTTTGCTCTGTAAGATGCTCCCAGGAGGGAATTTCTAGTGGGGCCCTGAGTCCCGAGCCCTCAAGCCCCAGAGCCGCCAGTCTCCTCAGGGCGAGTGGAGCACCGCTGAGACGGGCTGACACTGTCTTCGGCAAACAGGGGCTGACCAAGGGTGGGCGGCTGGAACTGCCACCCCGTGGCCAAGGGCCGTAACGCGGGGGACCCAGAGGAGAACTCGCCCTTGTGAGGCTGGACCCCTGTCCCCTCCGTGGCGGGTAAAGCCCACAGGACTGGCAAGAACCAGGGTTAGCCTGGACGCTACACCATCTGTAGGTTCCAGGGACATGTCACTTCCCCGGGGCCCCTTCCAGGAAGGGCCCTGCCTGGACTGAGCCTGACCACCTCTCCTGCCCTCAGGATGCTAGTCTCCAGGGACGCGGGGGCTCATTTTGTCACGATGTCGCAGAAACAGTCGTCAGTTCAGGAGGAGGACACAGTCAGGTGTCTGCTACGAGTGAGCCTCCGAGGACTGCGGCCGGCCGGACTGGACCCCCTGGGGGAAGGTGCGGCTTCAGGAACAGCCAGGCTGCAGGGATCTGTCTCGGGGGGGAGCGGGGGCTCGGGCCCCAGTGCCACCCTGGAGACTGCCAGGACGGGCCGTGACCGCCGCTCGGGTGAAGCGGAGGGTGCTGCCGCTGCGGGGGCTCAGGGGCCTGTCCTGGCGCCTGGGGGGCGGTGAGTCAGCAGGCAACGGCCTCCTGGCCCTGACTCACCCGCCACAGGCCTGTCACTCTTTCCCCCGCCTGCCTCCCCGGCTCCCCCCGCACCCTCCCCGCCCCAGGCTCTGCCGGAAGTCGGGGTGTAGCGGGTCAACCACGATCCCTAGATGGGCGCTGCTGAACCAGGCATCCTTGCTGGAGGCCACAGAAAAGGAGATGTCAGAAAACAAAGAAAGGCTCGGTTTCCATTTTCTCAAAACACTTCCCCTTTCAAGCTGGAAGAACCCCTAAAGCCGCCTGCATCTCACCCTGCCGGCTAAGAGAGCGCACAGGGCGGCCGCTCCCCGGCTCTGCACAGATGCGGGGACAGACAGACAGACCAGGGCCAGCTGAGGGCTCACCTGTGGCCCCCGCCCGCTCGGAGCCGGCCACCCCGACCCTGTCCCCGGGGTTCTGCCGGAAGTCACAGCCCCGGGGACACCCGCGGGGGCCGTGTGTTTGCAGCAAGGCCTTCAGCAAGTCACGGCCGTCAGCCTCGGAGTCATCACGTGCGGCCTGCGGGGAGGACAACTCCCAGCTCACCCGTGTTTGTAAACAAGCTCCCCGTCCTCACTGTTCCTCTTTTAACCATGTTTCTCCTCCTCACCCAGCTCCACGTTTCACCTCTGCCTCGCTTCAAGGAGAGGTTGCTGCCTGGGGAATCAAACAGCCCGCGATTCAGCGCAGCAGAGGGGGTCACCCACTAGCACGGCCGCCCCCACCGCAGAGGGCAGGGGCTGGCTGCCTGCGCTTTCGCTTTCTGGGCCTGGAAGTTATGTTTCACGTATCCTCCACCACCCAGGGCTTCCCTGGGGGCTCAGATGGTAAAGAATCTGCCTGCAGGGCAGGGGACCTGAGTTTGGACCCTGGGTCGAGAAGATCCCCTGGAGAAGGAAATGGCCACCCACTCCAGAATGCCTTGCCTGGAGAAGCCCATGGACAGAGGAGCCTGGTGGGCTTCATACAATCCATGGGGTCGCAAAGAGTCGGACACGACTGAGCAGCTGACACTCCCACTTTCCAACACCCAGAGTCCCCACCAAGATGCCAGGGCCTCTGAACCACGCAGCCCAAGCCTTCCCACGCTTCCACACCTTGGCTGCTGCTGTTCCCTTGACCCGGCACACTTTTCCCTGCGTAACCCACAGGCAACCTCCCCAGACGGTGGTCTGGCGGATCCCCGGTCTCCCCCTGGCACTTTCCCGGACGGCACAGGCTACACCGCCTCTGCCCCACACTCCCTGGGCCTGCTCCCCCACTCACAGCACGAGGCTCGACAAACACGGATATCTGTCAGATGGAACATCTGGGGCTCAGGACGTGGGGGACCCTCGGTGCGGGAGTAAAGCTCTCCCACCTTGCAGCTGTGTGGCCGCCTTGACGAGGGCGAGGGAGCAAAGACGGAGCAAAGGGCAAGAGCAGACGTTCAGGGACATCCCTGGTGGTGCGGTGGGTAGGAATCTGCCTGGCAAGGCAGGGACACGGGTTCGATCCCCGGTCCGGGAAGACCCCACGTGCCCTGGAGCAACAGAGGCCCGGGTGTCGCCACTACCCAAGCCCGTGCTCCCAGAGCCCATGCTCTGCAAACAGATGCCACCAGGATGAGAAACCCGGGAGCCGCAACAGAGAGTAGTCCCCGCTCGCCACGGCTGGAGAGAAGCCCACACAGCAACGAAGACCCAGCGTGACCAAAATAAATAAATAAAAGCTAAAAAAAAAAAGGAGCAGGTGTTCAGGACACGGGCAGGGCCAGGGGAGGACGGGCCACACGCACCCTCCACTAGGGACAGAGGGGGGTGTGTGTCCCCAGCATCTGAGCACAGGACCCCCCAAAGGGTAAGAACCCCACAAACTTTGCCTTACACTGAGGGATGAGCCCCAAGCCTGCAGGATATCGATTTTCATTAAACGGTATGTTCTCTGAGCATCTTCTGAAGAGGATCTGAAGTGAGTTCTCCCTGGTCCCCCTGAGGGTCTGCCCCAGTGCTGGGGGTCCCTCGGGAGGACCCTGCACACACGTCGAAGGCTCCAGGTGGGGCCTTAGGGGTCGTGGCAGGCGTGAACGTGAGCCCACTTTCTAGATGGAAAAACTGAGGCCCCGGACCCACAGCGGATCAGCCGCAGGAGACACAGACGGGCTCCTCACACCCCCAACCCAGTGGAGGCCAGAGGCGGAGAGTGAGGGCCTTATTCCAAACCTGGGTGGACGGCGTTCGTGTCTAACACCGTCAGGGTGGCGAATGTTGGTGCGGCGGCAGCGGTGGCGACTTCCAGGGCTACAAGATGGTGACTAAGAGCAGCTACTGCTGGGCTACAAGAGAAGGGCAGCATTAAAATCCACTCCGGCGCGGGCGGCGGCGGGCTCCGGGGAGGCCTGACCCTCCCCTGTGGCCTTCCCACACGCGCAGACCACCTCCCAGGCAGCCCAGACAGATAGCCGCCACAGCCCCGACCTTTTCACTGCGATCCCCTTAGGCCTCCGCTCACACAGCGCCCCAAGACAAGGCCCCCCGCTGGCCACTGGGGGCTCCCCAGAGGCGTGTCTGGAGCTCTGTTCCCACCGGCTTAGCCAAGCTTGTTTTTGGCAGACCACCCCCCACGCCCCGCAACCCGGCCTGCCATGTCGCCCTCAGCTCAAGAACCATCGGTGGCTCCCAGCTGCTCGGAGAACAAAGTCCCCTTGCCTGTGAAGGAGTTCAGTTCCGAGAGTGCATTCCCAAGTCCAATTTGTTCATGAGTCCCACACGGTTAGCCTAGGAACACAGCTAACATAATAGGCTATACAGAACTACACTGTAATAGGCGTGTGAGACTCTTCACACAAATACTGCATAAAAAACAATGCAAAAACTAAAGGAGAGGTTTCTAACCTTACGGTACAGTACCCTGAAAGGCACAGTAGCCCAGGGCAACAGCTGGCACAGAGCGGTGGGCACCGGGCCAACGGGCAAGAAGAGCTATGGGTGGGGGAGGGGGCGAAGGCAGCCTGGTCTGTGTAGGGCCGTGAAGGGCACGGGAGCCCAGCCGCTGGTGGAGGAAGCACGCCCGTGCCAGCGTTCACCAGACGCAAGAACTCAACTCACGCGGCTGGACGTGCGCACGCGCGTGTGCCTCTGTGGAGGTCTGCAGCCGGAAGGTTGGAACGTAGGGGACTCACTGTCATCCACGCTTCCCCACCAGAACCCAAGGCCTGTTAGACGCCCCATCCCCAGGCTCTGACACCTTCCCCTCTCTGGTCCTGATGGATCCCGGGGCCGCCTCGTTCCCCCCAGCAATACCCGCTTCCCCTCTATGCTCTGCTTGTGGGTTCCCTCAGGTTCAGGTGGGTCCCACCTACCTTGAAAGACCTGGCTCAAATGTCACCTCCTCCAGGAAGCCCTTCATGCCCATCCCACTCTTTCCCTCCCCTCCTCGGGCCAGAGTCACCCTCCCCCGCACCCCCATACCCACATTCCCCAGGCGCTGGGCTCTTGTTCAGAACTGTGCAGCTTTTGACAAAGTTCAAAGGTCTTCTCGGGAAACCTCAGTTTCTTCTCCTGTAAAATGGGCCTCCTAATCTGTGCAGCCGTCCCTGGGTGATGTCTCTGGGCTCTGGGGCAGGGCTAGCAGATGCCCGGGACCCTCATGGGTGTCTGAACATCGGCGTCACCTGGAGCGCTGGCTGAACAGGCAGGCACCTCCCAGGTCCCCCTAGTGACTGAACCTTCAACGCTGGTAAAGCAGCCCCCAGGTGAATCTTAGCATCATATGAGGCCAGGGACAGCGGTGCTAATGGACTGGGAGGCTCTTGGGAAAATGCAAAAGAAAACCAGCCTATGAAACGGACTCAGCGATGACAACACACGTGAGCGTGTGTGTGTCTGCACACGTATGTGGTCTCCTCTGCCAGGCTGAGCAGCGGGGGGCTGGGTTTCATCTCTGCCAGCCCTGGGCCACCCCCAAAAACCATCTGCCCCAGACCTGATATTTCTACTGTCACTGCTCCTTACTGTGTTCTGGGCGAAGGGTACTTCTGCCCCATTCTGCAGAGGAGGAAACGGAGGCTCTGAGAGGAGCCAGGACTGGCCCAAGATTACCCCGTGAGTGGCAGGCAGCCGGGCTTGAGCCCAGGGCGAGGCCAGCGCTCCGTGTTACCCGCTTGCTCAGTGAAAAGGGGCCTGAGCTGCAGATGAGAGCCGGCGGTCATCACTGGGGCCTCTGGGGCAGGGAGCTGAGTGGGCACGTGGGATCCTGGGGGGCACGAGCCTCTGAGAGCCCCCGACATGGGCGAGGGGCACGCGCACAGGAAGCTGGGAGCTGGCTGTGAGGCCTGGTGAAGGGCAGAGTCCAGCCGAGCGGACCTCGGGCCGCTTCTCCGAGGACAGGGCGTGCAAGGCACACTGCCTAGGACTTGGGGACCCCTCTGGCCGTCGCCCTGCCAGTCACTGTTTTCCAAGTGGCAGCAGGTGGGGCCTGCCTGAAAGAAACCCGGGTCCCTCAGGTGCCTGTCCCCTCTCCCCCCGATCAAGCCCAGAACCTTGCAGGGCCAGTCTGGCCTATGACAGATGCTTGATCAAGGCAAGGCCTGCCCTCTCCAGGGTGTGGCTTGGACCCTCTGACCAGGAGACCCCGCCTGGAGGGGCAGTGTCCTGTCCCTCCCGTGCACACACACAGCCCTATTGCCCTCAGGGAAGTAGAAAATGGACAGCGTCAACACACCCTCTGTGCCTCAGTTTACCCACATGTAGAACGGGGGCAGGGGCGGGGCCTGCCTCTTAGGGCCGCTGAGATGAGACGACAGGTATGTACAGACCGCTTAGAGCAGCACCTGGACCACGTGCATGCTGGACGTGGTCAGGACGGTGAGCAAAGTCCTCTACAGCCTCCCTGAGACCCGAGGCAGCCTAGACTCACGGCCAGGGCCCTGTGGGCTGTCTCCCAGGCCTGCTGGGGATTTGACAGTTATGCCAAGGAGCCAGGCCCAGCGCCAGCCAGCTCTGAGGCTCGGGGCATCACCTACCACCCCGCTTCCAACTTCTCCCATCCCATAGGTGGAAGGCGGGACTGAGGGGCCCTGTGTGGGTGCTCCCTGGGATCTGAGCTTGGCTGTGGACACCTCCTCACCTCCCTGGCCTAGTACTGGGGTGGGATTGGAGTGCATCTCAGGCGGCACCCTTTGGACCCTGGGGTGGGGGCACCTGCCAAGCAGGGGAGGCGGACATTACAGGGGACACGGCCTTTGCTGCTGAAAAGAAAGGGGCTGCAGCGTCACCCAACCACCACGTCAGGAACTGCACACCAAGCTACTCAAACGGGGGCCGAGCAGCCCCCTCCATACCCCGATCACGGCCGGAGACCCTGGGCAGCTGAGAAGAAAATCTTCTCAAGGGAGAGGTGGCCTCACCCATGTACCCCAGGACGGCTGAAGCTGCAGAAATCAGATTCTGTGATCCCTCAGCTCGTGAGAACCTAGAAACCTGAAGGGTCCTAGCTGGAGGTCCCTGGGTATCCAAGACCCCGCTTCTGGCCAACATTGGGTGACAGGTCAGCCCGGGAGCCGCTGCCCGGAGATTACAGATGAGGAGACCGAGGCCAGAAGGGGAGGGGGCTGGTCTCAAGGAAGGGCCCGGCAGCAGGAAGGTGAGGCACGGGCCTGGTGTGCGGGCCTGGGTGCGGTCCTGAGCTCCTACTGTGAGCTGCCCAATGCCGGGCCCAGGCAGCCGGGACAGAACCGCCTGCAGCCCACGGCACGGTGGGAGGCCACGCCTGCAACAGAAGGCACCCAGGACTCGCTCTCAGACACAGTACCTTCTGACACTACAGCCTTGCTGTCTGGAGGTGGGTATTAAAAGCATGTTTCTTTCACAACATTATGGTGAGAGCAGATGGTCACTTCCACAGAACTGCCCTGAAGTGAAGTAAGTGTGCTGGCCCAAGGGTGGGCCACTCCTATCCTTAGTGCCAATTCGGCTCCTGGCACGTACTAGTTCGTGAAACTCAGCGGCAGCATCTGACCCAGTGTGCCATTTTACAGGTGGGGAAACTGAGGCCCAGGAGGCACCAGCTTCAGGCTCCCAGGTTCAGCGCTGCGCTCTGCACAACTAGCACCCTTTCCCTCCAGCCCTTACTGTTTGGGGGACCTGGACCAGCTCCTCTCCTTACTGATTCGGGGACCCCTTTCCCAGGCTCAGGAATTCCAGAGCCCAACTCCCACAGAGACACCTGACCCCAAGGGAAGGCCCTGCTTCTTCACCCAGCAACCTACCTGCGGTCAGCTCAGGGGCCAAGAGGCTCCATCAGGCAAGGATTTGGGCTGAGGAAGTGGGTAAACAGAGGGTCCCACTGGTGGTCTGGGGTGGGTGACCTGGGTGAGCAGTCCCAGCCAGGGGAGCCATGGCCTGCTCCAAGCTGGATGCCTCTGAGGAAGACCCTGCTCCCCCCAGGCCCCCAGTGGGACCACCGGGCTAGAACCTGGAAGCGCCCGGAGGGCTCCCACATTTGTCCCTTGCTCCCCCTCCGAGGCAGTCTCCCTGAACACCGTCTCCGAGGCAACCGCCGCTGACGGAGCCCTCACAAGCCTGGATCACAGAAGGCAGCCCAGAGTGGCTCTGGGGGGACAGAGGCTCTGTGAGCAAACAGAGACGCAGGCGGAAACGTGTGGGTGACTCACCCAAGGCACTGGGAAAGGGGACACATCGGCGATCTGAGATGGTACAGACGTCCGGCACCTTGGCTCTGGGCCTCAGAATATCTGCTCGTGAGGTCACAATGGCCCTTCCAGCACCACTGAGTGCCTGGAGACTACGTCCTCCAGAAAAATGTCACCAGTTGGGAACATCTCTTGGCAAAACTTGGGTCAGAGGGGTCTCCTTTCTCACAGCGCTCACCATCTCTGTACGGCATCACCTGCGAGGCCCTGGACTGTCAGAGCTTGGTGCATTTCTATAGCTCATTCCAGGCCCTGGAACGCACATCACCGCTTCTTCTCCAGCCTCAAAATGCCACCTCCTCCAGGAAGACTTCCCTGACCATCTCCTCCCTGCCCATCTGCAGTGGAATAAGGTGGCCATTCCTCAGCTGTAATCCTGGCCTCTTCCTCCCCCCGTCTGGGTGCTCTAGGGCAAGCGACCCGCCTCCTTCCAGGCACCAGCGAATGAGGACCCTGGAAAAGCTCTGTCATAGCAACGCTTTGTGCTCATTCCAACTGTTCTTACATCCTGGAAACAATAATTGTGGCTGATATCATGTGTCAAGATCTACAAGACCTTCTAGAACTAACACCCCCAAAAGATTTTGGGGACTGGAATGCAGAAGTAGGAAGTCAAGAGATACCTGGAATAACAGGCAAATTTGGCCTTGGAGTACAACATGAAGCAGGGCAAAGGGTAACAGAGTTTTGCCAAGAGAACACACTGGTCATAGCAAACACCCCCTTCCAACAACACAAGAGAAGACTCTACACATGGACATCACCAGATGGTTAATACCAAAATCAGATTGATTATATTCTTTGCAGCCAAAGATGGAGAAGCTCTATACAGTCAGCAAAAATAAGACTGGGAGCTGATTGTGGCTCAGATCATGAACTCCTTATTGCCAAATTCAGACTTAAATTGAAGACAGTGTGGAAAACCACTAGACCATTCAGGTATGACCTAAATCAAATCCCTTATGGTTATATAGTGCAAGTGACAAATAGATTCAAGGGATTAGATCTGATAGACAGAGTGCCTGAAGAACTATGGACGGAGCTTCGTGACATTGTACAGGAGGCAGTGATCAAACCATCCCCGAGAAAAAGAAATGCAAAAGGCAAAATGGTTGTCTGAGGAGGCCTTACAAATAGCTGAGAAAAGAAGAGAAGCGAAAGGCAAAGGAGAAAAGGAAAGATAAACCCATCTGAACGCAGAGTTCCAAAGAATAGTAAGGAGAGATAAGAAAGCCTTCCTCAGAGACCAATGTAAAGAAATAGAGGAAAACAATAGAATGGGAAAGACTGGAGATCTCGTCAAGAGAATTAGAGATACCAAGGGAACATTTCATGCAAAGATGGGCTCGATAAAGGACAGAAATGGTATGGACCTAACAGAAGCAGACATACTAAGAAGAGGTGGCAAGAACACACAGCAAAACTATACAAAAAAGATCTTCATGACCCAGATAACAACAGTGGTGTGATCACTGACCTAGAGCCAGACATCCTGGAACGTGAAGTCAAGTGGGCCTTAGGAAGCATCATTACGAACAAAGTTAGTGGGGGTGATGGAATTCCAGCTGAGCTATTTCAAATCCTAAAAGATGATGTTGTTAAAGTGCTGCACTCAATATGCCAGCAAATTTGGAAAACTCAGCAGTGGCCACAGGACTGGAAAAGGTCAGTTTTCATTCCAATTCCAAAGAAGGGCAATGCCAAAGAATGCTCAAACTCCCGCACAATCACACTCATCTCATACGCTAGTAAAGTAATGCTCAAAATTCTCCAAGCCAGGATTCAGCAATATGTGAACCATGAACTTCCAGATGTTCAAGCTGGATTTAGAAAAGGCAGAGGAACCAGAGATCAAATTGCCAACATCTTCTGGATCATAGAAAAAGCAAGAGAGTTCCAGAAAAACATCTATTTCTGCTTTATTGACTATACCAAAGCCTTTGTGTAGATCACAACAAACTGTGGAAAATTCTTCAAGAGATGGGACTACCAGACCACCTGACCTGCCTCCTGAGAAATCTGTATGCAGGTCAAGAAGCAATAGTTAGAACTGAACATGGAACAACAGACTGGTTCCAAATCGGGAAAGGAGTACGTCAAGGCTGTATATTGTCACCCTGCTTATTTAACTTGTATGCAGAGTACCTCATGAGAAACGGCTGGGCTGGATGAAGCACAAGCTGCATTCAAGATTGCCGGGGGAAATATCAATAACCTCAGATATGCAGATGATACCACCCCTATGGCAAAAAATGAAGAAGAACTAAAGAGCCTCATAATGAAAATGACAGAGGAGAGTGAAAAAGCTGCCTTAAAACTCAGCATTCAAAGACTACAATCATGGTATCTGGTCCCATCACTTCATGGCAAATTGATGGGGAAACAATGGAAACAGTGAGAGCCTTTATTTTTTGGGCTCCAAAATCACTGGAGATGGTGACTGCAGCCATGAAATTAAAAGACTCCTGCTCCTTGGAAGAAAAGCTATGACCAACCTAGACAGCATATTAAAAAGCAGAGACATGATTTTGCTGACAAAGATCTGTCTAGTCAAAGCTATGGTTTTTCCAGTGGTCATGTATGGATGCGGGAGTTGGACTATAAAGAAAGCTGAGTGCCGAAGAATTGATGCTTTTGAATTGTGGTATTGGAGAAGACTCTTGAGAGTCCCTTGGACTGCAAGGAGATCCAACTAGTCCATCTTAAAGGAGATCAGTCCTGGGTGTTCGTTGGAAGGACTGATGTTGAAGCTGAAACTCCAATACTTTGGCCACCTGACACAAAGAACTGACTCAGGAAAAAGATTGAAGGCAGGAGGAGAAGGGGATGACAGATGATGAGGTGGTTGGATGGCATCACTGACTCAATGGATGCTAGTTTGAGCAAGCTCCGGGATTTGGTGATGGACAGGGAAGGCTGGTGTGCTGCAGTCCATGGGGTCACAAAGAGTCAGACAGGTCTGAGTGATTGAACTGAACTGAACTGATTATGTGTCTGGCACTGCTGGGCACTTGATATGATTCTAGCTAACAGTAACTTTAAAAAATCATGCTAAATATTTTTCTTCTTTAAATCACTTTTCACTGATTATCGCTGCTCACTTTTCTTCTATAGCTAGTCCAAAGGTAATGGGACTTTAAAGCATTTTCAGAGAGCCCAAGAGACGAAAATGCACTGTTGAAATGCCTCGAATGTATGGAAAAAATCCTCCAGCTGCACAGTCAGTTCCAGAGAGAAATACCAGCTCCCTGGGGTGTCACCTGGCACCTGGGTTCTGTATTTTATCTGGTCCTTACCAACCACCCTATGGGATGAAGGATCTTACCCACCTCTGTGGCTCAGAGAGATGGATCGATTTCACCAGGTTGCCCAGCCAGGAAAGGCAGGACTTGGGGGCCCCGAGTCCTCAACCACAGGGCTCTGGGGCATCTCCTGGCCATGATCTTGAATTTTAGGAGGGATCCCCTCCTCACCTGACACAGAAGGAAACTGAGGCCAGTAGGAGGTAGGGATGTCATTTTGAAAATTCACCAGCTAGGATTAGAACTAGGATTAGACTCTTGAGAGTCCCTTGGGCTGCAAGGAGATCAAAGCAGTCAATCCTAAAGGAACCTGAATATTCAATGGAAGAAATGATGCTTAAGCTGAAGCTCCAATACTTTGGCCACCTGATGCGAAGAGCTGACTCATTGGAAAAGACCCTGATGCTGGGAAAGAATGAAGGCAGGAGGAGAAGGGGGCGACAGAGGATGAGATGGTTGGATGGCATCACTGACTCAACGGACATGAGTTTGAGCAAACTCTGAGAGATAGTGAAGGACAGGGAAGCCTGGTGTGCTGCAGTCCACGTGTCACAAAGAGTCAGACACAACTGAGCGACTGAACAGCAACAGGATTAAAATCCAGGTCCCCTGAGCGGGCCCAGGTCACACATGTCTTCACGACTAGGACCCAGTGGCCTCAACCACAGGACCGCAGTGACTACAACCTCGCGCCACCGTGCTGAGCCTGGACCTTCCCATTTAATCCTGTACACCTGCTGGGCTGGGGAAATACCAGCCCCTCAGGCCAGCAACAGCTTTTAACCCTTTAAACTCAGACTGTCCCGATCTAAGGTCTGTGGACGGGCTAATCTCAGTGAGCTGACGAGAGGAAGAGGAGGGTGTGCAGGGGCGCTGTCTGCTAGCCCGCACCCTTTCTGGACGTGGTGCCCCCGCCTGCCTGCATCTCAGCCCTGAGAGCACCCCCCACCTCCTCTGAGCGGGCTGACCCTCCCCGCTCCCCCACAAAGCGTCCCAGGCACTGCAGCCTGGGACTCAGTTTATTCACCCTGCGCAGAGCCTGGGCCATCGGACAAAGACTCCTTTTCCTCCTGGAGGGGCAAGGATGCCCGAAATCAGGGCCACAGCTATCAATACCTGAGAAACCCGTTGACCCCTTTCCTTGACTCATCTCTCTGTTCGGTCAGTCGGTTCCTGCTGACCCCCAGGTGGCCGAGGTGTATTTAAGGTCAGCGGAGAGGAAGGACCCACCTGGCCTCTCCAGCTTTGTTCTCTGAATTCCCCACAAGTGAGCCTCCTGCCTCGTCCCCCAGCCCCGCCCATAAGACTCTGTTCCCCAAACACCCTTTGCCTCGTTCTACTTCTGCCTATTGTGAGCCACCATCAGAGACTTCAGCTGGAGCCTAACTCTGTCCCTTATCAGCTGCAAGTCTGGTGCATCTCTTCCCTTCAGGGCCTCAGCTGCACAATCTGTAAAATGGGCCACCTCACATTACCCAAGGGCAGGTACCAGGAAGTGCCTCAGTGTGTGCCTGGCTGTGCTCGCAGGAGCAAGTTTGTCCCTGCATTGCGTGCAGCTAATCAGCAAACACGGACTGCACCCGTCGTTAGCATCATCCAGTGAAATGCTGGGAAAGGTAGAAGTGAACACCCAGGGCTGGTCTGTCAGGCAGAGAAAATACCAAATAAACACTTTCTCCATCCGGTGTCCTACGTCCAGCCAGCAGCCGAGCCCCCCTGGCACCACCATCCCCTCCCAAAACCCCGTGAGTCCGCAGAACGAGGTTAGATGTCTCATCAGAGTGGTCTCCTCTTGGGACCTCTGACCATGCCCGTGATGCTCCTACAAGCGGGTCTGGGTGAGGGCTGGGCTTGTCTGTTTCTCTTCCTGTGCAGAAGCCTGCTGTGAAAACAACTCCACAGTCAGCACCCTGAAGGGCCATCAGGGAACACTAAGTAAGGACTCGGATCCAGGCTGGTCCCCAAAGTGAGCAAAGAGCCAGCAGGGCCCTTGGGGTCACCAGGCGAGACCATCACCCACGCGGCTCCTTGCTCGCCCCCAGAACACGCAGCCCAGCCGCCCAGCCCCCTAGGACCCTGGGGGCCCAAACTCCACGTCATGCTTGGCCGGCCCTTCCATGGTCGGCTTCCTCACCCGGCACACCCTTCCCGTCTTGTGCCCACCTGGCATGGCTTTGTCACTCGAGGCCTCTGGGAAAGCGCTTTGAACTTTGGGTGCCTGAGCATCTTCAAGAGACCCTGCCAATGGATGCCCGACTTGCAGCATCTCCCCGCTGGCCAGGCGGTTCCTAAGCTAGACAGAGCGAGTCTCATCTCTGGGGACCCAAGGCCCACTGTGATCCCTGACCCACAGGAAAAGTCCATCACTTCCTGACAACTGAATGAGCAGACTTTCAATTCTCGGTTTTCAGATGCTTACAGGTTTTCCCCAAACTTTCCCTGACATCAAACGTTCTTACCTGGGCCTTCCCCTGACTCGGCAGGGCTGGAACAGGTTTGCAAAGCATGCAAATTTCTTAAATGGACTGGAAGGACCAAAGAGAAGACAAAGGTCTGCCCCCCTCTGAGCCCTTAAGTTGGGAGCTGATATTCATAAGCATCATGACACAAAGTGACGGACGTTAAGAGAACCAATCTTTGTAATTGTTTCATAATACGTGTAAATCAAGCCATGACACCGGACGTCTGAAACTCATACGCTGATGTCATTTAGTCTCAATAGAACTGGGAAAAAAACCCACCAAAATTTAATGCAATTTACATGTTCACACAGGCTCACCTACTAGACTGTAAAATTCTAAAACATTGACGCTATGTCTTCCTTATATTTGTATCACCAGCACTTGTCATGATGCTTATGAATATGACATAAAAGTAATTTATTTAATAAAGTCAGGGGGACCCTTCTCCCCAGAAGCCCTACAGGCTGGGTCCCCAGCCGTGGCGCCCTCAGGCCCGGCCACGTGGGGGTCCAGGGTGTTGGGAATCAGTGCCTGGAAGCAGCCACCTGGGACACTCCAAGCATTTCCACTAATATCTCTTTTACAGCAAGAGACTTCACCGGGTGTCTGCTCTGTTTAGTGTGACTAACCCCATCCTGAAAGCACTCTATCACAGCCGGTATTCAGAAGTCACGCTGATAAGAAATCATCGCCTCAACTTTTTAACACACCAGGCTGCTTTCTCCTGTGTGCGCCGGTTCACCCAGTGGGCATCCCCACCTCAGTCCCCATTTGACAGATGGGGCAACGGAGGCTCACGAGGGGGATGGGACACTCCTGAGGTCGCACAGCCAGGAAGCAGCGGGGTGGGGGGAGATGCCAACGTCAACGTGCTGTGTGACCTCGGGCAGGGTGCCGCGCCTCAGATGCACCTGCGTTTTATCTGGCGACCTCATCTGGAGGGTCTTGATGTGTGATCGCCCGCCCCCACTCATTACGCAGCACAGGACATGAGACCCAGTAAATACAGAATCAAACACTCTGGGTGCCTGGTCGGAAAAAGTGAAAAGCAAAAATGTGAGTCGCTCAGTCGTGTCGGACTCTTTGTGATCCCGTGGACTGTAGCCCGCCAGGCTCCTGTGTCCATGGGCTTCTCCAGGCAAGAATACTGGAATGGGTGGCCATTCCCTTCTCCAGGGGATCTTCCCGACCGAGGGATCGAACCTGGGTCTCCTGCATTGCAGGTGGATTCTTCTCTGTCTGAGCCACCAGGGGAGCATGCCTGGTCTGAAAACCTCCACCCAAACACGAATGGCGTCACTCGGGACTCAACGGTCACCACCTTCCTTTGTCCTGGTCCTTTCTCCTGCCCAGAGGAAGCCTCTTGTCCGGTGGCTGCAGAGACCTTTCCCAGTCTTCGCAGCTTCCCGTTTTTTCCCCTAGTTTTCCCAAAGCGGGTGTCTGCTCCCAAAGCGGGTCCGGACGGCCCACACACACACCTTCTCCTCCCCTGCCCCCGACAGACATTACTAACCCATCACGGCCTCCTTCCCACCGAGCAGGATTCAGCCTGGGACTCCTCATCGGAACCAGGTGTCTCTGGGCCTCAGGAACTTAACAGAGGAGAGAAAGATGGGGTAGGGAGGTGGTCAGGGGCGGGCAGGTGCCCAGAAAAGACAAGGGTGGCGGCAAGACAAGCAGAAGCTCACGGTACTTGACTCTGAAAACAGACCTAAGAGCCACATTCCCCTCACTGTGGCAGGACTGAGCGAGGGAGCCTGGGTCTCAGGTGGGCTCTCAGAGCTGGGGAGAGGGGAGGGGGAGAGGAAGGGGGTGGGGGGAGACCTGGGGGGTGAAGAGGGGAGGGGTCCCCACGTGAGGCCCCACGGAGGCCGGGCCAGGCTGCCGTGGGGGCGGCCCCCTTCCTAAGGATGCAGACCCCGAGGGGCAGCGTGCTTTCAGCTCTCACAGAGAACATCCCGCTCACAGAGGGGGACCCTTCACACTCGGACACCGCTCTGAAACGGCAGAGCTGACGTCCGCGGGCAAAGCTCAGCACAGCCACCCCAGGGAGGTGGTTCCAGACCCCCAGTCTTACAGGGCAGGCCCAGGGCCCAGAGAAGGGGAGGGATTTGTCTGAGGTGCCCAGCAAATGGGTAAATAAAGGAGGTACTGGAGGGGACGGCCCAGGGGCTGGGAGGTGCCCATTTTGCTTTAGGAGCCTGGGTTTCTGGACCTGCTGTCTGCTGCCTGAGCACAGACTAACAGATAGCAATGTCTTCCAGAAACCGCTCAGGTTTTACTGAGGTGAGAGGCTGTGGTGTTTGAAAGGCCCCGTGAGCTTCTGTGATCTTGCGATGTATAATCGGAAAGATAAAGTTGGTCTTCATCCCAGGTTCCAGCACAGACTTCCTAAAACCCTAGGAATTTCCTAAGTGGCGAGAGTGTCTTTTGTTATGTTAATTAGGCGACTTTGGAGGCGGCTAAGGAAGGGGGCCTGGTTGCCAGGAGAACTCGCCTGTGATTAGAGGGCTGGAATTTTCAGTCCCAGGACCCCCAGGCTCTGGGGAGGGGAGAGGGGCTGGAGGTGGAATCAATCACGCCTAGGTGATGAAGCCTCCAGAAAATCCCAAAAGGACAGGGTTTGGGGAGCTTCTGGTTGGTGAACACAGGGAGATTTGGGGACACAGAGAAGGCACGGAGAGGGCATGGAAGCCCCACGCTTTCCCCACGCCTTGCCTGTGGGTCTCTCTTATCTGCTTCCTGTGTTACACCTTCAATCTGAAACCGGTGATTCTCTGAGGTCACTGAGCTGTTGGAGCCAATTAACCCAACTCAAGGAGGGGGTCATAGGAGCCTTGGAGTCTAGCCATTCAGGCTGAAGGGTGGGGCGGGGGCGTCTGGTGGGACTGAGCCCTTCCCCTGGGAAATCTGAGCGTCTACCACAGGAGTTTGAGCAAAGTCCAAGAGACAGCGAGGGACGGGAGCCTGGTGTGCTGCAGTCCACGGGGCCACAAAGAGTCGGACACGACTGAGCGACTGGACCACCACCGCAGGAACAGCGTGAGTACTGACCCAGGCTGTGGGACGCTCAGCAGGCGTTGAACTGCTTGGTGCTGTCGGGGGAAGAACCGCTCTCTCCTGGAAGAAATCCCGGTGCGATCCCTGGTGGGGCTCAGAGCTGAGACGGGAAGATGCAACCAAGGACTCTCCTCCCAGCCTGAGACCCCACGGTCCGGAGGCTTCCCAGCAGCTTTGACTTCCACTAGAAGCCGAAGCCGTGGCTCACCCCAGGCTCCGTCCCGAAATGCGCTGACCTCAAGCTGGCCACCGCCGCCTTCAGCCCCACGTCTCTCCCCTGCCGCATGGGGACAGTAAGAACTACGCGGTACGACACCGCGAGTATTACAGGTGGGAGGCCTTTTTGAGAACTGCAAACGGCTGCACACGCGATTGTCCACGTGCTCAGCCTACCCTGATGGAGGCATCAAAAGTATTAGCAATAATAGTAGCAAGAGGAAGACCACTTATAGTAAGTACCACTTGCAGTCACTGCCCTGCGCTGGCTGCTGTACTGAGAACTTTCACAGTTTTTCTCCCCCGATCCTCCCAACAACCGGAGAAGGGAGATTCTACATCACCTCTATTTTGACTGGAGACCCTGGGGCCCAGAGAGGTTAAACGACAGGCCCTGGGTCACACACAGCAAGGCAGAGGCCAAAAGACATTTACAAGTGCTCCGGTGGTGAAGAATCCATCTTGCAATGCAGTGGACATGCGCTAGATCCCTGGTCCAGGAAAATTCCATACGCTGCTGAGCACCTAAGCCTGACCGCCATGACTGAGACCCGTGCAGCCAAATAAATAAAACAAATAGTTTAAAATACACGCGTGCTCTGTGTGCTAAGACGCTTCAGTCGTGTCCAACTCTTTGCAGCCTTATGGATGGTAGCCCGCCAGGCTCCTCTGTCCATGGGATTCTCCAGGCAAGAACACTGGAATAGGCTGCTGCGCCCTCCTCCAGGGCATCTTCCCAACCCGGGGACTGAACCCACGGTTCTTAGGTCTCCTAGCATTGGCAGGCAGGTTCTTTGCCACTTGTTCAGTTCAGTTCAGTCGCTCAGTCACGGCCGATTCTTTGTGACCCCATAGACTGCAGCACACCAGGCCTCCCTGTCCAGAGTCTACTCAAACTCATGTCTGTTGAGTCGGTGATGCCATCCAACCATCTCCTCCTCTGTTGTCCCCTTCTCCCGCCTTCAATCTTTTCCAGCATCAGGGTCTTTTCCAATGAGTCAGTTCTTTGCATCAGGTGACCAAAGCACCCGAGTTTCAGCTTCAACACCAGTCCTTCCAATGAATATTCAGGACTGAGCTCCTTTAGGATGGACGGGTTGGATTTCCTTACCACAGTGCCATCTCATATATATAAAGACACTCACACTCAGCCTCACTGTGAGAATAGGTCTTAAACATACCTCTCCTCTCTCTAAAGAGTGTATTTATTAGCCTTGGAGGAGGAGGTCTAGGATTCACAGCATTTTTGTTTCCTGAGTTCTTATGTTCTTCCCCCAAAAAGGAAGGCTGGTAGACAAGGAGCAGTGCCTCTGGGATTAAAGAGTGAAAGTGAAAGTCGCTCAGTTGTATCCAACTCTTTGGGACCCCATGGACGATACAGTCCATGGAATTCTCCAGGCCAGGATACTGGAGTGGGTAGCCATTCCCTTCTCCAGGGGAGATTTCCAACCAGGGGTCGAACCTAGGTCTCCTACATTGCAGGCAGATTCTTTACTAGCTGAGCCAGCAGGGAAGCCTGGGAATACTGGAGTAGGCAGCCTGTCCCTTCTCCAGGGGATTTTCCTGACCCAGGAATCGAACCGGGGTCTCCTGCATTGCAGGCGGATTGTTTACCAGCTGAGCTACCAGGGAAGCCCCCTCCTCTGGGATGAACTGGTCTAAATCTTCTGCCCTCTGAGACCCTGAAGGTACATTCCGCAGGGACGTGCCACCTCTCAGGGACTGCGGCTGTCACAGAGGACAGCAGGGTGATTTCTGGAGGGGCAGTAATCTGCATCGAGTGCCAGCATCTTAGAAACGCACGGCCCCTTCAGGCTACACATTCCGATTCCTGACCAGACCAACGTGCACACTGTCTGCTGCCTACAGTCTCGCGAGATGAAAAGTTCCGGAGACTGCCCGACAACGTGAACACACTCAACAGACTGAGATGTAGACGTAAAGCGGTCAGGACTGCAGGCTGTATGTTACGTGTATTTTACCACAATTAAAGATAGAAGAAAAAAAAAAGATGTTCACAGCAGAGCAGTTTTCAGGAAAGAAACTGCTCACGGCCCATCTCTCCTCACGAGGGGGTTACTTACAGACATGGTAGTTTGCCCAAACAAATGGAAACAAACCAGAACAGGGGGTGTGCAAACGGCACCACTCCTGCCCCGCCAGATTCAGCACGGCTTTTGTAAATAAAGTTTTATTGGCACAGAGCTCCAGCCATCCTGTGCCTGTTGTGTTGGCTGGGTTCTAGCTGCCACAGCAGAGGGGAGAGCACACCGCCCCCAGCCCACAGTACATACTGGCCAACCCCGGAGATAGAAGACCCAAGACCCCAAAAGACTCCTAGGCATAGTTTGGGGGTGTGTGTGTGTGGTGGGAGAAACTGGCTCCTAAAGAGCCATGTTACGAGTTCGGTTTGGAACATTTCAAATAAAGCACATTACCCAAACGCTGATAAATGCACGCACTCAATATGCCAGCAAATTTGGAAAACTCAGCAGTGGCCACAGGACTGGAAAAGGTCAGTTTTCATTCCAATCCCAAAGAAAGGCAATGCCAAAGAATGCTCAGACTACTGCACAATTGCACTCGTCTCACACACTAGTAAAGTCATGCTCAAAATTCTCCAAGCCAGGCTTCAGCAATACGTGAACCGTGAACTTCCTGATGTTCAAGCTGGTTTTAGAAAAGGCAGAGGAACCAGAGATCAAATTGCCAACATCCTCTGGATCATGGAAAAAGCAAGAGAGTTCCACAAAAACATCTATTTCTGCTTTATTGACTATGCCAAAGCCTTTGACTGTGTGGATCACAATAAACTGTGGAAAATTCTGAAAGAGATGGGAATCCCAGACCACCTGACCTGCCTCTTGAGAAACCTGTATGCAGGTCAGGAAGCCACAGTTAGAACTGGACATGGAACAACAGACTGGTTCCAGATAGGAAAAGGAGGACGTCAAGGCTGTATATTGTCACCCTGCTTATTTAACTTCTATGCAGAGTACATCATGAGAAACGCTGGACTGGAAGAAGCACAAGCTGGAATCAAAATTGCCGGAAGAAATATCAATAACCTCAGATATGCAGATGACACCACCCTTATGGCAGAAAGTGAAGAGGAACTAAAAAGCCTCCTGATGAAAGTCAAAGTGGAGAGTGAAAAAGTTGGCCTAAAGCTCAACATTCAGAAAACAAAGATCATGGCATCCGCTCCCACCACTTCATGTGAAATAGATGGGGAAACAGTGGAAACAGTGTCAGACTTTATTTTTTGGGGCTCCAAAATCATGGCAGATGGTGACTGCAGCCATGAAATTAAAAGACGCTGACTCCTTGGAAGAAAAGTTATGACCAACCTAGATAGCATATTCAAAAGCAGAGACGTTACTTTGCCAACTAAGGTCCATCTAGTCAAGGCTATGGTTTTTCCTGTGGTCATGTATGGATGTGAGAGTTGGACTGCGAAGAAGGCTGAGTGCTGAAGTATTGATGCTTTTGAACTGTTGTGTTGGAGAAGACTCTTGAGAGTCCCTTGGACTGCAAGGAGATCCAACCAGTCCATTCTGAAGGGGATCAGCCCTGGGATTTCTTTGGAAGGACTGATGCTAAAGCTGAAACTCCAGTACTTTGGCCACCTCATGAGAAGAGTTGACTCATTGGAAAAGACTCTGATGCTGGGAGGGATTGGGGGCAGGAGGAGAAGGGGACGACAGAGGATGAGATGGCTGGATGGCATCACTGACTCGATGGACGTGAGTCTGGGTGAACTTCGGGAGTTGGTGACGGACAGGGAGGCCTGGCGTGCTGCGATTCATGGGGTCGCAAAGAGTCGGACACGACTGAGCGACTGAACTGACCTGAGGTTGGTTATCTCTGGATGGCAGTACTAGAGACGAACTTGATTTTCTTCTTACGAGTTTTCTGTGCTGTCCGAACTTCTGTATGGAAAGCGTATAACGTCTCAACACCAGAAGAAATCATTCAGTGACGGAGTGGAGGTGTTAACTAAATGCTACAGTGAGGCTCGTACTGCAACAGCAATGGACAAAATCAAGACACTGCACACCTTAAATGTACACTACCGTTGTATGTCAAAGGTATCTCTGTTTTAAAAAATCGTACAGCATAATCAGGGAACAAAGAAGTTTCTGTCTAGGCCCTTCGAAGCAGCGAGTTTGGCGGGTGGTCGCCGGTCGCCTGTACTGGCAGCCGCACCCCCGTCAGAGCTTACAAGCTGGGCGGGGTGGGCGGGGATGGTTGAGGAGGCGCAGGTGAAGGCCCATGGGAACTCTCACGATAAGCCCAAAGAGATTCCCCCTTCCTCAGATTCCGGGGCACCCAAGAGGGTGGGTCTGATTTTCAGGTCGGCAGGGGGGTGTTGTTCAGGGATCCCACCTGGGAGAGGAGATAGGAAATGCTACTGGGTTCTGGCACCAACTTTGTTAGGAGTTCCAGCCCTCCCAAACCCCCTGGGAGGACCGGTCATTACCGCTGACTCGCCACTGTCTCCTCCTCCTGGGGCTCTCACTGCTCCATTTCACAGCTGGGTGGGGAAGAGGAAGCTTTGAGAGGCTCGGCCAGTGAGCGCCCTAGAGGTCACACAGCTGGCCAGGGCTGGAGCTGGCATCTGAGCCCGGCATGGCTGACTCTCCAGCTCCATGGACTTTCCACCACATGGGTTGCCCTCCAGGTCAGGAATACTACTTTTGGCGGGTTCATTAGTAACCCAGGGTCTGCTGACCAGCTGACAGACACACACATATTGGTCAGATCCTCGACTCTGTGGGGGCCCCTGAGTGATCATCGTGCCCTTTCTCAGGTGGGAACTGAAGTCCAGACACCCAGCGGAGCCGAGACGTCAGAGAAGGCAACTGTTCTCTAAAGACACCGCCCTCCAGACCCTGTTCCCTGCCAGTCCACGGGCCAGGGAGACCCAGCAGGAAGACTAAACCGGAAGGGCTGCTCCGAGGAGGCGTCAGATAAGCCTCTCTTGTCAAATGGGCTCCCATCAAGTGTGGACAGATCAGCAAGCCTTGGAAGAAAGGAACACGTGGCCTGCCTCTGTGGATCGCCTCTAAGGGCCAAGCCCCTTGCACAAGAGTGTCTTTATCTGGAGCAGAATGCACATTCCAGCTTCAGGGCGGTAGGCACCTGGCTTCCAGGCTGCCCTGGGCTACTCATTAACCAGTGAGAGGCCTCGGGGCGGGGGGAAGGGCTGGACCAGAGTCTGCTCCAGCCTGGGGGAGCGGGCGGGGGAGGGCCCTGCTGGGTGGTGTGGGCACCAGTCAGATCAACCAGGGTTCACGTCCTGTGTGACCCGGGGGAGAACGGGCGGTCGGATCAGCGCTCTGAGCCTCAGTTTCCGCATCTGTGGGGTGGAGCACCACCACGGCACGGATGGTTACTGCGAGGGCGGCAGGCACCTGCAGTACCAGCGGAGTCTGACGCAGAGACGGCACGCAGGGCTTGGTGGTCGTCCCTACACAGGTAGCACCGTGCCCGTCCCAGGGCCACAGCGGGAGAAAACCCACCATCGTGCAAACCCTCGGAGGCACAGTGAACGTTGCTAAAGAGTTCCGTCCACGTTCGAGATGACTCCTCTCGCTATTTATGGCAGTGATGACTGCAGAGGCTGACCCAGAGCAGGGGCAACTCCGTGCTGCTGGGCAGCTGGGCAGGGAAGTGTCCGGGGCCACCAGGGATGTGCCAGCCTGGCTCTCTGCACCTGAAGTCAAGCCACGAAGGACAGGTCTTGGGTGGGGCCAGGGCCCGTGGCTGCCGGTGACAGAGACCCAGGGCTGGCGGCTTGATGGTGGGGTGGAATCGGATCCACCAAGGGTCTTTGGGCATTTCTCCCAGTCCTGGCTTCCCAGGTGACCCCAGTCAACCAAACCCAGCCCTGGGAAGCTCGACGAACCACAGGAGAAATTTCTGCCTAGGAAGCCAGGTTTTCAAATTCCAGACGAAGATGTACTAGTGGGTCATGAAATCAACCGAGGGGGTCAGGGTGATGGTTGTTAAGAAGGCGAACAGGAGAGAAGAGAGTCCTACAGACGTGAGGCTGTGCGCACCACTTTGTGAAACTCTGGTTTCAGTCTCATGCATGTGTAAGTACTCACCGCAACCTGTCATGAAGTGTGCTTCTTACTGAACATCACGACTCAAAGACTTCTTTGAAAACCCCTAGGGGCTTCCCTGGTGGCTTAGATGGTAAAGAATCTGCCTGCAATGTGGGAGACCCGGGTTCTGGGTAGGGAAGATCCCCTGGAGAAGGGCATGGCAACCCACGCCAGTATTCCTGCCTGGAGAATCCCATGGACAGAGGAGGCTGGCGGGGTCCAGTCTGTGGGGCCACAGCGAGTTGGACACGGCTGAGCACGCACACACACACACACGCGCGCGCACACACACACACACAGTGAGGCTGTTTAAATCAAGGCTTAGAAGGCAACTGCAGAAAAGTGGCTTGAGTCAGGTTCCTGCCCCCACCAAACCCTTTTAACAAACACATTAAAAGCACTACCAAAGTCAGTCAGAAAGAGAAAGACAAATATCGTACATTAATGCACACATGTGGAATCTAGAAAGATGGTACTGATGAACCTTTTGCAGGACAGCAATGGAGATGCAGGGGTAGAAAATAGACTGGTGGAAACAGTGGAGGAAGGAGAAACAGTGAAAGTCGCTAAGTCGTGTCCGAGACTCTCTGTGACCCCATGGACTACACAGTCCATGGAATTCTCCAGGAATTCTCCAGGCCAGAGTACTGGAGTGGGTAGCCTTTCCCTTCTCCAGGGAATCTTCCCAACCCAGGGATCGAACCCAGGTCTCCCGCATTGCAGGCAGACTCTTCACCAGCTGAGCCACAGGGGAAGCCCAGAAGAAGGAGAGGGTAGGACAAATTGAGAGAATAGCATGGAAACATGCACCTCACCATATGCAAAATAAACAGCAAGTGGGAATGCCCTGCGTGACACGGGCGCTCAAGCCTGCGCTCTGTGACAACGAGAGGGATGGGGTGGGGTGGGAGACGGGAGGCTGACTCTGGAGGGGTGGGACATAGGTGTATCTGTGGCTGACTCATGCTGGAATACGGCAGAGGCCAATACAACACCGTAAAGCAATCATCCTCCAATAAAAAAAAGAAAAAAAGCATACTGTGATCCTAAACTGAGGTGGAGGCAGGGGGAAGTTCTGCACACACGAGACAATCAGCAAAACGCAAAACGCTATTAACGTCGATTAGATAACAGAACCGTGTCAACGTTAGATGTTCCAGGGCTGATCACTGTGGGCTTGCACGAGAACGAAAGTCCTTGCACTTACGAAGGGCAGGTGGAAGGATAAGAGGTAAATGGCATCACGCCCAAAACCCCCCGCAGAGGCAACTGCAGTAAACGCAAACGCGGCTGTTTTCACGGCTCGTGGTAAAGCCTCGAAGCCAAGGACAACGCCGCTCCCAGTGGGAAGATCCAATGAAGGACACGCAGGGCTTCACTGTAACAGCCTTGCAACTTCCCTGAAGGTTTTCCTTTTTTTTAAATAAAAAGAAAATGCAATGAAAAGATGGCTGGTACGGCAGCCCGATTCCTCGAGCATCCCATCAGCTGGGAGCCCCTTTCACACACGCCTGACCCCGCACCTCAGCATCGACCCCACGAAGGCGGCCCCCTCTGTGCCCGGCGCAGAGCCGGGGGGGAGCCGGGCCAGGACTCCGGAATCAGTGTACGCAGCTTTGCAGGGCCGTCTCCCTGCCGCCAACGCGCACGGGTGGCCAAGCCGGGCCGTGGACCCGCCATCCCCAGGTAACCTGCGGACAGGGTCCTGGACGTCCGGAGGTGACCTGCAGACAGGGTCCTGGCACTTCGATCTGGGATCTTGCAACACAGCACCCCCCCGCCCCCATGGGTCCCTGCTACCCACGGCGAGACACCGCGACCGCGGGGAGGTCAGACGCCACTTACGTTTTGGAGGCTTCTCACAAAGCGCTGTTGCTCTGGACCTGTGGCGAGGGGAGGCAGCAGAGAAGGGAAGAAGAGGTCTGGTCAGGCTGTGAGGCACGCAGGACCCTGGGGTCTGTTCCCCACGTGACCACCCAGCCCGCAACGCTGGGGGCAGTAGCGCTGAGTCAGTTCCTTATTGAGCGTCTACTATGTCAGGCACTGCTCTAGGCCCTGGGAACCTGTCCACATCCGGGGGGCACTTGGTACTTCCGCACACACTCACACACGAGTGCACACACACACACACACACATGTTCACGCACGGGCACACGCTCACACACCCCTCGCCCGGGTGCAGGGTCTCTAAAATAGTCAGGGGCGAGAAGCAGAGCTGGGAGGGGCAGTCAGGAGGGGGAAAGCCTCTTCTTGCTGTCTGAGAAGGGGTAAGCGACCCCCACCCCCAGCTCGAACCCCAAAACCTGCGCTCCTATGAGGTGCCCCCCGGCTCAGCCATGTGCCCAGGGCTGTGGGTACATCTAGAATACATTCTAGATGAAGAATGTATTAATAACACTCATCTCCTGGTTACAGGCTAAGCTTCAGTGCTCCAGGGACACCTGTTGAACTGGGCTGAGTCAAGTGGTCCCCGGATGTGACTGACCCTCAAAACCTTTTTTTTTTTTTTTAAAAATAGACCACTTCGGTTCTTTGGGACTCGGTTTGAGAAACAAGGCAAGTGGGGGTGGATCACGTCTGCCTCTCATTTCACCTGCAGAGCTGTGCTGGAAGGCTCTCCAGGTTTCCTGAAAAAAATGCAGAAAACCAGGAAGTGCTTCCTTATCAAGGAAGGCCTCACACTTCGATGAACAGTTAAATGGATTAGTGGGGGCGGTGGGTGGGGGGAGGGGTTGTTAGAGCAGAGAGGCCTCCAGGACTGGGCACTTACATCCTCTTTGTACCTGCAGCCCTGCCTGTAGGGCCTCTTCCCCAGACTCAGAGCTGGGTTCCAGCAGTCTATGGGGCCCCCGTCCCCGCAGGCTCACACGGGCACCTGCTGTGTCCTGGGCGCTGGGCGTAGGAAGGCTGAGTCAGTTATTTATCGAGCATCGACTACATGGGAGGCACTGTTGGAGGCCCTGGGAGCCCGGTAGTGAATAAGACAGCAGAGGGCCTCGCTCTCCTGGAGCCTGGAATCCCATGGCGGAGGCTGACGAGGATGCCATCGAGGCTTCCTCCTCTGGGTGGACACGTGGCTCTGTGAACTCTGGGTGGATTAGTAATGTCTGCAGTGGGTGCAGGCGGTGGAAACAGCATGGCTGTTATCTGGGACCACGCCCGGGGAAGAGACACAAAGGGGGCGAGGAAGCTAGCATGTTCCGTGCACAATTACAGGTGCAATGCTCAAGGAACCAGACGCAGGGGAGGAAGATTTGGTCCAATGTGAGACCTTAGCAGGTACATGGGGCCGGCCCAGCTCTCAGAGAAGAGGGAAAAATGGCACCAAGTCCCTTTGCATCAAGCTAGCGTGCAGGCACCTGGACCCCTTTTTCTGGGGCTATTCCCTGCATCTGTTTTCCCTGGAGACCACCCCTGTTCCTCTCAGCCCACAGGGTTCTGGGTGGGCTAAGCCCACCTCCTACTTCCAGGGGTGGGCATGCGAGCTGGACTGAGCCCATCAGAGGGCTGTCATGACTGGCTCCAGGACAGGCACTTGACCAAGACTGGAGACTGAGAAGGATGACAGGGGCTTGTGTGCAAAATCCTGGGAAAAAAGCAAAGCTCTCTCTAGGCTGAAGTGGCTCTGCTGGGGGTGGGGGTGGGTAACACGCTGTATAGCTGGGGGCACCCCAGGGAGAGTGGGGCCACCAGAGGAGTGACACGGAGCACAGGAAAAAAAAAGAAACGGGGCCCCGTGACCTCTCTCAGCACCTCGATCCAGCCACACCTGAAGTACGACTCTGGGCTCTTCCCTTAAAGGAGTCAGAATATGTTTGAACTCATTTCTGCCACTTGCAGCCCTAGGACCCCAGACTCCATCTGCCTTGAATCTGCAGTGTGAGTTTACGCATGTCCCTTTCTCTTTCCGACACCCAGGCCATCAGAAAAGGGAGCCACAGAGGAAATGATGTCTGAGGTCCCCTGGCAGCCTTGGTACTCTAGCCAGTTGCAAAGGTTAGGACTGACCCTCCCCCACCCATGGATGCTTGGCTGGAGATGGAGAAATCAGCCCTTCTCCTGAGTGAAGCCTGGAGGGTTTGTTAAAACCCAGAGGACTGGGCACTCCCGCCAGGGTCTGAGTCAGCAGGGCTGGGGTGGAGATGCTTGGGGCAGGGTCCCAGGTTCTGCATTCTAACAGGCTCCCCTCGAAGTTCAGATTGCTCCCGCCAGTGACCACATTTCAAGGACCCAGACCCTAAATCTATTCCACTCTTCCCAGTTGCTTGGGGCAGGTGCCCAGTGCAAAAGTGAAGGCCCAGCCAGGCAGGAGACCATAGCCCTTCAGTCCCCAAAGCAGACCCCCAGTTAAGGAAAAGCGCCCTTGTGACTGCAAGGAGAGGCCAGCCTTTAAACAACACACCGGGTCTCAGCTTCGGCCTGTCCCACTGCTGACCCTTCCAGCCAGCTCTCCACCCTGGGATTTATCTAAGCAACGGGGAGGCAGGCCCCACGCTGGTCTGCCAGGAGCTGTGCGCACCCCGTCTCCGGCTTCTCCCCCCACCAGGCCACACGCCAGCACCCCATCCCGCGCAGCCTGGCTAGCTCTGGCTCTCCCTGACTTACATCTGACTTGGCTGCCTTGAAAAGCCTCCTGGGGCTTTTGGACCAGGGACACCGTTCAACAGAAAACGGCTTCCCCGCTAACCGCCTTTCCAAGGTGGCACTGGCCCAGAGGGCCTGGCTTGGCTCACAGCTCCCAGCTTCGGGACCTCGGGCAAGTTACCTGCGCTCTCTGGGGCCTGCGCTTTCCATGTGCAAAGGGGAAGGAAGCTGCCTCTGGTGATTAGGGAAATGGATTCTCATAAGGTTCAGGGTCTGGCTTACAGAGCGTGCCCACCCCACCCACCCCAGACCAGCAGCCTTGCCAGCACCCAAGAGCTGGTGAGAAATGCAGATTCTCAGGCCCCACCTTCGTCCTCCTGCCAGGGAAGGGGCATTCTAACAAGATCCCAAGTGAAGCCTCCGCCTTCCAGGTCTGAGTGCTGGCACAGGGCTCAGCTACAACCCCTGGTTGTTGCAACATCCCAGGGCAGAGGCGACAACCCCCAGAGGCCTGGGGGACAGCAGGCAGGGGTCAGAGGTCATGAAAGGGTAAGTGAGGGGAGAAAAATCCTCCGGCTTCTCCCAGCCTCCCAACGAATGACAAGCCCCTGGATGGCTCAGGAAAGGGGAGGGGACATGAGGCTTAGTGAGTGGACCACTGGCCTTAACTCATGGTTCAGCCTAGGTAATAAAACAGCAACAACATTCCAGGTCTCAGCGTGGGGGCTTTCAGCAGAGGCTGGCTGTCTGGTCCTCTCTGCAGGTTGAACCTTTTACATTTAAGGAGGCGGATCAGCCTCAGTCAGAGAAGAGGTTGGCAGGGGGGCTGCCCTGAGAGGTGCCCGCTGCAGCCAGGCCCAGCCCCGCCCCCCGGGCCCATGGAGCGGTGCCCAGGTGGAAGTGGGCGGGTGGGTGGGGGTGGCTGGATTCCTCCAGTTCCAGTCTTGAAACACCCCCTTGAAAGCACGAAGGGGCCCCTGAAAGGGCTGGGAGTTCCTCTACCCTTTCTACCCTGTCAGCCCTGCTGAAGGAATCCAGCAGGAAGGCTCCCACCTGCCTGGGATCCACCAGCAGCTGGACTATACCTAGGAAGGGGTGGTGGGCTGGGCAGGCTTCAGAGTCCCAGGGGTGTGCTGGGTGAGACGGAGGGGCTCTTCAGAGAAACTGAGCTGCCAGAGGTAATAAAAACATAACCACCTTGAAAAAATACTAGCTCGATTTTATAAAACCAAGTGGACAACTTAAAATATGCAGGCGGCCCGGAGCTGCCCCTTGGAGACTATTTTGCAGTGACTTCAGCAATACGTGAACCGTGAACTTCCTGATGTTCAAGCTGGTTTTAGAAAAGGCAGAGGAACCAGAGATCAAATTGCCAACATCCTCTGGATCATGGAAAAAGCCAGAGAGTTCCACAAAAACATCTATTTCTGCTTTATTGACTATGCCAAAGCCTTTGACTGTGTGGATCACAATAAACTGTGGAAAATTCTGAAAGAGATGGGAATCCCAGACCACCTGACCTGCCTCTTGAGAAACCTGTATGCAGGTCAGGAAGCCACAGTTAGAAATGGACATGGAACAACAGACTGGTTCCAGATAGGAAAAGGAGGACGTCAAGGCTGTATATTGTCACCCTGCTTATTTAACTTATATGCAGAGTACATCATGAGAAACGCTGGAGTGGAAGAAGCACAAGCTGGAATCAAGATTGCCGGGAGAAATATCAATAGCCTCAGATATGCAGATGACACCACCCTTATGGCAGAAAGTGCAGAGGAACTCAAAAGCCTCTTGATGAAAGTGAAAGTGGAGAGTGAAAAAGTTGGCTTAAAGCTCAACATTCAGAAAAGGAAGATCATGGCATCCGGTCCCATCACTTCATGGGAAATAGATGGGGAAACAGTGGAAACACTGTCAGACTATATTTTTGGGGGCTCCAAAATCACTGCAGATGGTTACTGCAGCCATGAAATTAAAAGACGCTTACTCCTTGGAAGGAAAGTTATGACCAACCTAGATAGCATATTCAAAAGCAGAGACATTACTTTGTCAACAAAGGTCCATCTAGTCAAGGCTATGGTTTTTCCTGTGGTCATGTATGGATGTGAGAGTTGGACTGTGAAGGCTGAGCACCGAAGAATTGATGCTTTTGAACTGTGGTGTTGGAGAAGACTCTTGAGAGTCCCTTGGACTGCAAGGAGATCCAACCAGTCCATTCTGAAGGGGATCAGCCCTGGGATTTCTTTGGAAGGAATGATGCTAAAGCTGAAACTCCAGTACTTTGGCCACCTCATGCGAAGAGTTGACTCATTGGAAAAGACTCTGATGCTGGGAGGGATTGGGGGCAGGAGGAGAAGGGGACGACAGAGGATGAGATGGCTGGATGGCATCACTGACTCGATGGATGTGAGTCTGAGTGAACTCCAGGAGTTGGTGATGGACAGGGAGGCCTGGTGTGCTGCGATTCATGGGGTCGCAAAGAGTCGGACACGACTGAGCGACTGAACTGAACTGAACCGAACTGTACCCTTTTCTTCAGGCCTGGGATGCAATCTTTGCAAAGTCACCACTTCTACCGATGAGAAGCGGAAGCAGCAACAAATTCTGCTCAGTCCTCACTGACAGAGGCTGGAAGGCAGGTCTTTTTTTTTTTTTTTTTTTTTTAAGATTCATTCTAACCTATACTCTTCTACCAAGAATACTGAGGGTTGATTTCCTTTAGGATTGACTGGTTTGATCTCCTCGCTGTCCAACGGACTCTCAAGACTGATGCTGAAGCTGAAGCTCCAATACTTGGGCTACCTGATGCAAAGAGCCGACTCATGGGAAAAGACCCTGATGCTGGGAAAGATTGAAGGCAAGAGGAGAAGGGGACGACAGAGAATGAGATGGTTGGATGGCATCACTCCATCCAGTGGACTCAGTGGACGTGAGTTTGAGCAAGCTCCTGGAGACAGTGAAGGACAGGGAAGCCTGGTGGGCTGCAGTCCATAGAGTTGCAAAGAGTCGGACACGACTTAGCAACTGAATACCAACATTCTTCTACCAATGATGGAATAAAAACCCACTTTCTTCCCCCAAGGAAGAGTTTTTCATTAAAGACCTGGTGCGACAGCTCTGAACAGAGCATCTCTGAACTCTAGCCCCCGGATCAGGTGGCCCCTTGCAGAGCGAGGGCTCAGACATGCTGAAAACCGACGGGACCACAGCTGAATCCTTAAAGGGGGCCCCAGAGGACCACTGCCCCTGTGCTGACGGTGTATGCTCCCCAACAGAGAGAAAAAGGGTCCTTCCCAGCTTCACTCAGCAGGCATTTCCCTCGGAAGTGACGCTTCCTTACAGGTTAGGACCAGAGAGGGGGAAGGGCTTGCCTAGGTCACACAGCAAGCCAGGGGCCAAGGGCTCCCAAACCCCGATGCTGTGGTGCCCTTTAACAAATCCTTTAACTCTTGTGGTCAGCCCCATGAGGGCTCGAGCTGGTCTGCCCTGTCTACCTGCCACCTGCCCAGGGCCCAGGACAGGGTCTGGAACTAACATTTGTCAGAGGGATGTATGGAGATGGGTGGATGTAATTTCCAAGCCTGGACCCACTCAAACGGTCAAACTGCAGGCTCTTATTTCAGGACAAAGGGACTCAGGCAGCAGTTATCTGTGTGCTGAGCACCAATGGCCACTGCGGCCTGCCATGCCCTCGGTCAGGTGACTGGACAAAAGGCAAGACCTCACAGGTCTGGGTTCCAGGCAGAGAAGAGGTCCTCCGGGGCTCAGAGGAAGGCGAGATGAAGCCCACCTGGATGCAGATCATCTTTGGGGGGGCTTATGATGTGCCAGCATTATTAAGGGGCTGCAAGAAGCCTTCATGAAGCAGGTGGCCTCAAGCTGGCTCTGGGGGAGTGGGACTTAGGAGGGAAGGAAGGAAGGGGCTTTTGGGTTGAGGTATGGGGTGGGCTGAGAGCCAGAGGCTGGGCCTAGGAGCAGAAACCAGCTGGATCATGGGGGGCACTAAGATGTGGGAGCAGGAGAGAATATGCCCTGGGTGGGAGCCAGATCAGGTGAGGCCCTGAACGCCAGGCTGGGGAGTTTGGACCTGATTTCACGAAGCACTCGGGAGCCCCTGCCGGCTTGGGAGCCAGACAGTGACGAGCTGCTGAGAGTCAACACCCCCATTTCCCAGCCCCCTCTTTCCTGGCAACCCCACAAACGAAAGCGAAGCACAGGAGGCATGAGGCTGGGTGAGCAGGCTGCGGTCTTGGGCTGGGATGGCATTTGCCCCAAGAGGAGTCACCAGGTGCCATCGGGTAACAGAAGGGCTGTTCTGAAGACCAAGGCCTGAGTCCACCACCAGGCACGAGCAGCCCTGGGTCTCCAGGTGCTGACTGGCCGTGGGGCGGAAGGGCAGAGCCTTTAAGACCGCCCCCTTCCTGAGCCCTGCCCCAAAGGAGCATGACTCGGCTGAAACCCAAGGTCAGCCGCACCCTGCACCCCCAGCGGGCAGCAGCACCCTGGCGGTGTTAAGGACGTTCTGCAGGGACCCTGCTGCAGCTCTTCCGTCCTGTACGGAGGGGAGAGTGGTGGGAAAGGGAAGACTCGCAGAATGTCCCCACCAGGGAGCCCGCAGAGACGTGGTCCCAGCCTCCGCTCAGGGAGGGTGGGCTGAGGGCCAAGCTAGTGAGGGGGGCGGGCAGAACAACAAGTTTGCGAACAAGGGCCTCTTGCTGATGGAGGCTTCCTTCAGACCTCAGTCTCCCCATCCATTAAATGGGCGGGTGGGGTCCGCTTAACTCCGTGACCCCAGAGTCTGCACACCCCCAGCCACCTTCCCTAGCGTTCCCTGCCCCTGGCATGACGCCCTGGGATTGTTCATTAACTCCTTCCTGATACAGATCTTCTTTCCCCAGACTGGGAGCGCCTTCAGCCCAGGGGCTGGTCTATCCACCATCCCTCCCTCTGGCTTTTGTCCTAGGCCAGAAGCCTTGAAGACGCTCAGTGAAAAAAGCACGTGCAGCAGGAGGAGGAGGGGCAGAGACGCTGGTTGTCCTTCCAGGTCCCAGCTGTGTGGTGGGCGAGAAGACTCTTTTCTGAGGGTGGACGAAGTCTTCCAGAAGATGGAGGTGAGAACCCCCAAGTGAGGCACAGGGTTTAAATGCAGGAAGGGATTTAAGAGACCCGTCGGGGCTGAATAAGCATTGGTTCCGGCCCTCGGCAGCTTCTCTGCCCACTTTCAGGGTAAATTCAAAGCCGTCGGGTGGGGGCATTTCATTCATTGAGCTGGCGGCTCTCGGGGTGAATAAGACAGGCCAGGCTCACTCAATGACTCCCAAATGCAGACTGGCTGTTCAAAATGGCCGGGAGACCTGTACGTTCTGACCAACGTCAGCTCCACAGGGGTCTGCTCTTTGAACAGCGAAATTATCAGAACTGAGAACAGGATAACGCCCCTGTCGTTAACAGCAAAACAGAACCGCAGCTCCCTCGCCGGACAGATCCTAACGAACCCTGGGTCCAAGCGGAAACCAGAACTGAAGTGAAAACTGATCTAAAACGGAATTAGAAGGAATACATGTCCATCTAGACATCTGAGGGGTACAGCCAAAGCTGCATGCAGAGGGCAACGCGTACTCTTAAAGGCCTCACTGTTATTATAAGAAGGGGTAGACGGCAGAGAGACAGAATGTCAGCCAGATGCACAGGCTGAAGCCTAGACTGCGCTTCTTAAAAAATGATCTTCAAGAACCACTTTTACTTGGTACAGTGTTGTATTGCTTGAGGTCTACTGTTTCTGTAATTAAAAGCCACTCTTGACAGTTTCTCATAAAGTTAACAAATATCTACCCTACGCCCCAGCCACTCCACTCTTAGAGAAATGAAAATATATGCCCACAAAGAGATTTGTACACAAGGGCCCATAAAAGCTTCATTCATAACCACCCCAGACTGGAGACAAGCCAAATGTCCATCCACAGGAGAGTGGACACAGCACACCGAGGGGCGTCCACCCATCGGTCCACTCCTCAGCAATAAAAGGAACCAACCATTGACACCCTCAACAGCGTGGATGGATCTTACATCATCCAGCGGAAAGGAGCCAGACACAGAAGGGTATGTACCACATAAATCCACCCAGTTCTAGGCCTGGCAAGCCTAACGGTGATAGAAATCAGAAACCGGTTGTCTCTGGGAGCAGGAGGGCACAAGTCCACTTTCCAGGGGAGCTGCAGACGTTCTCCAGCTTGACCTGAATGGTGGCTATACAGGTGTAGCGATCTGACAAGACTCAACAAACTGTAACAGAATCTTTGCATTTCACTGAATGCAAATCATACCTCGATTTTAATATATTTTTTTAAACAGTCACAGTTGAAAACTTGGAAACATACCAATGCCCAGGCTCCATCCCCTGGGGATTTGGGTCCTGTATGTCCAGGCCTGGGAACCTGAATGTGTACCAAGTCACTCAGGTTAATTCTGCTACCAGACTCCGGTTAGGGTGACCTGCCCCCGCTGCCGGCACACCCCCTCCCCTTTGCTTATGTTGGGTGATTTCTCATCTGGAAGTCGGTGTTTAGAGACAGAAGAGCAATTTCCATCCTCTCTGCCCTCTCCCTGCCCCCCAACCCCTGCCCCTCAGCCGTGGTCTCCAAACGAAGCCTCTGAGCAGGTGAGGTGGGCAGGGATGCCCTGACCCACGCCTTGTCCAGGGTGGATGCACTCCAGCTCAGGCGCCAGGGCTACCTGCTCTGGGGAGGTCAGAGGCACGGTTAATGGCCTGTGTACCTGTTAAACAGCATGTCCGGGCCTTCACCCCGTGTTTACAAGAGCTCAGGGCAAGATTCGCTGGCACGGAAAATGCTTTTATGCCCTGACGAGCAGTAGCCTGGCTGCCTTGGGTCCCGGACCTCTGCCTGGTCCCCCCACTCCCCGTGAGGGCCTCCTGCCCCCTCAGGTTGACCTGGCTTCTACGCTGCTGCCCCTAAACCCAGCCTGATGCTATTTCTATCTCCACTGCCTATGTGCCCAGCGCTCCACCACCTGGTTCCTACTCCTCTCTCCAGCTGGGTCCCCTGAGAGGCTTGTTCAACACACAGGCTTGTCTACTGCCTGCGCTGTGCCTCTGCACCCGCTATACCCCCCTGCCTGGAATGCCAGCCCGCCCTGTCCCTCTGCCAGCTCCAGCATCACCTCCTCTGAGAAGCTGGAACGTCTCCTGCCTACACCCTTGGCATCTCACACCCAGTGAGAGCAGTCACGGGCGGCGGGGTCACCAGGGGCAGTCATCCTGCCAAGCTCCCTCCCTCTCTTTGGGCTGCGAGCTCTTTGAAGGCCAATATTCTACTCCAAATCCAGAGCCCGGTGAGAACAGACCAGAGCAAAGAAATGAGGCACGTTTAAGAAAAAAAAAAAGAGCTCCCACTCACACTTGAAAGCACCCCCGCGCCCCCCGCCGGGAATTTCCGCACACAGGGCTCCTCCCCAGAGAACCTGTAAATTCACTTTGGCCGAGATAAGTTGGCCATCACGGAGGAGCAAGACGTGAGCCTGAAGACCCTCACTGATGACCTTTGGCAGAGGTTGGGAGGCAGCCCACACCCACCCGCTGACCCTGGGGTTCCGACCCTCACTGATGACCTTTGGCAGAGGTCGGGAGGCAGCCTACACCCGCCCGCTGACCCTGGGGTTCCAAGGCCAGCCTGGATTCCCACTCGGACCCCTCCCAGCTATAGCCTGGCTGCACCCCAGGTGTCCTCAGTCATTTATTTTCCAGCTCTTTCCTGTATACAGGAACGTGCTGAATGACTTGTGAGTGTCTTATCATTTCGGGACCTTTGGAAAGACCTTCAGATAAAGCCTGACAGGGTCCCGAATCCCTTGACAAGCTGACAGGTGGAGAGTGAGCCAACACCACCCTCAGAGCCTGCCAGCAGGGGTGGGGGGGCGAGGGGGGCTGACACTGGGGTAGGAAGGGCCCCCGGAGAGACGCAGAGAAGGCAGAATGAGTAACTAGGGGCAGAATTAAGGTGCTGAGGGGGCCCACACACTCACCCTCCAACCCTGAGGACCTTTGTCTTCCATGTTCCCCAGGTGCTGGTACAATTACAAGTCTGCGGTGACTAAAGCTCCGCAGAGCCCAAACTCATGGCTGGCTGAGGGAACGCTCCTGAAGCCTGACCCTGGCGCTGTCCAATCGAGGCCAAGTCCTCTGGGCAGCCCTCAGTTTGCCCATCTGTAAAATGGGCGCCACCGGCTCACTGGGGCCTGCTGACTACACAGCTCGTGCCAGGTCTCCCGAGGGTGAGATGGGCAGGACGGGGCAGGGCAGGGCGCCCGCAGCTGCGCCACAGGTCGTCCAAGGGCAGCCCCAGAGGACACGAGCCCGAGGCTGCGCCTTGGCCCTTGCCCACACCACAGTGACCCGGGACCTCGTGACACCCTCTAATCGGCAGCTCCGAAGCCGAGCCCGGCTTTACAGCTTACCACAGGCTTATTCAGCCTCATCTCCCTCAATCCCCTCAAGGACGCCGTGAGGCCGGCTTGGCGTCCTTGCTGCCTGGACTGCGAAGCTGAGGTTCAGAGTGGACCGGGGAAATCACCCAAGGTCGTCTGCCAGCTAAGACAGAGGCGCAGTCCTTGGTCTTGGCTCCCTGGGGACAAGGTCCTGCCTCTCATTCTCCAATAACCCCTTAACCAGTTTACTCCACCCATTTTACAGATGAGGAAACTGAGGCCCCCCAAAAAGGCTGCCCAAGGTCAACGGGGGCAGGGGGTGCTGAGCCAGGCCCAAGACCTCCAGCCAGTTCCCCACTCTTACCCTATGGGGGGTTCTCCTCCAGGGCCCGCCAGCCCCTCCATGCCATTCTGATGGAATTCCTCCCCCACTGCACCCCCATAGCACCCCGCTCGCCGTGTGCCCACCCCACACTCCCCGGATGCCTCCCTGGTCGAGAGGGAGGCAGGCGGTTGCTAAGTGCTCACCACCCGCTCGCTCTCTTAAAAATAAACTCCTTCTGGCTGGGAGTCTCTGGATGAGATTCCCCTCCTTTCCAGCCAAGAAAAAATTAAAAAGAAATTAAAAAAAGATCTTCCCCATGACATTTATTTGAACAGCAGCAGTGCCAAAGCAGGGGCCGATTCTCCCAAGTCCAAGTGGAGCCGCGCACCACTCAACCTCAGCCCCGAGACCCTCTGTTCAAGTGTCCGGGCAGTTACTGAGCTGATTTATTTCCCCAGGCAGGAAACGGGGGCCAGGGCTGCCTCCCAAGCCTCTGGGGCTGGTCCTGGGGGAGGCCAGGATCTGGCAGAGCCCGAGCAGTGACCAAAATAGCCCGGCCCAGCACACACCTCCCTCCGAGTGCCCGGGAGGGCAGCCCACAGGTTCCCCTCCGGTCCAGGACGAAGCCTCGGCCACCGGCGGAGGCCCCTGCGAGCCTCTCTCTGACTTCCCCAGGTGGGAGGGGGACCAGAGCCTCCAGTGCAAAAGAGGAACCCCCAGCAGGAAGGGAGAGATCTCGAGAAGGATGTGTCCCGCTGTCCCTGCCGGCTGTCCCTGGGGGCCTCCGTCCTGCCGCTCCAGGTGGCTGGACGTTGGCACTGCCACCTGCCCTCCGCACCCTCGGAGCCGCGCCGCCCTGTCACCTCCACCTGCTTGGCCCTGCCCTGGAGAACCAGCTCTGGGCACTTGGTCCTTCAGGCACCCAGGGACACTCCCTCAGGTACAGTAGAGGACACGCAAGTGTCCGCAACGGGGAGCCAGAGACAGAAGCCCCACTTGGGGACACACACGTGCACAGACAGGTAATCGGAGATACAGTCACACACACACACACACACATACACACACACACAGGTTCACACAGATGCACTCCAGGGGGCACAAGGGCACGCATCCCAAGACACGGACACACAGGTATCACAGACACACACACCAGAACACTCACACGCACTGCCCAGAGCACAGAACAGCAGACACACATGGGGACACGCGAGTGCCGGGAGAAACAGCCACCCCTAGAAACACACAGACACTCCGGGGACACGGAGATATCTGCAGACCCCCAGTGAGATGGAGACACCGGAACACACACACACACACACACACACACACACACACACACACACACACACCTGGCTCCTTGCTCTAGACGCCCCAGCCCTTTCGCCAGGGGAACAATAACAGCCCCGCTGGGGGACGGAGCGAACGACCCTCCGTCCCGCCCTTGGTGGAACTGGGGGCCCCCGGGGCGGGGAGGAGGTTGGGGATGGCGGGGGCGCGGGGACTAGGCGGGGGCTCCGCGCGCCCGGCTCCGTCTCCCTCGGTACCTGGGGCGGCCACGGCGCTGCGCTCGACCGCGCTCGGTTCCGCGCGCCAAGGGACTGCCCGCCGGCGCGATCTCTGGCCCGCGGGGTCCGCGCTTCGGGCTCCCTGTCGGCGGGGCTCGACCTCGGAGCTCGCGGTCCTTGGGGCTCGGCGCTGACTAGCGAGCCGGGCTGCGGCCAGGACCCGGAGCTCGGCGCAGGCGGCGGCGTGGAGGAAGCAGTAATTTATAAGCGGCTTCTTCCTGACCTCGCGTGTCTGTTGTCTGAGCAGGCAGCTCTCAGCATCACCCATCCTGCTGGGTGGAAAAATACCAGCTTGGCCGGGCCGGGGGCGGGACCGGGGGGCGGGCCCGGGGCGGGTCTGGGGCGCCGGCCACGCCCCCACGGGGAACACGCGCGCGCTCGCTCTCACTCACTCACACACACACACACACACGCACAGGCACACACCGCATACGCACGCGCGCTCGGGCTCGGACACAAAGAGCCCCGGGCTCGCAGAGCGCGCGCACACGGCCTCGTGCGGCGGGCGAGCGCTCGGTCCCCGCTCCCCCAAGTGGCGCGCGCCTTTCGAGGCACCCAGTTACAGCCTGGCGCCAAGGAGGGCGGGGCGGGGGTGTGGGTTGGAGGGCCAAGAAGGGGGGTCTTCAGCCCCCTCCTCCGGTCTTCCGATGAGGAGCGGGAGAGCCCAACCCAGCGCGAGGCACCAAGCCCACAGCTAGCCCTCCACCTGGCTCAGGTGGTGCGGCCGGGGCTCCCGAGAGCGGTGGGGTCCAAACCACGCCTCTGCTTCCTCCCAGGTTCTTTGAGCCTCTGGATGCCCCCCACCCCCCCAGTAAAGCCCCGCCCGACCACTTTGCCCTCCCACCTCCTCCCCGGGGGCCTTAGCACGACCCTGGGACAGAGCGCCCTGGCTTCTGGGCTTTGCCCCTGCTCAGTGACCTTAGGCCACTGCTCGGGCTTCCTCCCTTGACTCAGTTTCCTCAGCTCTCAAATGGAAACACGGGGAAGAGGGACGGGGATAAATTTTCCCTGGCTGCGAGGAAGCCCCGAGGTGAAGAGTGCAGACAGCTCAGAACAGCAGCTCCCCGGCACTGAAGTGCCAAGCAAGTGTCTATTTTTAAATGAAAATGGGGAATGTGCCATTATTCTTGTCCTTATTTGCATGGACAGGCTGCAGAGACCACGTGCCCAGCCTGAGGGCTGTGCTGTGTGGCTTCCAGCATGCCCTTTCTCTCTCTGAGCCCAGCGCTGACCTCTCACCTTCTCTCAGGCCACCTCCTCAGCTGGGCAGCCCTGTGCAGAGAACCTTTTAGACTGAGGTTTAGAGAAGAGATACCCAACAGGGGCCTCGCAGAGAGCCACCCTTGACGCCAGACCTGGCCCAGCCCGAATCCAGCGCCTGGAAGCACTCTGGAGCGCCCTCCAGAAGGCAGACGGTGGGAGTGACCCTCCACCTCTCCCTGGTCTGCTCTTTGAGGCCCCTGCTGTCCATCTTGACTTTCTAGAGGCTGCCCCCACCCCTCAGCTCCAGCCCAGCCAGCCCCTGGCCCCTGCCTTCCCACGCCTTTCTCCAGGCCTTGCCTGACCCCCTCTGCTGACCCAGGTGCCCCTTCCTCCAGGAAGCCCCCAGGGGCTGGCAGTGCCCGCAGCATGGCAGCCACCCGGGTGGTGCCCACTCTTGGCCCCCTCAGCTCTCTCCTTTGAGTTCAGAGCACCTGCACCCCTTTTACAGGTGAGGAGACCAAAGTCTGGAGGCTGGGCGGCTGAGTCCCCACCCCGCTCCCCTCCTGGGGTGCATGGGGCTTGAGTTGAAGGAAGGAGCAGACACCCCGCAAAACCTCCCTGCAGCCCTGTGCATCACTGCACACAGCGTGGAGCGGCAGGTCCCCATGCAGGGAGGTGACTGTGGCGTTGAGGATTGAGCTGCAAGGAGGCTTGGACTGAGCCAGCGAGAGTGGGCTGGGGGGGCCATTGGCACTGAGCTGGGCAGTGTCCTGTCTGGGGCTTCGGTTTGGAAAGGCTGTTGGGACAGCTGACCTCTGGGTGGGTCAGTGTAGCGCAGCCCGTATGGGCACAGGACTGCGGATGGGGCCCTTTCAACTGCCTGCTTTCTTCCTCCGGCCCATCCGCTCCCCGAGGGACAGGACCTTGTCCTGTGTGCCTCGGTCAAGCCCTGGGCCCGGCACACAGCATGTACTCAACAAATGTTTGTTGCATTTATCTAAGGAACCCTTGAGTGGCACTGAGCTACGCCGCCTCCCACGGGGCACTGTAGATACATTTAAATGCCTTAACTTGCCGACTCTTGAGACCACACTGTCAGGGTGGCACTAGCCATTGCCCCCATTTTACAGAAAGGAAAACTGAGCCACAGAGAAATGAAGTCGCTTGCCAGGGGGCTGGTGGCAGAGCTGGAATTCAAACCCAGGCCACCTAGTTCCAGAGGCCACACTCTTAACTGAAAGGTTTGGGGGGTGGGGGTGGGGGCGGCTTCAGTGGCTGCTGGACAAAACCCAGCCCCAGAGGGCAGAAGGGGGAGGGGGGAGGAGAGCGGAGGCGGAAAGGTGATGGGAAGTGCTCCGACCTCCACCCAGGGCGAAGCAGAGCCACCCGGAGCCTGGAGACCCCCAGGGTCCACCCCTCAGGTTCCCCCCACTACCCCACCACCGCATTCTGTGGGCCTTGGGCCTGCGGGCCTGCTTTCTGGGCCTGAGTGGACGATCAGAGTCCGGCCTCATTGTGACAACAGGTCTCAAACTTGGTTGAGGGTGGGGAGGTCTGCACTGACTTGGCTTCCACTGGACTTCAAAATATTTTGAGTTAATTGCTGTGAACGAAAAGTTGCAAGAGTTTTACGAACCGGAACATCTGCCTTCTCTGGAAAAGGTGGCAAGATGGAGCCACCTCTGGCCCCTGATCTACGGTGGCTTGGAGCTCAGAGGTGTCGGCCTCCCCCTCACAGGGGGTGTGGCTCCCCAGGGGGCCAGTTCCCACCCGGCTGGTTCCCTGTGGAGGGCTGAGTGTGAGGCTGCGGCTTCGGGGGAGGCTGAGGCTCCGGGATCCGGCTGTGAGCACCAAGGAAGCGGACGTGTTGGTGGGAGGAGGGACCTTCAAGGAAACCCGGGCAGAGGTTCCCTTTGGAAGCCCCATTCTGGCCTGAAATTCCCTGGGGACTAACTTCCTATTCCAGGAACGAAAGGAAATCGACTGGGGAGAGCTCACGGAAGGCCCTGGACTCCAAGGGACTGGATGAGACTTTGAAAAGGCTGTTCTCCAATGCTTCCCTCTCAGCAGCTGGCAATAATAAGGCCAAATCAATCCAGGCCTTTGAACAAAACTCGTCCCTGGCCAGGGAATGGTCTGTCTCATCTGTGTATCAGGCTGAGTTGTTGAGATACTGCTGGGGTCCAGCCATGCTGGGCCATCAGGCCAGCGCGAGGGTTGTGTGGTGGGCTGCCGTGCCCCTCATTCCCGGAGGAGAGGAAGGGATGGTGGGGGAGCAGCCAGGCGGCCCCCAACCTAGTCCCTCTCTCTCGGGCACAGCCGTGTCCACGTCTCTGGATGTGGATGGACAGATGGTGGCACCACGGAGGCTTCCTCAGCACATCGCAGCCTCAGGAATTGGCTTCCCGCCCGCCCACCCTCCTCCGGCTCACAGTCAAGCCCCAGCTCCGTCTCTCACAGGCTGCAGGACCCCAAGGGAATCGTATCACCTCTCTGCTTCGGCTTCCTGATCCGTTAGAGCAGACTGGGCAGAACGCCTGTGCCCGGTTGTCTTGAAGAGTAAGTGAAGACTTGAGCGTGCAGGGAGATGATGGCACGGAGCCCAGCCTTTGGTTAATCAGCCGACCCTCTCCCGCCTGCGCGCTCTAGGCTTCTCTACAGCCTGGACTTTGCCCAAGCAGTTCCCTGCCCCATGCTGTTCCTTCCCCCAGAGTGCTTTGCCCTTTGCCCTCCCCGCGCCAGGATCTCCGCCAGACTGGGAGCACCCAGAAGGAAGGCAAAGGTGCCCAGCCGTGCCCCGCACATCCCGGGAAGCCCTTGCTGTGGGCTGTGGGCTGTGGGTGGCAGGCCTCCAGGGCAGCCTTCCTTGTCTCCCTTGGTGGGAACAGCAGGTCTGCCCCAGGGAGGGGAGGGTGTTGGTGCGGCAGACAGACCTGCGAGGGAGGGGGCAGTGCGCCCCTGTTCGCTCACCCGGCAGCTCGGCTGTCCAGCCCCCCAGGCCAGGCCACCCTTCCCCCTCCCGCTGGTGACTTCAGGCTTCCTCCCCGATTGCCCTCCCGCCCAGCCCTTCTCCGCTGAGCAGCCGGAGGGGTCCGGGACTCCCCTCGCCACGTGGTGGGGAGCAGGAATGCCACAGAGGCTGCAGAGAAGTGTTGAGCGATGTCTCAGAAGGTGAAACGTCCATTTAACTGAACTGCCAGCGCTGCCAGCGGCACCGACTGACCGGAGAGAGAGAGGAAAACAGAGGCCTGCACAAGATTGTACAAGCTGTGAACAGCAGCGTTATTCCCGAGAGAGCCGAAGGCTGGGACACGCACAGGAGGATGCGAGACGGACAACCTGGCCGGGGCACTCCTGACACCCCCAAACTAGAGGGGGCGTCGCAGAGACACCGGGCACCACAGACCACTGTTTAAATGGCCACGCGTGTGGCCTCTAGGTCAGTGCTGTGAAGCTGTGGTCTTGGAAATAGGAGCAGTGGTGGCCCTTGGAGTGAGGGAGGGGTGGCCAGAAAGACCACCTCCTGGGCTGGAAGGCTGCCCTCTCCCAATCTGGTGATGCCCTTCCCCCCACCCCAGGGGACGTGTGCCTCTGCAGACACCCATGCTGTACATGTAGGGTCTGAATTTATCCCTCAGTGTGATGAATATTCCAATAAAAATCAAAAAGAAGGGCTTCCCTGGTGGCTCGGTGGTGAAGAATCGCGCCCGCCGATGCAGGAGACACAGGTTTGATCCCCGATCTGGGAAGATTCCACGAGCAGCAGAGCCAGCGAGCCCGGGGGCCACAGCTGTTGAGGGTGTGCTCTGCAGCCTGCGAGCCGTGAACCCGCAACGAGAGAAACGCCCGCGCTGCAGTGAGGACCCAGCACAGCAAAAATAAATAAGTAGATAACTTCACCAGCTCCCTGCACATGAGTGTGAGTGAACTCCAGGAGTTGGTGATGGACAGGGAGGCCTGGAGTGCTGCAGTCCACGGGGTTGCAAAGAGTCGGACACGACTGAGCCACTGAACTGAACTAAATATGTATTTTTTTAAAATCAGAAGTTAGAGCCACTGACGCACTGAGTTCCTCCTCCCTCGAAGCAGCCCGTGCGTGGCCAGCTGGCCCAGCACCACAGTCTCCGCAGCCTCTGAGACCCCCAGCTCTGTCTCGCGCCTCTTCCTCCCCCTCCAGCCACAGAGCCCTCCAGGCCTCCTGCAAACCCTAAGCGAAGGCTCAGGGTCTTTGCTGGCTGTTCCTCCCCGCAGAGAGCTTTGCCCCCAGCCCTCCGCAGGCTGGCTCCTTCCTGTCCTTTCGTCCAGCGTCTCCTCCCTCAAGACCGGATCATAGGTCCACCCTAACTTGGAGAACCATGTCGGTGCCCCTCGACGGTTTTTATGTCCATCTGCTCATATCCACTTCCACGTCTAGGCTGCCCGCTTCTCATGGCAGAGCTGAGTCTGCCGGGTCTCAGGCCTAGAGCGGGACCCGGCCCTCGGGGTGTGCCCCTAGGCCTCTGTTGAGCAAATGAATGGGGGCGGAGCCACCCCCAGACACCCCGCCACCCTTGTGCGGCCACCCTTCCACACATTCGGGTCCACAAATGTAAAACTGACCGTTTGTGGAGCTGGGGCTAAAGCCCCTCGCTGCACCCATCTTGAAGACTCTGCAGTCAACCCTGCATGAGAGATCCTCCCTGGAGAGACCTAGATCCAAGCCCCCGAGGGATCATTAATGGCCTGCTTCTCTGTGCCTCGGTTTCCCCGTCTACGGCACCACGGGCTAGCCACGGTGACCTCGGCCAGCCCCTCAACTGCGGCGTCCACACGGTCTCCTGGGGACGGGTTCACAGGCAGTTTCGCTAGCAGGGCGAGGTTCTGATGAGCCCACATGCTCCAGCTCCCCAGACCACACTTTGAGTCATGAGTACAGCGGGGAGGCTTCCAAAGGGTGACCCTCCCCACCTAGACCAGGAGCAGTGCCCGGGAGCTTGTGAGGAATGCCCAGTCCCAGGCCACGCCTAGCCCTCCCGAACCTGGAATTCCAGGCCAGGCCGGCCATTGTGACCCCCCGGCCCTCGGACTGGTGGTGCTGTGGGCGGCCCTGGCTCTCAGCCTCCGTGCCCATCCTCCCAATTCACCCAGGAAGCTTAAAAACCTTCTTGTCTGGCTCCTACCCTCCAAAATCCTAATTTAATTGGAAACGAGACTTTTTTTTTTAAACTGACATTGTCCAGGCAATCTGGATGTCTCGTCAGAGTCGAGAATTCTTGCCACAGAGGGTGCTGGGCCTCTGGGAGCATCCCCGTCTCCCAGACATAGCCAGGCAGGCCTAATTCCTCTGCATTCCTGCCCGGGCCGCTCACTGACTGCCTTCTTATATTTGGTTATTTTTCCCTCCCTCCCCAAACACAACAATTCAAAATATTCCCAGCTCCCAGACAATAAACAAAGCCGAGGAGGCAAGCTCCCTGACTGTTTTGTTCCCACTTATGGCCTGATCCAAGGCTGTCCTGATTGGGTCTCAGGACTGGTCGTCTGAGCCAGCCGGTGTGGGCCCCCGGCATGCTGGCCGCCCCAGCTCCACTCCTGGAATCTCAGAACCCGTCAGCTTGAGATGACCCCAGGCGCCCTCTGTGGCCACTTCTGGGAAGATGGAGGCTCAGAGAGGGCAAGCGGCTTGTCCCAGGACACACAGCAGTGCTGAGAAGGCCCATCTCCTCTGTGGTTTCCAGCCGGAGGGCAGGCGTGTGGGCTCTGGGGTTCAGAGAGATGTGTGTTCGGTCCTAGGCTCTGCCCCTTACCAGCTGTGACCTTAAGCAAAGGACCAGTCCCAAACTAGCCTTGGTTTCTCCCTGGTGGCTCAGATGGTGAAGAACCTGCCTGCAATGCAGGAGACCCGGGTTTGATCTCTGGGTCAGGAAGATCCTCTGGAGGAGGGGATGGCAACCCGCTCCAGTATTCTTGCCTGGAGAATGCCATGGGCAGAGGAGCCTGGCGGGCTACAGTCTGTGGGGTGGCACAGGGTTGGACACGACTGAGCAGCTGACACCTGGAGTTTTCTCCATCTATAAAATGAGGGCGGCCCTGGGGTCCCTCCCACGGTTACTGTGAAGGTCAAAGTCAAAGTGAGTCCTTCTAATGATTCCTTCGTTCTGATCGTTTTTTTGCCAAGATGACAAAACCAGCTGGTGTAAGCGAGTGAGCAGACCGTGTGGAGGACGGTGAGAAAGGAGGTTATCGGTCAGATCTCTGGTCTCTGACTGGGCGTGAGAGGCTCGTTTTGGCGGGTGGGAGGGGGACACAGGCCCGGGTTACCCAGGAGGATCCTAGCCAGGCCGTGCAGGAGGACAGAAGCTGGTGCCCTCCTCATGCAAGTGCGGAACCCGAGGCAGCAAGGGCGGCGGTGGCTGCCGCGTGGGCCCTGAACCTGGTCTCCAGCGGTGTTATCACTGCTTGGGCTTGTACACTATTTGCTGCTTTTAAGCCTCGTCTTCACCACTTGTGTATAGAAAGCCTTGTGTGCCAAGTCGCTTCAGTCGTGCCTGACTCTTTGTGACCCCATGGACTGTAGCCCCGCCAGGCTCCTCTGTCCATGGGATTCTCCAGGCCAGAATACTGGAGTGGGTTGGCATGCCCTCCTCCAGGGAATCTTCCTGACCCAGGGATCAAACCCGCGTCTCTTACATCTGCCTGCATTGGCAGGTGGGTCCTTTATACCTTGGGAAGCCCATGGAAAGCCTTGGGCCCAGGACATCCCTTAACTTGATGAATGTGCGTCGTCTAGGGTCAGGAGCTGCACAAACCCAGATGACACCAGGCCGTCCCTCGCACCTGCAGAGGCCCGCAAGCATCTGTCCTGATCCCAACAAGCTACCCGCCAGGCTGCCGTGCCGCTGAGTAAAGGCCAGCCCGCTCTCTTGCCTCGCCAGCTGTATTGTCATGGTGAGCCAGGGGCCAGGTTGGAGTGAAAATTCCTCAGTCTCCTCAGAGTTCCACCCCACAAGTGGGGGCAGGGGAGGACCCACCCTCCGCCTGCGGCCGTGGCTAGCGCCCCGGCTCCTGCTACCCCTGGCTCCACCCTCGCCCTTGAGCAGCTTTGCACACGACCTGTGTGGACATCCCGACCTCCCATTCCAGCTCAACCACACCCGCACCCCCTCAAAGAGCCCTCTTGTCCACCTTGGGCCTGCTGCACAGCACGGGCCTCTCCGCCCTCAGGTGGATGGATGGGAGAGAGGCCGAGAGGGGACCCAGGGGTACTGGAGCGTGCCGGCCCTGTGTGTGCCTCTCCTTGGCCCGTGCAGGACTCTGGCTCACCCTGGCAGGTGGAGACAGTCAGGTTTACGGAGCCTCTGCCACGTGGCAGGCGTCGAGCCAAATGCTCACAGGCACGACCTTGGAGGAAGGGACCCATTTCCCGGATGAGGAAACCGAGGCTCAGAGACGCTAAGTCACCTACACAAGGCCTCACCGTGGAGCTGGGGTGTGAACTCGAGGGCGTCAGACTCTACGTTCTAAGCCTTGCCAACCCTCACCCAGGCCAGAGCAAGCAGTGGAAGCTAATAGACAAAGAGTAGCCAGGGAACACGGAAGAGAGTGGCCACCTGGCCAGATGAGAGGGAAGGAGATGCCCCATGCGGATGTGCCCCACACTTGCTGTTGTTCAGCATGTGGCTGCGTGGAACAGAGGGCTTCCCAGGGGGCACAAGTGGTAAAGAACCCGCCTGCCAACGCAGAAGACCCAAGAGATGCCAGTCCAATCCCTGGGTCGGGAAGCTCCCCTAGAGAGAGGCATGGCAACCCACTACAGTATGCTTGCCTGGAGAATCCCACGGTCAGAGAAGTCTGGCGGGCTACAGTCCGTGGGGTCGCACAGAGTTGGACACGACTGAGCGACTGAGCACGCACACATGTGGAGCGGGAAAGCTGCCTGCACCGACCCTGATTTTCCATACGGACAGTCCCATGAAGCAAGAAGTAAAAGATGTTGTGATCGTCACTTGAATTATAGTCCTCGGGGTGAGCCGAGCTGTGCTAGCGTCTGACAGCCTTGAAGCGTGGTAATGATTTTGCAAGGCCTTCGCTCGGCTCCAACTGCTGCGGGATTAGGGCGGGCTGAGCCTGTCTGCTTGGCCCTCGGAGTTTGCTGTCCCTGCTCTTCGTCGCTGTGCTCGGTCTGGGGCAGCCCAGGCCTGACCTGAGGCCGCTGGATGGGACCACGGAGTCTCCCGTGTGTGATTTTCCATGTGCTTTCATGAAAGCACCTAGGAGTTGGGCTCACATCCAGCCTTGGCCACCAGCACCGTGTGACCTTGGGCCAATCCCTGAAGCTTTCTGGCCTCGAGCTGCTCAGGACATAAGAGGGGGTGGGTTTGGTGGGGGCCGATGGGTGGCCACCCCTGAATCCTGAGCGTTGGGAGGCGACTCAGGGTGAGACGTTTTCAGGCAGTGAGGGAGCTTGCCCTCTTCCGTCCTCCTTCTCTCCCTCCGACACGCCGAGTGGCCTCCGCTGGGTGCTTGTATATCTTCAGCGCCCTTCCTCACCTGGTCATCTTCCTCTCCAACCAGGATGCCCCCAGATCAGAGCCTTCAGGCAACTGCACGGCACTCCACCAGCTGGTTTTCATTGTCTTTACTTTTAAGGCGCCTTCTATTTCTGGAGAGGAGCATGGCCTTCCGTTTATAGCAGCAGTGGGAGATTTACTTTTTAACAAACTGTGTGCCAGTTGTTTAAACGCGAGTCTGTTGGAAGGGGGAAAATTAACCAAGCAACGAGTTAGGGAGTATGTTAGCACCTCGGGCTCCCGTCACAAAGCACCACTCAATGGATGGCTTCAAACCACTAACATGTTTCCCTTCCTGTTTCTGAAGGCCCGAAGTCTGGGATCGAGGTGTCCGCAGGGCTGTGCGCCCTCTGAGGCTCTGGGCAGAATTCTTCCTTGCCACTTCCTAGCTTTTGGTGGTTTCCATCCGCCTTTGCCATATCTTGGTTTGCAGTTGAATCGCTCTGACCTCTGCCTCTGGGGTCACCTGGCCTTCTCTCTGTGCGTCTCTGAGTTCACATGGCCACCCTCCTCTGCGGTCAAATTTCCCTCTTCTCATCAGGACCCCGGTTACTCAGACTGTTGTTGCTTATCTGCTAAGTCATGCCCGACTCTTTGCGACCCTATGGACTGCCAGGCGCATCTGTCTATGGAATTTCCCAGGCAAGGATACTGGCGTGGGTTGCCGTTTCCTTCTCCAGGGGATCTTCCCGACCCGGGGATGGAACGCGTGTCTCTTGCATCTCCCGCACTGGCAGGCAGATTCTTTACTGCTGAGCCACCAGGGAAGCCCGGTCACTTGGATTAGGGCCACCCTAAAGCGTGCCACCCTAATGACTTCATCTTAATTTGATGACATCTGCACAGACTCTATTTCTGAATAAGGTACTGGGGTCAGGATTTCGACATATCTTTTTTGTGGACACAGTTCAATCCATGAGTTGTGTGGCCAAAGAAAAACTTGTACAGGGAGACCTAACTGACAATGTTTGGGGAACTCTGCCCAGGTCAAAGCTGCACAGGAAGCGAAGCCAGGGACCCAGCGGCCTGCCCCAGCCCTGGGGTTTTCCAACTGGGTTTCTCAGAGTCGCAAGGGTCAAAGGAGGTAGGACTCCAGACTCCCTACATGACCACCGCTTTGCTCCAGCCATTATAGGGACAGTGGCAAAATATTTAGTTCAACAAAAGGCACCAAAATAACCTAAAAGGTAAAAATGCTGAAAAACAATGTGGTTACTGGATCTGTGTGACCCCTGACGCATGCTGATATTAATTTATTCTCCTTTCCTGGCCTTGCCGCTCCCTTTTCTCTGGGAAGAAAGAGCCTCTTTGCACAGATTTCACCTGCAGGAAGGTCTTGGTCTCAAAACGCCCCCCTGAACCCCACCAAAGAACCCAGGGAGGCAGCTGGCCTTGCCCCAGCCCCCTGGGGACCTTTCCACTCCCTTAATTCCCTTAAGACTCGCTGTCTAGTGTCTCCCTGCCGAGGGACGCTGCCACCCACAGTCCCCTCTGCTGGGGACCGTCTCCTTCCCCTTTCTTACCCCATCAGCTTGGTCCTGCCTTTAGAGAAGTCTCCCCTGACCCTCCTAAACTGGCAAAGCCCCTTCCCTGTTTTATAATCTCTAGAGCGTGTTTCATGCCTGGCTACGCATCAGAGTCCTGAAATGTGATTCCTTTGGTCGGGTGAGAGGCACAAGAATAACATTTGAAAACCTGCTCCCCACCTCATTCTAACACGCAGTCAGGGCAGAACTGCTGAGTAATTGTTACCCTGATCCAGAGGACCTCTCATCTGTACTTCTCATAGCCAACAATGTTTTGAAACGTGAAATGGGGGGGGGGGGAGGGGGAAAGGCTGTTTTTTCAGGGGAAAACTTGAAATTCTATGAAACTATCTGGATACTTGAACCAGGCGCTATGAATAGACAGGCATTAGTAGAGAAAAGTCAATCTGATGGGTTGGGGGGCTGCTCCAGCTCCCAGGGGAGATGCTATGTACTATAGGTACCATGTGGCTTTTTATATCCCCAGTTGCTCTTGGACTTGGGCTTAGAGACAGGACTGAGCGCCCTGGGCTAGAGCTGTGTGTGTGTGAGCTCAGTCCCACAGTTGTGCACTCTTTTCAACCCCATGGACTGTTGCCCACCAGGCTCCTCTGCCCATGGAGTTCTCCAGGCAAGGATACCAGAGTGGGTAGCCTTTCCCTCCTCCAGGGGACCTTCCCCACCCAGGGACCGAGCCTTCGTCACCTGCATCTCCCACACAGCAAGCAGATTCTTGACCGCTAAGCCACCAGGGAAGCCCCTGAGCTATATCTGTGGATGGCTAACATTTCTGGACGCCATTGCAGCTGCCCAGCCCGGGGAGAAGTACTGACGTGCTTGCCTTCTTTGACCCTCGTCCCCTCCCTGTGAGGAAAGTGTACCTTTTACTCCACATTAGGGAGAAGGGACCTGGGCCCAGAGCGCAGGAGCCTGCCCGAGGCCTGACCCCCCTGGACTCCCCACAGGCAGGCTCGGAAGCCCTGCTTTTCTCTGCCTTGGCCCTCAGGACACACATGCTCGGGGAGCACCGAGAGCTCTTGGTGGCACCTGTGTGCCCTGCTGGTCTGGGCAGGCCCCATGGGCCCTGTCATCGGAGGCTTGGCACATGCCAGCTGCCCAGATTCCCAGAGGGAGGGGCCCCCAAGGCTGGAGCCAGGCAGCGGGTGGGGAGGCCTGCCCCTGGAGCGGTGCCCTGCTGCTTTGGCCACCCTTCAAGCCGTGGGGACGGATTTAGTGTCCTTAATCCTCCTCTTGAGTCAAGCGCCTGCTTGTCACCGGCCTGCCTGGGACCCCTCGGAGCACCCTCTTCGGCAAGGCCTGCCTTTCCCGAGCTCAAAGGAGCGGAGGCCTGGGTATGCAGAAGGGTCAGCGGGCTGGAGTCCACTCTGCGGCTCCATCCCCACCAGCCTCCTTTGTAAAACGAAGGCTATCTCCACAGCAGACTGGGCGATGCCCTTGATTCTCTGTAGTCCTCCCCATCAATAGGTGGCATCTGCTGCTACCGCCTGATCTGGGGCTGCCCTGGGACCTGCTCGTGCTAATAGAATGAGGTGGAGTGACCACGTGAGGGGCCTTGCACCTTCTGCTCTTGCTGTCTCAGAACCTTTCCCCTGCCACGTGAAAAATCCATCCATAGTTCATCAGGCACTCTATCAGATCTAGTCCCTTAATTCTATTTCTCACTTCCGCTGTATAATTGTAAGGGATTTGATTTAGGTCACATCTGAACGGTCTGGTGGTTTCCCCACTTTCTTCAGTTTAAGTCTGAACCACCCAGCTGAGCCGAGCCCAAACTGCCAACCCACCGAACTGTGAGCCAAATAAGCTGTTAGTGTTTTAAGCCCTTTAGTTTGGGGATGTTTGTTACGCAACCAGAGCTAACTACTACCCCCTGTTCCAATCCTGGGGAGGAACAAGGAACAATTTGGACCATGCCCACCATGGAGACGATGCCCGCTAAGTGCTGGTCTTCTGTTCCTGAGCCAAAAGTATTCAATAAAAGAAAGAAGAGGCGGCCTCTTGTGGACTTGGTGATTTTTATCACCTATTTCATCTCACCTGCGACTGGTCACCTTCTCCATGTCTCAGTTACAGGGGCTCCTGTGGGTGGTTTGGCGACAGGTACCCTTCATACCCTCGCTGACTCGTGTTTTAGATGCCAGGGAATCTAGCAGAACACCCCGGAGAGCGTGTTGAGAGAGACGGGAACCCCAGCCTTGACGGGGCGGCTCTCAGAAGAGGACCGCGTAAACGGGGCTCGAGATGAGCGGGTGGATCACGGGAAGAGGGCATGTCCTGGGAGCCCAGAGAGAAGCGTGTGAGCCATGAAGGACGAGGGGTTAACGGAGCCAGTGACCAGGATTGACAGTGACAAGTGGACGTGTCCACCTGGAGACCAGCCACCGGCGGCCCTGGAGACGGGATTCCATGGACAGCAAGCAATGCAAGTCTGGACGCAGTGGCCCGGGGGCTGAGCCGGTGGGCAAGTGAAGGCCTGTAGCATGGACACGTCATGTTCCCAAATATTCCTTTATGTACGTATTTCACCCCTTCCATGAGGAGCACCTCCAACCCCCGGGGACCTGGGGGTCACAGAAGTAAACAGCACAGTCTACATCTTCAAGGAACGCGAGGTCCATGAGGAGACACGGAGACTGGATGAGTGAATGAATGAACCGATGAATGGGTGAAATTTTCTCCAGAAAACGCCCTCCAGGGCTAGGCCTGGCCCCCCCGCCACCCCCACAGCATAGCCCTGGGTCCAGCACACAGCCTCTGGGGTCGGACAGCCCCAGTTCCCGTACTGACAAGCTGTGTGACCTGGGGCAGGTGGTTGCACCTCTCTTGGCTGTGGAGTGGGGGGCGGGCATCAGGCTCTCTGGAGGAGGAGCCGGGGGCCTGGTGGACGGGCGGCCCAGGGGTCAGCACACGGCTGTGAGAGGCTCTTCCTGGCTGGCAGAGCTCCTGGGAGCTACGTTTGATCTCTCTCATTCTCATGAAACACACCTGACCGGATCAGTGGCTCGTAGGTTTTGTTTTTGGTTTTGAAGGAGGAAAGAAGAAAATGGGGGCGGGTGGGGTGTGGGGTGGAGACAGGGAGGTGGGGTGGGAGGGACAAGGAGGGGGGCGGCTCCAGAGTGACGCCTCCCCCCAGCGCAGCCCCCATTCGCAGCTCTCTGATGGCATCAGCGCATTTAATCCCCACGGCAGCCCGGCGAGGCAGGTGCTGTGGTCATCGGCACTGCGCCAAGAGGGAAATGAAGCAATCCGCCCCGTGTGACAGGCCCCGGGGAGCAGGGCGGGACTGGAATCCTGGCAGCCCGATCCCAGAGCAGTCGGGAAAGGGGGTGGCGGTCTGAGCAGACCAGCCTCTGGTCGGAGCCCAGAACTCTCGCGGACCCTGGCCGCCTCTGGACCAGAGAGGGGCGGAGCCCGGCTATCCTGAAACACCCACCTCCCTTGGCCTCTTCCTCATCTTTGCTGGGGCTTTCAACACCCGTGCAGTGAGCCCCGAGTCAGCCCCTGCCTGCAGGCCTGCACGCCCTGAGAGGTGCTGTCCACGGGAGGTGCGGTGCTCAAGGCCTGTCCCTGACTCAGGCCTGGCCTCCGTGGAAGCCTCCTCACGGCTCCCCGGAGCCCCCAGGGAAAAAACCAACTCACTAGTCCCTTTCTTGATAACAATCTTCAGCAGCTCCCTGCTGTCCAATCCTTCAGTCCAGCCCTCAAGGTCTCACCTAGAGAGCCTAACCGCTCGCCCCGGACAGCCCGCCAGCCGCACTAGACTCTTCAGACCGGTCACACGGAAGGATTCTCTTTCCTTTGGCTTTTCCCACTGTTATGTCTGCTTGGGCAGCTCTTCCATGGGTCCAGCCAGCCCCCCAGCTCCCCAGGCCAAGCAGAGGGCTCCTCCTGAATTAGGGGACAGAGGTCGGCACCCTGTCTCACCACCATGCATTTTGCACCATTTAGTCCCGAGCTCCTTGAGGCCAGGGAGGCGGGTGTAGAGGCTGGCCCTCTCTGTAGCCCCTGCACCCCCGCACCCCCTCACAGGGAGGGCTGGACGGCAGTGGGATTTCGGCCCAAGGAGCCACAGGAAGCAAGCCCCCGGGGGATTCGCTGTTCATTGGGGACCGTCAGGCAGCCAAGACTGAGCACCTAGGCCTCAGGGGGCCTCCGACCCTGAGCGAACCCCAGAAGCTGGAGCCCCGCATCCTGCACCTGCCGCATCCAGGGAGACGCCTGCCAGAGGCTTACCTGAGGCCGCTGCTGCCCGCGCGGGCTCTGCCCTGAGAAGCGGCGCCGGCGCCCGTTCCCACAACTTGCAGCACCATGGCGGTGACTTGCAGCACCGTGGCAGTCATGGCGGAAAGAACCCCGCTGCTCACCGACTCCAGGTGTTTCTTCCAAGGGGCAGGTCGCCCTGAGGGCAGGACTGTGGTGCCCGGGGCTTGGCAGGTGGTGCCTGGCACTAAGCCCAGCTTCCTGGCCTCCAGGAGGCTCGGATCCCTCTGCCTGGCCCCGGGGCGGTGGCATTGTGAGGAGGGAGCCCGGGCCGGGAGATGAGGCTGGGGGACCCGAGGGGCGGCCCGGAGTTGGGCTGGAGGGGAGGCGAGGTCATCGGACACCCCTGCGGGTCCTGGGAGCCCTTGAGCTGGGCTACCGGACTCAGTGGGGCTTTCAGGCAGGAGGTCACACGGCAGCTTGGGACAGACGCTCTGATTTCTAGGACGCGGCGGCCAGGCTCCATCCCTAGCTGTGTGCTGTGGAGGAGGCCTTCCAAATAACGAGACCCTCAGGGGGCTTCCCTGGTGGCTCAGATGGTAAAGAATCTGCCTGCGATTCAGGAGACCCGAGTTCAGTCCTAGTTGGGAAGATCCCCTGGAGGCGGGCATGGCAACCCACCGCAGTGTCCTTGCCTGGAGAATCCCGTGGACAGAGGAGCCTGGCAGACTGCAGTCCAGGGGGTCGCAGAGAGTCGTGCATGACTGAGTGACTAACACTTTCACTTTCACAGGAGGTTGCAGAACTTGGTTCGAGGTGATGCAAGCGCCCTTCTCAGCACAGGGCCTAGGGCGGGGGTGCCCCGGAGAGCTGCCAGGCCCTCAGTCCTCACAGGAGCCCCGCAGAGTGTGGGGACTGCAGATGCCACTTGGCAGACGTGGCCCCAGCACCCAGGAAGCCGAGACCTTCCCTGCAGTGGTCTCGATCATCCTCGTGGTCTCCTGGCCCCCCTCTCGCCCCTCCAGTCCTCTCTAGGCTGTCTCTGCTACGCTCGTGGCCCCCAGAACCGTCGGTGGCCCCCTGCCGCCTGCAGAACAAGGAACAGGTCCTCCTCCAGGAGCCTGACACCCAGCCGCCCCTCCCAGCCTGTCCCCCCTCCATCCTCGGGGCCCAGGTGTGCCTGCGCTCAGATCCTCCTCGCCCTGGCTGCTCCGGTCCCCCACCTGATGCTTCATGCAGCCCCTGCCGAATTCCCTCTGTTCTCCGGGTGCCAGGGAGGGCCACCCACTCTGGCCGGTCTGCTGCGTTTCCCAGTCCCATAGAATTCTACCCCTCGCCCCCGGGACGTCCCGGACATTTTGCCCACCCTGTCCTCGCAGCCTCTCCACTTACAGAGCATTTGGGGTTGGACCCCAAATTTGGTCCAGGACCCCGTAGGTCTTTGTGCCTCTCTGAGCTCCATCTGCCCATCTGTAGAGTGGGATGTGAGACCACCAGCTGCTCCCTCGGCTGGAAGAATGAACAGAAGGCACCGATGCGAGGTGAGTGTTGTCATCTCCAAGTTCCAGACGTGTGGGAAGATCACCCCAGCGGGGTCTTCACGGTAGCCACCCGCTCTGGCCGGGAGGACTCTGCTCTCGGGGGAGGAAGCCCCAGGCTTCCCTCTGCCCATGGCCAGTGTCGGGTCTGGGCTGGGTGAGCCACCGGGTTCCAGCCGATGAGACGTAAGACAGAGGCTGCAGAGGGGCTTTGGGGAAAGGTTTTCCTCGTGGAGAGGGAGACACCTTATGGTTCAAGGGGGGCAGCCATGGCCCTGCCCCACCTCTCGCTGCTCAGGGCACTTTGCTATCTGGAGCCGCAGCCGCCATCTGTGCCCACGAGGGAAGGTGCCTCTGACATGCCGAGGACCGTGTCATCACCACGGGGGGACAGTCAGAAGGTGCTGGCATCCCTGGGACAGGGACTGAGCTACGAAGTCCCCTGGGGTCCATCAGAGCTGAGACCTGAGTGATAAGAGCCAGACGTGTGGCAATCAAGGGGAGGGGTGTTCCAGGCACAGGGACAGCCAGTGCAAAGGCCCAGGCAGGAAGGAGCCTGGTGTATCCTGGGCCAGTGTGCATGTGCGTGCAAGCGTGTGTGTGCATGTGTGTGTGCACATGTGCATATGTGTGTGTGCACACGTGTGTGTGGCTTGAGTAGGGACAGTGAGGGGGAGAGTGACGGGCTGAGGTCTGGGATGGCAGGGGCTGGGTTACCCAGGACCACAGCAGAGCTTTAGATTTTATTCATCCTAACCTTAACTTTTGGGGCTTCCTGGTGGCTCAGACAGGAAAGAATCTGCCTGCAATGCAAGAGACCCAGGTTCGATCCTGGGGTTGGGAAGATCCCCTGGAGGAGGGCATGGTGACCCACTCCAGTATTCTTGCCTGGAGAATCCCAAGGACAGAGCAGCCTGGTGGCTACAGTTCATGGAGTCGCAAAGAGTCAGACATGCCCGAGTGATTAACACATACACATACACACACCCCTAACTTTTATTATAAAAATGTCCTAAAATTTGACATCTTGAAAGAATACGGAATAGATGCTCGTCTATATTTCACCTAAGTTCAACTACTGTTGATATTTTGGCATATTTTCCTTATCTTCACATACATATGTCTTTTTTTTTTCCTGCTCAGAATTTGAAGAAAAGTTGAGGGCTTCATGCCCCTGAACACTTGATCATGTGTCCCCTAAGAGCAAGGACCTTGCTCAACGTAAGTCCGTCACCGTTATTACGAGAGAAAATTAAAATGATCCACTAATTCTCCATCCAGACTCAAGTTGCCCCCGGGTATTCCACGTGGCTGGGTCTTCCCTCCTTCCTCTTTTCCTTCCCAGAACCAGGATCCTCTTATTGATTTTATTTTATTTGGGCTGCACTGTGCAGCCTGTGGGATCTGTTTCCCGACGAGGGATTGAACCTGCGCCCCCTGCATTGGAAGCACAGAGGCTCAACCACTGGGCCGCCGGGGAAGTTCCTGGAACCCAGGTCTAGAGAAGGGGTATATGTCGCACGTGACGACCAGGTCAGTCTCTTTAAGCGAGAACAGTCTCCCAACTGTTTTCCCCGACACATGACTTTGTGAAAAGTTTATTCATCAAATTCCCTTATGAGATTGAGGTCTGTTGCACGTTACTGCTGCTGTTCAAGTCAAGTGGACCTTAGGAAGCATCACTATGAACAAAGCTAATGGAGGTGATGGAATTCCAGTTGAGCTATTTCAAATCCTAAAGGATGATGCTGTTAAAGTGCTGCACTCAATATGCCTGCAAATATGGAAAACTCAGCAGTGGCCACAGGACCTGAAAAGGTCAGTTTTCATTCCAATCCCAAAGAAGGGCAATGCCAAAGAATGTTCAAACTACCTCACAGTTGTATTCATCTGGTGGCTCAGACGGTAAAAGTGTCTGCCTACAATGCAGGAAACCCGGGTTCGATCCCTGGGTGGGGAAGATCCCTGGAGAAGGCAATGGCAACCCACTCCAGTATTCTTGCCTGGAAAATCCCATGGACAGAGGAAGCTGATAGGCTACAGACCATGGGGTCGCAAAGAGTCGGACACGACTGAGCGACTTCACTTCACATGCTAGCAAAGTAAATGCTCAACATTCTCCAGGACAGGCTTCAACAGTACATGAACTGAGAACTTCCAGATGTTCAAGCTGGATTTAGAAAAGGCAGAGGAACCAGAGATCAAATTGCTGACAACCACTGGATCATAGAAAAGGCAAGAGAATTCCAGAAAAACATATACTTCTGCTTTATTGACTACACCAAATCCTTTGACTGTGTAGATCACAACAAACTGTGGAAAACTTTTCAAGAAATGGGAATACCAGACCACCTGACCTGCTTCCTGAGAAATCTGTATCCAGGTCAAGAAGCAACAGTTAGAACCGGACATGGAACAACAGACTGGTTCCAAATTGGGAAAGGAGTACGTCAAGGCTGTATATTGTCACCCTGCTTATTTAACTTATATGCAGAGTACATCATGCAAAAATGTCAGGCTGCATGAAGCACAAGCTGGAATCAAGATTGCTGAGAGAAATATCAAAAATCTCAGACACGCAGATGACACCAACCTTATGGCAGAAAGTGAAGAGGAACTGAGGAGTCTCTTGAAAGTGAAAGAGGAGAGTGAAAAAGCTGGCTTAAAACTCAACATTCAAAAATCCGAGATCATGGCTTCCGGTCCCATCACTTCATGGCAAATAGATGGGGAAACAATGGAAACAGTGACAGACTTTATCTTCTTGGGCTACAAAATCACTGCAGATGGTGACTGCAGCCATGAAATTAAAAGACATTTGCTCCTTGGAAGAAAAGTTATGACCAACCTAGACAGCATATTCAAAAGTAGAGACATGACTTTGCCAACAAAAGTTTATCTAGTCAAAGCTATGGTTTTTCCAGTAGCCATGTATGGATGTGAGAGTTGGACTATAAAGAAAGCTGAGTGCCGAAGAATTGATGCGTTTGAACTGTGGTGTTGGAGAAGACTCTTGAGAGTCCCTTGGACTGCAAGGAGATCCAATCAGTCCATCCTAAAGGAGATCAGCCCTGGGCATTCTTTGGAAGGACTGATGTTGAAGCTGAAACTCCAATACTTTGGCCAGATGCAAAGAACTGACTCTTTGGAAAAGACCCTGATGCTGGGAAAGATTGAAGGCAGGAGGAGAAGGGGATGACAGAGGATGAGATGGATGGCATCACTGACTTGATGGACATGAGTTTGAGTAAACTCCAGGAGTTGGTAATGGACAGGGAGGCCCGGCGTGCTGCAATGCGTGGGTTCACAGAGTCAGACACAACCGAGCGACTGAATGAACTTATCGTTGTTGTTCAGTTGCTCAGTCGTATCCGACTCTTTGAGACCCTATGGACTGCAGCACGCCAGGCCTCCCTGTCCACCACCAAGTCCCGGAATTTGCCCAAGTTCATTGTCTCACACTTCTTAAACAAATCTCCAGGATGAGGCGTGGGGGCTGTGTTCGCATCTAGAGGGAGAACATTACCACCCTCCCAGAAGGCTCCCCCCGCTTTTCAAGCGATCCCATGACACCCGAGGAGGCCATGGGTCCATCCCTAACCACGCGGTTTGGGGGTCCCGGAGCTCCCTGGAGCTGGGGCCAGACCACGTGGTTCCCAGGCAGGCCTGCTTCTGCTCAGCCTGGCACCTGCAGGAGGTACCGTGTGGCTGGGGCCTCAGCCCCGGGCAGAACACACTTTCCCGTTGTCCCCCTGGGGGCCTTTGGGGTGTGTCTGATGACCCTGGGTAAGGGGTACAGGGCAGCAGTGGAGCTGGGCTCCTCACGGTGTCCGCTAATGTGTCCTGATCTCATGTGGCCGAGACGCTGAGCACCCCCCGAGCCAGGGCTTCGCAGCTGCCCCTGGCATCACGTCGCACCCAGAATCCCTGGAGGGCAGGCGGTGCCCCGTATGTGATCTCAGGTGGTCGGGCAGTGGCCCAGGGACCTCCCACTGCTAAGGCAAGTTTCCGACCAGGGTCAGTGGAGCGTTTTGAGCAGGAGAGTCACTTGGTCTGATCCGCCATTTGTAAGGACAGCTCTGAGCTCTATTGGGAGAAGAGGCTGTAGGGGGCAAGGATGGATCGGGAGGCCGATGAGGGGGCTACGGCGCCAGTCCAGCGCTGAGCAGCGCTGCAGGGTGGGAGTGGAGGGCCTGTGGGTGCCGGCAGCCCCGCCTCCCACATGGGCCAGTCTGGGCTGAGCTCCTGGAGGGCAGGGGCTGTGGCTCACATATTTCTGCGTGCCCAGCTCCCAGTGCCCAGCCTGGGGCCTGGCAGAGAGGATGTCCCAGTAATACCTGGGTGTGCCTGAATTGGGGGCAACAGTGACTTGTGGGGTTTGATGCTGCAAAATAAAAGAACAAACAAGAAAAAAAAAAAAAAAACAGAACAAGAGTCTGAACTGGTTACCCTGCAAGGCCTTCCAGCGGTTCTGACTATTAATACTCCCATCCCTCCCTGCAGACACCAGGAATCACCAGAGAGGCCTCCCTGCTTTCGGGGAGCTCCACTCACATCGCCCCAGAGGGACAAACCACGTTGACAAGGGTCAGATCTGCCTCCTGGGGATGGAAAGTTCCCAGCTGGGGCCTGAGACGGACAGTTCTTCCCCCTCCCTAGGCTCACACCACAGCCCCCTCCCTGGCCTGGGGCCCAGGGGGTGAGGGTCAGGCCCCTGCGTGACCTGTGGGCGGGTCCTTCCTGAATCCTTCTGGCCCGAGGTTGCCTGGGTTAGTTACCCATCACTGTTACACATTACCCCCGTCATCAACAAATACAGGTCACAGCTCGTGTTTTCTGTGAGCCAGGAATTCGGGAGTGGCTTGGCCGCGTGCTTCTGGTGGCCTTGGGGGCTGTCACTCATGAGCTCACTGTCACCAGGAGGCTTGACGGGGGCTGGAGGCTCTGCTCTCCTGGCGGCCGACTCACAGGGCTAGCTGGGGGAGTTGGCCGCTGGCGGGAGGACTTGGGTCCTCTGCACAGGCCGCAGACCCTGGAGGAAGTGGCCCCGGAGAAGCCACGATGACTCAAGCTCGGAAGTCTCGCACCGCATTTCTGCAATATGCTGCATGGTTACACAGTCCTGTGTGGTGGGAGGGGCTCCCGTCAGGAGGGGAGAACGTGGGACCCGCCAGGGAGGCACATGCATGATCGATTGCCGTGAACGGGGCAGAATCTCTGACTAGACGTCCACCGTCCAGTCACACCCGTGCGTGCCAGGCCCTCTGCTAGGCCTGGGCGTGCAGGGACGAGGTGGGCAGAGAAAGACCTCCATCCATTCAGAGTGTCCGTTAGGTGGGCAAGCCCTATGAGCCACGCAGGATGAATGACCTACCAACCCTACACAGAGCCTCCTTGGCAAGGGCCTCACGTACATGGCCAACGTGCCTGGAGCCCTGGGACGAAGGGCAGCAGGATCTAGGAGAGAGCAAGCTCCCGGCCCAGCAATCAGGGAGGGCCCCAGGGGGAGGTGGCATTTGCGAGCTGGCTTTGACATCCAGGAGAACTGGGCAGGTGGGAGATAGTGTCACACAGGGGCCGGGGCAGGGGTGGGGCTCAGATCCACACCCCCAGAGACACCCAGCCCCCAGCACAATGGTTCACATGCTGCGCTCTGCACCACGGCCTGAGCTGGCCACTGGGATCCAGCTGTGGACAAAACGGACCTCCTGGTGCTTCACAGTATGGTCCTGAGTCAGGGACAGGGCCTGGAGATGCCCTTGAGATCGTTACTAATGGTCAGTAAAGTCGCTCGGTTCTGGCCAAGCCATATCCACCCATCATCTGATGGCCGTGGGCACACAACCATATCCCCATTTGACAGATGAGGAAACTGAGGCTCAGGGCTGGAAGGACTGGCTAAGGTCAGGGAACCAGGCTTACTCCCAAGACTTGAAAGTGGGTGCCCGGGGCCAGGCAGGTGCTGGCCCAGCGCCCGTGGCCTGGCTCTCTGGGGTATGCCGGTCTGCATGTCCTCCACCAGACAGGAGACCCCCCACCACGCCCAGGGCTTCACACCGTGGGAGGAGGGTGGCGTGGAGTCGTGTGGCTCAGCCTCCGTGCTCACAGTCAACCTTATGACCGATTAGCGGGGGCCCGTTACTCACATGGGAAGGGATTTTTGCGGATTGAAGTGAAGCAAAATGTCCCCAGGCCTGACCTCCTTCCACGGGGAGTGCCGCGGAGACTCTGGGCTCCTGGGGGGTCCTGGGGGCCACCCCCGCTTCAGAGCCCTGAGTCCCACAACTTTGTACAGGCTTTCCCCTCTTCTGCGCCCCCTACTTGCAGAGAAAGCAGTGGTCAAGGCCGTTGGGGCTGAACAGGCACCTGGGCGAGGCAGGCAATGTCCCGAGGGTCTTAGGGGCATGACTGCACCGAGTCCGCGCCACCCTCCGTGCGGGGCTGTCCCCATTTCACAGACCAGAGGCGCCCTGAGGCTCAGGCGACCACGAAGCAACGCCTGCCAAAATCCAGCAGTGAAGCACCCTGCTATCCCTCTCCTTGGCCACCACGCTGGTCCCATCCTCCTGAGTCACTCGCCTGCACAAGGCCCAGGCGGGACAACGGACGTGGAGACATCCGGGCACCCTAGACAAGCTGAACACACACCTCTGGGCACCTCTCGGTCTTCACAGAGGTAACTGGGTCTTGAACTGGGTGTTTCTTGTTCAAATGTATTGTTACTCTTTTCCTGTTAATACTTACGTCTGTGTCACACCAAAGGTCGCTCGTGTCTTCTGTTTTTATATAAAGAGGACCTCAGGGGCTCTGTCTTCTGGAGCTTGCCTCTTCTCCCTCCGCAGTGTGTGTCTGAGGTTCAGCGAGTTGCTGCCCTTACCTTTAGGACAGCCCTTCTTCACTGCTGTATAGTACTCCACGGAAAGGCTCTTACTCAAACAGCTGTTCCTGTTTCACTCCCACTGCTTCAGACAGATGTGATTTTTGGTTCTCATGTCACAGGTGAGAAAGCAGGCTCAGTGAGATTAAGAGGTTTGTCTGGCATTAGTCCGTTTCTAAGAGGCAGAAACTCCCCTGCTGAGTCCCAAATGATGGGGCTCAACAAATTCCTTTACATAAAATTCCCTGAGCAGAAGAAGAGACCACACAGCCGGGCTAAGCCCTGGGGCAATCTCAGCCCTCAGGAGGTGGCCAAGAGGGAACCTTGATGTGACGCCCACTGGGACAGTGGCGAGAGAGTCGGGAACCACCCCAGCCCCAACCCCATTGATGGGACCCTCTCCACCCCAGGTGGAGCCCAGGGCCACAACACACAAGTCACACAAGTCAGGGGCGCCGCTTGGCTGCATAAGACCCTTCCTGCCCACATTGCCGAAGAAGCCAGCCCTGAGGCAGACTCCACCTGAAGCCTTGGTTTTCTCGCCTGTAATTTGGGGATAATCATGGTACCTGCTCCCTGGTGGTTCAGACAGTAAAGAATCTGCCTGCAATGCAGGAGATCCAGGTTCGATCCCTGGGTTGGGAAGATCCCCTGGAGAAGGAAACAGCTACCCACTCCAGTATTTTTACCTGGAAAATTCCATGGACAGAGGAGTCTGGGGGGCTACAGCCCGTGGGGCTGCAAAGAGTCGGACACGACTGAGCGACTAAGACTTGCAGGTTCAGAGCACAAGTCCAACATCCCAGAACCCATCTCCACTGAGATTGCGCAGACATCGTGATATGTGCTCAGAGGGAGGCCTGAGCCTTATTCAGAGCGTCTGATCTTGAAGGATCTTGAGGTGCTTCTATTCCGGTTTTGCCCAGACTGATTAATTGGTTCATCATTCATTCGTTCCACAAACATGCGCGGGGCCCCTGCTCTGGGCCAGAGGCTCGGTGGAGCCGTGAGGGCCCAGCGGTGATGAGAACGGGGGCAGAGGGCGTGGCAGGCAGGGCTTCCATCACAGACGGCGCATGCCGGCGCTGCCACGCTGGGCCGCCCCGCTGTCTCTGCACGTGTTTCCTCCCCTGACCCTTGCGTGCCCACAGGAAGGCGGACCACCTCTCCCCGCCCCGATCTGGGCAGAGGGCACGGCCCTGCCCAGGCCTCAGTGAGCACGCTGGTGCCCAGGGCTGCTGGCCGCTGGCACAGTCCCCACACTGGGCGGGCCCTGGGATGCGGCCGTGGACACCATCAGCGGTCAGTGAGCTCAGGCCCCAGATGCTCAGGCACGTTGCCCCAAGGCTGAGGGCAGAGAAACCCCTCCCCTTCTGCCTCTGCCCTCCAAAGCCCAGGGGCAGGCAGCGGTTTCTCGGAGTTTCCACGGCCCTCCACCCACCCGCCCACGACAGACCCTCAGCCCTCAGCATCCTGCCAGCAGCAGCCTCTGCCAGGGGAGCCTGCCCACCCTCACGTCGTCACTCAGGCAGGAGGCACTGGCTGGACACAGACACAAACCTGGGCCCAGGAGCCAATTCAGGGCACCCTCAGAGGCGGCTCGGGGCTCCGCACGCAGCAGGCCCGGCGGGAAACTTCATCTGGAGCGTCACCAAGTGCCAAGGTCCCTCCACCCCGATCCTGTTGGTTCATCTATTTAAGCCTCCGTCTTCTTCTGCCCCCCAGGTCCCCAGTGCCTTCAGAATGACCCATTGAGAGGCGATTCAAGGCCCACCCCCCCTGCCACCTCTGAGATGATCGGGTCACACAGCCTGGGTCTGATCTTGCTGCTGCCATTCTTGGGGCCAACAATGTGCGTTTAATAGGTGGGCTGAGACTCCTGCCCAAATCTCCCAGATATGAATCATGTCAGAGCTGGAAGAAGCTTTGGGGTGCAATCCTGACCCGGATGGGGGAAGCTGAGGCATGGAGCGAGCCACAGCTGAGCCGAGCGTCCAGGCCTCCTGCCCTCTGGGGAGGCCTCCTGCCCAGGCAGTGCGATCAGAGCAGCAGACCTTTCTCCAGAGCGGACACACGTGGGATCCGCGTCTTCAGTGTCTCGCCCTACCGGGGCTGGGAAGGAGTAGGAATACAGCAGCAGCAGAGCCATGGCCCCTGCGCTCAGCATCTCTGTTCGAGGTACTCCTACCATGACTCACTCGATTTCACGGCCGCTCTAGGAAAGCAGGAAGCACGTGCCAGTCTCCCCATTTTACAGATGAGGAAAAGTGAGGCACACGGAGACTAAGGCAGGAACGTGGCACCTGGTGGTCCCCAGAGTCTTGCCCAGGATGGGGTTTGGCTCCATCCTTACAAAGAGGGGGCCTGCCTCGCCCAGGGCCACTCAGCTAGAGCTTCATGTCCTGGACCGCAGACTGGGGGTCCAAGGCAGAGAGAAGTGCAGGGCGTGGGGGAGCCTCTGAGGGTGCAGGTCAGAGAGGGGCTGGGTCGCGATGTCCCAGCGAGGCCCCAGCCCTGGCCTCCAAGGGTGATCAGGGTCACAAAGGCCGAGAGACAGAGGCCCACAGGCTGCAGCGCCCCAACCGCCTCTCCCGGGTTGCCTGTGGTTCTCTTGCTCTAAGACTTGCAAGGAGCCCAGTTTTCACCTTAGCAGAGTCCTTGGCCCTTGGCAACCAGCCCCTCCTGCATGCCTGGGATTTAACTGCCATTTCTAGGTTTAGCTGCTGCGGGAGCTGGAGGGAAGGGGGTTAGTGGAGGTTGGGGAGGCATTCCCTACCCCCTCGAGACTGGTGAGCGACCCTGGGCAGGACTCAGAGGCCTCAGTCGTCCCGGTTGTTGGACAAGGTGGTCTCTGAGATGCTTCTGGCTGGCTAGTTTCTGTCCCGGGGATGCTTGGATGTCTGGGAGGCAGAGAGCCACTGATGTCTGCCCCGCTTATCTCAGGGATGGGGACAAGGAGAGAAGGAGAGGCAGACACAGCCAGGCATGGAGGCAGAGAGAGCAGAGGAGGCCCACAGGTTGAGGCGTGGAGGTGGGGGTGAGAGAGCAATCAGAGCGAGGTGGGCACAGGGGAGCCCGGCCAGGGCTGCCTCTCACCGACAGCAGGCACAGGGTCCCCAAGCCGGAGCAGCTGGAAGTGGTCGCTGAGCAGCCCGGCCTGCCAGGCCCTCTGTCCTGCCCACCACATCTGGCTTGGGCCTGGCAGGGCATGGGGTTGGGGAGGGGAATGGAGGGGCAGGGCAACCTGCCCTATATCCCCTATATCTGAGCAACCTTATATCCCCCAGATCTTCCTCTTGTTGTTGTTCAGGCACTCAGTCGTGTCCAGCTCTGCAACCCCAAGGACTGCAGCCTGCCAGGCTTCCCTGTCCTTCACCAGCTCCTGGAGTTTGCTCAGATTCGTGTCCATTGAGTCGGTGATGCTGTTGAACTATCTCACCTTTGGTCGCCCCCTTCTCTTCCTGCCCTCAATCTTTTCCAGCTTCAGAACTCAGCCACTGCCCCCTCCTAGGTGTCAGGATGGGACCACCTACTCGCTGGTCTCGTTGCCCACATTCTCTACCCTGAGAGGAACCCGCTGTCCCAAAGCCACAGCCCACCTCTGGGCCAACGGAAGAATCGTTTTCCCTGCCTAGAGTGCTTCAAACCCCAGTGCCTTTGCATGTCAAGTACTGCGATGGTTCACTTTATGTCAGTTTGGCTGGGCCACGGTACCCAAGTATATGGTCAACTGTTATTCTAGATGTTTCTGGATGAGATTCACATTTAAATCAACAGACCTTGAGTAAAGCAGATTGCCCTCCATTATGTGGGTGGGCCTCATCCAATCAGTTGCAGACCGGACGAGAACAAAGAGACTGACCTCTGCTGAGCAGGCGGGAATTCTCCAGTGGATGGTTTCCTCACTTGAACGGTAACGCTAGCTCTTCCTGGGACTCCAGCCCGCTGGCCCACATTGTAGGTTGAGAGCTCGCCAGCTTCCATACTCACATGAGCCAATGTCTTAAAATAAATCTTTCTCTCTATACCTGCTTTCTACTGATTCTGTTCCTCTGGAGAGCCCTGACTCATACAAATATCCTTCAAAGGACACGTCTTCCAGCAAGTCTTCCCTGACCCCTAAGCAGAGTCCTCTGCTTTCCTGGTCTATCATGGCCCTTCATGCTACCTCAGTTATGGCATTTGTCACACCATGTTCCACTGAATTGTAAGTCAAACTCCCTTCCTAGGGAGTAAGTTCTGCACATTAGGGACTGTAGACAATTTACCCAAGTTCTCAGCACTGCCCAGCACAGGGTCTCGCACAGACGAGACACTGGCTGGCTGGAAAGATGAATAGATGAATGCGCCATGGGAGGAAAGCAGGAAAGAAGGCAGGGAGAGTGGAGAAACAGGTGGAAGGATGGGTGGGTAGATGCACAGAGGTGGAGTGATGAGTAGGTGGATGGACGTATGAATGGGTGGAGAGATGGAAGGAAGTGTGGGCAAGGGGTGGCAGATGGGAGCTTAGGTGTGTGGACAGGTGGACAGGTGGAAGGAAGGGTGGGTGATGGGCAATAGATGGATAGGTGTGTGTATGGGTGATGGATGGATGCGTGGACGGGTGGATAAGTGGATGGGTGGGTGATGGACAGATGCGTGGAGGGGTGGACGGGGTGTGTGTGTGGATGGGTGGAAGGATGAGCTGGTAGGTAAGCGGATGGATGAATGAACCCAAGTCTCTATGGTTAAGGAGCTCCCCAGTGGGAAGGGGGGTCGCTTTTGCTCACAGCTCACTTCCACCCCAAGCAGGAAGGCTGGGGGCCCTTACGAGGAGCCTGTGGATTCCTGGGGAGTGACCTCCCCTCAGTCAGTGGGACCCCCAGTCAATCCCTCTGCAGAGGCTCAGCCAGGTGCCCAACTTCATGGGTGTAGGGTTTGGACTGTCCCAACCCTGAGCTCCATTCTGCTGCACCCCAGCTGTGTGGACAAGTCACTCCCCCTCTGTGGGTCTCCTGAGAGGTCATGTCACCCACGTGGGCCCAGGGCGTGCGCTCTGGAGCCCACCCGCCCAGATCTGTCAGTCCGCTGCCCTGCCTCAGTCCCCTGATGCGTGACCGGGATGATGCCAGGCCCTCGCACACGGCATTGTCCTGAGGATTAAATGGATTCACGCGCTGGGAACAGTGCTTGGCAACGCCATCGCCCATGAACACTAGGCGTTGCCCACGTCAAGGCGCCGTCAGGAAGGGAAAACAAGATCATGCGGGCAAAATGCTAGCTGGGTGCCTGGGGATCACTCCGTAAATCATGCTTCCTTGATCTCCAGCATGACCCCGTTTTTCCGGGCGGGGAGAGCCCGAGGCTATGAGAAGATGGGCAGCTTGGCCAAGGCTGGGCAGCACGTGGGTGATGGAGACAGGGTGCACACCAGGCTGGGCAGTGCTGAGAACTTGGGTAAATTGTCTACAGTCCCTAATGTGCTGGAGCCCCAGCTGGAGCAGGTCTGGGGGGAGCCACAGGCCAGGGCACCGGGCACGGGGCAGGGGCGGTGAGGAGACGCTCAGAGGTGGGGCTGGAAGCCATGCTCCCGCACTCTGGCCTTGGTGGAGAGGGGTGACAAGACACGAGAGGTACCCCGTCGCCCTGCCCAAGTAGCTGCGTGCGGGCACGACAGAGGCAGTGGGTTTCCATCCCTGCCAAGAGCCAACACGGTGCCAGAAAGCACCTGCAGAAGGCAGGGCCACCTCCCATCTCTCACTGATGGCGATGCCAGTAACACAGCCTCGGGAGCGCGAGGGGGCGCCAGGCCCCACGAGGACAGCGGCAAGAGGGGGCGAGCGCTACTGTTCCCATTTTACAGATGCAGAAACCGAGGCAGGCGGAGGCGTGTGAGTGACTAACCCCCAGTCTGGCCTGCCTCTGCCAGTCTTCCTGGCCCCAGTCCACCCGCCACATGGCGGGTGAATCCCCGGATTCCACAGTGTGGGATGTCAGACCCGGGGCGTGCAGGGACAGCAGAGAGTGGGAGGGGGTTCTGGGGGAGGGTCCCAGGTGGGGAGATGGGGAGTGAGTAGAGGAGGGTGCGGGGCTCAGCGGCGTCTTCTGGGGGCCTGCCATCAAGGGTTTGCGCCATCGCCCAGCACAGAGTGAGGCCCATTTTTGGGGTGACAGCTGGTCTCTTGCCCGCGCCCCCCGCAGATGAGGAAACTGAGGCGTGGGTGAGGGACAGAGGGAACCGGGGGGGCTTGGGACTCAGGGTGGGAGGAGTGCGCAGGGCCTGAGAACGGCTGGAAGTAACAGGACAAAGCCTGGGAAACGTGGTCGCGTGTTTACCGGCCGGGAGATTAAACTCCATGCAGCCGGGGGCTCGCTAGGGAGGCTGGCAGGCGGCAGCAGCCCCGCGGAGGGAGGCAGGCTGGGTGTGAGGGTTGCAGCCGCCAGGCCAAGCCCCAAGCACGCTCTGCGTCAAGTCCCTTTTTAAACCGTCTCCACAGCAAGGGGTAACCCTGAACGCGCCCTGGGCCGGGCTCCGGGCACTGCACACACATCAACCTTCATAACAGCCCCCAGGCAGACGGGGCTCCTGAAGGCAGGGCAACGGAGGGGCAGAGATGGGATCTGAACCGGGACCGAGGGCCCAGGGCTCCTGAGCTCAAATCCTCTACTGCCGGACACTGTAGCCGAGGTCAGCGTATTTAGAAACGAAAAGCCGCTTCACATCTGCGAAACGGCTGCTATGAACAGAAGGTACCAGAAACACGGATGCAATCAAGACAGAATACAGTTTTGCGCTGATGATTTCCGCTAGGCTCTGTCACCTGGCAGAGCTCCGAGCAGAGACCTGCTTTCAGTTTGCTGGAAGGACAGGACAGCCAGTGCAAAGGCGTCCAGGACGCCCCGCCCTGCGCCGGGCCTCAGCGAGGTCGGAAGGACGGAAGGTTGTAGATCAGCGAAGCGAAGGGCTCTCGCGCACTGAGAGCCTCTGCGAGGGCCTGCTTGGTTCTGCGTCCATGGTTGTTTTCATCTTTGAGATGGCACTGAACGTCCCCACGTAACAGTTGACCAAACGGAGGCTCAAGGGTGTTGGTTACTTGCCAACAAGTTGGTTGCTCGTTGGTTAGGTTGCCCAGTCGGGGTGGGCTGTCATCTTATGAGAGGAGGCCCGGAGCGTGGCCCAGGAAGGCAACTAACTCAGTCCTGAATCAAGGAAGACTTCCTGGAGGAGGTGGCGCTGACCTGAGCGTGAAAGGAAGAGAAAGGGCTGGCTTGGTCCCAAAAGGCTGGAGCTTTGCAGAGCAGGGAAAGAGCATGGACCTCAGGCTGCTGGGGGTGGAAGGGTGTACACGGGGGAACCAAATAACCAGCAAGACCCAATCCCTCCTTCTCAGATAACAGGCACCCCTCCAAAGGACTGGGAGGCCCAGGGGTCCCAAGCCCCTTCCACTTCTGATATCAAATCCTCACCAAGCACCTGGCCTTGGGCTGGGCCCACAGCAGGTGCCCTTAACAAGTCTGGTCACAGAGCCGCAGAGCTGGGAGGGCCTTTGTGCACGTCTGCCTGTGAACAAGGGGCAGACGGAGGTCCAGAGAGGGCGCTGGCCTTGCCAGGATCACAGAGCAAGGTGGGGACCGACGCGGGCTCACAGCCGGCTCCCTCAGCCCTTCAGGCCCCAGCCTCCCATTCCCCTCAAGGACGTTGGCTGTCACTGTGACCCTGCGCAGAATCACAGGGCGCCTGCTCAGGTCCGCGTGGATCCTGAAGACTCAGGGCTGAATGATGACGACGATGACGAAGTACTAATACCACTGCTGGGCTTCCTGGTGGTTCAGATGGTAAAGAATCTGCCTGAAACGCAGGAGACGCGGGTTCAAACCCTGGGTCGGGAAGATCCCCTGGAGGAGGGCACGGCAACCCACTCCAGTGTTCTTGCCTGGAGAATTCTGTGGACAGAGGAGCCTGTCCTCTGCAGCATGGGCTGCAGTCCATGGGGTCGCAAAGAGTCGGACCTGATGATTGCCTAACGCTTTCACCTTCAACAGTACCTCTAGCAGTAACGCCTCACCGTCCTGGGCACCTGCGGGGATGGACGCTTCTCGTGTAGTGCTCCCCAGCATACTCACAAGCTTTAGGAGCCGAACGCTATTCTCCTCCCTCTTTCCCTGGAAAGAGGCCCGGAGAGGTAAAGTCACTGCCTCCAGGCCCTGCAAAGGTTAGTGGCCAAGCCCAGGATGTCCAGCTCTGCAGCCCCGCCCCCGTGGAATCGAGTCTCTCTGTCCTCCCAGGCGACAGTACACCAGGACAGACAGACACACCCTAACGCTAATCGCGTGGAAGAGTCCCCGTCGGAGGAGACGGTGCTCAGCTGGTGGCAGCCAGCCCCCTTCCCGGAGACTGGCATCACCTCCAGGCACTGACCGCGCCGTGTCCGCCGTCCGCAGCCCTACCTTTTCCTTAATAAGTCTTGGCCCTGACCTTGTAGGTGCGTCAGAGGAGAGCAGAGACTGACAACGCCGTCTTGGCAGGGTGGGGGCCGGCCCCCAGCCCGCGCCTGGCTCTCAAGGTCCTCACAGGCACCCCTCCACGCTCCCTGCCCAGTGAGGGCCTGGGGGCTGGCAGGCAGGGCTCTAGGCCTGCAGGCGTGCTCTGCCCACACCTGTCTCCACCAGCCTGCTGGAATGTAGAGCCTGGCATGGCCAGGAGGCCCAGGTGTGGTGGGTGAGTCCTGCTCAGGGTGGGGAGGGGGTGTCAGGTCGGGGGGCTGGGGGCGTGGTGGTAATAGAATAAGTGACAGCTGTGTTTGAACCTGGGGCTCAGCTTCCTAACTGGGAGATTCTGGGCTGGTCTCTGTGCCTCTCAGAGCCTCAGTTTCCTCATCTATGAAATGGGAATTCTGAAATCAGAGAGTTTGAAAAACAGCCAGCGTACATCAATTAGATCTCAAGAAAGGTGGAACTTAATTACATGATTAATTTTAAAATTATAATAAATAAAGATAAAAGCAACTAGCTAGCACCAGGCATGTGGTGGACGCCCCACATAGTGGCTTCCAGCCCTGGGTGAACCTAGACGGCTTTCCAACCTCATTCAGGATTCAGTCTTGAAGAGTGGGAATCATGGCTGGTAGGTTTTGAACTATGGTGCTGGAGAAGACTCTTAAGAATCCCTTGGACTGCAAGGAGATCCAACCAGTCAATCCTAGAGGAAATCAGTCCTGAATATTCACTGGAAGGACTGATGCTGAAGCTGAAGAAGCCCCAATACTTTGTCCATTTCATGCAAAGAGCCAACTCATTGGAAAAGACCCTGATGCTGGGAAAGATTGAAGGCGGGAGGAGAAGGGCGCGACAGAAGATGAGATGGTCGGAGGGCAGCAGCAGCTCAGTGGACACGAGTCTGAGCAAGCTCCAGGAGTTGGTGATGGACAGGGAGGCCTGGCATGCTGCAGTCCGTGGGGTCGCAGAGAGTCGGACACGACTGAGTGACTGAACAATAGCTTACTATCTACCCCCCTCCAGCCTCCCCTCTGTGCTCAGACTCTATACTCCTGAAGTCTCTTCTCTCTCTGGCCCCTGAGCCCTCCGTACACTGTTACCTCCGTCAGAAAAGCAACACTTCCCCCCTCCCGTCTGGCCAGTTCTCCTTCATCTTCCTCTGCTTAGACCTCACCTGCTGTTTCTGGAACAGTCCAGATAGTGCGCCGTCAAGGGTAGGGCCCACATATGTCCCGAGCATCAGAGTGTCCACAGTGCTTCCTGGGCCCTGGTGCACAGGAGGTGCTCAGTAAATGCTCAGTGAAAGGTTTGCACACGCTTGCTCTCCTCTCGGGATGGAGCTCTGTTACTGTCAGGCAGCAGGGCTAACCTTCCAGCCCGTCAGACTGTCTTCACGAAGCACTTCTGTCTGCGCTCCGGGTCACAAGTCTTCGCCTGCAACGGCCGCCAAGACGCAGCACGTGTCAGCGCTGGAGGCCCGGAGACCCACACGCCGCGGCTCAAGGGTGACGGAACAACGGCTGCGACGGCCGGAACAGCGGCCACACCGTGGGGCCTGAGAGTCCTCACGTTCTGGACACCTGATTTATCCTGGCCCAACTGGCAAAAGGAAAGAGGAACAAGAACCCAGGGTGAAGAAAAAGAGGAAATCTGACGTTGGCTTTGCTCACGCCAGCACCCTCCGACCCGCCCCGCAATTTCCTTCTGTTGCCTCTGCAAGGAGGGTGTGCATGGCAGGACCCATGAGACGTCCCCGCCACAACACTCCAGGCCTTGGGTACCAGGTGGAGCCTTTTCTCCTGACGACCCTCAGAGGGCGTGATCCCCAGTGGGCCAGGAGTACTGGGACCATTACCCCCTCTTCCCTGCCCAAGCCTCTTGAAATCACTTGTGGCCCCTCCTCCTGTTCCAGCCCTGCAGGGAGATTTTCGAGGTCACTAATACCCACAGCTTTGAACTGGGGATATCTCCAGTACGGACAGAAAGCTTCCCCCGGCTCCTTAGGTGCTTTGCTGACCAGACTCATACCGCTAAGCTTTCCTGACCGAGTCAGAGCCGCACTGCCTACTGAAGTACCAGCTGTAAGTCAGTGAGGTCATGGACTCCTGACCCCACACGGGTGGCCCCAGTTAGCCACTGACCTCGGTCACTTTCCTTTGCCCTCTTTTTGCCCTTGGTTTTTCCAAGAATAGCTACAACACCTTCCCTTGCACGGGCTCGTCGTATGACATCACCCTGACACTCCTCTCTTTGAGGGGTAAAGTCCCCGTGTTCTCTTCCCTTGAGTCTGTGGCAAAGATAGAACAATGCTGAGCAGCTTCCAGGGCAGGTCATAGCAGCAAGGCACCACCCCCGTGGTTCTTCTGGGACACTTGCTCTTGGAACCCAGCCACAGAGCTGTCAGGAAGCCCAGGTAATCTGTGGAGACCCACGTGGGGAAGCTCAAAGGCTCTGCCAGTTGAGCCGAAGCATGACCTGGAGTTGACCAGCAGGCAGGATGGGGAAAGCGTATCCAGCAGACAAGGGGAGCAGCATGTGCAGAGGCTCAGAGGCAGGAGAGAGCTTGGCGCACCTGGGCAGTGCCAAGAGGTGCAGGGTGGGGGGCGGGGCATGCCGCAGAGGCCGGAGGGGATGGAGCGCCTGTGGCCAGGCCCAAGAGGACGCTGGAGGCTGGCTGAGCGGGAGGGCCTGGGCAGCTGGGGAGAAGCGTAACAGATGATGGCGGTGCTTTGCGACATCAGCTGGGTGGGCAGTGCACTCGGGGGCTGCGCCTGTAGGCGGGTGGGAGGAGTGAGGCCTGCTGGGGGCCTGGACTAGGGTGGCAGTGGGGATGGAGGGAGAGCTTTGTGGGGGGTGGTACCAGTGGGTCTCTCGGCCAGGCTCGCTGTATTACTGCAGCTGGTGTGACGGCTGGGGGGAAGGGGACAGCCTCTGACCTATAGGACGGCCGCCTGGGGTCAGTCTCTGGCAGCAGGGCCATGACGGGGTCAGAGTGGCAGGCCAAGTGGGGTGTGAATCCCAGGGGCCTGTGGCCCAGGCTCCCCTACCACCATCAAGCTGACAAGAACAACAACGGTCCTTACCAAGGGCCTCCTGCACGCCAGACACTGGCGAAGAGTGTGGCATCCTCTCTTGTAATCTTCTACGAATATGAGGTAGATGCCCATTTTACAGATGAGGAAACTGAGACTCTCAGGTAAGGTAAGCCACCATCCCAAGGCCTCTCAGTTGGGAAACCGCAGAAGCAGGACTGGACATCGGCGCCTTCCTGGAGGCTGTGGAATCCGCCCGCCTTGGGGATGAGCCACCAGGTCCGGCATTTGCGGATTTCTGAGGAGCTTTGGGCGGGAGGCTGCGGGGTCAGAGACATCTCATTGGAATGTCAGAAGGAATGGGCTGAGTCAAAGTCCACTCAAGCCAAATTCCCCAGATTTTGTCTGAAGAAATCCTCCCACTGCTCACACAGGAATAAAAGGTCGGAGAGTCAGGCCTGTGCTGAGCTATGACGGGGCGAGGGGCCCAAGCCAGGTCTGGGGGTCGTGGCCAGGCCTCCAGCCCAGGAGCGGCTCCTGGAAGAGGCTCTGCCCCAGCCCTTGCTGCCTCTGTGCTGCCTCCGGATGGAGGTGCAGCTTTCTGGAAGTCCTCAGCCTGGGGTCTGGGCTTGAACAATGACCCTGTCCCTGGGGGGCTTCAGGGGCTACGGGTTACCGTCTCATAGGCTCTGTCTCTCCTGGGCACATGTGTCCATCCTCCAGATCTGTCCTGCCAACCTGGCTGCCTGGCTGATCTACCGGGGAGCCTTATAAAAACTAACGCCCGGGGACATCCCTGCCGGCCCGGTGGCTAAGACTCCGTGTTCCCAAGGCAGAGGTACCCGGGTTCCACCCCTGCTCAGAGAACTAGACCCCACATGCAGCACTAAGACTGAGGATCCCGCGTGTTACCACCAAGACCCTGCACAGCCAACAAAAAACCAGAAAACCCAACAGCAACAACTGACACCCAGGCCACAAGCCAGAGCCAGCACCATCAAAGTTCCTCATTTGATCCCGACACGTGGCCGGCGCTGAGAACAGCCGTGAAGAGCATTGCCTTTGGGATCACACATGTGCGGGCTCAACTCCAGACTCTGCTTGTGTGCTGGGTGACCCTGGGCACGTTTGGCAACCTCTCTGAGCCTTGTCTCCTCCTTCTATTGGGAGGGACACTCTTGTCATGGGCCTGAAGGGATTAAAGCATATGATTTGGGTCCATAGCTTGGAACTTAGAGCTCAAAAGAAAAAAAAAAGGCACCTAAATTCATCCTGCTCACAGCAACATCGACCTCGCTGAGTGGAAGGGGACACTCTGACTCGGGATTTCAAAGGAGCACGTCAAAAAGGGACTTCTGGAACCGAGCTCGGGGGCTGGAACTGTTACACTGAAGTCCCGTCACAGCCAGACATGCTTGATGCCTTCCTCCTCGAGGATTCGGAAGCGAAGGCCAGTGTCGCTGATGTGGGCGGTGAATTCGAGGGCTACATGGGCTTTCTGTCTGGAATCAGCGGGTCCTGCCGTGTTGGACCCAGGGATGTTTCCTCAGAGCAGGGCTGTGGCTTTGACAGCTTGTCAGAGCCCCCTCTGCCCTGCCGGGTCCCTGCAGCACCCTCCTGGGCCGCAGGATGGAGGAAGGGGCTGGGAGAGCAGCCCCCGCCCTGGCCAGGGTGATGCACACACCACGTGCCTTGGGGCGTCACCGGTGCCTTGACGAAACAAGCCGTGTCTGGCGCTCTCCGCTCGCCACATTCTGTTGTGAACACCTTACATGCCTTGCCTCATTTGCCCCTCCAAACAACCTTATGAGGTGAGCATCCTTAGGCTCCATTTTGCAGATGGGAAAACCGAGGCACGGAGCAGTCAAGCAAGCACCTCGTGCAAACCAACGCACGGTAAGTGGCAGAGGCAAGGGCTGAATCCAGGCCGGCCGGCTCCGTGAAGCACGGAGAGCTCCTTGAGCCGTCCACCATCAGGGTGGCTGAGCACAGAGGTGGCGCCACAGAGGAGGAGGCCGAGCTCTGGGGCTTTGCAGCCCCAGGGGACAGGCCAGCCAGACCCTGGACCGGGCCTGTCTGACGCCAAAGCCTGGCTTTGATTAGCTATCTATTTCACATGCAGCATTGTGTCTATATCAGTCCCAGTCTCCCATTTATCCCTTGCCCCCCAGCCCCTCGCTTTTCCCCCCAGCAATCATGTTTGCTTTCGATACTTGTAACTCCATTTCTATTTTGTAAATAAGTTCATTTGTACCATATTTTTAGATTCTACATAAAGATCTACCAAACAGCATAAGGAACTCTTCTCATTATTCTGTAATGACCTATATGGGAAAAAATTTAAAAAAAGAGTCTATGTATCACTCTGCTGTACAGCAGAGATTAACGCAACCCTGTGAAGCCACTATACTGCAATAAAAAATAAAACAAGAACTTCCTTCATCCTTTCATTCACTTATCATTTATTCATTCTCTCTCTCTCTGTCTCATCAACACTTATAGAGCATCTACTGTATACCTGGCCTTGGCCTGGGTGCCGGGGAGACAGAGATGAGACAGGCCCTCTGCCCCCAAGGCCGTCCCAGGCAGTGGGGCAGACTAACAAGCCATCTCCCTGGAATTTGGAGAAAACAGAGACTGAGAGGGCCTCCCTGAGGAGGAGGAGACTGAAAGGCATCACCCAGCTTTCAGCTGGGCATCAAGGGATGAACAGGAGTTCACTCGTGAGGCAGAAGATAGATGGGTCCCAGGCTGGGCAGCCAAACTAGCAGGAGCGAGAAAGGAGCTGAGCCCTGCCCAGATGAGAGAGAAAATACCACATATTCCTCATTCCCAAGGTCAAGGACATCCTCCTAACTACGCATGCACAGAAAGGCTCCTTGGAGGTCAAAAGAGCGGGGGTATTGCCTCACAGTAAGTGATGCCAACGTACCCACCCGCCTTCTCGCTAGAATCCATCTTGGCTCAGAGAGAAGCACACGGGAAGACGCCGAGACGGCCAAACACGGACTCAGAACCAGGTGAAGTAAGGGGACTGCCCACAGGGAACCCGGAAGAAATGCCCCAGAAAGGTGAGCCAAGCCACCACGAGGGCGTGACTCTCTCTCTCTGAGCCTGCCCATGCGATTATCCACACGTACACTTTTACTTCCTAACAAACACTGGGCTTGCTTCACCGCTGTCCGTCTCTGTGTGGAAACTCACTTCCACACAGGCGACAAGCTAGGGCCTCATCACTGGCCACTGGTCCCTGGGGTCTGGTGGCCAGGATTCGACGTGCTCCCTGCCACTGCCCGGCCTCAGTCTCTGGCCGGGAACTGAAACCCTGCTTCAAGTCGCTGCGGGCTGAGGCCACCGAGGTCACTGGGGCCTGGCTAGGGCGAGTGAATCATCTCACAAGTCACAAGACCGAGCTGGTGACCTTGGCGAAGGAGGGTGCAGGGGAGAGAGACGCTGCTGAACCTGGGTCCACGGTCTGGCTCCATCACTCCCTAGACAAGTGATTGTGGCCGAGTCACTTCCTTCTAAGCCTCAGTTTCCCTTTCTGTAAAATCGGGGCCCTACTGTCCACGTGTCAGGCTCACCACCAGTTCATCACCTGGCCCTCCCTTCCTTGTTTGGGAGTGCTTGTCTGGCCCCTTTCTCTGGACCTAGCTTGTGCTGGGTTCTCAGTCCAGTCCCCCACCACCACCACCCCAGTCTCCCAGCTTCCATGGTTTCACCTGTCCAATCCGTCAGGAGCTTTCTGGGACACATTTCTGACATGGCGTGTCCCCTGCTCAAATTCTGGGGCTCCCCATTGCTCCAGGATGAAACCCAGGTCATTGTGCTCTGGGCCTTGGGGAGCTGGTCACCCCTGCCCTTCTGTCTCCTCCCCACCAGCGGATGTTGGTAATTTGATCTCTGGTTCCTCTGCCTTTTCTAAATCCAGCTCGAACCTCTGGAAGTTCACAGTTCACATACTGTTGAAGCCTCACGTGGAGAATTTTGAGTGTTACTTTGCTAGCGTGTGAGATGACTGCAATTGTGAGGTAGTTTGAACATTCTTTGGCATTGCCCTTCTTTGGGATTAGAATGAAAACTGACCTTTTCTAGTCCTATGGCCACTGCTGAGTTTTCCATATTTGCAGGCATATTGAGTGCAGCACTTTAACAGCATCATCCTTTAGGATTTGAAATAGCTCAACTGGAATTCCATCACCTCCATTAGCTTTGTTCATAGTGATGCTTCCTAAGGTCCACTTGACTTGAACAGCAGCAGTAACGTGCAATAGACCTCAGTCTCATAAGGGAATCTGATAAATAAGCTTTTCACAAAGTCATGTGTTGGGGAAAACAGTTGGGAGACTGTTCTAACTTAAAGAGATTGACCTGGTCGTCACGTGTGACATATACCCCTTCTCTAGACCTGGGTTCCAGGAACTTCCCCGGCGGCCCAGTGGTTGAGCCTCTGTGCTTCCAATGCAGGGGGCACGGGTTCAATCCCTCGTCGGGAAACAGATCCCACAGGCTGCACAGTGCAGCCCAAATAAAATAAAATCAATAAGAGGATCCTGGTTCTGGGAAAGAAAAGAGGAAGGACGGAAGACCCAGCCACATGGAATACCCGGGCAACTTGAGTCTGGATTTTAATTTTCTCTCGTAATAGTGGTGACGTACTTATGTTGAGCAAGGTCCTTGCTCTTAGGGGACACATGATCAAGTATTCAGCAGTCAGGAGGCATGAAGTCCTAGCTTGGGCTTCAGCCACAGAGCACACGTGTTCTGTTCTGAGGAGCCCTCACTGTGGTCATGCCTCTGGGCTACCACACATGCGGTTCCCCTGCCTGAGATGCTTGTCCTTGCTGGGTCTAACGAGATGCCAACCACCCAGGTTAAGGGCTGTGGAGATGAGATCTGAGGGGAGGGACCAGGGAGACTGGAAGGACGGGAAAAGGAGAGGCATGGAGTTTTGCCAACACTTTATGCCACAAGCAGGGTTCTCCTAGAAGCTGGCGGCCAGACCTCAGGCTTCAGGGGTGAGCACTAGGCCACCGGGAAGAGGTGAGGTGAGCGGGCAAGGCACGCAGTGCAGGGTCTCAGGCTGCCAGAAATCTGGGGCATACAGTTCTGTCTGGTCTTGTCCGCGGTCAGGAAATGTTCACCGGAAAACAAACACTCTCGTCCCTGATTAAGGCCGACGGCGAGGACCCTCAAGCCCTCTAACCAAGAGAGGCCTTGCCTGGAGGGCTGAGCCTGGCCACATCCCTTGTCCTGGAGGCCCGCCTGGGCTGCTCAAGGGAAACAGGCCCCCACAGAGAGGTCTCCGCACACTAGACAGACGTTTTCCTCCAGATGCTGTTCAGGGGCTGTGTTTCGAGGTGCTGGAGACATCTGAGGAGAGGGAAACTCTCTGGAAGCAGACAGATCCCTCGGGGTGGGGGCAGGGGGGCAGGGGGCCTTGCCTCTTTCTAGAGCTTCCTCTGATGCATCCCTCAACGGCCAGTGGCCAGGAAGGGTTTTTTCCAGGACAGTGGGGGCTCCCGAGAGTTCCGATGGGCACGACCCAATCCAAGACCGCCTCCTCGTGCCTCTTTGTCCATCGTCTGCCTACATACCTCCCGGGACGGGAGGCTCACTTCCTGGCCAGGAAGCCCACACACAGTTCAGCTGGAACCAACTTCACCCTCCCTTGCCATGAAGGGTCTTGGGCTTCCTCGCCCTGGGGAGGACCCTGCAGAGGCTTGGGGTCAGCAGTCAGCTCCCTGCCGCTGCCCCTTCCCTGGCAAACAGTTCTCTCCCTTTCCCCTCTTCCACCCCAGCCTGGAGCACCTTCATGCCTCGACACCTGGACTGAGCTGAACCAGGAAGCCAGGAGAGTTAAGGGGGCAGTCTTGAGCCCTACAGCCATGGGGTCTAACCCCAGCAGGACCACTTCCTGGCTGTGTGTCCTAAATTCCCTGAGCCTCCACTTACTCATTTGTCAAATGGGAACAATGAGGCGCCTCCCTCACAGGGCTGAATAAGATAAGCTGGGCGGACCTTTCTGCACCTGCCCCCTACCCCGCTCTGGGGCTCAGCCTGCCTCAACCCCCTCCCCAGCCCGAAGGGTCCACCCCTTCTTCTCTTTGCGCTCTGCTCTTTCCAGCCCCCAACCTGTTTCCTCCGCCTGGTATATCCACTCCTCCGCCTTCTTGGTTGCCCACCCCATTCATCCTTCAGGTAGGGCACCGCTTCCAGAGCCACAGTCTCCCCACCGGAGAGGTTTGTGGCAGGATAACTGGGATCTGGGGCCGGAAGACTGTCCTCTTTTCAGATCATATGACCCTGCGCGAGACCCTTCTGCCCCTGAGCCTCATTTGGCCTCTTCTGAGAAATGGGGACAAGAACCAAGCTCTTGCCCTGTGCTCTGGCACGTGCTGGGAGCTGCAGCGGTGACCCTGGGCTGCAGGTGCAGCCGTGCAATTGTGCATTTCCTGGAAAAAGAAAGCAATTTGGGCCCAACCTTCAGGGCCTGAAGCGTTGTGGTTACGTAAATTCTGAAACTTGTTTTTTCCCTGTAATTATGACAAACTTCTGGAGCCCCGAGCGAGTGGGCCCTGGCCTCAGTTCTCGCTTCTGCACTTGTTGGAACAAACCCCAGAATTAATTTAATTACCGTCCCGGGCTTCCATCCAGGTGGGCCCTGCCAGGGCGCCTCCCTCTGGATTTCATTAAGTCTCTTGTCAACCTCACCCGCTCCGCACTCCGGGCTTCTCTCGGAGCCAGCCCACCGAGCCGGGGGAGGGACAAGTGCCGGCCCCAGCCCCTCAGCTTGGACTTTGTTTACCTGGGGCTTCCCACAGATCCCTCCTTTAATAGCCCTGGAGCCAGGAGGCTCCCTGGCAGGGAGGCGGGAGGCTGAGGTCTGGGAGCAGACACAGAGGCAGGTCCTCTGGCCACGCGGGCAGTTTTCAGGACAGTGCCCAGAGACAGAAGCTAGGTATGGAAGGCGTAGAGGCAGCTTCAGTTGGTTGCAGGGAGGGAGGGAGCTCAACGGTTCTGGAAGCCACGTTCAGGCTTCCGCCTCACCAGGCACCCATGGGGGAGCTTCTGAGCATAGATGCAGGCTGAGTCCTGCTCCAACTCTCGCAGGATTCCTGGTCCCAGACACAGCCTGGTCACAGCACCGTCTCAGCAGAAGCCGAGCTGTGACGCTGCTCCTGACCTGGGCCTTGAAGCCACTCCCAGATGGAGCTCTGGTTCTGGTTCCAGACTGAGCCCTGAGCCTCGTCACAGTCTAAGGCCTAGACTTGTTCCCAGACGAAGCCCTGGTTCGGCTCGTAGACCTACCCCTCGACTCAGTCATGAACGGAGCCCTGGTCTCAGGGTGACTGGCCGGGTCACGCTCTCACCAGCTTGTTTGGGAATTCCAGTCGCTCGCCTCCTTGCCAGCGCTTGGCATGGTTAGTCTTCTCACTTCAGTTCCAAAAGTACTGGTACCTCCTTGGGGCTTAGTTTGCATTTGTGACAAGTGATGTTGAACATCTTTCCATGTGTTCCAGTTCAGTTCAGTCGCTCAGTCGTGTCTGACCTTGCGACTCCATGGACTGCAGCATGCCAAGCCTCCCTGTCCATCACCATCTCCCAGAGTTTGTTCAAACTCATGTCCATTGAGTCGGTGATGCCATCCAACCATCTCATCCTCTGTCGTCCCCTTCTCCTCCTGCCTTCAATCTTTCCCAGCATCAGGGAGTTTTCAAATGAATCAGTTCTTCACATCAAATGGCCAAAGGATTGGAGCTGCAGCTTCAGCATCAGCTCGTCCAGTGAATATTCAGGACTGATTTTCTTTAGGATGGACTGGTTGGATTTCCTTGCTGTCCAAGGGACTCTCACGAGTCTTCTCCAACACCACAGTTCAAAAGCATCCATGTGTTTATTGGCCATCATATATCTTTTGTTTTGCCCATTTTTAAACTGTGTTGACTTTTTAAAATTGTGGTAAGAGATATATAACATAAAGCTTACAATTTTATTCATTCTGCTTTCTGTCTCTGTGAATTTGACTCCTCTAGGGACCTCAACTAGGTGGATTCCTACAGTATCTGTCTTTTAAAAAAAAAACTGGCTTATTTCATTTAGCACGATATCCTCCATGTCAATCTAACCTGGTGTCAAAACTTGCTTCTGGAGATCAGCCCTGGGATTTCTTTGGAAGGAGTGATGCTAAAGCTGAAACTCCAATATTTTGGCCACCTCATGCGAAGAGTTGACTCATTGGAAAAGATCCTGATGCTGGGAGGGATTGGGGGCAGGAGGAAAAGGGGACAACAGAGGATGAGATGGCTGGATGGCATCACCAACTCGATGGGCATGAGTTTGGGTGAACTCCGGGAGTTGGTGATGGACAGGGAGGCCTGGCGTGCTGCGGTTCATGGGGTCACAAAGAGTCGGACACGACTGAGCGACTGAACTGAACTGAATATTACACTGGACATATGACCACATTTTGTTTATCCAGCCACCTGTCCATGGACATGTTCACCTATAATAATGAATAATGCTGTGAAGTACATGAATATATAAATATCTCTGAATTTATGCTAGTTGGTTAGCCATTTCATTATTGAGTTATAAAAATCCTATTTTTGAATTAAGAGTTAATTACCAACTATAGTTGAGAGACAGGCTTCCCAGGCGGTGCTAGTGGTAAAGAATCTGCCTGCCAATGCAGGAGGCTCAAGAGACTCGGGTTCGATCGCGGGGTCAGAAAGATCCCTTGGAGGAGGAAACGACAACTCACTCCAGTATTCCTGCCTGGGAAATGCCATGGATGGAGGAGCCTGGTGGGCTACAGCCCACAGGGTCGCAAAGAGTCAGACATGACTGAGCGCGCATGCACAGTGGAGAGACAACGAACTTATCAACTATCACCTTAGTTATCTATTAACTGAGCAGTGTTTCAGCCAACACCGTAGTGGTCAGCTAATATTTGGTTATTGGCCAATCCTAACTTTCAGCCAAGATCTTACAGGTAGGCTCACACCAGGCTGAGACCCAGCTGAACTGGGAGGGGAGCGTGAGGGGGTCATATGGAAGCATGAGAATGTTAAGGGCAAACCCCTGAATACATGAGGGAGGCCCTCGGCGCGTGCTTCGCTCGCGTGAACCATAAACCGGGGACAGGGTGAGCCCTCTCTCTTCCTCTAGATGCTGTCCACGGGCTCTGAGCCCCACAAGGGGCCCAGCCCCTATTCGGTACATATTTAATGACCGAACCATAGGGCCATCCACAGCTCTGCTGGGGCAGGTCTGATAGGAGAGCTCTGAGCTTTGGGCCTCGATGTCTCCTTCCAGCAAATGGGCGGGCTCAGGCCTGGAAAAACCCTAACTCAGGGTGAGTGTGGGTGTGGGGCAGGGGGTGTGGGGACGCTGTGAGCCCAGCTTTGGAGCTCACGGGAGGGTGGGAGGGGAAGACAGAAGTGGCGGAGCTGCAGAAGAGGGTGAGATCCCAGGGGCTCCGGCTAGCTCAGACATCAGTCAGGGAGCCATAACACTCAGCGGCTCCCCAGGCCCAGGAGATGAAGCTGCCCTGTCACGCCCCTGTCTCCCCATCCCTCTACTCCGCACCCCTGCACCCTGTAATGGTGTCACGCCCTGAGTCCCACCCTGAAAGCCACTCTAGCGCACAGCTCTGTGCCTTTGTGGTCTGCATCCGATACCTGGAATGCTTTTCCCTCTTCTCCAAGAGACCTTCTGCAGACTTAGTTCAAATGCCATCACCACTTCAGGGGACCCCTTCCTGGGGCCAAGTCTCTCTTGGGAAATTTTTTTAAGGGCCTTGATGGGATCTGAGGCTCTGTGGCTACAAATAGGCTCTGGTTCCTGACTCAGGACCTGGCTCTCCATGAAACTTTTTAAATGAATGAATGAGTGACTGAATGAATGAGTGAATGAATGAATTAATAAGCCCATGAATGAGTGAATGAAGGAGTGAGCGAGTGAGTGGGTGGTGGGTACAGGGCCCCGTGCCTTCTCCCAGGCAGAGCAGACCTCAGTCTCAGAGGCACACCTGGCTGACAAGCCACATGTTACTCAGAAACACATGGAACCCGGTGCCCAGGTCCTACGGTGCAGCCGGCCCTTCTGAGGCGTCTGCCCTGCCTGTCCTGGGGTCCAGGCTCTGCTCCTCTTTGCTCGGCCCCCGTCCCCATGCTGCACCTTCCTGGGTCAGATCCAGGCGATCCAGGCGCCCTGCCCCAGCTGAGCAGGGCAACGGGTGGTCAGGCCTTGGGCCCTGACATCCCCTGGCCACAGGTACCAGCCTCCTCCACTGGGCCCAGGCTGCAGGGCCCCACAGGCAGCTTTGAGGGCCCGGCCCAGACTTGCGTGGCTCCCGCTGCAGCCTTGCATTCCTGAATTTGCTGTGTGGCCCTGGGTGGCTCACCCGACCTCGCGTGACCCACATCTGCGTCACTCACACATCTGCACGGGGCTCCCTGACCTTGTCTCCTACCGCCACCCCGTTGGCCTGGGACGCATCCCGCTTGTTCCCACACTGGGGCTTGGAATGCTCCTCCCAGATCTTGGTCCCTCCCCATCTTTGTGTCTCAGTCCAAAGGTCGCCTCCTCAGCCTCCCTGGCCGCTTCGGAAGGTGAGGGGTCAGCCCAGCCCTGCTGCTCCTCCTGCCGGGTGGTCTTGGGCCCTGGGTGGAGACCTCTCCTGGGTGGTGGGCCCCGCGTCTCACATCCTGGGGAGCACAGGGCACTGGGCTGCAGAACTCTGGCCCCTCTGTGTGCCGTAGGCTGCCGGCTGAACCTCGTAATAAAACAATCTGCTGTTCACTGAAGCCCCTAAAAGAACAGTATCATAAGCCTGATGTCACAGGACACTGGACTCAGGGAGGGGTGTGGCCTGTCTGAGGCCACCCGCGGCGGGGGCAGAGGAAGGCACACCCACGCTCCTTCTGCACCCCTGCCACTCAGGTCAGTTCAGTTCAGTTCAGTCGCTCAGTCGTGTCCGACTCTTTGCAACCCCATGAATCGCAGCACGCCAGGCCTCCCTGTCCATCACCAACTCCCGGAGTTCACTCAAACTCACATCCATCGAGTCGGTGATGCCATCCAGCCATCTCATCCTCTGTCGTCCCCTTCTCCTCCTGCCCCCAATCCCTCCCAGCATCAGAGTCTTTTCCAATGAGTCAACTCTTCGCATGAGGTGGCCAAAGTACTGGAGTTTCAGCTTTAGCATCATTCCTTCCAAAGAAATCCCAGGGCTGATCTCCTTCAGAATGGACTGGTTGGATCTCCTTGCGGTCCAAGGGACTCTCAAGAGTCTTCTCCAACACCACAGTTCAAAAGCATCAATTCTTCGGTGCTCAGCCTTCTTCACCGTCCAACTCTCACATCCATACATGACCACAGGAAAAACCATAACCTTGACTAGACGGACCTTTGTTGACAAAGTAATGTCTCTGCTTTTCAATATGCTATCTAGGTTGGACATAACTTTCCTTCCAAGGAGTAAGCGTCTTTTAATTTCATGGCTGAAGTCACCATCTGCAGTGATTTTGGAGCCCAAGAAAATAAAGTCTGACACTGTTTCCACTGTTTCCCCATCTATTTCCCATGAAGTGGTGGGACCAGATGCCATGATCTTCATTTTCTGAATGTTGAGCTTTAAGCCAACTTTTTCACTCTCCACTTTCACTTTCATCAAGAGGCTTTTGAGTTCCTCTTCACTTTCTGCCATAAGGGTGGTGTCATCTGCATATCTGAGGTTATTGATATTTCTCCCGGCAATCTTGATTCTAGCTTGTGCTTCTTCCAGTCCAGCGTTTCTCATGATGTACTCTGCATATAAGTTAAATAAGCAGGGTGACAATATACAGCCTTGACATACTCCTTTTCCTATCTGGAACCAGTCTGTTGTTCCATGTCCAGTTCTAACTGTTGTTTCCTGACCTGCATACAGATTTCTCAAGAGGCAGGTCAGGTGGTCTGGGATTCCCATCTCTTTCAGAATTTTCCACAGTTTATTGTGATCCACACAGTCAAAGGCTTTGGCATAGTCAATAAAGCAGAAATAGATGTTTTTGTGGAACTCTCTTGCTTTTTCCATGATCCAGAGGATGTTGGCAATTTGATCTCTGGTTCCTCTGCCTTTTCTAAAACCAGCTTGAACATCAGGAAGCTCACAGTTCACATATTGCTAAAGCCTGGCTTGGAGAATTTTGAGCATTACTTTACTAGCATGTGAGATGAGTGCAATTGTGCAGTAGTTTGAGCATTCTTTGGCATTGCCTTTCTTGGGGATTGGAATGCAAACTGACCTTTTCCAGTCCTGTGGCCACTGCTGAGTTTTCCAAATTTGCTGGCATAGTGAGTGCAGCACTTTCACAGCATCATCTTTCAGGATTTGAAAGAGCTCAACTGGAATTCCATCACCTCCACTAGCTTTGTTCGTAGTGATGCTTTCTAAGGCCCACTTGACCTCACATTCCAGGATGTCTGGCTCTAGGTCAGTGATCACACCATCATGATTATCTGGGTCGTGAAGATCTTTTTTGTACAGTTCTTCTGTGTATTCTTGCCACCTTTTCTTGATATCTTCTGCTTCTGTTAGGTCCATACCATTTCTGTCCTTTATCGAGCCCATCTTTGCATGAAATGTTCCCTTGGTATCTCTAATTTTCTTGAAGAGATCTCTAGTCTTTCCCATTCTGTTGTTTTCCTCTATTTCTTTGCATTGATCACTGAGGAAGACTTTCTTATCTCTTCTTGCTATTCTTGGGAACTCTGCATTCAGATGCTTATATCTTTCCTTTTCTCCTTTGCTTTTCGCTTGTCTTCTTTTCACAGCTATTTGTAAGGCCTCCTCAGACAGCCATTTTGCTTTTTTGCATTTCTTTTCCATGGGGATGGTCTTGATCCCTGTCTCCTGTACAATGTCATGAACCTCATTCCATAGTTCATCAGGCACTCTGTCTATCAGCTCTAGGCCCTTAAATCTATTTCTCACTTCCACTGTATAATCATAAGGGATTTGATTTAGGTCATACCTGAATGGTCTAGTGGTTTTCCCTACTTTCTTCAATTTAAGTCTGAATTCGGCAATAAGGAGTTCATGATCTGAGCCACAGTCAACTCCCGGTCTTGTTTTTGTTGACTATATAGAGCTTCTCCATCTTTGGCTGCAAAGAATATAATCAATCTGATTTCGGTGTTGACCATCTGGTGATGTCCATGTATAGAGTCTTCTCTTGTGTTGTTGGAAGAGGGTGTTTCTTGGCAAAACTCTATTAGCCTTTGCCCTGCTTCATTCCGTATTCCAAGGCCAAATTTGCCTGCTACTCCAGGTGTTTCTTGACTTCCTACTTTTGCATTCCAGTCCCCTATAATGAAAAGGACATCTTTTTTGGGTGTTAGTTCTAAAAGGTCTTGTAGGTCTTCATAGAACCGTTCAACTTCAGCTTCTTCAGCATTACTGGTTGGGGCATAGACTTGGATTACTGTGATATTGAATGGTTTGCCTTGGAAATGAACAGAGATCATTCTGTCGTTTTTGAGATTGCATCCAAGTACTGCATTTCGGACTCTTTTGTTGACCATGATGGCTACTCCATTTCTTCTGAGGGATTCCTGCCCGCAGTAGTAGATATAATGGTCATCTGAGTTAAATTCACCCATTCCAGTCCATTTTAGTTTGTTGATTTCTAGAATGTCGACGTTCACTCTTGCCATCTCTTGTTTGACCACTTCCAATTTGCCTTGATTCATGGACCTGACATTCCAGGTTCCTATGCAATATTGCTCTTCACAGCATCGGACCTTGCTTCTATCACCAGTCACATCCACAGCTGGGTATTCTTTTTGCTTTGGCTCCATGCCTTCATTCTTTCTGGAGTTATTTCTCCACTGATCTCCAGTAGCATATTGGGCACCTACTGACCTGGGGAGTTTCTCTTTCAGTATCCTATCATTTTGCCTTTTCATACTGTTCATGGGGTTCTCAAGGCAAGAATACTGAAGTGGTTTGCCATTCCCTTTTCCAGTGGACCACATTCTGTCAGATCTCTCCACCATGACCCGCCCGTCTTGGGTTGCCCCACGGGCATGGCTTAGTTTCATTGAGTTAGACAAGGCTGTGGTCCTAGTGTGATTAGATTAACTAGTTTTCTGTGAGTATGGTTTCAGCGTGTCTGCCCTTTGATGCCCTCTTGCAACACCTACCGTCTTACTTGGGTTTCTCTTACCTTGGGCGTGGGGTATCTCTTCACGGCTGCTCCAGCAAAGCACAGCTGTTGCTCCTTACCTTGGATGAGGGGTATCTCCTTACTGCTGCCCTTCCTGACCTTCACCGTGGGATAGCTCCTCTAGGCCCTCCTGTGCCCGCGCAGCCATGGCTTGGGGTTGGTCCTCCCGGCCACCGCCCCTGACCTCGGACTTGGGTAGCTCCTCCCGGCCATCGCCCCTGACCTCGGACTTGGGTAGCTCCTCCCGGCCGTCGCCCCTGACCTCGGACTTGGGTAGCTCCTCCCGGCCGCCGCCCCTGACCTCGGACTTGGGTAGCTCCTCCCGGCCGTCGCCCCTGACCTCGGACTTGGGTAGCTCCTCCCGGCCGCCGCCCCTGACCTCGGACTTGGGTAGCTCCTCCCGGCCGTCGCCCCTGACCTCGGACTTGGGTAGCTCCTCTCGGCCGTTCCTGTGCCGTCGCAGCCTGGCACTCTCGGCTGCCGCCCCTGACCTCGGACGTGGGTAGCTCCTCTCGGCCACGCTCTAGTGTGCCAGTCGCAGCCGCCCGCGCTCCTCGCCAAGTCTCTGTCCCTCTGGCTTCCCAAAGACTTGTGCTTTCCATAAAATAGGCCCCACAAGGTGAGGCAACAGGCAGCAGAGGACCGAGCCTGTGCCCAGAGGAGGTCATCTGACCATGAATCAAGGGCTGGAATCTAAGGTCCCCTTAGACTGGCTGGACTCTGAATTTCTATTCCATCCCATGTGTGTGTCCCCCTCCCTCTGGGGGTGCGGGGCCTGGATAGGGTGTGGACAGGGGTGGGGCAGCAGAAGGACCCACTTGCCCTGTTTGCCCTAGCCCGGGCACCGACAGCCCCAGCAAAGGCAAGAGGTGGGAATGAGGTCCTCAGTGGTGGACGCCCTGCCAAGCTGGGGGAGCGGGGAGGAGAAAGAGGGAAGAGGAATGGGCTGCCCGGGGCCTCAAATGCCAAGCCCAGGATGTGGCAGCGGGAATGACTGCAACTTCTTGGTAGCTGCTCCCTGGAGGAAGGTGACCTTGGAGAAGAAAACCAAGCCCCCAGAGCTCTCTTCTCTCAGGAACTGGGTGGCAGGAGGAAGGTGGGCGCTGAGCCTCCTGCCCTGGCAGCCTCCAGGCATGGCCAACTCAGGGGTTCTTTATTCTGGAAGAATTCAGGTAACAAAACGCCCATCACCACTCCATGCAGCCCCAGGCCATAGGGCTTTGTAAGCGGTGGGCAGACAGAGGTGGACCCCAGGCAGCTGCTGCTCTGGGAGGCCCTGGGGCTGGCCTGTCCTGAAGCCAGAGGCCAGGGATGCCCGGGGCCACATTAACCCTGGCCTGCTCCTCCCCACTGAGGGCAGCAGACGCCTGTGGCTTGGGGCGTTGAGAGCTAGGTCTGGCTGGATCCCTGGCTCCGAGCACCAGAAGCGGGGTGCCCAGAGAGGGCCCCCTGTTTGTCCCCACCCCGTGGGGTGCCTGACCTGGGGCTGCTTCAGCCCGCATCTGTGCGAGGGAGGAGGAAGGACAGATGGGCAGTTAGCACGGCAGCGAAGGGGTGCTGCTCTCGGCACAGGAAGACAGGTTATGGGGCTTGAAGACACGCCGGTCCATCACTCTCAAGGGGCATTTCTGGGACCACCCCCTGCAGCAGCCAGACCTTGATGGAAACCCTCCTTCCTGAGTCCACCTGTCCCTCGTAGTCGGTGCTCCAGGGGTGGGGTCGCAGCCGGGGTGTGAACAAGCCCCCGGAGCCTCCATGCTCCCTCCGGGCCCACCTGCTGCTCCAGGGATGCAGGGGACATGCGCCTGGAGCCTCCCCCTGGCTCACACAGAGCCCAGGGTGGGCTGCGGGAGTACCGAGCTCCAGCCCTCCCTCCTCTGACTCTCCATGGCTGGACTTCTCTCTTGAGACAGTGAGCTCTTTGGCCTGAAAAGGAACCCAGTGACTTTAAGAGCAGAAGCCCCTCAAGGGCAGAAGCCATACCTGGGGGTCTCTCTCCCATCTCAGGCATGTGGTTACTAAACTAACTCTTACTAAATGAGCTCTTCTCCTCACTTGCCGTTCTTACCCCTTCGGTCCTCCCCAACGTCTGGCAAAGTGCCCCCAGGTACTGCTGGGCACGCCAGTGGATGGGGAGGACAGGCGGCCAGCGGTACCCTGTGAGGGATGCCAGGACGGTCCAGCCCACGGTGTGGGGTCCTGCCCGGTGCCTCTGCCTGCGTCAGGGTCTCCTGGAGTAGCCGAGGAGCTCTCTGACCCATCAGCCCTGCCCTCCCATGAGAGTCACACCCACCCTGCAGCCCCTCCTCGCTCAGCGCATCTGCCTGTTGAGGATGTCCCTAGGTTCCGAGGGTGTCCCTCCACCCCTGACAGGACTCCTGAACCTTGAAACCCCGGAAACCGACGCCTGCTGTCCGGGGTGGACACCCGCCATCCTCTGCCCAGCCTCCCTGGTCTGGGGCCTTGAGGTCTCCTATGCCCCCTACCTCACAGAGAGGGCCTCTTTCAAACTCAGAGCTGACCCCGGGCCCTGGTTCAGTGAGGGATTCAGACGTGGCTGTGGTCCTGCGTGTGCGTGCCCGTCCACCTCAGGGTCCTGGGAAGCACCCGAGCCACGGTAATCCCAGAGCACAGGCTGGGCTGCCACGTGACTCTTAAGAACCTCATCTAACCCCATGCCAGGGGGAGGGATTAGGCCGCGTGGGCCCAGCACCAGGGTGGCTGCTCACTGGCTCTGCCCCCCGCCCCCCATCCCACCCCCCCAACACTGCCCCGGTCTGGACGACTGTTCTAGTCCCCCAGGGCCCCCCCGCCTCCAGTCTGCCCTCAGCACAGCTCCACCACAAGACGCCACGGCTAGGGTGCCCCTGGGGAGCAACTCTCTCCAGGACAGCCCAGCATTCGTGCTCAGCTGGACATCGCAGGCAGCTCTTCACCCACCAGCCCTCCACGTGCCCAGTAGCCCCGGTGCATCGTTTCATCAGACATGCAGGCTCATCGCCTTCCACTTGCCTGGCTGTCTCCACTGCCTGGGCCACACCCTCCTCCCAGTCCCCTGGGCCCCTCGCTGGGTCAGTAGCTCAGCCCCCCAGACCGAGCCAGCACTTCTGTGGACAGGCCCCGGGGACCCTGGGGCTGAAGAGCAGACCCCTGGTTCCTGCTCTCACGATCCTCCAGCCCAGGGGGGGGCTGACGCTGGCCTCCCGGGAAGTGAGGTGTGGGTGAGTTTCACTGGGAAAGGAGGGGCGGGCACAGCACTGCAGACCAAGGGAACAACCTTTGCAAATGCTGTGAAGCAGGAGGGAGCAGATCCAGGCTGCTCTGATGACTGTGTGAGCAGGGCAGTCGCTCAGAAGAGCTCCGTGCTTGGGGTTGAAAGCTCCCAGGTGCTGACTTGAAATTCCCGGCGGTTGTATCCGCACTTGTGCTGCTGAAGTCCGATGTGGAGCCTGCACTGAGACTTGCAGCCTCCTGCCACCTCCCGGGACATCCAAGTTCCCGCCCATGACCTACCCCCCTGCGTCCTGGGCCCTGTGCAGTGACCGCGGGTGCCTTTTCCCCAGGGCCAGGCCCAGGCAGAGAGGCTCAGGGTCACAAGCCTGCAAGTGTCTCAGAGAAGGGCAGAGCAGAGGTGTTCTTGCCCCAAGCTGGCAGCCCCAGAAGTCACCTGGGCCTACTCCACAGGGGGCCAGGTACCCCACGGGGAGGACACTGCCCAGCAGGGAGTGTTCAGGGCCCAGCGGTCGGTGGGGGAGCCCGGGAAGGTGAGATACCCGGTCAGCCTCGTCCGGGGCCTGGCATGCTGGGCAGGCACCCTGCAGGTGGGGGAACCTGGGACTTGGTGGGCACATGGGGGCTGAGTTGTGGGCGAGGCCCCAGGGAAGGGCGTGGTTCCCCCATCAGTCTCCCTGTTCCCAAGAGAGCACCATTGAGTAGCAAATAAAAATTACCATGTCGGGTTGAGAGGGAGATGGGTGAAGAAAATAAAGACAGAGACAGAGACTGCGAAAGAATGGAAAAGTTTATATCCCAGTCCCTTTAGCTATAGCTTATTCCAGCCTTTGAATGAGACCCACCCAGATCAAGCAGCCAGCCCTGGGACAGAAAAACATGGAGGAGATCGGGGTGGGAGCCGTGGCTGGACAGGAGATGGCCAGGGGGCAGGCCGCTGCGCGCCAGGCCTGGGCCGGGGGGCTTAGAAATCCTCTCCCCAGGCAGGAGTGGTCAGAGGGAGTCAATCCTATCTCACAGAGGTGGGGAGAGCGGGGCCGGGGGAGAGAAGGGCTTCTTCCCCATGAAGAGGTCTGGGAGTCCCGCTGAGCTGTAGACCAGACCTCGGGGCACAAGCGGCGTTTCCTGGGAGGAGGCAGGCTGGCCTCAAACCCAGTGCTTTTGGGGTGCCTGTCATAGTGGAGGAGTAGCAAGCGGGGTGGGGTGTGACACAGGTATTTTGGGGTCAAGAACCCGTCCTGAACCCCGAACAGCCATCGCGAGCCTGCCCATTAGGTGAAGGCTTGTCTTACAGCACGTCCGTCTCTCTAGGTGACGTGCTGAGCCAGGGCTCAGCCAACGGCAGGGGTGAGTTTCAGAACAAGAACAGAGCGGGGAGGACTCTGGGAGGGGTGGGAGGGGCCTGTCTGCTCTCTGACCTTCCAACCGCTCTGGCGTCCTGGGGCCGTGCCTCTCTGGCGGGAGAGGTCAAGACTGTCTCGCCAGCCAACAGCCAACCTTACTCCTAGTAAGGCTGCAGGTCAAACATGGGATGCCCACTTACAGAGGAATTTCGGATAAACAAGCACATGTTTTTAGTATTAGTGTGTCCCAAATATTTCATGGGACGTACTTAAACTAAGAAAGTATTTGTTTATCTGAAATTCCCGCTTGGGTGAGTATCTTTTACTTTTACTTCCTAAATCTGGAAACCGTTCGCCCACTCAGCCTGCATGCTTTGCCTGCTGTCAGTAACCCTGAAATCATTCTTATCAGCTCCCCCAGTACAAGCCCAGGCAAGCAACTGTCAGGAAAAGTTCCAGATGAGAGTGACTTTAGAGATCACTTTTCCCCATCAGCGATCTGAGCCTTAGACAGTAGGAGCTTTGCCCGAGGTCCCGTAAGCAGAAGGTGTCCGTCCTGGTCACTTGGGGGGCGCTTGGCACTTCCCCGTCTGCCTTGGGCCACTACCCAGTGTCAAAGTTCCTGCTTCCGTCTGCAGAGGAGGAAACTGAGGCCCGTGGGAGGCCCTCACCAGAAGCCTAACCCCCATCTAACTCAAGGCCTGATTCATTAATCCTGACCCTCCACCAAAGCTCCAGCCTCCACTTTGGTGGCTAATGCTGTGGGGTTCAGCGAAGCCGACATGGTATGAACCTCGGCGCCTCAGCTCGCTGGCTGAGTGGCCCTGGCCAGGCGCTCCCGCCCCTGAGCCTCAGCTCTCTCATCTGCATGACGGGAATAATGACATGCCCACCTCCCGGAAGTAGTGACGACGGAGCGAGGGAAACCTGGCCCCTGAGCGGTGGCTCCAGAGGCCTCCCCGGGCTGTGAGGTTGCCTGGGGACCTGCAGGGAGAGGCAGACCCAGGCCCAGCGCAGGGAGAACCGGAGACCCAGGACCACATCACCTCTTCCCAGCGGCCCGCCTCCCTGGTGCTCGGCCGAAGCTGCCCCCTCTCCTTGTTACGCCCGCTGCCCAGCTGAGCTGCTTCCCCCAGACTGTCCCATCCAGTGGAACTGCACCAGCAATGATGATCGCTGCCCTACACGGACCGGGCGGCTCCAGCTCCGAGCAGCTCACGTGGAATTTTCACAGAAGCCCTAGAACATAGATTCTACTTCTGTCCCCACGTTACAGAGCGGATCACACAGCTGGTCAGCGGCTGAGCAGGGGCCTGAACCCGGGCAGCATGGCCATGGTCATGGCCCCGCCCCCAACACGGGCCCGGACGCAGTCAGTACCCAAGAAACACTGATCACATGCATGGGCGGATGTGTCATATCAGATGGCGCTTTACCTCTCCTGGTCTCTTTCCCTGACAAGATGTTCATTCCTTGAGGTCAGGGACTCGGCCAGGTTTGTGTCATGACCAGCACAGAACTTGGTACACGGTAGGTACAGCCATGAAATTAAAAGACACTTGCTCCTTGGAGGAAGAGCTATGATAAACCCAGACAGGGTATTAAAAAGCAGAAACAGTACTTTGCTGACCAAGGTCCGTCTAGTCAAAGCTATGGTTTTTCCAGTAGTCATGTATGGATGTGAGAGTTGGACCATAAAGAAAGCTGAGCACCGAAGAATTGATGCTTTTGCACTGTGGTGCTGGAGAAGAGTTTTGAGAGACCCTTGAACTGCAAGGAGATCAATCCTAAACAAAATCAACTCTGAATATTCATTGGAAGGACCGATGCTGAAGCTGAAGCTCCGGTACTTTGACCATTTGACGTGAAGGGCTGACTCATTGCAAAAGACCCTGATGCTGGGTAAGACTGTAGGTGAAAGCAGAAAGGGGTGGTGGAGGATGAAATGCTTCATCAACTCAATGGCCATGAATTTGAGCAAACTCTGGGACACGGTGGACAGAGGAGCCTGGCGTGCTATAGTCCACGGGGCTGCAGACAGTCAGACACGACTTAACGAGAGAACAACAACAAATGCTTGATGAATAAACGAAGGAATGAATGAAGCCAAAGAGACTTCATTCATTTTTGCAGCCTACAAAGATGGACAAGGAGGCAGGTGGCCGAGAAAGCTCTCTCCTGATGAGGCCACGATCAGTGACTCCTGGGCCCCAGGTTCATTTCCATGACCTTCATTATGCCTCCAAACAGCTAGGAGCGCAGGCAGGAAGGGGTCTGGGTCCACCTGGAGGGGCTGTGCCAACTCGCAGAGAGGGTGTCCTGTCCAGCACACGCCACATTCAGTTGCTTGCTTTTACTTTTTAAAAATCAGCTTTACTGAGATATAATCATACGCCATACAATTCGTCCATTTAAAATGCACGGTTCAGCATTTTCCAGCATGATTAGAGCCACGCAGCCACCTTTCAACCTAACCATGGAACATTTCATCCCCAGCAGAAGCCCTGCCGGCTCCAGCGCTGTCGCCCGTCTCTCCCGCCCTCCCCCAGCCCGGGGCAACCACTCGTCTACTTCCTGTCTCTACAGATGCACCCGTTCTGTGCGTTTCGTACAGACAGGGTCAAGGTGTTCGTGACTGGCTCCTTGCACTGAGCGTGATGATCACGGTGGATCCACTGTGGCCTGTTCAGCACACGCACATTTCACGGCTGAAGAGTATTCCGTGGCACGGGCAGACTGCATTCTGTCTATCCAGGCATCAGTTGACGGACATGTGGCTTTTTAACCACTTTTTACTACTCTGAGTAATGCTGCTATGAACGCTCATGTACAGATCTGTGTGGACACATGTTCTCGTGTCTCTTGAGTATCCGCGGAGGAGTAGAATTGCTGGGTAACATGGTAACTCTACGGAGAAGGCAATGGCACCCCACTCCAGTGCTCTCGCCTGGAAAATCCCACGGACGGAGGAGCCTGGTGGGCTGCCGTCTATGGGGTCGCAGAGTCGGACACGACTGAAGCGACTTAGCAGCAGCAGCAGCAGCATGGTAACTCTATGGTTAACATTTTGCTTCCTCTCAATTTGGGGGGGAGAGAACAATAATCTTTCTTGAACAACTTAAAAATGCATTCCAATGCCTAAGTAGTACCAAAGCTTCTGCCAAGTTGAGCCAAGAACCTGAAAAGAGGATCCTTGAGGGGACCAGGCACCTCAGTAAGTCATGTCAGTTCAGACCCTGGCTTTGCCAGTCACTGCGTGACTTTGTCCAAATGTGCCTGCCTCTCTGGACCTCAGCATCCTTGGCTATCAGGAAGAATATCATACGGAGCTTGAAGACTCCAGGCACCTCCCGGTGCCTCTTGGAGCCTCAGTTTCTCCTTCATCAATCGAGGTTGTGGCGCTGGCCTCTCAAAGTCCCTTTGGCTTCCTCTTACATGCTAAGAATCTCCTCCAGAGCTTCATTCGGAATTCAGCCAGCAGCAGGACCTCAAACTGCCTCCTGACCAGCTTCTGGAGACTAGACTGGAGTTTTTATTTTCAGAGAGGGGCCTCCTCAAAGGAGCTGCTGATGCCCTGATCGGGGCTGCAAATCTGAGTCAGGTGGGCCCTGCTTCTGACTTGGGGGAGTGGGGAGGCGAGTAAGACCACCTCTCACAGACAGACAGACCGACTGTGTGCCCAGCTTGTCACCCACACCCTCTTTGCCTGTCCTGGTGCAGTGAACAAAAGTCTCTTCCCTCAGGGTGGTCTCGGGAGAACCCTGTAAGGGGAGACCCAGACATCACAGGGGAGGAGGCTCCCCCAGCTCACAGAGCCAGTCCTGGTTTCCAGGAAACAGGGTCAAAGGCACGCTAGCAGGAGGACCTCCAGTTTCCCCAAGACAAGCCAGACGGTGCAGGCAGCTGGTGTGCGTGTGTGCTGGGGACGCAGACAGATCAATCCACACGGCGGCCGGCGCTCCCATCCTTCACTCTCCACTCTCAGGCCGGAGCCCGCAGCTACCTCAGCCCAGTGGTCCCCTGCGGGGTGTGGGCCTGTGGGGGCGTGAACCCCGGGCCGCCCGGCTATGGGATCGTGGGAGCCACCTCGCTTTCCTCCGTCGCCTCATCTGAAAGGTGGGGATCACAAGAGTGTCATCTCCCAGGGGGATCAGACGAGTGGAGGCGCACGTAAGGTGCTTGGGCAAGGAGCCTGAGGGCGTGCTGTCCTGATGGTGATTATTTTAGGTCAGACGGTCTCCGGCCCTGAATGAGTGCACGGCCCCCGTCGATGTGTGTGTATTTATAAAGTACAGACACATGTTACTGAACTAGCACATTCCATCCATCATAAAACACATCCTCAGAATGGAAGTTTTCGAAGGATCATGAGTGGACGCAAACATTCCCATCTTTTCTTTGCTGTCCCTGCCCTGTCCAGAGCTCAGCCTCCACCCAGGGAGATGGCTGAGGGGGCTGGGCCAGGGGCGGGTGGCCCAGACCCCTCCCTTGGGCTCTGGGACCAGGCCGTGAATCCTGGAGGTAGGAAGGCATCCAACCTCCAACCTCTTGCAGGAGAAGCCTGGGCCGATGTTTGCATTTTCTGGTGGCTCAGACGGTAAAGCATCTGCCTACCATGCGACCCGGGTTCAATCGCTGGGTCAGGAAGATCTCCTGGAGAAGGAAAAGGCAACCCACTCCAGTATCCTTGCCAGGAGAATCCCATGGACGGAGGAACCTGGTAGGCTACAGTCCATGGGGTTGCAAAGAGTTAGAACGTGACTGGATGACCTCACTTCACTTTCTTTTGCTGGTAAGCCTTGTACCAGGCCCCGTTCCAAGCACTTCCCGATTGTTAACTCCTTGACAAGGAGAGGTTCTGTGTTTTGTTTTAGCAGATGGCAAGCTGAGGCACAGAGGGGTTAAGTAACCTGTCCATAGTCACACAGCTGGCAAGGAACAAGCGCGGCCCTGAACCAAGGCAGTCGGGTTCCAGAGCCTGGGCTCCCGTCTATGCTCACCACGGCCGGCCCCCTCTCCGGCTCCCGCCCTGAGGGCCTGGGGCCTCGGACCCCCTAACGATAACATGATTGCCACCCCCATTTACAGACGCAGAGACTGAGCTTCCAAGTGTGGAATGAGCTGACCCCAGCCCAGCTGGGAGGCAGCTGGGATTTAGTCTCAAGTCCCTCAAACTTCCAAGTGGAGATCTTCACCAGCCATCTCCAAACTGCCCCTGGAGACCCTGTTTTGAGGAGAGCACGGGAGACAGAGTCCAGAGGGCTTCTTTGAGCACCGACTCTGCCGTTGGCTCACTTGGGCGATCTCGGGCAAGTCCCCGCAGAGGGTCTCAGTCTCCAGAACCTTCACAGCTATGCCCTGCACAGGCCGAGCTGTTGGCCCATTTCACAGAGTGGGAGAAACTAGCCTGAGGATACACGGTGTGCGAGGGGTGTAACAGGCCAGAGGTCGCTGGCTTAGAGCACACGGGGCTGAGCCGGGAGCTGGGTCCTCACAGCCCAGGCTCCAGCGTCAGACAGACCTGGGCTCAAGGACTTAACGGCTCTTTCTTACTTTCCTGGTTTTAAAGTGAGAAGAAAAGTAGCATCTATTCTGAAGGGTGTGGGGCTTCCCTGGTGGCTCGGACGATAAAGAATCTGCCTGCAATGCAGGAGACTGGGTTCCATCCCTGGGTCCGGAAGATCCCTTGGAGAAGAGAATGGCAACCCACTGCAGTATTCTGGCCTGGAGACTCCACAGACAGAGGAGCCTGGCGGGCTGCAGTCCACGGGGCTGCAAAGGATCAGACACATCTAAGCGACTAACACTCTGACTTGCACTTCTGAAGGGTATGAGAACTGGAAAGGTTAGTCTGTGTGCAGCACCCAGGACAGGCCCGGGCACAGAGTAACCACTCTGAAAGCGCTGGTCACCACCACCGCCGCCATTCCACACGTATTATCACTCTCCTGCTTCATCCACTTCCCACCTGCCTCTGTCTGACCCTCAGACCTCTCTTCTGGAAAACCGGGCTAATTACCTGCCTCGCGGGGTTGCTATGAGGATTAGCCGTGCTAACTCCCGCTCTCGTAAGTGACCACACAGTACCGGGCTTGCAATCAGTGTTCTTTATCAAGACCCACCCCGGGGCTGAGGGTCAGAAGAGTGCAAGTCTTCAGAGCCGTCGCTGTGTGACCCCGGGCAACTAACCTGACTTCAAAACCTGGCTTCTCGTGGCTTGGGATACAGCAGGCGCTCCATAAATGCGGCCCCTTTACTGCCTCCTCAGGGGTGTTCCCGCAAGCGGGGGCCCTTGCCCACAGGGCGGCCTCTGGAGGTCGCTGAGCCTGCCAAGGGGCCACCTGCGCCCCTGGAGACTGTGAGGTGAGGGGCACCCCCGTCTTGCTCAGGAAGCCCACGGCCAGCAGCCTCTCAGGCTCAGAGAGGAAACACCTCGAGGGTCTAGAGGAGGGTCAGAGGGCAGACGGGACCCCACGAGGCCTGTGTGAGGCCTGGGCGCCCCAGGTCCTGCATGCCTGAGTCTCAGCACCCCCTCATCTGGTCGCCTGGCTCCTGCTCACCTCCTTCTGTCCACCGGAAGGTGTCCCCCGACCCCAGTCTGCACACCCAGGGGAGGGTCTTAAGACAAACTAGCTGGGGGAGGGGGCAAAACAAGACGATTGGCCAGAGGGCAGACCCTCAGACCTCTCTTCTGGTTTCAGCCCAGACACTCACAACTAGCCTTCTGATGGCCGGGACAAAAAGGCTGAACTCTGAGAAAAAGATCAAGAGATGACATGTTTGTCCTCCTTGGGGCAAGGGAGACACTACTCACGTGCAGAAAGGCTCCTCCGGGGTCACAAGGCAGGGGACCCAGGCCATAATAAGTCTTGCCACTTCCCTCCCCAGAAACCCTTGCACTGTCTTGGCTGGGGGCGCCAGCACACCCAGGGGAGGGTCTTAAGACAAACTAGCTGGGGGAGGCAGGCAAAACAAGACGATTGGCCAGAGGGCAGCCCCAGACCCGGACTGTCCCCTCATCAACGGTTTCAACTTCCCAAACATGGCTCTCGAGATTCTCTGGCTGAGTTTGCTTGTGCGTCTTTCTGCACGTATTGTTTTTCCAACAAACGTTGCAGTATTCTCTTTACCTTCCGCCTCCTTATCAGCACTTTCTTGTCAAGGCAGGCACGGACTGGGGATTTAGGCTCCAGCCACTGGCCTTCGTGGGCAGCGGTAGGGCTCCTGGTTTACACCCACGTAACCAGGGTTCGATTCCTGGTCAGGGAACTAAGGCCTCACTTCCAGCTGCTGCTGCTGTGTCCAAAATCAATACGGCAGAGGAGCTTGTACGCATGTGCCAGAGAGGACACACCCAAGCCCCAGTGTCCATCGGCAAGAGCCAGAAACACGCTGTACTACAGACCACCCGGAGCCCCACCTAGAACATGACAATGAACGCGGTACAGCTACGCACAACCCGAGTGAATGTCAGAGACACGACGGGAGGGAAAACAGCAAGCTTTGGAAAACAGCAAGCTTCAAAAACACAGACAGAACGGTTCCATTCCACTTATCTAGTGCGCCCAAACAGACACACCCAGCCCCCTAAAATGTAAGGAATTGAAACCGAACAGGCTCCCATGGGGCCCTCCTGGATGCAAACACCTTTTCAGGTCCCTCCCATTTCTTATTTGTAGGATAAAGGCTTCCTCTCTTAGACCTTCCCAGAGTACCAGAGGGCAGATTCGAGCAGTTGCTCGCCAGGGAAGTAAGGGAATACAGAAGCAAGGGAGCAGCCGTCTGGAAACAACCTTGTGGTTTAGTCGCTCAGTCGCGTCCGACTCTTTGCGACCCCATGGACTGCCAAATGCCAGGCCTCCCTGTCCTTCACCATCTCCCGGAGCTTGCTTAGACTCACGTCCATCGAGTTGGTGACTTAACAATGTCTTGGAGCACTTCTCCAGGAGTGAAGCCCTCACCCAGGTGAAGGATGGTAACTTTAGAGCCCAGGATCCTTGGAGCACCGCCCTGTGACCACATCACCAACCAATCAGAAGAAAGTCACAGACCCCGCAGCCTTCACCCCAACTTTAAAAACTTCTCCCCCTAAAACATCAGGAGTTTCAGTTTTTTTCTCTTTGAGGTCAGTGCTTTTTGTATCCTGACCAGAAAACCTTCGCCTTCCTGATACAGGAAGACACTCAGCTCTGTGTCCTCTGAAATCTTGGTTCTGCTTTTTACACTTAGGTCTATGATCCACTTTAAACTGATTTCTTTTTTAACATGTAAAAAGTTGCATATTTTAATGTATACAACTCGGTGAATTTGAGGGTAAGTGCACATGCATGAAACCATCACCGCCATCAAGGCCATAGACATACCCTTCCCCTCCCAGCTTTCTCCTGCCTCTACTATTACTATTATTTCCAAACTGACTTTTGTCTGGGAAGTGAGGCAGCAGTTGAGATTCTTTTCTCCCCACTCTGAAATCCCATTTCCGCACTTGTTAAAGGTGTTCTGCTTTCCCCATGGGTTTGACTTAATGCCTTGCTTTGTCGTTTAAAAATTATTATTCTTTAAATTGTGTACTCCTCTTTTGTATGTGTATTAAAAAAAAAAAAGAACCCCCCTCTCAGTCCCTCTTCTGTGGAGGCCCTGTGCTCAGGGCCATGGAGAAAGCGGTGACCTAATAGCCCTTCCCACGCCCCGAGCGGACAGCCCCGCCAGGCCACCTAGGTTTCTGACTTGTGACGAGGCGCATGTGGTTTCTCCTGTTGGGAAAGATCCAAGGTGGAGGAGGAGTTGATTGGAACCAGTTGCTGAAACACCGGGTGGGGAGGCCTTCCCGGGGCGCATGTTAACGTGAACACGACCTGAAGGTCTCAGTGGCTCACAAGCTCAACCCAAGCCAAGGGCTTAAGGCCATGAAAGGCCTCATCCACTGCCTCCACGGTGTACACAGTTTCTGCTGTGTCCAGTAGAGATGCAGGAGTCCTTCCCCTGTTTCCATTCCTCTCCTCTGTCCAACCCTGTGTGGGGCTCTTTGACTCGTCTCCGGAAGCGGGAACACTTGGAGGGGGCTACAGAACAGGGAAGGGGCTGGGGGGCCTGTCCTCAGAAGAGCAGGAGAAAGGTGAGTCTGAGGCCCAGAGGGTACGGCAGGACACTTTTATCCCCTAGGTAGGCACTGGGGAGGAAGACCCCAGCCCCAGGATGGAAAGTTTGACCCTAGGATTGTCTAACCTGTAGGGATTCCCAGGGCACGGGGTTGGCCCCAAACCTGGACGGGGTCCTCTACCCATGGTACAATCATCCAAAGGCTCCCCGGGCTCCCATCCCTCCACACTATGCTCCCCTGACCGTGAACGGGAGGCAGGAGACAGCGGCGCCCCAGGCTGAATGGCAGCTGTGTGTCCCCAGGGGACAGATACTTCCAGGTGAGGAGGAGGAGGACCTGAGCCCTGCCCAGGTGAGAGAGAGGGACCCTACAGCTCTCATTCTCAAAGTCAAGGAGACCTTGCCAACTGTACATGCATAGGAGAGCTCCTTGGAGGTCAAAAGGGGAGTGATGTCAACCCATCCACCGGCCTCTTTCCTGGAATCCCTCTTGGCTCAGAGACGCCCAGGCGCACACGGGAAGACGCTGGGGTGGACCGAATCCAGGCTCAGAACCCAGCCAAGCAAGGTGACTGGCCAAAGGAAGCCCGGAAGAGATGTCCCGTAAAAGTGATTCAGGCCGCCACGAGGGCGCGGCTCTCTCTCTGAGGCCGCCTGTCTGTCTGTCCACAAGTAAACTTTTTCCTCCTAATAAACACTGGACATGTTTTATTACTTTCCGTCTCTGTGGGAATTCCTTTCTGCAAAGCCGAAGGGCCAGGGCCTTGTCACTGGCCACTGGTCCAGTGGCCAGGATTCAGCACCCCCACTGCCGGAGCCCGACCTCGGTCTCTGGCCGGGGACTGAAATCCTGCTTCAAGCTGCCGCTGGCCGAGGCCACCCGAGATCAGGACACCTTTGTCCTTGAGCATTGTGGTGAGTCAAGGCCTGAGACGGTGGGGGGGACCCAGTCCTTCCAAGCCACTCACTGGAAGGACACTTGGTTTCTCTTCAGGCCCCGGCGCTAAGCGGGAGGCCTAAGGCAGCTGGGTAGAATGTGCCGCCAGCCCCCGGCTCTGCCTGGAATTTCACGGGCGCATTTTGCAGTCACTAAACTTAGCATGGGGGCCTGTGGCCTCTGGGTCGGCCCCGGCGTGCCAGAGGCTGAGAATGAATCGCAGGCAGAGCGGGCAGGACAAAACACAACGGACCAGGCCTGGGGAGACATCTTGGCCTGCGGGCAGGGGAGGGCCCTGACAGGCAGTCCTGGACCCCTCCTGCCCTGTTCCCCTGGGCCCAGAGATGCCGTCCTCACCCCCCAGAAAAGAGTCCACACTCTCTGGGGAGAGGGTCTGGTGGGAGTCCGTTACCCCATGCATTCCACATATGTTTACTGGGGGCCTACTGTGTGCCAGGCGCCTTGCTACACCCTGAAGACACTACGGGGATTTGACAGACCCTGTCTGGCCCCCTGCAGCAGACAGATGGGTTCAGCCAAAGGTTCAGGTTGGAAAGGGCACCTCCATCCTGCGGAATCAAGGAGGGCTTCCCAGAGGAGGCGGCATCTAAATGCAGACCTGGAGGTGGAGGGAAGAGCTTGGCTGCGGAGAGGAGGGGAAAGGCGGCTCAGGCAGACGGCCAGGTCTGGCTGTGCGGATGAGCAGGATGAGGGGCTGTCCCCTGATGCCCAGCCCAGCTGCCTCCCATGACACCCTGATGCCACTCTGACTTTCTGCTTGCTCCCTGGACCGCCGTGCTGGAGAAAAGAGATCACCCTTTGGGGTTCCGCTCTTGGTCAGGAGTTCTGGCTCCTGCTTCCTGACTGTACCACCCTGGGCAAGCCAGCTCACTCCTTTGGGTCTCAGTTTCCTTTTCTGTAAAATGGGGATAAGAGCAGGTCCTCAGGACTGAGCGACTTCACTTTCACTTTTCACTTTCATGCATTGGAGAAGGAAATGGCAACCCACTCCAGTGTTCTTGCCCGGAGAATCCCAGGGACAGCAGAGCCTGGTGGGCTGCCATCTATGGGGTCGCACAGAGTCGGACACGACTGAAGTGACTTAGCATGACTTAGCGTGTCAGGGCTTCCCTGGTGGCGCAATGGGAAACAATCTGCCTGCCAGTGCAGGAGACATGGATTTGAAGATCCCTGGTCCGGGAAGATCAGAGCAACTAAGCCCGACAACTACTGAGCCCGTGCTCCGCACAGGAGAAGCCGCCACAGCAAGGAGCCCCTGCCCCCCAGCTAGAGAAAAGCCCACCAGCAATGAAGACCCCGCACAGCCCCAAATAAATACATCACATTAAAGCTTCTGATTGGAAGTGTTCACAAGAAATGCTCGTTTAAAGAGAAAAAGGCAGGTTCTCTAGTGAGGACTCCCTGACCGTGCGGGTCATGGGGCCTGACGCTTAGCAGACCCCTGATAAAACGGGAGCTGTCTCCACCTGGCCTGTGGCTTCCTCGCCCATTGGTCAGCAAGCCTCCCAAGGGCACGGCAGCCCTCCTCTGAAGCCCGTGCGTGGCCTGGTCCGGGAGGAGGCCAGAAGCTTTGTTTTCTGCACGCTGCTCAGTGCCTGGCCGGAGCACGGGGAAGGCTGTCCAAATGCCTGGACAGGAGTCTCTGTCCGCCTGCCCAGCCTGCTCGGCTCCCGGAGGACAGAGAAGGTCAGCCTCCCTTGCGTGGCCAGCAGCTGCTACCGACAGGCCCCGAGAGCTGCCCTTTGTCTCCCTCGGATGAGGAGGTGGCCCCGGCGGCTGCCAGCCCTCCCTTGGACCGGGGCAGCTTTCTGCTTCCCTCACCCTGGGGACTGGCACGCACCGCTGACCCGCGAATGCCAGCCCATCCTAAGCGCACGCGCAAGCCCAGGGCGGGGGTCTGGGCGGCCCCTCGCTTGTGCTGTCTGCCCGCCCCAGTGGGGTCACTGGACGCGGGTGAGGGGGGAAAGTAGGGCTCTGGACCCCACCCAGAGTCCAACCTCTTCCTGGGCAGCTGGCCCCAGGGAACTCTGACTTGTCATACATTCCCTCGGGGCTGTTAAATTTTATTTTTAGGATTTATTGAGCACCTCCTGGGTGACCCAGAGTTCTCTCATAAATCTTCTTACTCCAACAGCCCGGGGGGTCAGGATTAGCCCCTCAGTTTACAGATGGGGGCTCATAGTCGGAGAAGCGAGGCGGGTGCCCAGAGGTCACACAGCCAGGAAGGGGCAGAGGAGCAATAAAAGCCAGCTGCTGACTCCAGAGCTCCCTCAAGCCAGGAGAGGATGGGGCTTAGCTGGGTGTCCTGATACGGAGCTGAGCCGGGAAATGGGCAGCACCAGCCAGGGAGAGGCAGAGACCAGGCCCGACCCCACGCCTGCAGACTGAGCCCAGGGCCTGCACACAGCCAGGAGGCCCTGGGGTCTAGCGGTGGAAACGGGCCAGCCTGTGGACCGGCTCCCTGTCCTGCCCGCGGCCAGCACCTGCGGCAGACAGCAAATGCCTCCTAAATGCGGAATGAATGGAAGCCGGACGGGGTGAGGGGAGATCCCAGTCAGGGCCCTCGGCTGAGGGAGCGGACACCGACAGGTCAAGCTGCCCAGAGGCTTTCTTACTGTCCTGTTCCCACTGCTGAGCTGGCCATGGTGAAAGGGTCCAGGGGTTCACACCCACTGGACCAGTCACAGCCTGCCCTCCCTGGTCAGGGTTGACTGGCCCAGGCATGAGCCATCTATTGGGGACAATGAGTCTCAACCCAGGAATGTTTTTTTGAATGTGGGACCCAGAAGGTCGAGTCCAGATGCTGTAAAGTGTGAAACTCAGGGGCTGGGGCGATTATGTTTCCACCTATGCAGCTGCAGTGAAGGCCATAACTGTCTCCACTAGGACAGTTTCCACCTGCCAGTCAAAATCAATCTGGCCACCAGTGGCTTGGCGGATCAAATTATATTTTTCTCGTACGATGAGAAATCTAGAGGGAGGTGAGCACAGGCATTGATTCACTCGGTGAGATCAGAGCTGGAGTTTTGTGATTTCCTTGGCTTTCCCTCCTGGCTATGAGATGGTGGCTGCAGCTCCAGGCATCATATCTGCATTCAAGGGAGGATGAAGGGGAGGAAGGCTAGGCCAGCTATAGTGGAAGCCTTTTATAACAACAACAACAAGAAAAAACACCCGGAAACTTCTCCAGAACCCACAGCAGATGTCTGCTATGTCTCATTGACCAAAACTGTGTCTCATGTGGCTGCAGCAAAGGAAGCCGGGAAAGAGCGTTTAGCTGAGCACAGTGCTGAACATAACCAGGGCTGTTTTAAAGGAGAGGGGACACTGGGTAGACAGCTGCCCACCTCTGCCCTGCGATGGTCCTCAAGAAGCAGACGGACTGATACACGGAGGGCTGTGGTGGTCTGGGTGCCTGATCCCAGGTTTTGGTTCAACACCCCCGTGGATTCTGTGATTGCCTTAAACTCTACTTTGGGGCTAAGCCCCTGATAGATCAGTTGGTAAAGAATCCACCTGCCCTGCAGGTGACCCCAATTGGGTTCCTGGGTTGGGAAGATCTGCTGGAGAAGGGATAGGCTAACCACTCCATTATTCTTGGGATTCTCAGTGGTTCAGCTGGCAAAGAATCTGCCTGCAATGCGGGAGACCTGGGTTGCATCCCTGGGTTGAGAAGATCCCCTGGAGAAGGGAATGGCTACCCACTCCAGTATTCTGGCCTGGAGAATTCCAAGAGTCCATGGGGTTGCAAAGAGTTGGACACGACTGAGCAACTTTCACTTCACAAGCCAGTTCCAATGGGTTTTCAAAGTAATCCAGGAACTGCTGTAGAAGCCGGGTGCATGGCCCCCTTCTGAGGACGGTGTCTGCCTGGGCACTGGTGCCCGTCAGGGGCCATGACCTGGGTCATGTGACATCGTCACCGTGCCAACAGTGGATGAGCCAGGAATCTGGGCCCTGGGACCTGGCACAGCAACAGTCCCTTCTGGGAGGAAGGAAATGAAATATGGTGTCCTGGGCCTGGCTTCCTGAAGACAAAGGAAGGGGGCGCCGGGTGTGCCGTGTGCTGGGTGGCAGACGGCTGCCGCTTTGCAATTTGAGAGGAGCAAGAACGGTGAGGGACTGGAGGGGCATCATGATGAGAATCCAGCAGGGGGCCAGGCTCAGCTGCAGGAGCCTCAGTTTCCTCACCTGTCAAATGGGGTCGCTAACAGTTCTCATCTCTGTTGACTGAAGATTAAATGGAGTCCTATGATCAAGGGTTTGGCATAGGATCTGGAGCATGCTGAGCGCTCAGTAAGTAGTGGTGATAACATACGGTTATAGTAGGTGCTCAGGAAATGCTTTAATTAATTTAATTAATTTGGCTGCGTCGGTCTCAGTTGCTTCCTTCTGTCACACTGGATCTTTCGTTGTAACGCGTGGACTGTCTAGCTGCGGCTTCCGTAGTTGCAGCACTTGAGTGTGGTTGGTCCGTGGCACGTGTTCCCGGACCAGGGATCGAACCTGTGGTGGAAGCGCAGAGTCCTACCCACCGGACTCCTGGGAAAGTCCCGCTAAGACCTTCTTTATGAACGTGCATCAAGATGAAACGAGATGCCTGCACAGCACTTGGCACAGTGCCAGGCTCGGGCTGGATGCTGGACACATGCTGGCTAAAATGGAACTCTGAGAAGGCGTGGGCACGAAGGGCAGCCAGGTGATCAGGCTGGACTGTTGTCAACTTGGAGTGCCAAGCGGGGAGTGGGTGGGAAGAGGGGAGTCATGGACAGTTCTTGAGCAGGGGAGTGACTGGCTGGCACAGGAATGTCTCAAAGCTTATTCTGGCATCCATCTGCTGCTTATCAGCGTTTGGGTGAAGACGTGAGGGAGCTGCCCCCGAAAGGGGCCCATTAAGCCCTAGAACAATGGCTTTGCAGCAGCCTTTGTGGAGCCAGATTCCTGCTGTCCAAACCACCCAACTTCCTGCTCCCAACCTGCTGGGAGCTGCAGGAGGCAGCCTTTATCCTCCGGTAATGAGCCAGGGAAGAAATGCTAATTCATCTGCGAGCCCCGAGCCCCGGGCCACTCCCCAGTTCCATCTCCACCCAGAAACCTCTGCCAAAGGTCCCTGCACGGGCTAATAGGATTGGCTCTGCGCTTATCTGGGTGAACAAGGCCCCTAAGGGGCCCATTCTGATGGGCCAATGTGCCGTTAACCCTTTGTTCGCACTTCAAGCTCTACCAAGAGAGTCCATCTGACATTAACCCCTCACCTGCGGGTAAGGTCTCACATCCACCTGCGGGCACAGGAGAGCTTTCAAAATGCAGAAATGAGCTGGATCCCCAAGTTTAAGATCCCAGAGCCTCCGTCTTCTCTACCCCCTCACTTTTTTGTGAAGTACACCGCCACCTTGAGAAGATAGGGGACACTTTCAAGGCCAACCGGGCTGATTCAGGATCAGGCTTGGGATGGGGCTGGCTCACTGGACTGTCAACTTTTAGGTATACTGTACAGGAAACCAGATTTGCAAAAAAAAAAAAAAAAAAAATGTCAAACTGATCAACTCCGGGCGCAGTCAGCGAGGCTTGCTTTCAAAGCCTATCTTTGAGTTAGCAAGAGTTTAAAAAAAAAAACAAAAACCTCTCTATACCATGATATCATGGACCATACAGAAGGCTAAGCGTCGAAGAACTGAGGGTTTTGAACTGTGGTGCTGGAGAAAACGCTTGAGAGTCCCTTGGACTGCAAGGAGATCCAACCAGTAAATCCTAAAGGAAATCAATCCTGAATATTCAGAGGAGGCCTGATGCTGAAGCTGAAACTCCAATACTTTGGCCACCTGATGCAAAGAACTGACTCACTGGAAAAGACCCTGATGCTGGGAAGGATTGGGGGCAGGAGGAGAAGGGGACAGCAGAGGATGAGAGGGTTGAATGGCATCACTGACTCAATGGACATGAGTTTAAGCAAATTCTGGGAGATAGTGTAGGACAGGAAAGCCTGGCATGCTGTAGTCCATGGGGTTGCAGAGTGACTGAGCGACTGAACAACAACCATCACACCAAGTTCATAATTCAGAAAGATTATTTTTGTTCATCTGGCTGGTTTCAAGGTTGCAATCTTCCACTTTCTCAGAAGTGACTATTTTTAAGAGAATTAATTGAGTTTGGTTTTTAGCATTTGTGGGCTTGAGAAGGATCTGACATTTCTGCAGGTGGGCTGAAACGTCTACAGGAGGTCACCAATCGGCTAATGACTTAGCAGTTATTGTCCAGCGTAACTTCCTGCTCACCCCACAGGGCTCAGAACACATAGGTTCTGGGGCAGAAATGGGTCCATGGCAAGCTCCGCCCATCTCCCCACTGGGTGCATGTCTGAGCTGTTCATGGGTCTTTGCGGGGCAGGAGAGTGACCAAGACTCAACCCCAATATTAAGAAACTCAGGGCCATCTCCTTATTCAAATAAAAATCATAATAATAAGCTCACATTCTAGATTCTGGCAAGTTCACCACTGGGCCTTCTAGTCTACCTCCCAGAAACTTTTGCATGGGTGCACAAGACGAAGATTAAGAGCGCCGAAATGACCTTCTGGTGGTTTAATAACAAAGGGTACGTTCAAAGCTACGTCCAGACCGTTCAGTGAGGCAGGCGCTAAAAGAACAAAGTGCCGCCCTACACAACGATGAGAAGGACCTGGAGGCATGACGGTGGGAAGAACAAGGCCTAGAACCACTGGGTGCGTTCCTGCTCGAGAAAGGAAATGTTCGCTTACCCGAGTGTGTGCGCGCAGAAAGCATCTCTGGGAGGACGGGAAGGACACAGACCGGTGTTCTCTGGGGAGAGAGACTCCACCCAGGGAGAGAGAGTCTGGCTTTCAGTTGTGTATTAACACACTTCTTTCTGCCATAGTAGTTTTGTTCACCATGTGCAGGCACCATCTTTCAACTGAAAGTTGTTACTTATTCAAGAGAACTGGAAATATGCGTCCAAGCAAAAACCTGTGTCCAGATGTTCATAACAGTCATTATTTTGTCAAGCATTAGACAAAGTATGGCAAAACCCCAAAAGCCCATCAGCTGATAAAGATAATGTGATCTTTCCCTGAAATGGACTATTACTCAGCCATAAAAAGGGATGGAGCACTGATACGAGCTCAACATGGGTGAGCCTTGGAAACATTATGCTGAGTGGAAGAAGTCAGGCATGAGACAAATCCATAGAGACAGAAAGCAGATTAATATCTGCCTAGGGGAGGGGGAAATGGAGAGTGACTGCTAATGGACATCTCTTTGCAGTGATGAAATGCTCTAAAATTATATAGTGGTAAAGGTTGCATTATATATAGTGGTAATTGTTGGGCTTCTCTTGTGGCTCAGCTGGTAAAGAATCCGCCTGCAATGCAGGAGACCTGGGTTTCATCCCTGGGTTGGGAAGATCCCCTGGAGAAGGGCAAGGCTACCCACTCCAGTATTCTGGCCTGGAGAATTCCATGGACTGTATAGTCCATGGGGTGGCAAAGAGTCGGACACGACTGAGCCACTTCACTCACTCACTCACTCAATGGTTGCTTAACCCTGTAAATATGCTTAAAAAAACCACTGAATTGTATTCTTTGAAATTAAAAAACAACATGTCCCCTTTTTATAAGGCCACAGTCATACTGGATCAGGGCCCAGCCGAATGACCTCACCTTAACCCAGTTCAATCTGCAGAGACTCTATTGCCAAACAAGGTCACATTCACAGGTACTTGGGGTTAGGACCTCAGTGTATTTTTTGTGGGAGATCCAATCTAACCCCATCCAAGAATTGATGCTTTCAAACTGTGGTGCTGGAGAAGACTCTTGAGAGTCTTCAGCAAGATCAAACCAGTCAATCCTAAAGGGAATCAATCCTGCATATTCACTGGAAGGACCGACGCTGAAGCTAAAGCTCCAATACTTTGGCCACCTGATGCGAAGAGCCGACTCATTAGGAAAACCCTGACGCTGGGAAAGATTGAAGGCAGGAGGAGAAGGGGGAGACAGAGGATGAGAAGGTTGGATGGCACCACCAGCTCAATGGATATGAATCTGAGCAAACTCCAGGAGATGGTGAAGGACAGGGAAGCCTGGCGTGCTGCAGTCCATGGGATCGAAAACAGTCAGACAGGACTTAGAGAGCAAACAACAACAATCTAACCCTTAACACTAAGTCTGGCCCAGCCAAGGAGCGAGACCGAGGAGGGTGCATCTGAGAGTGCAGTGTGTTCAGGAGAGCGAGCTGAGGCTGGGCAAGCTCAGGATAAAGGAGACCTTGCTCTGGGAAGCAGGGGTGACTTCCTGGAGGAGGCATTAGAGCTGGGCCTCTTGTCAGGTGGCTACTGTCAGGATGTTGTCCACATCAGGAGCGTTTTGAGTCCATAGTGGATGTTATTAATAATCACACCAGGATGACCGGTGTAAACCAGGATGGTGGTAGGTCAGTCAGATTCTGTGGTCGCCTTGGTCTTAAGAGCTGGAGAGAATTTGCATATGCAAGGTTGGGAGGACTGGCAGGAAGAGTGCATCACATGGAGGGAACAGCAGCTGGGGAAGGCTCAGGGGGAGAATGTTCCAGATGCTTGCAGGGAAGGATGGAGTCTGAAGACAGAGAGTCTTGGGAAGCTGGGAAGAGCCTCGATCACCAACCTGAGGAGTGAGGAGTCTTCAGCCAAAGTCCATGGAGGCTGGACCCTTGTGGTCAAACCAGGGGTCTCCTGGAGGAAGGGGCTGCCCACCATGCAGGGAAGCACGGACCCTCCAAACCCAAACCAGGAAACCAGCTGGCGGAGAGTTTGCCCATCAGCCCAGAGCAAGAAGCCAGGCCAGCTCAGGAGGACAGACGCCCCACCAACCATCTGCTGATGGGGGCCTTCACCCCTGGAAAAGCAGGCCTTTCTTCACTGCATGGTTCAGCCCTGCCTAGACTCTGGAAGCAAGGCGGGTGTCAGTTTGGTTGTTAAAACCTTAGGCTTTTTTTTTTCCTTATTGTTATTTTTGGAAAGAGATGGTGTTGAAGATCAATGTCTGAATCTAGTAAAGGCTGGTTTTTAGTTACTTAATCCCTTGGAAAGATATCAATCATTATTTTTCTTATTTAAACGTTTTTAAAGAAAGGTGCATATTTGCGGTGGGGAGCGGGGAAGGGGAGAAACATTTACAGCTAAGCGCTGAGGTCTGAGGACCTCAGAGTCCGGTGATGAAGCCTCTGCAAGCCGCCGGGGGCTGTGTACTCTCCCAGCGCTCCAGGCCCCCCGGGGATGGGACTCTCAGCCCGTCACAGCCCCTCCCCCGGCCCCTGCTGCCGTGAGCGGCCCTGCCCCAACGGCCCCCCTCGGGCTCGAGATCGCTCTTCCCCTGCTCTGTGGGTCTGCACTCTGCTCCCCTGCCTGTTGGGAGCCCTGGGGCTCCGTCTGTGGCCCTTTCCTCCCCTTTGTCTACATGCATCTCCTAGTGGCCTCCTGAGTCCACACGCTGGTCGCTCCACAAGCGCTTGTCCTGCCAGACCTCCTCACCCCGCCCCCCAGGCTCCAGACCTGTGTGTCCGGCTGCCTCCTGGCACCCCCTCCCCTGTCCAGCAGACATCCCCAGCCTTATTGTAGTGACCCTCATTGAATGTGCCCAGCGATCTGAGAGGTGGGCAGTGCTACCCTCCTCCCTTATCAGATGAGCTCGGTGTTGATTACCTCTAGGCAGCGTGAAACCAGTGCGGGAAGAGCTGTGTGCGTATGGAGCCTCCGCCCTTCAGAATCCCCATCCACAACTAGAGTCGTAGGTTCGGGTTGGTCAGGTTGATTTCTCCAGACCCTTCCCCCTCCAAATGAGGACAAGGAAGCTGATAGAGAGACTAGGGCAGAAGAACATGTATGTGAGGGAAAAGGAAAAGAGGACGAGAAACTTCATATCTCTGGAAGCACTGACATGCATGTGTGCGCACGCGCTAAGTCACTTCAGCCATGTCCGGCTCTTTGTGACCCCATGGACTGTAGCTCTCCAGGCTCCTCTGTCCATGGGATTCTCCAGGCAAGGATACTGGAGTGGGTGGCCATGCCCTCCTCCAGGGGATCATCCCGACCCAGGGATCGAACCCGTGTCTCCTGCATTGCAGGTGGGTTCTTTACTGCTGACACCAGGGAGGCCCCAGGAGCACTGACTCTCCACCGTGAAATCCTGCCTGTCCTTCCTAATCCTAAGGCCTCACCCAGCTGTCAGCTGATGCTACAAATTCTTCCTCTAAGGCCTCAGCCCTCTCCCTTGGATCCTTCTTTCTGATTCTTTTTCTCCCTCAGGTTCTTAAATCCCTAGGAAGACACTGCTGCTGCTGCTAAGTCGCTTCAGTCGTGTCCGACTCTGCGACCCCAAAGACGGCAGCCCACCAGGCTGCCCTGTGTCACTCTAAACCATGCATGAAAATAGTTTTCAACTTTGCTGTGTGGAGGACGGTTATCTAGACAGCTGTGTCAGAAAGGAGCCTGAGGCTGTGCTCAGACTCAATAAGAGAAGTTGTGCAATTGATTAGCAATATCTGCTGAGGGCAAGGGAAGCAGAAGCAGGGTTGCAAACGCACTCACCCAGCCTCCAGCTCAGAGCCAGGTCAAGGAGATCCGGCAGGGAGGTCAGTCTGAGAAAGGGACGCCTTTTCCTCCACCTTCTCTCACGATATATAAATTACTTTATCCTGCTATCCTATCCTATTCTTTCTTTTTTTTTTTTTAGGGGAATTTAAAATAAAATTTGTTGTAGGTATTTTTGAAAAAAAGAATACATAAATGTTAATAATGGGGCTTCCCTGGTGACTCAGATGGCAAAGAATCCACCTTCCCAACCCTTGGGTGGAGAAGATCCCCTGGAGAAGGGCATGGCAACCCACGCCAGGATTCCTGCCTGGGAAATACCATGGACAGAGGGGTCTGGCGGGCTGCAGTCCACAGGGTCTCAAAGAGTCAGACACGATTTAGCAACTAAAGCACCATCACAACAAACATAAATAAGCTCAGGGCTGCTCAGGGTGAACCATCTCATAGGGGCCTCTTGCCACAAAAAGCTGGGCCCTCCCGCCGCCCGCAGAGGGCCGCACCTCAGGGTGAGTCTGAGGGAAGGGACCAGCCCCCCAGGAGTCTGCTGCCCGGCTGCCGCCCCCAGCAGAGGGCCCCCCAGGCTGAGATGTCCTGTGGAGACCGCAGCCTCAACCTTCCAGACATTCAGGAGGTTCTGGGGACCCACAGTGTGGGCACACGGCCGTAACCACCCCCAGGCCAGACTGCCCTGTGAGGCTCCAGCCTCCAGTCCCCGAGGAGAGGATGGGAGTCAGGGGACCCGGGGCTGAGTTCCAGCTCTGCCACCGACTTGCTCATTGACAGACAGGGAGACTGAGGCGCAGAAGGAAAGGGCCACATCCTCCCCGCGCCCTCCTCTCAGGGCTCTGAGTGGGAGCGAGCGCCTCTTAGCTTCAGACGGAGGCACCAGGGAAGATGAACACACCGCCCTCTCACCGCCTCCCTCGCCCACGGCAGGCATCACTAATCAATCACTGCACTGTTCCCCTCTGACCCAGCATGGCCTTACGGGCTCTGCTCTGTACGAGCTCTTAGGGGCACTGACCCAGACGGCGGGCACTTAGACAAACCTATTTGCTATTCCTATCTGAGAGGAAATTGTCCCATAGGAAGGAGGGAAAGAAAATGTGTACTTTCTAAGCATCACTCTCTAAGGGTCAGCCGTGATACATCAGCTAATGCCAGTTTTCGAAAATTTATCTCAAGGCAGGGTTATCAGTTACATTTTACAGATGAAGAGACAGAGGCATAGTAACAAAGAAACAACCCAAAAGTCCACCAGGCAGGCACTGGAAAAGTAAACCATGGCATCTTCACACAAATGGAATACTCTACAGCTATATGAATGAAGTGATTTAGCAGCAGCAGCATGAGAGAGGATGAGGTTGACCAGATGGCTATGGGGAAAGTATGTCTAAGTGTTGTATCAGTAATCTGATATTATGCTGCTGCTGCTGCTGCTAAGTCGCTTCAATCGTGTCCAACTCTGTATGACCCCAGAGACGGCAGCCCACCAGGCTCCCCCGTCCCTGGGATTCTCCAGGCAAGAACACTGGAGTGGGTTGCCATTGCCCTCTCCAATGCATGAAAGTGAAAAGTGAAAGTGAAGTTGCTCAGTCGTGTCCAACTCCTAGCGACCCCATGGACTGCAGCCCACCAGGCTCCTCCATCCATGGGATTTGCCAGGTAAGAGTACTGGAGTGGGTTGCCATTGCCTTCTCTGATACTATGATCAAGCTGCAAAACAGATCCTCCTAAACTCATTGGCTAAAAACAACTACGCCTTTAGCTCATAGCTCTGAGAACCCAAGGGTCAGCAGTCAGGCTGGGCTCCTACACACACCTGTGACCAGGCATCGGTTGGGTAGGTGGCTTTGCTGATCATGTCTGGGCTGCCCACTCTCTGGGGCCTTGACTGGGGCCACTGGGCTGACTTTCCTGCCTACGGATCTCTCATCCTCCCGTAGGCTATTGCAGGCTTAATCCCCTGGGCGAACAAAGCTCCAGAAGTGTTAACAGAGGCACACAAAGCTTCCTGAGGCCTGACTTGGAACTGGCACCATCTTTTCCACCACATTCTTCCGGTCAAGGCAAGGCATCTGGCCACATGCAGGTTCAAGGCCGTAGAACTAGACTCTGCCTCTTGATGGGAGGAGCTGCAAAGTCACACAAGAACAGGCATGAGACAGGAGCTGTGAGGGACTGTGGCCACTTTTACAACCAGCCACATCAATGAGGCCACATAAGTGAGCTGTGAAAATCATGTGAAATATCGGTCACCTCCAGGGAGTAGAAGCGATAAGGGTGTGGGCAACTCCTGCCTTCTCTTCTATTTATCATGTCCTTTCTTGATGTTTTATTTTTGTTTCAAAAATGAAACTAAAAAAAAAAAATCTCTTGGCCACACTGCATAGCGTGTGGGAATCTTAGTTCCCTGACCAGGGGTCAAACCAGTGCCCCCTGCATTGGCAGCATGGACCGTGCTCCAAAATGAAACAATCTGATTTAAGAGAAATAAGGAATTTATCTTTCAGGTGTTCTTTTTCAGACTCAAGAAATGATACATGTTGGAGAAGGGGGTGCTGGGGGGTGTCATGTCTGTCTGAAGACCCCTGGGTGGACATCAGTGGGTCCTGCTTGAATAGCCATCCAGGCCTCCATACAATGGAATCCCATTGATGGTAAAACGCTCAGACAGCCTGACGTGTTCGGCTCTGTTGCAGAATGTGTGAGGTGCATGTGGCATCGTATGTGTCTATTTGTGTGAAAGGTGTACAGACTCACTCTGGCGGGGACACAGAACAGCGGCAGAGGCTGCCCAAGGCTCAGGGGTGGACGGGGAGCAGCTTCCTCCTTTATGCCCTTTTGCACCCCTGTGATTTCCGTCCCATGAATATGGGTCCTCTTCAGAAATAGATAGACGTTTTCAAACGATTTGTTTTTAAAGTAAATCTAGCAAAATATTATGTTTTGAATGGATAAGCAACAAGGCCCTACTATAGTAGCGTGGGGAACTACACACACTCTTCAGACAAACCATAATGGAAAACAATATTTTTAAAATGTCTATATGTGTAAAACTGAGTGACTTTGCTGTACAGCAGAGATTGGCACAATACAGTAAATTAGCTATACTTCAGTTAAAAAAAAACTATATATATATATATATATTTTTTTTAAAGAAGTTGCCAAAACAATAACAACAAAAAAGTAAGTCTAAGTTTTAGAAAGAAAGAATTCTTTTCAAAGTGCCTGGAGGAAGGGAGACAAAAGATGACATGGATTTTGTTCCAACGGCTGACTCACTCTTTGACCCGAGGGTAGGTCACTGGCTATCTCTGAGCATCAGTTTCCACCACCAGCTACAGAATGGCCCTGGCTCACTCCCAGCTTGCTGTGAGCAGGGCCATTGTTGGCCAGCTCGGGGTGCCATTCACCTCGCAGGCCATGTGACCGGCGCCCCTTGCAATTGTGCAGTGCGCAGCGTGGGCAGCTGGAGGAGGCAGCCCTGATGCAAGGGACAGTGAGACAAGGGAGGGGAGAGGGAAGCGTGCGCATGAGTGAGTGTGCCGAATGGGACAGTGCATCCCTCTACGTGAGCACGGACCAGCACTCTGTCCCTGCCCAGGCTCCCGGGTCTTCTAGGAACCAAGCCCGAGGTGAGCAGGGGCCACACCGCAGGCTGCTGACAACTCGCACGCCACCTTTGGGGGCCCAGGCGAGCTGTGTCCTCAGGCCCATCCCCAGCTGGCGCAGAGTCCCCATCCCCAGGATTGGGATGCGGAGAGGAATCCCTCACACACCAACATGCTTTTTCAAATTGCAGAGATGGTAGCCCAGTCAGAGAGCCCTGGGCTTGAATTCCAGCCGTGACACAATTACAACAGGAGGGAAGGGGGCCGGGCACCGCCTTTAAAAGGATGACGTAGCCACTGGACGTGACAAAACCGGTTAGAACCAACTAGGTCCAAGATGGCAGGAGATTTGACTTCCAGTAGACCTTGAGACCTTAAAGTGCTGCACTCAGTATGCCAGCAAATCTGGAAAACTCAGCAGCGGTCACAGGACTGGAAAAGGTCAGTTTTCATTCCAATCCTAAAGAAAGGCAATGCCAAAGAATGTTCAAACTATTGCACAACTACACTCATCTCACGCGCCAGCAAAGTAATGCTCAAAGTCCTGCAAGCTGGGCTTCAACAGTATGTGTATTTCTTTGCACCGATAAGGCTTTCTTATCTCTCCTCACTATTCTTTGGAACTCTGCATTCAAATGGGTATATCTTTCCTTTTCTCCTTTGCTTTTTGCTTCTCTTCTTTTCACAGCTATTTGTAAGGCCTCCTCAGACGGCCATTTTGCTTTTTTGCATTTCTTTTCTATGGGAATGGTCTTGATCCCTGTCTCCTGTACAATGTCACGAACCTCAGTCCGTAGTTCATCAGGCACTCTATCAGCTCTAGTCCCTTAAATCTATTTCTCACTTCCACAGTTTAATAGTAAGGGATTTGATTTAGGTCATACCTGAATGGTCTAGTGGTTTTCCCTACTTTCTTCAATTTAAGTCTGAATTTGGCAATAAGGAGTTCATGGTCTGAGCCACAGTCAGCTCCTGGTCTTGTTTTTGCTGACTGTATAGAGCTTCTCCATCTTTGGCTGCAAAGAATATAATCAGTCTGATTTCAGTGTTGACCATCTGGTGATGTCCATGTGTAGAGTCTTCTCTTGTGTTGTTGGGAGAGGGTGTTTGCTATGACCAGTGCGTTCTCTTGGCAAAACTCTATTAGTCTTCGCCCTGCTTCATTCCATATTCCAAGGCCAAATTTGCCTGTTACTCCAGATGTTTCTTGACTTCCTACTTTTGCATTCCAGTCCCCTATAATGAAAAGGACATCTTTTTTGGGTGTTAGTTCTAAAAGGTCTTGTAGGTCTTCATAGAACCCTTCAACTTCAGCTTCTTTAGCACTGCTGGTCAGGGCATAGCCTTGGATTACCGTGATCTGAATGGTTTGTTTTGGAAACAAACAGAGATCATTCTGTCGTTTTTTGAGACTGCACCCAGGTACTGCATTTCGGACTCTTTTGTTGACATGATGGCTACTCCATTTCTGCTAAGGGATTCCTTCCCTCAGTAGTAGATATAATGGTCATCTGAGTTAAATTCACCCATTCCAGTCCATTTTAGTTCGCTGATTCCTAGAATGTCGACGTTCACTCTTGCCATCTCTTGTTTGACCACTTCCAATTTGTCTTGATTCATGGACCTGACATTCCAGGTTCCTATGCAATATTGCTCTTTACAGCATCGGACCCTGCTTCCATCACCAGTCACATCCACAACTGGGTGTTGTTTTTGCTTTGGCTCTGTCTCTTCATTCTTCCTGGAGTTATTTCTCCACTGATCTCCTGTAGCATATTGGGCACCTACCGACCTAGGGAGTTCCTCTTTCAGTGTACTAGCTTCTTGCCTTTTCATACTGTTCATGGGGTTCTCAAGGCAAGAATACTGAAGTGGTTTGCCATTCCCTTCTCCAATGGACCACGTTTTGTCAGACCTCTCCACCATGACCCTTCCGTCTTTCGTGGCCCCACAGGGCATGGCTCATAGTTTGACTGAGTTAAACAGGCTGTGGTCCATGTGATTAGATTGGTTAGTTTCCTGTGATTGTTGTTTTCAGTCTGTCTGCCCTCTGATGGAGAAGAGTAAGAGGCTTATGGAGGCTTCCTGACGGGAGAGACTGACTGAGGGGGAATCTGGGTCTTGTTCTGATGGGCGGCAGGCTCAGTAAATCTTTAATCAGATTTTCTGTTGATGGGTGGAGCTGTGTTCCCTCCCTGCTCTTTACCTAGGACCAAACTATGGTGCAGGTAATGAAGACAATGGCACCTCCTTCATGCATCCCACGCATGCACTGCTACACTCAGGGCCCTGGGCCCTGCAGCAGGCCACTGCTGACCCACGCTTCTGCTGGAGACTCCTGGACACTCCGGGGCAAGTCTGGGTCAGTCTCCTGTGGGGTCACTGCTCCTTTCCCCGGGTCCTGGTGCACAAGCTTCTGTTGTGCCCTCCAAGAGTCTATTTCCCAGTCCTGAGCAAGTTCTGGCAGCTCTATGGTGGGTTAACGGCAACCTCCTCCAAGAGGGCTTACGCCATACCCACAGCCAGAGCCGCTGTCCCTGCAGCCGTCCACTGCTGACCCACGCCTCCACAGGAGAAGCTCACACACAGTTCTGTCTGAGTCTCTGTGGGGTCCCGTGTCCTGGCGCGCACAAGGTTTGTTTGAGCCCCCTGAGCGTTTCTGGCAGGTATGGGGTATGATTCTAAATACGAATTTGCCCTTCCTACCATCTTGCTGGGGCTTCTCCTCTGCCCTTGGGCGTGGGGTATCTCCTCACAGCTGCTCCAGTGCCTACCCTCTTACTGGGGTTTCTCTGACCCTGGACGTGGGGTATCTCTTCACGGCCGCTCCAGCAAAGTGCAGCCACTGCTCCTGACCTTGGACGTGGGGTATCTCCTCATGTGGAAATCTCTACCTGTTCCCCAAAATAGTTGGAATAATCTTCCTTCTCACTTGCCTATGACATTGCCCAGCCCATAATAACTAACCACCCCTTATTTCAGGGCCTCTCAACCAGATGGCCCACACTGTCTGTGGAGTGTTTCTAAACAGATCCACTTCTTACCTATCGCTTTCTCTCACACTGAACTCTTTCTGCAGACATCAAGAACCTGATGTCATGAAGTCCTGAGACCAGGTGCATGGCCTCAGCTACGAGACTGTGGGTTCAAGCCCCAATGTGAGCCGCAGGGTCTCACTGTCCTTGGGACCTCTGAGTCTCAGGTCAAGGCCATGGCAGCGGGTGGGGGAATATATCTGAGTGCAGAGGACCCCAGCCACCCAGGCCCGGGCCAGTCCCTAAGGGACCGGCTGACGCCCAGGTTGAGCCTCACATTCCAGCAGCCTGGCACTGCGGTGAGAGAGAGCCACACAGCTGAGTGCGGCACATGGAGGCAGGGCCTCCCAGCCAGCTGCAGGGTGAGGGGTAGAGCCCTGCCTTCACCTCCATCCAGGTGGCAGACAGTGGCCTCAGCCTCTCAGCCTCAGTGTGACTTTGCGTGACCCTCCCCTCCCATCTACCCCATCAGATCTGGATGATCCAGTTTTCTCACAGGCCCTGGGGGCTCTCCAGGCTGGGGTCGTGAGTCTGTGTGCCATGGCAGGGAAGCACAGGGGTTTTCCAGGTGGACTGCGGCCAGGGCTGGGAGACTTCCTGACAAGCGGGCAAGGTGCCCACCTCTCACGGGCATAGCAGGCCTCCCGGGGAGCCTCCTAGTCAGCCCTGCTTAGTCCACAAGCAGGGAGGCCAGCAGATCCAGGGGAGGTGACAAGACCACCAGGCACCCGGTAAGGAAAGACGCGGTGTCTTCAGCAGCCTGATCAGCCTGAAATCTCCAAGAGAAAGATGTTTATAAGAAGTGGCTTCCCTGGGCTGCTTCGCCCGAGTCCGGAAGCAGGAAGCAGGTTCACGACACTGTGCAAGTGGGAGGAGAGTGTCCCGAGCCCGACTCTCTGTCCCTTCGTCCCCTGCCCAGCTGTGCGCCCTTGGGTGAAGCAGCTGCTTCCTGGGCAGAGGCTTGGAGCCAGAATGATCACCCTGTGGTTGCAGACGGTAATTGCCCCGCCCGATTCAGGGACAGGGGTGGGCGAGGAGACACCCCATCACAGGTGAGCGATCCTTCAGGAGTGGCCAGTAGCGATCACGTCTGCGAGTTTGTTCAGACAGTCATGGGTTCGGGTCCCGGCTCTGCCACTTGACCGGCTGTGTCTTCATGGGCAAGTGACGTCACACCTCTGGGACTCAGTCTTCACCTGTGAAATGGGGACGGTATGAATGCCCCTCACAGGAGAGGTGCAGGGACTGAGTGCTGTCCTGTGTGTGGACTGCTTGTACATGGCAAGCCCTCAGTACGCCACAGCCTGCTCAGGGTCACTCCTGTTGATACTGGTCCTTGTTTCCTGCTTATTACCAGTAATAGGCGGAGAAGGCAATGGCACTCCACTCCAGTGTTCTTGCTTGGAAAATCCCATGGACGGAGAAGCCTGGTGGGCTGCCATCTATGGGGTCGCACAGAGCCGGACACGACTGAAGGGACGCAGCGGCAGCAGTAACAGGAACCATCACATGAGCGCCTTGATCTGCCTTCATCTCTGCATCTGTAACAGGGGGTTGAGATGAGGATGAGATGGTTGGATGGCATCACCGACTCTATGGACGTGAACCTGAGCAAACTCTGGGATGTAGTGGAAGACAGGGGAGCCTGGCTCCCTGCAGTCCATGGGGTGGCAAAGAGTCGACTGAACCACCACCACCAAACAGGGACAGTAAGAGGCTGGCATCACAGGGTTGCTGACGGATTCTGTGAGCGGGGTGCCTGGCACAGAGTGAGCGCTCAGTAAACGCCTGGCCTTTTTCCTGCTTCACCATCGCTGCTGCCGCCGTCATTTGCTTAGCTCAGAAAGCCAGCAGAGCCTCCTCCAGGAACCACTCCTCCTGCGCCCACCCCGGGAAAGGGAGAAGCAGGGAAGAAGGTCCCTTGGTCAGCTCACACAGCCGGCTGGGCGGCGGACTGGGAGGGAGACCAAGCCGCCGCCCCTCAACCTCCTCCAGCCCCGGTTTGGCTCCCACTCGGGGCCTATCTGCAGGCGTCTGATCCGGCCCAGGGGCTGGCAGCGGGGCCCGGAGCGCAGGGGCTGGGGCTGGGCGCACGCGGGGCCGCACGTGGGGCGCACGCGGGAGCGCACGTGGCCGCCCGCGCCCGGCTGTCTGCCCGGGGAGGGTCGGGCAGGTCGTGGCTGGCGGCCGGCGCCGGGCCTGGCGGGCCTCCAGGCCGCCTCGGCCCCGCGGGGCTAGGGGAGCGAGTCCCCGCCCACCAGTCCTGCAGAGCGCATTTCTCCTTCCACCTCCGGCTTCCTAGAGCCCGACTTGCAGCCTGGGGGCAGGGGAGGGGGCGGACGGAGTGCAAACGCAGGCAGCGAAATCGTTCTCCATGTCTTCCCTTTTTCTGTCTCATCCCGAACGTGTTCCCCTCGACTGTTTAGAACTGAGTCCAAATCAGCCTCTCTTCCACATCCCGTGGACCCTGGGGTCCCCCACCATCCTCCCCCACCCCTCGCTGTTGCCCTAGGGTCCCCACCCACAGCGGCGCAGGACACGGCTAGCTGCCCGGCAAGGAAAGCTACGTTTTCTGTTAAAAGGTGCAGGAAGAGTGCTCGCCTTTGCTACTTAATATCCTGGAGGCGACGTGATGGAGACAGTTTACAGGCAGAGCCCAAAGCCTATAGTGTTTGGGAACCCCTTTAAGGAAAAGAATAGAAACTTAGGTAGGATAGGTGAGATTTAGAATGAAAAAAGGAGTCATGGCAAACTGGAAATTTTTGAAAGCTGGCAAATACCGCAAACATAATAAAATCCAGAAGAGTTAATAACACATTTGTATTAAGTAACTGAGATACCTTTATAATCCTTTCCCCCCAGCATTTCCTTAATCACTTTTATATGATGACCGTTTTGTCTGTTATTTATAGGGAATTAAACAATAAAAGTCCATCTAGTCAAGGCTATGGTTTTTCCAGTGGTCATGTATGGATGTGAGAGTTGGACTGCGAAGAAGGCTGAGCGCTGAAGAATTGATGCTTTTGAACTGTGGTGTTGGAGAAGATTCTTGAGAGTCCCTTGGACTGCAAGGAGATCCAACCAGTCCATCCTAAAGGAGATCAGCCCTGGGATTTCTTTGGAAGGAATGATGCTAAAGCTGAAGCTCCAGTACTTTGGCCACTTCATGCGAAGAGTTGAGTCATTGGAAAAGACTCTGATGCTGGGAGGGATTGGGGGCAGGAGGAGAAGGGGACGACAGAGGATGAGATGGCTGGATGGCATCACTGAGTCGATGGACGTGAGTCTGAGTGAACTCCGGAAGTTGGTGATGGACAGGGAGGCCTGGCGTGCTGCGATTCATGGGGTCTCGAGGAGTTGGACATGACTGAGCGACTGAACTGAACTGAACTGAAACAATAACCCAGGCTTTCCTCTAAGGAGCCCTGTCAAACAGTTTTTATTACTACAGAGTGTTCAGGAAAATTCTTCATTCCACAAGGTGTACTTGTAAATGTCTTATATAAACACACACATTTTAGCAGCAGTGTCAAGAGTTGGAAAAACGTCCCTCAGGCTCGTGTGTGACCCTTTACAGAGCTGGGTATAGACTGTCTTCTATATCAGCACAGCTGGCAATAATTTAGTCATATTTTCAATTACATACATTATCTCCGTAAACTCGAATGTGTTTCCAACGTAACTGTGCCTCAGCTAGATTCCCCCGATAGCCATAGCCACCCTAATACTACTCAGCATGAGGGAAAGAGGGATGGAGGAGACTCACAGCGGAAAGAGAGGCTGCTTGCGGGTGGAACACGTGACGTTTACAAATCTTGCACACATGGCCAGTGGACGAAGGACTGGGGGGCCCACCTGGGAACACGCAAGGAGCCTGTAGCAGGAGAACCCTGGAAACTTCTTTCTGAGTGCTATGGTCTGAACGTGTCCCCCCATCCATCCACGTTTTGCTGAATCCTAACCCCCAAACCTGATAGTTTGAGGCAGTGGGGCCCTTGGGAGTTAGTTAGATTGTGTGGGCCGCGCCCTCGTGAAGGGGATTAGTGCTCATATAAAACCGATCCCACTGAGCTCCCAGCCCCTTCGAGGTGTGAGGACCCAGCGAGCAGCCTGGGACCTGGAAGAGGGCCCTCGCTGGCCACGCGGGCGCCCTGGTCTTGGACGTCCAGCCTCCAGAACTGGGAGCCACACATCGCTGCTGTTGAGGAGCTGCCAGGGCAGTCTGTTACCCCAGTCAGGACGGAGGGAGGCCCTGAGCTTTATGGTCAGACCGGCTCTGGAACCTGGGTTCCTCGTCAGTAATGGTGGGAACGTGGTAATAGAAGCAGCTGCCTTGTGAATAAATTATTATATGAAGAGCATTGGGATGCGTTTCTGCCACAGGGTAGGTGCTTATTAAACATTTGGTGAGGGACTTCCCTGGTGTCCAGTGGTTCAGACTCTGCGCTTGTAGTGCAGGGGGGTGTGGGTTCAACCCCTGGTCCGGAAACTAAGATCCCACATGCCCCAAAGCGTAGCCAGAAACAGACAAAATTGCTGAATGAGTGACCAATGAGAGAGACTTATCAACTGTGAAGTAAATGGCATAAGGGCCTCCCAGAGGGGCTCGGTGGTAAAGTATCTACCTCCCAGCACAGGAGACATGAGAGATGCAGGTTTGATCCCTGGGTTGGGAAGATCCCTTGAAGTAAGAAATGGGAACCCACTCTGGTATTCTTGCCTGAGAAATCCCATGGGCAGAGGAGCCTGGTGGGCTACAGTCCATGGGGTCGCAGAGAGTCACACATGATCAAGCGACTGAGCATGCACGCATGCACATGAATGGCATAAGTCAGATCAGTTCACTGAAGGTCCCGGCGGATTTGTCAAAACCAGGTTTTAAGGAGGAAGTAAGCTTGTGTGGGGCAGCAGCTGGGGCTGGGGCTCTCCCGGCATGGTGGGGCTGGGAGCATCCTGGGATGCGGTAACTCAACCTCCACACACGGCCTCGGGGATGAGGACCGTAGCTCAGAGGGCAGCAGGCGCCTTAGTCATCTCCTCCCACCTAGGACCCCCACACCTGCTCCCTGGGTCCCCTGTCCCTTCAGAGAGAAGAGGACCTGCCGACCCTAACGGGCAGAGGCGCCGAAAGATGAGAAACATGGACAGCTCCGGTCACGCCAACCTTGAAAACACAGAGAACGAGGAGGTTTAAGCTCTCAGGAGGACGAGCAAGGGAATCAAGAAGGAACGTAGGGGGTCATATAGTGGATGAGGACAGAAATGTGGACGGAAAGAGCGGCGATCCCAGGGAGAGAGAGGGGAGGGCCGGGGGCAAGGCGCCTCTCCACATTCGCCCCATGAACACCGTTCCTGCATCAGCTGGTCAGCAAACGCCTGTGGCCTGGGGGACAGCGGCGAGCAAGGAAGATGAAGCCCTTGGCTCTCGGGCAGCTTAGATTTTGGTGATGGAGACAGAAAATACACAAGTGAGCAAAGAAGGAAACCGAGAATGAAGGCGTGCCGAGAATGAAGACAGGGTGAGGTTGTAGGAGGTGCCTGGGGTCCCTTTACATGGAGGGGTAACATGTGCTGAGACCAGACCAGTCAGAAGGAGCAGGAAGATGCGGGAACAGCGTTCAGGGCAGAGGAACAGCAAGCAGGGAGGCCCTGGGGTGGGCATGGCCTGGTGTGAGGCAGGAACAGCGAGGAGTGGAGGGAGGTGGGGGAGACTTGGAGGGGCGGGGTGGGGGAGGACATGAGCTTAGCCTGGTGCGCAGGGAGTCAGGTATGCAGGCCTTTTTCAGCCAGGATAATGCATTCGATTTTTAAGCATATAGAGTCTCAAAGAAAATCCTGCATTCTACTGTTCAAATGGCCTGGATACTTAAATTGGTGTTGAGAGTATTTACAGGCATTTACAGAGCACCCACTGCCAGCTGATGGCATCACTGACTCAATGGACGTGAGTTTGAGCAGACCCTGGGAGTTGGTGATGGACAGGGAAGCCTGGCGTGCTACAGTCCATGGGGTCGCAAAGAGTCGGACACGACTGAGTGACTGAAGAATCATGACACTGTGAGCCAGACTCTGGGAAGTCCAGGGTCTTCCAGGGCCATTTTTCCATCTGATTCTTACACGGTGATGGATGCACCTGATCTCCACGGTTCGGCTGACCTGCCCTCCGAAGCCCAGGGAGGTGATGTGATTCATCCTGCGGGGCAGAGCTGGAAGGCTTTTGACTCCGAGGCTGGCCTGTGTGTTGCTGGAGCACAGCTTCCCAGCCCTTCCTGACGTCGGTGTGGACTCCTCGCCATGAATAAAGGATCTGCCTACACTTTGTCGCCTCCTGGGCAGTGTGGGTGCGGTCACCTTTTTTCAGTGGCCCGGGCAGTGTTCCTGAGGCCATGAGAGGTTGGTTACAACCCTGCAGCTGCCCTTCGTCCTGTTTCTGGGGTGGTCCCCTGAGTAGGACTGCTGTGACTTCAACACTGGGCTGGATCGGGCCAGCACCAGTGGGCGTCAGAGGCCGCTCACCCATCAGTGCCTTTGTGCACGTCAGAAAAAAAGACTCCCTCTGCTTGAGACACTTGACTTCCAGCCTCCAGAAAAGCATTGTAATAACAATCCTTTTTTTTTTTTTGGCCTCACTGAGTGCGATGCAGGATCATCGTTCCCTGACTCGGGATCAACCCTGTGCCCCTACACTGGGAGTGCAGAGGCTTAACTACCAGACCACCAGGGACATCTCTGCAGCAACAGTTCCTTGGGGTCAGCTGTTAAAACCCTCCTCCTAACGTGTGAGTCCGTGTTCTCCTTGGTGTGCACGGCCCTCACTGAGGGGTGGTGCCCTCGTGCAGTGCACACCCTGAGTGACAGGGTGATTCTCCAGGCCCCTGCAGAAAGCTCTGAACGCCAGCAGGAAGGAGAGCCCTTTGGAAGTGGCCACACTCGACCACACAGGTGGTCACAGCTGTAGCCCAAGCGGTGACCGTGATTGCCCAGGTTTTCCTGGCGCTGGCCCGCGCGCTGGGACACCGGGTTTCCGCTCCCCGCTCCCCCCAGGGACTGGCTGTCGCCTCTGCTGTGGCTGTGATGTCCTGCAGGCCCGTCTCGCCACACCTTCTCCTGGCTCGGGGAGCGGGGGCCCCTGAGCCCCCCTCACCCTGGACTCCAACACTCGCTGGACGCCCTTGTAGCCAGCACCACGTCCAAACCACAGGGCTCATCTTTGAAGTCTTCCAGCTCCTAAATTTAGAAGTGTGGGTTAAATCCAAATAAATGGAGAGTTACATAACTTCACGTCCCTCTCCCCTGTCCCTCCCCTTGGAATAATCAGGCTTAATCAGCTAATGACGGGGCCCTGAATCCAGCCCCATCCTCGGAGGAGCTATTAGGCTTATATAAGAAGCGACATTGGCCTGGTGTATCATGAGGATTTCAAATACATTCTGTCACCCGATCTTTCTCTCTTAATCTCTCCCGTTCGCCCACACATTTCAACACACACACACACACACACACACTCCCCGAAACATGTCCATCAAATGCCAGAGCTGCTTAGGTAGTCTGGGATCAAACGCATGCAAGCTGAGAGGAGGTTTGCTTCAAATATATCACCTAAAAATAAATCGCCTCAATCCGTAATGACAGCTAATCCAGGAAAGAAGGAAGCGCTTTGCCGTAGAATTACAGACTATCTGAGGGGGAAGGGAGGTGCGGGGAGGAAGCTCTGAGGACTCCCTAATTATCCCAACTGTCCAGCACAAAATGGCAAGCAGAGTAAGTGGTGAGCTCCCTGTCTCTGGAGGGGAGCAAGCAGAAGTGAGGGGTAACAGAGAAGGATTCCCGCACTGAGCAGCTTCTCGACACTTAAATTCTGTGCCAGAAATTGTGCTCTGTAGACATCATAAGGGAGACAGCAAATGGCTTCATCTCAAATGCCGCATCTTACCCACTGGGAGTGGCTGCTTGGAGCTCTGGACACAGTAGGATTCTGAGGCTCAGTGAGAAAGAATTTCTTGATAACCTGCAATGTTTTCCGAGGTGGAAGAGGAGAATCTGACGTCTGGATCAGTTAGTAACACCTGCCCTGGGTGCAGAGGCGGAGCACAGAGCTGTTTGCCAGCGATGTGTCCAGTCCTTCAGCCCTCCCTTTGCAGATGACCAGACTGGCATGCAGAGGTTCACAGCTGGGGCTTCCCTGGGCGCTCAGACGGCCAAGAACTCGCCTGGGGTGCAGGAGATCCGGGTCAATCCCTGGTCCGGAAGATCCCACCTGCTGCTGAGCAACCACACCCGAGCACAGCAGCAGCTGAAGCCCTAGAGCCTGCGCTCCGCAACAAGGGAAGCCACTGCCGCTGAAGAAGGAATTCACAGGGCCTGGACTCCGTCTTAGGCCTGTTCATGCTGATCATGCTCGGCCACCTTTCCAACGGACTCTGAACTGTGTGTTTAGTGCCTATGAAAACAACAACAGAAGGATAAGACCCCCTCCAGACAGGGGAACCTTGAAGATTATCTAGGTTACTCATCGCCTAAGAGAAAACATACACTAATCACCCCTTCCTCCAGACAGGCCATAAAATTTTCTGTATCTATCGGAGTGTAACCTCGGGTTTATTGATTATTGGCTAATCGTTTGACTATTTGAGCCCATGAGCACATAGCACGTGAATAATGGAGTTATTGGGATTGTATTTTCCTTGGTTTATGTAAGTCTCAAGCAATTTGGAGTGGTGGGTTCAGACACATACACATGGGGTATGAAAGATTTTCACAGATGCTGGTCGGGGTCCTCGGCTAAGAGGAGACTCTGCCTCGGGCCCGCCGGTGTAATAGACTGTACTCCACTATCTGCTTTGTCCTTCTGAGTGAGCTCGTTTCCCAGAATGCATGGCTACAACACAGTGAGAGGCCCGGGCACCGCAACTCACCGCTGCTAGAGAAGATCCCTCAAAGTGCAGGAGATCTAACACAGCCAAAAATACATAAATAAATAAAATTACGGGGGGAAAAGGACTTGGATGCAGAGGCTCCAGGGTCTATGCGGGCCTGCATCTCAGTGATGGGAGGAACGGCCCGGGGCTGAACACGCAGCGGCAGCCAGTGCCATTCCCTCGTCCCCTGAGGACACAGCCATCGCAGCTTGCGGCTTCCGAGTCGGGGTTCAGGGAGGGCATCGGCTGGGCCTGCGGGCTACCTTCTGACCCTGGATGGGCCCTCCACGCCCAGCCCCCTTCTCTGACCCCCAGCACTACTGGAGATGATGAGGAAACAGGCGAGTGGGTGGGGGAGTCTCCTCCTCAGACCCTGTCCCTGGTGGCAGCTCGGCGCCCAGCCGGTCCTGACCGGGGAACATTCTCCAGCAAACACCGAGCGGGAAGCCCAAGGGGCAGAGGGCTCATGGCAGGGACCCAGCAGGCGGGCCGTGCCTCTTGGCCCGGCCTGCCCCTGCAGCTGGCTTCCCAGCCCAGCCTGCACCATGCCAGCTCCCCAAGGCTATTAGCACCGTGCCACGCGCGTCTGGGTCGGGTTTCCCGGCAGGGCCCCAGCCACAGGTTGAAATTGCCGCTCTCCGGTCCGGAGACCCCCAGCCCTGTCCCCCAGTCCTCGGAGTCCGCTGCCCGGCCAGCTGCCACGGGCGGCCCTTCTCCTCTCCCCAAGGGCCCTTTCAACAGCCTCTCGCTCCCCTCTCATCTGTCCTTCCTGTTCTGGGGGCCTCTCTTTCCAGCCCTATTGTTGTTCATCTTTGGTCCCTGCCACTTCCTGTCGGGGGTGGTGGTGGGGGGGGGGGGGAGACGTCATTTTATCCAAATCCCTGCTAAGAAACAAAGCCACTTGGCCCTTGTGTGCAGATGTGGGAATGAGCACAAAGGCGAGGCGGCCTCGTGCAGGCCCCTCAGGACCTGGCCAGGACCTCACAGTTGCATAAGCCCGTGGGCGTGCCTGCTTTGGAGTTCTGTGCAGATGGTGTCCTGGGACAGTGCAGGCCTTGAGGGGTCATGGCCCCGGAGGCTGGGAAAGGAGACCGTGTCCCCCCCCCACCCCGCCCCTGCCCACATCTCACCTTGGATCCTCTTCAAAGTGGTCAAAGTGTTTCACTGACTTTACAGAGGGGCCACCGTCCCTAAGATCAACCCCAAGGCTCACTCTGCCCGGGAGATAAGTCGGGGGGCGGTGGGGGGGGCTACGGTGAGGTTTTCTGGTGGCAAAAGGTAGACCCTGAACCGCTGCCCAGGCTCACAGACTTGAGCCCTCCTGCATGGCTCGTTAACTGGGGGCTGCCTAAAAAGTCAGAGGCAGGTCGTTTCCAAAGATCTGGCATCGGGTCGCTTTTTGCAAACAAATTCTTTCTTGGAAACCCAGACTGTGAGGCGGATAAAAACACGAGGTGGGATGGGCCATCAAGCCCTCCCAAGTTCCGGGCAGTGTGTGTGTGTGTGTGTGTGTGTGTGTGTGTGTGCATGCGCGCGCACACGCGTTGGTGAGTGCTCCCTACGTGGGAAGCCCAGCTCTCTTGATGTTCAAGGGTTACTTGCCTCAGGAGGGGTTAAGGGGGCCTAGAAGCACCCGCTCACAGTCTAGGACACTGATCGTCACCTCTATTTTTGTCACCTGTTTGCCTTTCTAGCTTCGTGTTGCTCCAGCTGACATTTAAATGAGTTTGCATTTGCAGAGCCTACACCAACTGGTGCTCTGGGTGCCGTGGGGGTGTGGGGGTGTGGGGAGGCCGGCCCAACCCCAACAGATGGAAGGGGGTGTGGTTGCTGGAGATTAGAATGTGGTCCCAGATCCAGCAGGAGCTGCTGGGAGCATCTGAAACGCTTTAAAGTGAAGAGGCAAGGTGCCACCGAGAGAGTGAGGCTGTGGATGGGATAGCCCCGATCCAGGCGCCTGTTCTCTGGTGTGCTGTGTGGCCTTGGCTAAGGCCCTTTCCCTCTCTGTTTTCACCGGACACGAGGCCCATCTTCCCGGAATGTGAAGCATGCCACATGGCCTTAAATAACATGAGTGTGCGCACGCACACACACACACACACAGACTGCTCCTTATCTGATTCCCTTTGAACCCGCCCCTCTGATCACATTCTGGGAGGACGGCTTGGGCGGTGCTGACTGCTTGGCACACCTCGCTACCCCCTGCAGACCTCGCTGGCCCAGCGCCCCGGGCAGCCGCGGAGTCGGGCTGGCCTGCGGCGCCCGTGGCTTCCCGGGCACCGCTGTGTGCCGTTTGTGCACAGTGTCCCAGTGCCCTCTCCCGTGGCGATATGAATGAAGTCTTCTGGGTTTTTTTTAATGACCTTAAGTAAAGGACGAGTAAATGTCCACTGAACACAAAATATTAAGGAAACGATTGTACGGGAGGGACGGGAGGGTAATAAAAATGTGGACTTGGGACAAGAATGGCCAAACTGGGGAGACAGAGCGGGGGGATCTCCTGGGTTCACAGAAGCTCTGCCAGGCTGGACCCCACCCGCCCCGACCCCTGGAGCGGGTCCTGCTGGCCTCCGTCCCACCAGCCACTTGGGAGCAGTGGTAGAGGGGTGGACAGTCAGAGCAGAGGCCTGGGTGGTAACATGGAGCCAAAAGCTCTTCAGGCGAGTGTCTGAAACTGGGGCACGTACACCCCTTTGGGTGCCAGGATCTGGTCTGTGTGGTTCGTGAAGGCCTGAAAACAGAGGACAATGAAAACCCACTTGTACATGGTTTAAGACGTTATCCTTGGCAAAGACAGTGTGGCTTTTTCTGTAGTAGAGGATGCGTGTATCCCAGACACTGTGGGAGAGGTTCCTGGGACCCAGGAGCCTGAGAGCTCCCTGCCCAGGTAGCGGCCAAGATGGGACTCGGCATCAGGCCGCGTGGTGTGGGTCCCAGCGCGGCCCGTGTGACCTTCGGGCGCCCTCCCATTGGCTGGGCCTCAGCTCATGAGCCACAGCAGCGACTCAGCTGGCTCTGGCCGAAGACCTGGGGCCTTGCTGGGGGGACGGGGGTCCTTCTTGGAATCAAAGTCTCAAAATCAGCAGGGCTCAGGTTGAGGGCATCAAGGAAAGACGTGTCACTGGGCTCGAGGCAGAGTCCTCAGACAGAGCATCTGACTGGTGGGCCCTGGGGGTCGCGGCCCCTTCTAGAGGGGAGCAGAGCACCTGAATGACAGTCTTGACCAGATGGCCAAGGCTGAGGGTGTGGAGACTGGGCCCCCCCTCCACCCCCAGGAAAGGTGGTGCAGGATGCGAGGCAGGCAGGGGGAGCACACGTCAGGTCCATCTTGGTGCCTCTCTGCACCTCGGTTCTCTCCTCTGCAGCCGAGCGTCCAAGCGGGCCGGTCCTTGTAGGGGAGCTGGGGCAATCGGATGGGGTCACCGTGCAGGGTCTGCCCTCAGTAACTGACACTCCATAAATGTCAGTGACCGGCTTCTTTATTATTTGTTAGAAAGAGGAACCACAACCAAGCCACTGCCAGCCAGATGTGCGCCTAATGGATGCCACATGCCCCTTGCCACCGCCGGGGGCCTTGGGGCTGGCCGACGTGCGTTCACGTCCGGGCTCCACTACCGAGTAGCTGCACGACCCCAGTAAGTGACCTCGGGCCCCTGAGCCACAGTGGTCACGCCTGCTGCCAACTGCGTCCTGGGCACAAACCTGTGTCTGCAGGGCAGGCGGCAGCATGCCAGGCCCAGGGCCTCGGGGCAGGTGGGCACCTCCCCAGGGTAGGGGGTGGAGGGCTGCGTGCCTGCCCCGCCGGACTGAATCTGGCCCCGCACACAGCAGGCAGCGGCCACAGGGGCAGGAGCAGGCCCGCCGGAACAACATTTCCCTGCCAAGGACGGCTCTGACCACGAGCCCCAAGCCCCAGGGCTGCTGCTTCTGGCGGACACGGAGGCAGGGCCTCTCCCAGGTGCAGGGAAGGAGGCCTCTCTCCGGAGCCCCTCACAGAGGCAGCCCCTGTGCAGCGTCTGCTGAGGTCCCTGCAGCTCCATCCTCCAGCCGTGGACTCTGGAGCCGGACGGCTGGGGTCAAACCCCAACACAACTGCCTACAGCTGACAGGACCCTGGGCACGCCACCTCCGCTCTCCAGCCTTACTTAATGTTCCCATCTGCAAAATGGGGAAATGACCGTTCCTTCCTCCTGGCTGTGAGGGTTAAATGAGCTGTTTGTAAAGGACTTGGAACAGGGCCTGGCAGTAGAAATGCAGCATGCCGTGTCAGCTGCCGTCACTATCATCTTTGTCCCCACCATCATCACTTCCAGCACTGCTTGACAGGTGGGTGCAGCCCTTTGGGGTTCTGGGGTAACTTTAGTACTACTATTATTATTTTGGCTGCATCGCACAGCTTGAGGGATCTTAGTTCCCCATCCCGGGATTGGACCGGGGCCTCCCTGCAGTGGAAGTGCTGGGTTCTGAGTACTGAACTGCCAGGGAATTCCCTGAGGTAACTTTGAAGGACACAAAGACACATCTGGCTTCAAGAACCGTAGTTTCGACTTCCCCTGGAGCTCCCCGGACGCGGGGGAACGCGTGGTGCTGACAGCTAGTGGGCGCTGAGCATCTGCGGGGTGCGGGCCGTGCTGAGCCCTCTGGGTGGACCGTTCCGGTTCAGCTTGAGAAAGGGGTGCTATTATCATACTTTCTGATCTCACGGGAGGAAACACAGCCACGGGGAAACATGCTTCCCACGTGCACCAGGTGGGCTCCTGGGTGCCAGCAACGAGGCGGAGCCTGGCTGTTTCAGGATGAAGAAGAATTTATGGAGAGGCTGCCAGGTACTCGTGGAATCTTCAGGAAGACTGGAGAATGAGGGCCGGCAGGAGATAAGGGCCAGGACAGGGAAGGTGGAAGGGGCGAGAACTAGGTCTTTGCCACCGCTGTGCCGTCTCAGCACCACTGCCTGTGGGAGGCAGGGCTCCCCTGCCCTTGCATCCTGGCACTTGTCGCTGAAAAGCAGAGTCCCCGAGACCAGCGCCGGAGAGCTGGCTTCCAGGCGAGAGAGGGAGGCAGTGCCTTGCCTCTCTGGCTTCTTTGGTTTCCTTCAAGACCCAGCAATGAGGGGGCACATTTGCCAAGAAAGGCGGTTCAGATAAAGGGGAACCAGATGGACAGTTAGCAAGATTGCTCTAAGTGCTGAACAGTCGTCTCTCGGGAGGGTTTATCAGTCAGTGGCCACACTGATGCCATATAACAAACCAGCCCAAACCTCAGTGGCTTCAAACGAGAGCCATTCGCTCTCATGGGCCTGTGGGTTGACCGGTGTTCAGACTCAGCCAGGTTCTGCTGGGTGGTCTGCTCACGCGGGCCCACGGGCAGCCTGGGCGGTTCTGCCTCTTGTCCCTCTCGTCCTCCTTGGACCAGTGTGCTGGCTGCAATCGCTCTCCTCATGGTGCTGGCAAAGGCACAGCTGGCAAGGGGGGCGCACGAGGTCCCCGAACGTTCACGTCTGGAGCTGGCACGTTGTTGCCTCTGTTCCATTCCACTGGCCAAAGGGCGTCATTTGGTGAAGTCCAAAGTCAAGGGCAGGACACTATGCTTCATCCTGGACACGCCTTCAGTCCACACGGGGGTGCTGACAGAGTAGCATCAATGATCCCTTCTGTCAAGAGGTCCTGCCTCCCTTCCCAGATGCTTCTGCTGCCAGGGGAACCACTGGCGGAAACTGCCCAGGAGTAACCACGGGCGTGTGTTGTTATCTTGCAACAGGACGTCCTGGTAAGGAACGAGGAACTAACAAGCCACCATCAACCAGAAGAATTCGGGTTGAATTCCAGAATCCTTCTCGCTGGAATCCATCTTGCCTGAGCAAAGTGCACCCCACCCCAGCAAGGACCCTGGGTCAGAATGGTTGACTAAAGATGACCTGGAAACTAACCCCCTTTCCGTAAGACCCGAGACTGCGAGCCACGTGGCCGAGCAGTCCTCTCGGGTTCTCCTACCCTCCTGCTCTCCGCCCGGGCACCCCTTCCCAATAAACAAGCCTCAAGCTTCGTTAGCATGCGTGTCTCCTCTGACCATTCATTTCTGAGACGCGCCCACTCTGGGGCCCTGGAACGGTCCCCCGTGCTGCAGCACTGCCAGCCGTGAGCACCGAGGAAGCCTGTCCAGACCGCCCGGCTGCAGCGTAGCCCGGGGGCCCTCCCATCGATGTGTCCATCGACCTGCTAAGGAGATGGCAGAGCAAAAAGGAGAGCGAGTCCTCAAGCACTCCTGTAGATGCGGAACCAGCTCTGAAGTGGTCCCTCGGACGTCCCGCAGCGCTCCCATCTCTCTGGAAACCGCGCTCAGCGTTGCTCTGCGGTTGTCGTTCAGCTGCTAAGTCATGTCTCGCTGTTCTGCAATCTGTTGGACTGCTGCTGCCAGGCTCCTCTGTCCATGGGATTCTCCAGGCAGGAACACTGGAGTGGGCTGCCGTTTCCTCCTCCAGGGCATCTTCCCGACTCAGGGCTGGAACCCGTGTCTCGGCATTGGCAGGCGGGTTCTTTACCATTGAGCCACTGGGGAAGCCCCATGGTGCTCTGTTATTTGCAGTCAAAGCACCTGCTCTGATGCTACAGTACCTCCGGTGTCGGGCTCTTTTGAAGAAATGAGACCAAAACAACAGCCTCCAGGTCACACAGTAAAGACATTCCTGAGTCAGGATCTGAACCCAGCGGGCTGGCCCCACGAGGCACACTAACCCCCCACCCCATATCAGAGCACGTGAAATGCTTGGCTCACAGCACACAGGAGAAAGCAAACTAGCACCTCTGTTCCTTGGAGAATCACACACAGTTTTAAGAATCTGATTTTAAAAACCAAGGTCTTACAGCCCCACCCCTAGCCCCAGGGCACAAGCCCACCCAGTTCTGTGCCCAGTTCCAAGGGGTTCATGCAGAGGCCGTTGTTATCCAAAGGAACGTGGAGGCGGGGCGCTGGGCGCTGATGGTCGTGACCAGGGTCACCCCCAGTGCCTCTCCACCTCCCTTCCTGCTGCAGGCCTGGGGGCCCCACCCGGCCCGGCCTAATGCAGTGCCCGCATGCCCTGAGCCGTGACCTGGGGTCGGGGCGAGACATGCATCTCTTCCTCAAGGATGCAGGAGACGTCTGTGCCTGGCCCCAGGTCCGAGGCGGGAGGGGGAGGAAGTCAAGTGGAGGTGAAAGCGGGAAGAGAGAGACTCCTAACATCCAGAGCTGCGGTGGACTCTGCCCCTGGGAAGACGTCTGGGGGCGGTCGTCTCAGATGGCAAGCGGGACTGTCCATGGTTCCCATCTCGGGAGCCCGCGTCCAGGGCCTGGAGGAGGCTACCGGACGCGGGGTATCGACGCTCGGAGGCCGAGCTTCGACGGCAGTGCTGGCCACAGAGCCCTGCTCCCTGCTGCGCAGCTGCACCCACTGCCAGGGGGCTGGTTCCAAGCTGGGCGGCCCCGTGAACTGCGGCTGCGTGCCCCCTGCGCTCGGTCTCCTGGCCCCAGGGCCCCGGGGTCCAGGTGTGGTCAGAGGGCAAGGATCAGGCCCCCGAACCACAGCCTATCCTGCAGAGGCTTGTCAGGCTGCCGGCAAGGGCGTTAGCCACGCTGGGTAAAGGCATCGGTGGTCCTAACCATTTGCGTGACCTGTGGTCCCCAGAAGGCAGGGCTAGTCTCACGATCTCTGTGGGGGGCGCCCGAGCAGCCCCCCATCCCTCCTCAGTTGCTAACTCAGGATTATGGGAGCCCAGCCTCCCCCAACCACCTGCCCAGGCCCCTCCCCTCGCCCCTCAGGGTCCTCCCAGGCTCACACCAGCCTGGCCCCAGTGCCTCCCGCATCTCTGCCTTAAGGGGAGGACCCAGCAGCTCTTGGGGAATTGTGGCTGATCCTGGCCTCCGGGCACAGATGCTTTTCCCAGAACTTCAGGGTCCGGAAAAACTCCCAGACGCTCCCAGGCCAGTGGTTCCATGGGAATTCCCCGAGTTACGAGGCAGATTCCCAGTCCCCCCTGCCCCCGCACCCCCTCTAGGAACCACACCTCTGGCTCAGGCCCCAGGCAGGAATCCGCATGTAGACCAGGGCCCCTTGCAGACTAAGCAAGCACATGCTTCTCCAGCCTCGCTTCTGCACGACCTGCCCCAGGGGAGGGCCCAGAACCAGCGAGCCGCACCTGGCCGGGCACCTCCGTGCCGGCTGTGGGGGCCAGGCAGGTAGGAAAGTCTTATTAACCGCTTGAGATCTTCCTGAACTGTTTCAGTATCTTACCATGAACACTGACAAGTTCACCTGCATGAAGGTGAAAGAGGAGAGTGAAAAAGCCGGCTTACAACTCAACATTCAAAAAACGAAGATCATGGCATCTGGTCCCATCACTTCACAGCAAACAGATGTGGAAAATGTGGCATCAGTGACAGACTTCATTTCCTTTGGCTGCAAATCAACGCGGGCGGTGACTGCAGCCGCGAAACTGAAAGACGCTTGCTCCTTGGAAGAGTAGTTATGTCAAACCTAGATGGTGTTTTAAAAAGCAGAGACATCACTTTGCCAACAAAGGTCCGTCTTGTCAAGGCTATGATTTTTCTAGTAGTCATGTATGGATATGGGAGTTGGACCGTTAAGAAGGCTGAGCGCCAAAGAACTGATGTTTTTGAATTGTGGTGTTGGAGAAGACTCTTGAGAGTCCCTTGGACATCAAGGAGATCCAACCAGTCCATCCTAAAGGATATCAACCCTGAATATTCACTGGAAGGACTGCTGCTGAAGCTGAAGCTTCAATACTTTGGCCATCTGATGTGAAGAGCTGACTCACTGGAAAAGACCCTGATGCTGAGAAAGATTGAGAGCAGGAGGAGAAGGGGACAGCAGAGGATGAAATGGTTGGATGGCGTCACTGACTCAATGGACATGAGTATGAGCAAGCTCCAGGAGTTGGTGATGGACAGGGGAGTCTGGCACGCTGCAGTCCTGGGGTAACAAAGAGTTGGACACGACTGAGTGACTGAACAACAATAACAGCAGCAATTGACTGATCCTATCATTTAAAAAACAAACAGATATTAGGGGAAACATTTTCAACGAAAGTCTCTCAAGGTCTCTCCAGAGACCCAGTGGCTATGAGTCTAAAGCTCGCTCAGCGGTGCTGGGTCGCTGAGCTTGTGTGAGAGGGCGGTGCGGGGCTGGTGGGAACGACCCCCTCGCCCCCCCCCCCCCACCCAAGCCAGCCACGGGACCAGCAGAGTCCCCTTCCTCCCTGGTCGCCCGCTGCCTCTGCTGTCCTGCACAGCCAGCCCAAGGACACCAGTTTCCAGGGACGCCCCCACTGCGGCTCTGACCCTGACCCCAGTGTAGCCATCTGGGCAACCCACACACGGCAGCTCTTTGCCTTTGCATCAGAGGGGAGTGGATGCCCCAGAAGAGACCATTCACAGCCCAGACCCCCAGCAATCCTCGTGCAGGGATGGGCAGGTGTCCCAAGCGTGGTCAGTGACAGCCCTTGGTGGCACTTATGTTGAAACACTTAGGGGACATCGGCGTTCTGTCTGCTGGTCCAGTGCAGCCTGGAGCTGCTGGTGGCTACCTTCCCGTCAGCCCAGGTGAGGTGGCCCGAGAATGAAGCGACAGAGGAAATCAGAGCCGACAGAAAGGAATGCCTTGCCGTGTGCCCTCAGGCGAAGTATACGCCTCCATTGCTTCATCTGTCGGTGCCGAACAGCATTTGCGCGTCTGACTCCAGCCATGCCTGAAACCCCAGCGCTTGCCAATTACAGGAATCAACAAGTCCCCCTACGCTTTGAGCCTGGTCTTCCATCATAGGCAACAGATGGCAGGAGACTCAACTGTGTAACAGAGAAGCTGGGACGTAAGCCCACACCTCTCGCTGCCTGGTTAGAGGGGCCCCAGGACGGGACTTCTCAGACGCCTGGGTCCTTGGATGAAGGTTCACCGCGATGAAGAGGCCACTGTAACGGCTTCCCGTGACATCAGCCACGTGGGGAAGGGGCGGGGGGGAATTTCCGGCAAATGGGACGGGGCACATGCCCCCTGAGCTGGCGAGGCCTGGGTGTTCCCGCTGACACCCTTCCGCGAGTAGAGCAGGGCCAGTGCCAGAAAGAGCCGTTCTATTTCCAGGCTCCCGTGAGGGCCGTTTGGGAATCTCCTGGCCCAACACGACCGCTTGGGGAAAAGGCTGTGTGCCCTCTATGGTCTGGCTGCCGACTGTGGGAGGGGCTGGACAGATGGAGGGAGCAGAAAAGGCCTCCAGGTAGAGGGAGCTGTAGGCACAAAGGCCTGGGACCCCCGCCCTCCCCATCAGCAGCAACCAGCACCACCACGGTGCCTGCGCGGGCAATCTCCCTGCCAGGAGAGCTGCTCCACGGGCTCCGTCCCGTTCAGCTTTCCCATCTGCTACAGGAAGCGCAAGCTTCCGTCCATCCTCGTTACAGATGGGGAAACCGGCTTACACAGCTTAAGGGACTCTCTCAAGGTCACACAGCCAAGAGCCGAGATTCAAATCAAGGTGCCCGAGCCCGTGTTCTTGGTGGTGACGCTGGGCTGCCTCCCGGGCTGGCCTCTCTGGGCCCCCTTCCCTCATGTCTGGAAGCGGGGGTTGGTGAGAGGTGCAGGAGGCCATGGAGAAGCAGGCCAGGGGCAGGAGGAAGACCGCAGACCAGCCAGGCAATCCCCGCTCACCCAGGGTCTTTCTGGGGCCCCGCCCAACACCTCCTCTCCCTGGTTTTGACTGCATGGTTGCCTGTCCCCACCATGTCCTTGGTCAAGCTTCAGACACGCTTTCCCGTGGCACAGAACCGGGCAATGTCCAGTGGGATCTCCCTCGGAAGGGGGCAGATGGAAGGCTTGTACAGCCAGCATCAGGATGCGGCCTTCACAGAGGTTCCCATGGCAACGTGGAAACACCTGTGGTTGTCTGCAGACAGCCTGCTGGGAGAGTCCAGCAGGGGCGGGATAACCGCTTCCAGGGCAGGAAGACACCTGTTTGAACTCTTGGTCCTCATAGACGATAATAATAACAGAAGGGCTAGCACTTCTTTCTAAGAAAAAAAAGAAATTAAGATACAACTGACAGGTAGCAGTGTATCAGGTTCAGGAATCCAATCTGATGATTTGAGGCGGGCATACACTGCGAGGTGATCACCGCCACATGACAACATCCATCAGTCATCACCACGTACAGCTGCGAGGCTTCTCCTGTGATGAAAGTGTTTAAGATCATGTTCAATACACATTATTAACTGCAGGTGAGCACAGAGCCGACGCTTCCTTAGCGCCGAGAGCGCTTTCTCGTGCACTCACTGAGGACATCCTGCCCACAGTCCTCTGCGGAGGTGCTGCTCGCATCCCCGTTTCACAGAGGGGCACACTGGGTCCATGTGGCGGCAGAGAGACGCAGGGCAGTGGGCAGGAGCAGTGAGCAAGTGAGGGCTGCCCTGGGATGGAGCCCCTGTGCACACCACATTCGGAGGGGACAGCTGGGCTTCTCTCTTCAATCAGAACAGGATCCTGGGAGGAAAGTGCCCCCCCGGAGAGGAACCAAAAGGACACAGGAAAGAACACACAGGGAGCTCATAGAAAGCGCCATGGAGACCGCACGGAGAGTCGCCCTTCCCTCCTGAAACTGGGGGGGACTCAGCCGTCTGATAGAAGTCCTGAGTTGGCGACGGGGGGGGGGAATAGCAGCAATGGGCAGGCATCGGAGCGGGAGGGTGGCCGGCAGAGACACCAGGACACACGGATGCTCGAGCTTGGATGGGCAGCCGCGCTCCAGAATCGCACCCAGAGCCGTGTGAGGCTGCAGTGCGAGGAGGAGGTCTGCTCCTGGTTCTTCACTGCGGTCCTCACTTGTAGCTCACGGCTCAGTCCCCACAGGGGTGGTGAAGTGAACGGTGCTCGATTTGTACGTTGGCATACACGTGGCCACAGAGACACACCGTGGAAGCCTTTTGCACGTGGATATGGAACGATCCACAAGATGCAGTGAGGGAAACGCAAGGCATCTAGCGTGTGTGCTCAGTCGCATCCGACACAGACCCCGTGGGCCCGCCAGGCTCCTCTGTCCATGGGGTTCTCCAGGCAAGAATGCTGGAGTGGGCTGCCATGCCCTTCTCAGGAGGTTGATCCCAACCCAGGGATTGAACCTGAGTCTCCTGCACTGGCAGGCTGGTTCTTTACCACTGCTGGATACGACACCTGCTAGACACGACACCAAAGACAGGGTCCTTAAGAAGAAGAAAGGGATAAACTGGACCTCAGCAAAACGAAAGATGTGTGCACTGCAAGAGACTCTGCCACCAGGATGAAAAGACAAGCCTCCAGCCAGGAGGTTACATAATCACGGCGCATTGTCAAAACCAGGAAACTGACATTGGTGCAGTATTATTAACTCAAACTCAGACCTCCAACCCCGTCTCTAGGAGAACTTGTATCTAGAGGACTCAGAGAGCACTCTAAAGCCAACAGCGAGAAACTGTTCAATTGGGAAATGGGCAAACACGGAGTTCTGTGAGTTCCACAGAGTTGAACAAAGTTCACAGAGTTCAACACAGAGTTCTCCAAAGCTGGATGGCAAATAAGCACGAGAAAAGATGCTCCACATAGCTATCCACTGGGGAAATGCAAAACAGGGCTCTGATTAGATAGCACTAGAAACCTGCTGAAACGGCTTAAAAAAAAGAAAGAAAGAACTATCAGTGCCAAGGGCTGACAAGGGCACCAAGCAGCCGCAACCCGCACACACGCTGGTGGGTGAGAAGGCACAGCCGTCTGGAAAAGAGTCGGGCCGTTTCTTAGCCATTAAACTTAGGCTTACATACAGCTCGGCAATTGCACTTCTGGGTATTTCTCCCAGAAAAACCAAGACTTTAGGCTCATATGAAAATCTGTATGTGAACACACACATCAGCTTGATTTGTAAGAACCAGAATCTGGAAACCACCCAACTGTCCTTCAACAAGCGACTGAATAAAAGCACCATGTGCAGCATTGGATGGAATAGTACGGAGCAATCAAAAGGGATGAATTAGTGACGGGTCTCAAAGGCACTGTTCTGAGCAAAAAAAAAAAAAAAGCCGACCTCAGAAAGTTACGTACTGTATGAGTCCATTCATTTAACACTGTCAGAGTGATATAATTACAGAGATAACAGATCAGAAGTTGCCAGGGCACAGGGCTGGGAAAGGGTGTGATTACAAAGCATTTAATGTGCGAGAATTTCTTTGTGGGGATTGGAACAGTTCTATATCCTGATGGTTACAACATCTATCCATGTGATAAAATTTCACAGAAGTATGTACCAGAAAACAAAACAAAACAATTGCTACATGTGAAAACTGGTGAAATCCAAATAAGGTCTGAGTTGGAGTTAATAATACTGCACCAATGTCAGTTTCCTGGTTTTGACAATGCGCCGTGATTATGTAAGATGTTATCACAGTGGGGAGCTGGGGGAAGCAGGGGAAAGGTCCATGGGAACTCGCTGTACTATTTTTGCAACCTCTCGTGAGTCTCAAAGTATCTCAAAATGGAAAAAAAAAAATTAAGTAGTATTGTTTGGGGACTACTTGGCTCAATTTGATTTTTTTTTGCTGTAAAAAAAATAAATAACAAGGTAAAGAATGTGTGTGGAGCGAGGCCCATCTGTATGATGTAAATTCAGGATTCCTGTCGGTGACAGAATGCGGTATTTCTGGAAACAGACACAGGGACTGGGAATGCTGGAGCCGCACGGGAGGGCAGCTGGGAGGCGTGGGTGCGGGGGTGCGAGAGAGACCTGACTTTTCAGTTTTCCTCTTGGAATGTTCGCCCTTTGTGCTGTGGCTGTCTCTCACCCTTTACGACTTTTCAGGTCGTTTTTTGAAAGCCGAGAGTGGGATCTGAGGCCCTGGGGGAGAGGAGCGGTCTGTCTGCCTCCAAGTGGCTCCAAGGACAGCCCAGGAGGGAGAGAGACAGTGTCCTGGGGACCGAGACTTTATCAGGAAGGTGGTTATTTTACTGAGTTCACGGGGGGCTGGGAACACAGAGGAGTAACTGACGGGGCAGGGAGGGCACCCACTCTTGTTGGTGGGCCTGGGAAGCCATGCCACCTTCGCGTCCATGACAACCAGGAGTGGAGGCGACAAGCGTGGCCCCTGCGACAGCGGATGCTTGCTGGGCCACTCAGCGGAGTGCTTGCTCCTCAGGCACGATGAGCCCCCATCCCCACGCAGCAGCACTCTCGAAGCTGGGAGCTCCTGCTCAGCGTCCCCCACGGAGTTTGCAGCCCGACACACCCGGGACCTCCTGCCCTAACCAGACGGACTTGCACTGGGTTCTCGCAGCCAGAATCCACGGGGCAGACGCTGAGCCGGGCCCCGGGGTGAGAATGGGGAGGCCTCCTGGGCTGGTGGAGAGGAGACAGGGCTGAGGTGCAGACGGCAGGCATCGCCTGCCTCCGTACTGACTCGTGAGCCTGCTGGGGAAGCTTAGGGCAGACAGCGTTCAAGATGCACGGCCCCCGCAGGCTCGGACAGCAGGCCCTGGGCTGGCCGCAGCTCCAGGGAGCTGTCGGGTCTCACGTCTGTCACCAGGCAGACGGGGACCGGGGACGGGGTGTCCACAAACCTCCCAGAGCAGGAAGGGAGACCAAGCTGGGCCTCTGTGCGGGGATGAGCGGCCAAGAGGGAAGAGAGAGCCTCGAAGAGAAAGGAACAAAGGCTAGGCTGCTCCCAGTCAGGAGCCTGAAAGGAGGCAGAGAGAGCTAACCTAAGCGGGGAGAAGTCAGCCTCATGGGGACCTCTCGGGAAGAGGGGAGGAGAAGGGGCTGGGGGGCAGGGGTGAGGAGGAGCCAGTATCAGTCACACGGGTGTGCTCATCTTCAACGACTCAGGCATTTGTGTTCCGTGCACTCTTCTATATGCATGTGAGACAAAAGGTTATGAAACAGAGGTTTTTTTAAAAAAAAGAACGGAAGGCCACCTTGAGAATGGGAGAAAGTATTTGCAAACCACCCGTATGATAAGGGGTTAATATCCAGCATACATAAAGAACTCTTGCCACTCAACAACAACGAAAAGCAAAAGCCAGACTTTAAAAATGGTCACAGGAGCTGAGTAGACAACTCTCCAGAGAAGATACTCAGATAGCCAAGGAGTACTTGGAAAGATGCTCAGTGGGACTGACTGTCAGCGAAATGCAAATCAGTGAGATGCCATGTCCGAGCCATCGGGATGGCTACTGAAATACCAGGACGACAGAAGAAGAAGCACCAGAGAGAAACCATCGTCGGGAGCACGTGGAGAAACAGGAACATTTGCGCAGCCCCGGGGGGGATGGAAAACGGGATGGCAGTTCCTTAAAACACTAAAAACAGAATTCTCATGTGATCCAGCCATCTGCTTCTGGGTGTATATCCTAAAGAACTGCCAGCAGGGTCTTGAGGAGGTATCCGTACACCCTTGTTCAGAGCAACATTACTCATAGCCAAAAAGCGGAAGCAGCCCAAGGGTGCACACACAGAACGTGGTCTACCCGTACAATGGAGTGTTATTCAGCCTTTAAAGAGAGGAAATTCTGACACATGCTTATAGCATCAGTGAAGCCCGAGGACTCGGTGCTCGGGGAAACCAGCCGGCCACAAGAGGACCAGTACCGCATGATCCTGCTGTGCGAAGTCCTTAGAGCAGTCGAATCCACAGACAGCGGTCAACGGTGGCTCCCAGGGGCTGAAGGGGCGGGGGGATGGGGCAATGGTGGTTGACGGGGCAGAGATTCAGTCTGGGAAGACGAGAAAGCTCTGGAGATGCTGGTGCCGACCGCTGCACAGTAGTGTGAGTGTGCTTAATGCCACGGAACCGGACTCACAAAATGGTTAAAATGATAAAGTTCATGTTGTATCTATTTTCCCACAGTCAGATTGAGGGCAGGAGGAGGAGGGACGGCAGAGGATGAGATGGTTGGATGGTATCACAGGCCTGACGGACATGAGTTTGAGCAAACTCTGGGAGATGGTGAAGGACAAGGAGGCCTGGTGTGCTGCAGCCCGTGGGGTCGCAAAGAGTCGGACACGACTGAGCGACCGAACAACAACAAAAACAAACAAGCCAATGAAAAGGATGTGAACTGGCCTCCAACTGGATCAGAAGTGGGGGCCTGAGACTGGAGCCCTCCAAGCCTGGGCTTCCTCCCCCAGCGAGAGCACATAAGCAGTGGCCGCGTCTGCAGGGCTGGGGAGGAGGCCAGGCGGGCCCGCTCACGGGAGTGAAGGTGTCAGGGCTCTCGTGGCTCCGCGAGGGGCCACGGACTTCTCCTCCCAGCCCGAGGTCGGAGGATCTGCGTTCCTTCTCCTCTGGGCCCTTCTGCTTCCAGGCCAGAGTTGGGGGTAAAGCAGGACCCACCTGGGAGCGGCGGTCTCACAAGCAGATTTCTCAATGCCTTCCCAGGCGCACCATTTCCTTCAGGCTCCCTCGACGCTGTGCTGAAGGGGTGGGGAGCACTCCTTCTGGGAGGGTCAGACTCCTCCTTCTGGGCCAGTCTCCCTGCCCTGTAGCTCCTCCGCCCCGACTCCCCGCCAGCAGCTGGATTCAGGTCCAGACGTCACTGTGAGCCTGGAGCCTACAGCAGAACTGCCCAGCCTCAGCCTCTTGGTCCGCATCACGGGGGTGAATGGAGCCCTGCGTCCAGGCCACACCGCTGTGAGGCCAGGGCCGTGTCGTGTCCTTCAGGGTGTGGACTCCAGGCCAGGATTCTGGGGGTGAAATTCGGCTCTGCAGTTCCCTGTGTGGCCTGGGGGAGTGACCCACCCTTTCTAGGTCTCAATGTGCTCATCTGAGAAATGGGGGTAACTCCAGGACAGTCTGGGTCAGGACTGCCAAGAAGATGAATCCATTAACAGGCGTAAGAGTCTTCCGGGGCACGGGCTCCCGGCAAGCACCCGGCGGTTGTGAGCTATTCCTCTGTCATGTTTTGGGGAAGGAAACCAGGGGTAGCATGGAGGGTGGTCTGTGTGAGGCTCACAGCCCTGGCATTCGCAGCATCCCAGCCCAGCGTGCAAGCTCTTTCACCCACGGCCCCTCTCCCAGGGACCATGAGCAGGCCTGCGGGGTCTTGGGGCTTCCACTGGCTGCACCCAGCATCCCCAGGCCTGGCTCCCTGAGCCCCTGCCCCTTCAGCCCAAGTCCATCTGGCCTGAGCCCTGTGCAGCCCAAACCCTCCTGGAGAAGGACTCTGGCTGCAGCAGGGACCCAGAGCCCGGGTGCTGGGCAGGAGGAACGGGGTCTGGGGAGACAGGACGGTGGGCTGGGCGGAGTCCAACACAAAGGCCGCCCCCTTCTCCCCGGAACCCCAGCTCCGCGTGGTCTCCCTTGCATTTCCCGGGGCGAGCCACGGGGCCCCGCTGACCTTCACGCTGCTCCTCTGCCCGAGGGTTGTGCTGGGGAAGGGCGGTCCCCGGTTCGGGTGGTGTGGGCTGGCTCCGCTGAAGTGGGGGCCTGGAAGAAGCATTTCCAAGACGGTGTGTGTGCCCACTGCTGCAGGGGAGCTCAGCGGGAGGGGCGGGCGGGGTCCTGGGTTCCCCCCATCTCCTCGTCACAGGCTGCGGGGGCTTCCTCAGGGAGCAGAGGCTGGGTTCCCAGAGCCAGAGCCCCAGAATCCGGCCCAGTGTCCCTTCTGTCAGACTCCGCTGGACACGCAGAAGAGCCCAGGTTCAAGGGGAAGGAGGGTCCTCATCACACCAAGGGTCTGATGGAAGAGCTGACAAAGAATCCGGGAGTCATGACATCGTTAACCTCTGGGACAAGTCTCAGAGAATATGGGGTTCAAGATGCTCTAACGGGCGGCCATCACGGCGGCTGAAAACCTCCTTGTCGTCTGAGACGACACCAACCCCAGTCCACAAGGGTCTGAGGCGGAGGCCCCCGAGCGTGTGTTCAGGGGCTTACTCTGCTGAAGTGTTTGATTTAGCCTGAACGGAGAGATTTCCATGTAAAAAAAAAAACATTACCAACATTTCTTGAATGGTAGGTTTTACTTTAAAAAAAATCCAGATTTCTAGGAAACCTGTAAGATTTGGTAACACTGGTAACCCTCGTTCCCCGATGAGGTCACTGGGCGGGGTGAGGAACGGCCACTCTGGTAAATCCTCTGGTTTCCTGTGGTCCCCCACATTTGGAGCTGGCCCCTGTGGGCCCTTGAGCTGGCAAAGTCTAGGTCACTAATTCTAAGACAGACATCAAAAGAGACTGGGGAATAATCACTCCACTGGGACTGTCGGTGAAGAGGAGTGTGCAGCCGGGAGACGCATGAGGGGCAGCTCGATGAAGCCCTTGGGAGAACTTCAGCTCGTTGGGGGTGGGGGGAAGGATAATCCTGGAAGGCTTCTCAGAGGAGGTGACCCTGAGTTGAGTCTTGAAAGACAGGACAGATTTGGGAACGTCCAGGACTCTAGAAGGTAGTGAGTTTCATCTCCAGGTGGATATCTGAACACTGAGATCAGGAAGGACACAACAGCAAGGTGCTTTCCCTGGGTTCCCAATCTCTGCAGTCCCCAATCCAGGTACCTCATTTCCAGGTGAGAATGAAGAGCAAAAACGGGGCTTTAAGTAGGCAGGGATTTGAAGGACACCCAAAGACACTGGGCCTTCCAGATACTGTCTTCACCAGCGGGCCACACTGCCTCAGTTCCCACCATTAGCACCGCCCTGGAGGCTGAGGCATTCTGCAGGAAGCACACGTGACTCGTGGGGGGGCATGTTTACACAGATCGCTCATTTGCCTCTGAATGTGAGACATGCTCAGTCGCTCAGTCGTGTCTGACTCCGTGACCCCATGGACTGTAGCCCGCCAGGCTCCTCTGGAGTGTGTTGCCATGCCCTCCTCCAGGGGATCTTCCTGATGGAACCTGTTGGAAGCCCTGAGCGCCGTGGGGTACAGGGGGACCCAGGGACCAGGGAAGGGTGAGACTCAGGTGGGCTTTGAGCCTCCAGGGCCACCATTCAGCAGGCTCCCTGCAAGTCCCCGAGTGTCCCTTTTGACTCTGCCATTTCCTGAGGCAGCCCCTTCACACAAGGGTCCTGGGAGTTCAGAATCCCCTAAGTCTAATCTCCCAGGAATCTCATGGATTCCAAGAATTCTAAGGATTCTTTATTAAATATTGTCTTTCCATGGTATTTTTGAAAATCACGCAAAGATACTGTGGTTCAAAGATTCCACTTCTAGGCTCCCAGGGTTTAAGACTCGTCCTCCAGGGTCTAAGCTTTTCCGTCCAGCCCGCGTAAGATTTCACGTGCCCAGTGGACTTTCTCATCTAGACCCATAGCTGGAACCTCACAAATGCAGTGAAGTCAGTGGCTTATTTGTATGCTACCCATACTGATTTTTCTTTAAACCTAAATAAAACTAAAATTCAAAGCTTTTTCTTTTAATTTCACCTCATTCTAAATAATGACGGTTTCTGTGAAATCGTAGATTTGATGTACGAACCGCTACTTTTCTAAAAACATACCAAAGAAGCTTTGGTAATGTAGATCCTGGCACCCCCTCAAACCACCCCAGGCACCACCGGCAATTTGGATACCACATTTCAGAAGCCGCTGTGCAAAGTGCCAGCCCCTCATTCCTGCAGGGAAGGAAGCGTGGCAACACCCACTTGCAAGCAGATCGCTGCCCCCAGGGCAATTCTGTGGGCACTGAGAACGTGAGGTCCGCCCATACAGGGGTCTCGGCGCAAGGCGGTGCAGTCCTGCTGCGGGTGAGGTCAGAGCTGGGAGGTTGGGTGCCCTTCTGAGCTCTCGGCCCTGAGACTGGAGTCGGGGCTGCAGCCTCCCGGGGATGCTGTGCAATCGCGCCGTCTAGTGGCCACAATGCAAGCCACTGAGGAGAGGAGCCAGGAGGGGTCAGCTCCTCGACTTGAGAGAACTGTAGATGAGACACAGGGGCAGACAATGGAGACCCAGAGCAAGCTGGCCGCTGGTCAGATACTAAATGGGCAGGACAGAAACAACTTCAGCATCCATCCATGGATCACTGGTCAAAAACTCACAGTGTGGGCGCTGCCAGGGATGCCATGAAGATATGCTATGGATATGGAAGGATGCTCAGTTGAGAGAGGAAGGAGCCCCCATCAAAGCAACTCCATGCAGCGTATCCGGATGTGAGTGCAAACCCACCTTGGGTCCATCTAGGAGAGAATGGCTGGTACATCTTCCCCCTCCACACCGTGGCTTGAGCCAGAACCCAGCACTCACTCAGGCCTCTGCCCCACCTCTCCCCCCAGCTCCAGTCGCCCTGCTCCTCTCCGTCTCCATGGCTACCACCTGGGCGGAGCCAGCATCACCTCTGCCTTCACCTCAGCCAAGAGAGCGGCCCCGAACGCCGGCCAGAGCACGCTGCCGCCCGGACAAAATCCCCCAGCAGGTTCCTGTCCCCCTCTGCCCCCTGCCCCTCGCACTCCACTCCTACCTGCCGAGCTGCTCACTTCCTCCAGCCCCTGCGTCTTTGTGTGTGCTGGTTCCTGGCCCTGAAACACGCCTGGCTCTGCCCCTCTCCTGTCTGAAACGTTGCCTCAAACTCCAGGCCTGGGCACAGAGTCACCTCCCCAGAGGTAATGGAATTTCATCTTTGCAGTTTCTGATTTATTTGGGGGAACAAGTGGTATTGTGACATAATGAGAAGAAAGTCAAATTATAAACATTTTAAAACAAAATCAAGTGTAGATTACTGGCACATCGTGAATTTAAAGAAGGGAGAGGTCAGTGTGTCTGGAAGTCTGGGTTTCCAGGTAGGTGAGGATCAGAAGAAGGGGCACGTTAATCATGGGAAAGAGCGCAACATTCCAGAAAGGAAAACGTGTGAGCACAGGCGTGGTACATTTGATGCCTGGTACATTTAATTCTGGTAGCAAATCCTCTTTCCCTCTCAGGATTCACCCTTCCCACATTCTCAGTGTTCGCAGTGAGGCTGATTCGCAATACGGGCGTTATGAATTGGTCTGAGCCAATGAGAGCCTTTCCTGGGATTTTTGCCCCTTTTTGCCTCCTCTGTTAAATAGGGTGTTGCCCTTCCACGGGAGCTGCTAAGCTGGCAGGACGTGTGCCAGACCTCCCTTGCCAGGGCAAAGGGAAAGCCTGAGAATAAACCTGCACAGGAGAAACCGGAGCCGAAGACAGAGGGGGTCACACTCATGAGAGCAGTGTTGGGGCGTCCTGACCCAGCCACGCCTGAAGTCATTTCCCTCTCGAAGTTTCAGATCTGTGAACCAACAAATGTCCCCTCTTTTCAGGATTGGGCTGGTCTGCCATTTGTTCCCAACGCTTGTGAGCTACAGGTTTCTGACTCCACGCTAGTCTGGGGTTGGGTGGCGGGGCAGGGGATGGTGGCAGAGACTTGCCACGGAACACAGGAAGGGGGCCTGAGCAGTGGCAGCAGAGCAACAGATGCAGTGGCCGTTTCTTGAAGGCAAGACTTTTACTCCCAGTGGATTGAAGCATCTAGTGTGGGAATTGCAGAGTCTGAACATATGAGCCAACCCAGAAATCTGAAACAACAAAATGCCCTCTCCCCTGACTGCCCACAGGCCACAGTCTCTCTCATCCATGCAGAAATCCTTTGAAAGGATACCCAGGGACGGGAATGGCCTGGGGCAGCTCCTGTTCTTGGCTTCTTGGGGCTCTGGAAGGAAGCCTTCTGAGTCTTCCCAGACCGCACTGGGAAGGCCGAGACTCCACAAGACAACCGGGCAGGGGATGAAATGCTGAGGGTGGGATCAGCTGGAGCATTTTCCACGGCTCTCTGCCTGCTCGGGCACCGTCTGACTGCCCCCGAGGGCCTCTGGTCGGGCAGGGGGATGCTGTGGGGGCAGAAGAGAGAGACGCGGGCCGGCCCTGTTCCTGGCCTAAATCAGGCTCCTAGGAGCTGCACAGTACTCTTGCCTGGAAAATCCCATGGATGGACGAACCTGGTGGGCTGCAGTCCATGAGGTCACTAAGAGTCGGACACGACTGAGCGACTTCATTTTCACTTTTCACTTTCATGCATTGGAGAAGGAAATGGCAGCCCACTCCAGTGTTCTTGCCTGGAGAATCCCAGGGACGGGGGAGCCTGGTGGGCTGCTGTCTATGTGGTCGCACGGAGTCGGACACAACTGAAGCGACTTAGCAGCAGCAGCAGCAACATCTAGAAAATGAAAAATTTTTAAGTCATTTATAATAATATCAATAATCATCAAATCTTATGAATAAATCCAATTAAAGACGTGCAAGACCCAATGCTAAAAACTAATAAATGCTGCAGAGAAACTGCTCAGTCACGTCTGACTCCTTGCGATCCCATGGGCTGCAGCCTGCCAGACTCCTCTGTCCATGGAGTTCTCCAGGCCAGAATACTGGAGTAGGTACTGTTTCCTTCTCCAGGGGATCTTCCCAACCCAGGGACTGAACCCAGGTCTCCTGCATTGCAGGCAGATTCTTTACCACCTGAGTCACTGGGGAAGCCCAGAGAACCTACAGAACAACTAAATAAATTGCGGGCAATGCCATGTTCACTAACTGGTCAACTTAATATTATTAAGATGTCAATTCTCCCCAGATAGATTTGTACACAGATGGTCCTGACTGAGGATTTTTTGGACTTTTGTTGTTCAGTCAGTCTTGTCTGATTCTTTATGACCTGATGTACCACAGCGTGCCAGGCTTCCCTGTCCTTCACTGTCTCCCAGAGTTTGCTCAGATTCATGTACGTTGACTCAGTGATGCTATACCCATCGCATCCTCTGTCGCCCCCTTCTCCTCCTGCCTTTAATCTTTCTAAACATCAAGGTCTTTTCCAATGAGTTGTCTCTTCACATCAGGTGGCCAAAGTATTGGAGCATCAGCTTCAACATCAGCCCTTCCAATGAATATTCAGGACTGATTTCCTTTAAGATGGACTGGTTTCATCTCCTTGCAGTCCAAGGGACTCTCAAGAGTCTTCTCCAACACAATTGGAAAACATCAGTTCTTCGGCACTCAGTTGTGGTCCAACTCTCACATCCATATATGACTACTGGAAAAATCATAGCTTCGACTGTATGGACCTTTGTCAGCAAACTGACGTCTCTGTTTTTTAATACACTGTCTAGGTTTGTCATGGCTTCCCTTTCAAGGCGCGAGCATCTTCTCATCTCATGGCTGCAGCCACCATCCGCAGTGATTTTGGAGCCCAAGAAAAGAAAATCTGTCACTGCTTCCACTTTTTCCCCCTTCTATTTTCCATGAAGTGATTGGATCAAATGCCATGATCTTAGTTTTTTGATGCTGAGTTTTACGATGCTGTGAGAGCAGCACACATTCAGTAGAAACCTGACTTTTGATCTCTTTTCAGGCTAGCATGATGTGGTTACCGTTCTCTCTCGTGACGCTGGGCAGTGGCGGCTACAGCTCCTGGTGAGCCCTGCGATCAGGAGCGCGAACAACCCATACACTCACCACCGTTCTGTTCTTCGCTTTCAGTGTAGTATTCAATAAATTACATGAAATATTATCATGAAATAGGCTTTCTGTGATGACTTTGCCCAACTGCAGGCTAATGTAAGTGTTCTGGGCATGTGTACGGTAGACTAGGCTACATGATGCTATTCAGTAGGTTCAGTTCAGTTCGGTCGCTCAGTCGTGTCTGACTCTTTGTGACCCCATGAATCGCAGCACGCCAGGATTCCCTGTCCATCACCAACTCCCAGAGCTTGCTCAAACTCATGTCCATCAAGTCAGTGATGCCATCCAACCATCTCGTTCTCTGTTGCTCCCTTCTCCTCCTGCCTTCAATCTTTCCCAGCATCAAGGTCTTTTCCAATGAGTCAACTCTTCTCATCAGGTAGCCAAAGTATTGGAGTTTCAGCTTCAGCATCAGTCCTTCCAATGAATATTCAGGACTGATCTCCTTTAGGATGGACTGGTTGGATTTTTGCTGTCCAAAGGACCCCCAAGAGTCTTCTCCAACACCATAGTTCAAAAGCATCAATCTTTGGTGCTCAACTTTCTTTATAGTCCAACTTTCACATCTATACACAACTAATGCAAAAACCATAGCTTTGACTAGACGGACCTTTGTTGGCAAAGTAGTAGGTTCAGTTCAGTTCAGTCACTCAGTCGTGTCCAACTCTTTGCGACCCCATGAATTGCAGCATGCCAGGCCTCCCTGTCCATCACCAACTCCCAGAGTTTACTCAAACTCATGTCCATCAAGTTGGTGATGCCATCCAGCCATCTCATCCTCTGTTGTCCCCTTCTCCTCCTGCCCCCAATCCCTCCCAGCATCAGGGTCTTTACCAATGAGTCAACTCTTCACATGAGGTGGCCAAAGTATTAGAGTTTCAGCTTCAGCATCAGTCCTTCCAATGAACACCCAGGACTGATCTCCTTTAGGATGGACTGGCTGGATCTCCTTGCAGTCCAAGGGACTCTTAAGAGTCTTCTCCAACACCACAGTTCAAAAGCATCAAGTAGTAGGTTAGCTATATTAAATGCATTTTCAACTGAACCATATTTTCAGCAATGGGTTATCAGGAGGTAATTTCAGTTTAAAGTGAGGAAGATCTGTGTTCAGTGACTACCCAGTCAGTATCCCAGCAGGCATTTCTGAGGAAATTGGCATGACGCTTTTAAAATTTATATGGACATTCAAAGGCTCTACCGTAGGTCAGACCAATCTCAAAAAACCAAAAACACAAAGCTGGTGGACTTATACCACCAGATGTTAGAGTTTTGATAAATCCACAGTAGGTAAGACAGGGTGGGACGGCACAATAGTCAAAGGGACCAGGACACGAGCCCAGAATGAGCTTGAGGGCAGTTGACACATTCCGTCAGCCGATTTACAGCAAAGATGAGCTATGATCCAGTACAGAGAAGGGTCTTTTTAGTAAATAGTATTAGCTCAGTTGGATATAACCACATGAGGGAAAAAAATGAACCTTCCTCATGCCACACACAAATACTAATTTGGCCTTAGATCTACAGTAAAATGATAATTCTCCCAGAAAAAAAAAAAATAGAATATCTTCATGACCCTGAGGTATGCAAAAATTCCTTAAAACAGGTTGAGAGAAGATGCTTGCAGTACATCTGCAAATAAGAACTCACATCGAGAATATATAAAGAACTTTTATAAATTGGTAAGAAACTGGAGAACACCCCAGTTTCAAAAATGAGTAAAAGCTTGCACAACCACCACAAGGAAGAGGGCACGGGAACAGCCAGGAAGCAGAGGGTGTCCCGGGCCGTCAAGGACACGCTGGCTAAATCTCAGCAGGGCTCCATCCCACCGTCCCCCACCGGCACCGCCCCGCTGGCTGTGCGTGTGGTGGACCCGAGAGGTCTCCCTTCCGGGGACGCTTGTTGGTCACCCCAGGAAGTGCCCCGCCGACGTCTGCCTCGGCTCCAGAGAGCCGCCCTGTCTGAGGCCACGGCCCTCGCAGAGCGGCCCACATCCGGTGATGCAGCGAGGCCCGCTGTTTCCGCCGCAGCGGCTGCTGGGACGGGAGGGTCGCCCCGGGACTCCCTGTTGGCTGATGGGGCCTCGTCGGCCTGCGTCGCCAATCAGCGTCTCCCTCCGGCCCGTTCAACCTGTCTCCTCACAGACGCTGGTCCTTCACAGATGCCTGGCAGCCCAGACTCCGTCACAGCACCAGCTTGTGGGTAGACTCAGAGCAGCTGGAACGCTCAGGAAGTACCGTCTGGCCCATAATTTACTGCCCCTTCAGAACATGGTCTGACAGCATCTGCTGAGAGCCAAGGGTGCAGAAACACCCTGCAGCCGGCAAACTCTCCCCTGGGTGGACGTCCCTCTGGAATCAGTGCTCTGTCCACAAAAGCTTTGTTCACAGAAGCTTTATTCCTGGCGGCCCAGACTGGCAGCCTTCCAAATGGCCCCCCGCGAGAGAAGGGATGAATCCATGGTGGCAACACCCGACCGTACCTTGACAGGAAAGAGCTGTTCTGAACACCATGGGCACGAATTTCACTGGCGATATATGCTGCCCTGAAGACGCCAGACCCAGGATGGCATAGGCCGAGGGACTCCCCTCAGGTGCCGTCGGGAACCAGGCTCACCCCACCTGTGAGGACAGAGCCAGTGAGGTGGGGAGTCGGTGCTGGAGGGGCATTCTGGAAGCTGGAGGAGCCCCATACCTCGGTGGGAGCGGTGGCTATGTGCACGTATGAATGTGTGTGTGTGTGTGTGAGTTGCTCAGTCATGTTTGAGTCTCTGCAGCCCCATGGACTGTGGCCCGCCAGGCTCCTCTGTCCATGGGATTCTCCAGGCAAGAATACTGGAGTGGGTTGCCATTTCCTTCTCCAGGGGATCTTCCCGACCCAGGGATCAAATCTGGGTCCCCTGCCTTGCAGGCGATTCTTTATCGCCTGAGCCACCAGCGAAGCCCGTGCGCGTGTATTCACGTGCAAAAACTGGTGAATCTCTACAACTAAGACTGGCCTTTACTGAATGCTGCACCTCAGTAAAGAAAATGAGGTTAAAAAAAAACAACACATGAGAAGGCCCAGGCCTCCATAATGAGTCACATTTATTGAGAACTTAATCTGTTCCAGGTCCAGGGCCTGACATGCAGTAGCTTGTATACTCCTCACATGGACACACACACACACACACACATACACACACACACACCCCCAACAGACATACCAACACATACTCCAGCACACACACACGTCCCTACACACAGAAACACACGCCCGCCAGCTACAGGGCACAGCCGAGAGTGCAGCCCCAGAGCCCCGCTGTGCAAACCCTCTGTGCTCCTGTCTTCCCATCTTTTGATGTGATCTCCCACCCATCAGCACAGGTCCGGGGGCACCCAAAGCCCCCTGTGCGCAAGCGCTGGCCATTGTAGCCGGCGCTGCAGGGGGAGGACACACCTGAGGGGCAGAGGGTGCCGGGGCCAAATGGACGCTAGGATGCAGACCTGGAACCTGGGCAGGTTCCGACAGCTTTCGGTGTAAACTCGGATTTTGCCCTCTACAGCCTAGGGAGAGGCGTGACCATCACACCAATTATCCTCAACCCCCGAGAGACCATGCAATCCATTCTTGTCCTTTGTTTTTGAGAAGTGGGGAAAGCGGTGATTTCCTTCACAGGTCTGGTGGGTTTGGGGCTCAGAGGTCCCTCAGTCACCAAGCTGGGAGAGGCTTCAAGTTGGCAAGTGGTGCTCAGTCAGACAGTGATGGTGGACCAGAACCCACTCAGAAATAAGGTTTTATCTACCCCCAAGTCATGCAGAGGCCTGGAAAACACAGGCAGGTGGGAGGAGAAGCAAAAACAGCCCTCTTTCCTCCCAGCTTCTTCAGAGAAGCCCCTCCCTGCAGACCGAGACCCCCAGCGCAGCTCCTGTTGAAAGGACGCCGAGCCCTGGCCTGCCTTCTTGTTTGTCCAGCCTGAGGCTGGACAAACATGCAAATAAGAACCACGCTGGCGAATTCCTCCACCCACACTCAGGACCACATCCCATCCTGAGGGAGCGGAAGGGAACTCAGACCTCATGAGCCCCACCCCTGGGACCCAGGCAAAACGCATTCCTGAAGGTCTAGGCCTTTGGGCTGGGCGTCTGGAAACTCAGCGATGGAAAAGTCCCTAATCTCAGGGCCCCTGGAGAGGCCGTGGGCCCCACCACCCCAGGCACTGAACCGAGGCATGGCCAGCCTGTGGTTAGGGCTCTCCTCAAGAGAAGCTGTTTTGGCAGGGGATGAGAGAAGGTCTGGCATGACCCAGACTTGCTGCCGTCCCTAAGCCTGACATGCCACTTATTCTGTGATGACTTAGGACTTAATCCACGCAGCTGGGACCCCGGGCCCTCTGCACGCCTGCAGGGAAGGCATAGGCAAGAGGATCTTGGTTTTGGTCACTTGGCCCAAGTTCAACGCCCCCTGGAAAATTGTGTAACACACATACCAGGCCCACGCCTGGTCTCTCCAGCACACCAGGCCCTGGTCCTCCCACACCTTTGCTCGGTTCAGTCTGAACCCTGTGAACTCTGGTCTCCAGAGGGCTCGAGGTCCACCGGCAGACTGGTTTTCCTGTGAGGGATCCACGTGCTTTGGTTGGCACACAGGTTCCCCCCTTCAGTTTCCAACTGGGCTTCCTGGCGTCAGCGCTGTGCCTGTCCTGTGTAATAACGCAGTGCCCGGAGGTGCAGACGCACCCACGCTGCTGTCTCCCAGCCCCACAAGCAGGAGCTCACTGACGGGGGGCCTGGGCTGGGCGCATCGCCCCAGACACAACCAGAGCGGGGCTGCCTTGCAGCACCCGTGGATGCTTCCTGGCAGGAAACGTGAACCAACAAATGGACTCAACCAACTGACTCAGGCCCGCCAGGGCCAAGCGTGGCATCTGGACGGCGAGCCAGTGATGAAGTGCTGGCCTCCGGATGCTCCCGGTGCTTGGGGGCGGCCGACAGGCGTGGAAGGAGTGAGCACACAGCACGGGGCCCCTTCTGGGCTGTGCAGGAGGGCCGCCTGCAGAGGGCGGGCGCAGCGGGAGGTGGGGGAGGTCCAGGGACAAGTACAGCGGCCAGGCGACCCTTACAGGGAGCCCAGTGCCCAGGGGGGCACAGCAGGCCGTGACCTGTGCTCCCTCGTCTCTGTCTCTCTGGGTCTCTATCTCTGTCTCTGGGTCTCTGTCTCTCTGAGCCTCTATCTCTCTCTGGGTCTCTGTCTCTCTGTGTCTCTGTCTCTGTGTCTCTGTCTCTGTCTCTCTGGGTCTCTGTCTCTCTCTGGGTCTCTGTCTTTCTAGCTACAGGGCCCTGCCTCCAAAGGAGCCCAGAGAAATGAGTAATTAGCTGTACTCTGCCCCGAAATCCCTAAACTCAAGAGAATTAGAAAGATTTCAGAGAGAATCTAATCCAATCTTCATAAGAAAATTTAAGGTATAATTTACACATAGTAAAATGAATATATTTTCAATGTACAGCTTCCTGGCTCTTACATATGTGTACATGCATGTAACTACCAACCAGATGGAGATATAAAACATTTCCAGCTCCTCAGAAAGTTCCTTCATGTCCTTTTCCAGTCAACTCCCACCTTCACCAAAGCAGCCACTGATCTGAATCCTTTCATCACAGTTTTGTTAAGCCGTTCTACAGATTCCTTTAAATGAAATCACCCTCTGAATCTGGGTTACCAAGCCCAGCATAATGTTCACGCAGTTCTTCAGTATTCTGGCATGTATCTGTTTGCTCCTTTTGTTCCTGAGTTGCCGAGTAGCAGTCTATCAAATAAAGTTGTTGCGTGGGTATATATCGCCATTGGTCTATTCATTCACCTGTTGATGGACACTTAGGTTATTTCCAGTTTTTAGTTATTACGAATAAAGATGCTATGAACTTTTATGTAAAAGTCTTCGTGTGGACCTGGGTTAAAGGACAAAGGAAATATTCTGATACAAAGGGCTGAAAACGCCGGTGATGACAAAGGCTTCAGGTATGGTTGACCCAGAGGCTCACAATCCCAGCAGCCTCCGCCGCTTCTCGCTACTAGGCTCTCAGCTCTGCCTTGCTGGTGCACAAGCCCGCTCGCAGCCTCTTTGCCCTCTCCCTTCGCAGTTAGAGCGCTTTCACCTTTGCTTATCCAACTGGCAGACAGCGATGGAGCCAACTCTGTGCCAAGCTCTGAGCTCCGGGGAAAACAATGGGTGAGCAAGCTCTGCCCTTGCCCTCACTGAACTTGTGAGTAGCAGGAGTGGGAGACAGACGGACACAGGAGCCCACAGATCGCTCTGGGGACGCCAGGAGCTCCATGTGAGAGGAGGGCTTCCGGGAGAGAGAGGAGAGGGATACCAGTGACTGCCCTTCTCGGGGCAATAAAATAAGGCTACAGGGCGTTTGTTGCTTCCAGCTCTCTGCTGTGTCTCTGTGCAGTCTCCCTGGGGCTGCCCAGATGAAGCCTTCCAGATGTCAGATGTCCACATAGGGGCTGTTTGTTTGCCTCTGATCACAGACTTGTTTACGAAGCAAGGCTAGGAAAGCATTCCTTGTTCACATAGATGATGAAAACCCTGCAGAAGTCCGTGTCCTCTATGGCTGAGAACGCAGTGTTCCACATCAGTGTCCGTCTCTCCTTATGAACCTCAGCCACCAGGGCTGGTGGGATGGATTATCTGTCAGCTGAATTAAATGTGTCCTCAGGCTGGAGTCCCGGGGGCTTCCAGGGCGGGACCAATTTGTCCCCGAGGGAAGAGTGCTAAGGAAGAAGGTGACCTCTCTCTCCTCCCTGTCACTTCAGGATGGAGAGGTTTTGGATGACCGTGGATATTCTGCCCCAGAGAGTTTTTTCTCTCGTGCATCTGTTCATTTTACAACTCTCCTGTCCAGGCCTGGTACTCACCAGGCACTTGGGCCATGCTCTGGGGCACAGTGATGAACCTGCCAGACCCAGTGGAGCTCACGGTCTGGCGGAGGAGATGGGCGCCCCTAGGTCATCGCTCGTACATTACATGTGTCGGGACAGACCAAGCGTCTGCTGCGGGACAGAGGCGTGGGGTCTTTGGGCAGGTGATCGGGGTGACCTGGGGTCAGCTGGGGTACAGAGATCGGAAGGATGAGCAAGCGTGGCGTGGGAAGGGAGGGCAAGCGAGAGGGCAGTATGTGCAAAGGGGAGACAGGTGGGTCAGGGCGCATCGGAGGAACCATGAGAACCCCACTTTGGGGCGCAGCGTGAGAGCCAGGAGGGAGACTCAGCGGGCACAGGGCAGCCACACCGGCCCTGTGGAGCCTCAGCAGTGCTGAGAGGTGAGGAGGGCAGGACGTGTCGCTCTGCGTCCCTCCCTCTCAGAGCCGCCCTCTGACCCTCCTGCTCCCCGCAGGGTCTTCCCTACTCCCATCATGCCCCACTTAGAACCTGCTAATGGCCCTTTGTGGTGGACTGAGTGAGTGAAGTCGCTCAGTCGTGTCCGACTCTTTGCGACCCCATGGACTGTAGCCTACCAGGCTCCTCTGTCCATGGGATTTTCCAGGCAAGGGCACTGGAGTGGGCTGCCACTTCCTTCTCCAGAGGTCATCGGAAGCAGTGGTTTATTGTCTTTCTTCTCCCTTGGGTGGTGTCACGCCATGAGCTCCTGTAGGGCAGGGGTCGGGGTAACCACGTTTTCTTGTGTTCCCAGCAGTGGCCTAAGCTTGGACCACCACCAGTCCCATCACCATCATTATCATCAGGGTTCCAGTAATTAAGGGGGAACCACACACTCTGGTCCAGCCCGACTGGACGCACAGAGGCTCTAGCTTACAGACTCAGAGGAAGCGCTGGGTCCTGGGGTGATGCTCTTGCTTCCCCAGCAGTCGTCCGAAGGGGGCACGCACTTTCAGGGGAGTTCTGGCTGCAGAGGGTAAATCTGGACCCATGAGAGACAGGCGATGGAAGAGGCTCCGTGATCAGCTCCTCCGCCTTCCTCTCACTCGCTCCAGCCTCCCAGGTGCTGTGGCTCCCATCAGCTCTCCGGGGACTTCCCGCAGCTCGGTGACCCCTGCTCTCTCACGCAGCTGTGAGCAGCTCAGCAGCACACCTTGTCTTTGCTTTTGCTCCTTCCTGCTTCTTTCCCATTTCCCTGTCTGTACTCCCCGCCCCGCTCTGCAGGGAAACAGCAATACCCAAGTCAGGCACCCCAGCCTAAGACAGGAGAAGAAACAGCGAGCTGTCAAACCGCAACCACTCAGAGTCGGAGGAGGACCAGCGCACGTAACGCTGGAGACGGTGTGGAGCAACGGGAACTCCTGCATGCTGCTGATGGGGATGTAACGTGAAACGGCCCCTTTGGAAAACAGTTCGGCAGTTTCTTAAAACGTTAAATATACACCTACCGTATGACCCAACCTCAGACTTGTACCTGAATGTCTTGTTGTTCCGTTGCTCAGTCGTGTCCGACTCTTTGTGACCCCATGGGCTGCACCATGCCAGGCCTCCCTGTCTTTCACCAACTCCTGGAGTTTATTCAAACTCATGCAAACTAATTTAAACTAGCAGAAAGCGGGTCAGGGTTGCCTGGGGGCAGGGTTTGGGGGAAGATGGACTCTAAAGGGGCACAAGGAAACTTTTGGGGGGGGACGGGACTGTCTGTCATGTTGCTTCTGCTGATGGTTTCACAGGAACAGCTTAATAAAGACGCTATTAGAAAGGGAGGGGAAAGAAAGAAAAAAAAAGAAAAAAATCACCAGGTCCAACCAAAACCATAGAGATATGATAACACCAATGTTATTTAAAGCATTTCAATGGGTAGAGTAATAAGGAAAGCTTCCAAATTCCTTTTATGCAACCAGCATGATTCTGATACCCAAAACCTGGCAAAAACAGCACATTAATGAAGGGTGTGCACAGCGGAGTTATTATTAACTCTGTAAATCAGCTACACTGCATCTGACCTAGTTTCAGAATTTTTCTTTGTTTTTGGTTTTCACGAGTTTAATTACGACGTGGCTTTGTGTGGATTTCTTTAGGCTTCCCCTCTTTGGGGAGACTGGCAACCAGGTAGGGCAGGAAGAGGAGGCACCCTGCCTCTAAGACTGATGCCGACGACCGGGCTTCTCACTGGTGGGACCCAGAGTGGGAGAGGGTGCTCAGAGCCCTCATGGGGGTCCCTGACACCCACCCCCCACAGCCTCTCTGCTCCCACCGATCCACGCCTGCTCCCCACGCCCACAGCTCCCACCTCGGCGGGTACCTCCGTCTCCTGCCTCTTCTCTGAAAGCCTCCCGCTCCTGCAGTCTCCAGCCTCTCCCTGTGATCCACCCCAACCACGTACAGAAGCCTCTGCTCATTCCCTGTCCCAGGCTCTGCTCCCGCAAGGCCCAGAGAACGAGGTGCACACTTAGGGTCACAGCCCAGCAGGGTAGCCTCCCTCTCCACAACCCTGTGTCCCGGGGTTCAGATCCTGCTGGGGACCCACCACATCATTTGTGACGCTGTATCTCTGCAAGGCCGATCACCTTGCCTGGGGGGGGTCTGCCCTGCCTCTCACAGGCAGGCTGCGGGTCTCTCCCCACTCGTCATGGGACCTGGCAGCAAGCAGACGCCCCTGGAGACCTGTCGGGAGAAGCTCCCAGATGTCGCTCCGTGGGGCTGGCCCTGCTTGAGACGCTCTATACCCGACTGTGATCACAAGGAGGGCACGCTCCTGAGGGATAGGGGTCATCCGAGCAAGTTACCAAGCCAAGGGGACCGTGAGAGCCTCCCCAGTTTGCAGCGAGTTAGTTGGTCAGAATGGTGACCTGGTGAACCCCAAAGTGTGGCTGGCCTCCAAAGTAAGGTAGCCTTGCTGACGGCTGTGTCCTTTTACGGTGGAGTCTCTAGGTGGTTAGTGCCGGCCCTACACTGAGATGCTGAAATAGGTATTAATACTTTCTAAGTGAAAAGGGCCCACAAGAAGAAACCACATCCTTTCAATAGAACACCAACTAATAAATGTTGAGTGGATGACTGGAGTGAGGAGATACCCTTTGCAACCATGGCAGGAACAATCGATTTGAGCAAGAATCATCAAAGCACACTGAACCTCATGGGGGGACATTTGATGAGGCAGAGGGTATTTGCATGACGGAAGAGGAGTCTCATTGTACAAATTATTTACTGATTACAAACGGGAAAATCGTAACTTTATAGTGGAGAAACCTGGACACCATTCTAGCCAAGAGATAAAAGTTAACATCACCAATAATGGGACAAATTCACATCCAGCGCTTCTTGATGAGGTCTCTGGAGAAAGACACAACTCCACTGCAGAGGAGTTTTTGTTAGAAGGCATTATCTGAGTCAATCAGGAGGAAACGCCAGACCAACTGGGGGACGCTTTGTGAAATACTGTCCCGGACTCCTCTCAGGAAAGACAAATAGGGGCTTCCCTGGTGGCTCCGTGGTAGAGAATCCTCCGCCTGCCAATGCAGAAGATGCAGGCTCGGTCCCTGGTCTGGGAAGATCCTACGTGCTGCAGAGCAACTGAGCCTGTACCCCACAGCTACGAGCCTGCGCTCTGCAACAGAAGAAGCCACCGCAGAGAGAAGCGCAGCCAAAAATGAATAAATAAATAAAACTGTTTTTTACAAAAGAAAGAAAAATAAAGGCTGAGAAACTGTTCTGGATCAAAGGAAACTAAAGAGACATGAAAAGTAAATATAGTACATGATTCCAGATTGGATTCTGGGCCAAAAAAAAAAAAATTGCTAAACAAATATTATTGGGACAACTGGTGATATTTGAACGTTTGCAGATTAGATAACATTATCGTCTCGATGTTGATTGTACTGTAGTTATGTAAATGAATTTTCTTATTCTTAGAAATAGTGAAGTATTTAGGGGTAAGAGCATCAGGTCTGTGATTTACTCTCAAATAGTTAAGAAGACAAAATTGTACATGGCAATTTGTAAATAATAACATATAAAGCATAAAGTGATATGTATTAAATATATAATATGTGCTATATAGAAAGGAAGGAAGGGAGAAAGAGAAACAAAGGAAGGAAGAAAAGGTAAGGAAATGGGGCATCACGTGACCATCGATGGGTCTGGGTGAAAGGGATATGGGAGTTCTATGAATTATTCTTGCAACTTTTGGTTAGTTTGAAATTATTCAAAAGATGAAACTAAAGAACATAGCAGATACACTCGACCCCATTTAAGTGAGGAAACTGAGGCTCAGCGAGGTTATATCAGCAGGCCTGAGGATGCTCAGCAGTGGGTTTTGATTTGACTCCTAAGCTTCTTCCCCTCTACACTAGGGTTTGGTTCCAGGGCTGCCAACTGTCACCTGGCCGTGAGTACCTAGGAGTCCTGCCAGCTCTGAGTTCCTTGAACCTCTGGGAAAGCTGCCCAGAGTGTTGAGTTGGCCCAGAAACACCATTGACCATCTGGCCATCCCGAGGTTCTCAGTCCTGCCCACCTTTGTGGCTCTGCTCATAATGTTCCCTGCGACTTTTGAAGGGCTGGGCAGCAGCGAAGATGCAAACTCTGGGTTAGGCAGAATCCCAGTGATGTGATTTGAGTCAGGGGCTTCAGCTCACTCTGCGGACCGTTATCTGTGCCTCCCGGATGGGGCGGGGACTACGCCACGTGTAGGATGCCCCAGTCACTGTACCTACGAGCCCCACGGCCATCTTGTTAAAATGCAGATCTGGACTTAGCAGGTCTCGGGAGGAGCCGGCGCCGCTGTTTCTGGCAGGTGCCCAGCTGATGCCGTTGCTGCTGGTCCAGTGACTACACTTTGAGTAGCCAGGATAGTGTGCATGCGGTGCCCGCAATGCAATGTCTTGCTCATAATTAATGTTCCACCGGTTCCATGGTGGCTCAGGTGGTAAAGAATCTGCCTGCGATGCAGGAGACCTGGGTTCTGTCCCTGGGTTGGGACGATTCCCCTGGAGAAAGAAATGGCCACCCACTCTAGTATTCTTGCCTGGAGAGTCCTGTGGACAGAGAAGCCTGGAGGGCCATGGTCCACGGGGTTGCAAAGAGTCGGACACGACTGAGTGACTCACACAACAGTGGTAGATACAGTGAAGAAAATAATAAAAAGTCACCATCTCTGGAAATCCAGCCCAGGTGTTTGCTCCAACCCCCTGGCTTTCTCTGATGAAAGGACTTGCACCAGTTTATTATCAGGGACAGATTTTTTTTTTTCTCCCTGGAACGGACTTCTAAGAGAAATTGATCACCTAGATCCTCAGATAAGGACTCCGATTAGAACAAAGAACCATGTCTTCAGTCCTGCTGCGGAGGCAGCCATGTGTGAGCCAAGAAGAGCGGTCAGGCGGGGTCTCAGGCGCGGGCCGCGTCTGCAGCGCCCTCCTGTCTCAGGGGCCACAGGCTCCCAGCTCCCCGCCTGCCCGCCGCACAGGGGCAGCGGTGCCTTCCCCACAGGACTGTCGTGATGGCCGCAAAAGGCACGTGCCCGTTGTGGTCGCCCGCTCGGTGACGAGACCTTCAGCCCACACTGGGTAAAGTAGCTGAGTGACCAGCTGCTGACCGACACCGGCCGGAGCAAAAAAGGACCCACGTGATACTCACCGCCGACCTTTGAGGCAGACGCCGTGTTCACCGCCGCCAGCCCGCTCCGCAGATGCAAAAGGGCCGTCCTGCCTCTGGTCAGGCGGCTGGCGGTGGGCACAGCTGAGCTCACCTGCAGGCAGCCAGGCCTTCCTTCTGATGGCACCGCAGAGTAGACCCTGAATGCGTTTCCTCCCAGTCAGCTGGGTCTAATGCAGACCCTTACCAAAGCCCAGGGGCCGGAGCTGACTGTCCTTTCCTGGAGGCATTTCTGCAAGCAGCTCAGCCAGGTGGTTCTGGGAAGGGTGCTTGCTGGTGATCTGGCTGGAGCATGAGAAGCTAGAGAGGGAAACAGGCTTGGCTGGGCCTTCACGAGCAGCCATCTGAGCAGCCCCATCCCGGAGCCTGTGGGGACCCCATGTCTGTTGTGCAGCCGGACGTGGCTTTGTGGCTGTCAGCCTGGCTGAATCACGGGCCACCGCCTACACCTTCCTCATCCTGCATCCTGGTCCTGAGACTAGCCCTGGCTCTCCCAACCCCCTCTCACATAAATCCCTCCCTGGGGAGGGGGGCTTCGGTTCCTGGGCCAGGCACTGTGTGAGCACCAGTTTCATCCCGCCAGCAAGGGAGAGGCTGTGAGCCCCCAGTTTACTGATGGGGCTCAGACGGAGGGGCGTGTGCACTCACACGCGTGACCAACCCGGGTGGCTGAGCCCCGGTTCCACCCTCCTCCCGCTCTGCTGGCCACCGTGACCTTCCTTCCACACACCTCCAGGAGCCTGCGCCTTTGTGTCAGTGGGAAGAGCGGCACTGGGGGCACTCAGGAGATGGGGACCAGGGCCGGCCGGCCCCAGTCCTCCAGGCCGGAGCAGCTGATTCAGCGCGAGTCCACATCCATGCCCAGGGACTGGCTTGGCCATGCCCGGCTGGTCAGAGCTAATCCTGGGCTGCTGCCAGAACGACTGAGAACAGAGGCCCTTTTGCTGTTGAGGTTACCAGGCAGACAGGACACTAGCCTGGAGCCGTGGGGGCACCTTAGCCACCCCTCCACCCACCTGCCAGGGAAGCCACGCCCGAGGGAAGCGGAGCCAAGGCACAGAGAGAGACTGATTGCTGACCATATCCTCTAAGGCTCTGTAAGTGCCCATTTGCACTGCGCGCGACACAGCTCTCACATCCCCGAGTAGTCCCTGTTGTTCTTGAGCTGAAACGAGACCTTGCTGCAGCTTTCACTGACTGGTTTAGTCTTTCCAGTCCGAGGGGTGGCAGAAGGCTCTCAGGGCAAGCGGATCTGGTTTCATAACCCAATGCTGACATTTCCTTGTCAAATCGCGATGAAAACTGGAAATAGAGCCGTGCAGGAGGACGCTGTGGGCACGCAAGAGCTCCTGCCAGTGTGTGACCCCTGCCAGCCTGTCACATCGTCACTGTTGCCTTTGGTACCAGACTGAGGCCCCAGACAGCAGGGGCCTCGGGTTCCCCAGCGCCCAGCCGCAGTTGTTGGCACAGTGGGCCTGTGAGCTCAGTCACCTCGGTCATATCTGACTCTCTGCGACCCCATGGACCATAGACCACCAGGCTCCTCTGTCCATGGGGATTCTCTGGGCAAGAACACTGGAGCGGGTTTCCATGCCCTCCCCCAGGGGACCTTCCTGACCCAGGGATCGAGCCCACATCTCTTACATCTCCTGCATTGGCAGGTGGGTTCTTTACCACTAGCTCCACCTCAATAAATGCTTGTTCAGATAAATCTGAAGTACATTCTGACCCCCCCCAGCCCCCACAACGGACAGCTGCTTGGGGACAGCTGATCTATCACCTCAAGTCTTCTCTTCTCATCCCTGCCCACAGCATTATTTTTTTCACACAAAATATTTTCCTTCTGAAAAAGTACTAACTCAATTATTCAGTGAATATTTATCAGTTACAACCAAAGGAATGAAAATAAGATCCCATGGTATGAAAAACCCCTGCTGTTTAGGTTTCTAACACGATATTCAACTATTTTCCTTATTTGATGTTTTTCTCCAGAAACCGAACAAAGCCAATCTGCCCTGCAGTCTGGGAATGCGACCCCGTTCCCACAGCGTCTCTTCTGTCGTTGGGAGTGGTGTGGGCACATTTGGCAGTCGCCACGGGCTGCTGAGAGGGGGCGAGCAGGCAATGGGAGCAGCTGCTTGGCCCGCACGCGGCTCGAAGCCCCAGATTGCTGACGAGGTGCTGCAGACAAGAGACAGGCAGCTGTGGTTTGGGCGGAGGGCCCCCGAGCAGCCAAGCTCCGCTGGTGAGGCAGGGCCGGCTCGGCTGGCCGCCCTGCTGCAGTCAGCTCGCCCGGCGCACACGGCCTCCGTGCTAGAGCCGCGCGCACCCGCAGGCGCTGGGGGAAGGCCTCACCGTCCTCAGCCCTGCGGCAGCTCGTAGCTCTCCTCCAAGACACGACCCACCCAGCGGCCAGAACAGCCTCTGCCTGCATCAACTGCACCAGCGGAAGGCACGTTACCCTTAAGGGGCCAGAGACTAAGTATGAGAAACACCCAAAGGCTTAGGGGGCCAGGTGGCCTCTGTCCCAACCACCGTGCAGCTCTGCTGATGCAACCTGCGAGCGGCCACAGATGCCATGGAAACGAACGGGCGAGACTGGGTTCCAATAAAACTTTATTTTCAAAAAAGAGGCAACACCTGGACCTCAAGCTGTGGTCGGTGGCTCATCGGTGCCTCTGTTCAAAACCCTGTAACGGCTCCACATCCCCGCAGAGTCAAACCCAGCTCCTGACGTGGGTGGCAAGGAGCTGCAGGGCAGGTGGGTCCCCCAGCACCACACGAAGCACCTTCCGGCCTCAAGGCCTTTGCGCTGGCTGCTTCCTCGGCCTAGAGCACTCCCAGGCCCACCTCCCACTGTTATGTGACTCACCATTCCCGTTACTGAGGTCTCACAAAGACCATTCTTTCAGCCCTCCGAAGTGACCTCAGCTCCCTCCCTACTCGCTTTTTAAAATGTGTATTTATTGTTGGCCGTGCTGGGTCTCTGCTGCTGTGTGGGCTTTTCTCTAGCTTCAGCGCGTGGGCTGCTCACTGAGCAGGCTTCTCTTGTTGTGGAGCAGGGCTTCAGCAGCTGTGGCTTCTGGGTTCTGGAGCACAGGCTCAGTGGTTGTGCCGCATGGGCTGAGCTGCTTGGTGGCACATGGGATCTTCCCAGACTGGGGATCGAACCCGTGTCTCCTGCATGCGTAGGCAGATTCTTTACCACTGAGCCACCACGGAAGCCCCCTGCTAGCTCTTTATCGGAACACCTCGTCTTATTTTCTGCATAGCAGGCACCACCATCTGAATGAATCTCTTCTCTGTTTTAAATTAATTTTTATTTATCTGTTTATTTAATTTTTTGGCTGCACTTCATGGCTTGCAGGATGTTCCCTGACCAAAGACTGAGCTCAGGCTGTGGCTGAGCTCAGGCCCTGGGCCACTGGGCCGTCCGGGAACTCTGGGATGATCTCTTCCCTCTGTTCACCTTCCCGTAGTCCCTCTCCCGTAAGCTGCGGGAGGGGAGGGAATCCAGCGGGTCTGCGCACAGGGTTGGAGGGCAGCGCTCTGTGGAGAACAAAGGAGTGAGTGGATGGACAGGGAGCCCAGCAGCCTCCCAGGCCGCTTCTCCCACCCTCCCATTCCTGGACCCCACAGCCCTCTGCTGACCGAAGTCTTTCACAGTGACTATCTGATCGCCCCCTGCCACAGCTTGAAGCCCCTAGCGACCCCCATTGTTCAAAGTCCAAGCTCCTCTGCTGCCCGAGGCCCCGCCCAAGCGGACAGCTGCCTGCCTCTCCCTGCCCGACTCTCGTTCTGAAGACAGGCTGCCCTGGGGGTCCACGGACGTGATCCCAAAGGACACCATGTATCTGTGGAGGTGTTTTTGCATGATCAGAAAACAGGTTATGCTCCAGGAATTCACTTTGAACAAAAGGACAAGGCTATGAACACCTGATTCATGAGATGCCGGGAACCCATCCAGTTTCCTCCAGTCACCCGGCCCAGATCAGGCTCTCGCAGTGACGCACTCCAGGCAGAAGGAGAGAATGTGATCTCTTCAGACTGACGCCAAAGCCCGGTGGGGTTGGCAGTGGAGGCGGGTGGGGTGTGGAACGCACTGCTCTCAGCACTTGCTGTGGCCTGGCGGTGGAATGGGGACACAGAGTGGCAGCCTGGCGCTGTGCGCGCCTGTGTAGCTGTGTAGATGGCACAGTGTAGATGGCACAGTGTAGCCACACTGCATAGACCTTACTGTGTAGACCGTAACATGTAGACCTCACTGTGTAGACCGTACCATGTAGACCTCACCGTGTAGACCTCACCATGTTGGCCTCACCGTGTAGACCTCACCGTGTAGACTTCACTATGTAGACCGCACTGTGCTGACCACACTGTGTCCTCTGCTGCTTCACTCAACGACACTGGAGCGCAGAGACAAGGCCGTGGGGGCGGCCCTCACAGGTTGGGTATAGCATATGGCTTGTCTACACTGAGGTGAGAGACTAGAAAGCTGCTACTTGAGCGCTTCTTCTCCAATCGGCCTAGAGAGTAACACCAAAGTGGCTGGCAGTCGCACCGACTGGCTCACGGATGCTGCATAACATAGGCACTCGACGTGAGAAGACGACAAAGGCGCTTCCATTTCAGGCGTGCGCTGGGGAACGACCCTGGAGCATCTGCTCTTCTGAACTGACGCTCATCACGCAGTGTCAACAGAGCGCCCACTCTGGGGCGTTATTAAAGCCGGGCCGCTGTACGGGGCATCACGCCCGCCAGGCTTATGAGCGACTACTTCCCGTCTCTGACCTCCGCGCCTATTTGGTTCCCACTTGCTTTCACTTGACCTCTCCTGCCCTATCGTGAATTCTAATCTCCTGCCCCAAGCAGCTCCCCCTTTCCGACGGTCTCCAGATTTGGCCCGTCCTGACTCTGGGGTCCTGGCTCTCCTTCTCGGGCTTGGCCTCGCTTGCTCACCCCTCACTGCTGGTGGGTAAGCCGGGCCCCGAGCCCCCGGAGCAGGGAGGAGGCGGCAGGCAGCACCAATGGGACAGATGTGGTATCCCCACCCCGGGCGCCTGCACCTCTCCACAAGCGCCAGCCCTCCGTTACCCTCCTCCACCAGAGCACCCCAAGGCCAGGAAACACTGACTTCCTGGGTCTGTTCTTGTCGCTCTCTGACAACACTCTCAGAGAACACGAGCTGTCGAAAGGCTTGAGAGCGGCCCTGAAGCCATCTGTTTCCTGCAGGGTGCTGACGCCGGGTGTGAGCTCCGAGGCGGCTGTCAACATCCATTCTGCATCTCACTTGCTGGGACCAGCGCTGGAGCCTGCCACATAAGTTCATCACTTCCCCTTCTCACCGGCACAGGCTCCTGTGCTTGTTCTGCCTCTGGCCATTCATGCTCAGCAGATAACCGCGGCCACGGCCCCATGTGGAACACGGGCTGGGTTCCGAGCGAGCCAGATATAGCCTGTTATCGCTGCGGTTACAGTGTGTGGGCTCATTGAGAACTTTTGGGACACTTTATCAATGAGGGCCGCTGTGCCAGGAGCTCTGGCGTGGCTCATGTGAAGGAGCAGAGGTGCAGATGAAGGCTGTGGAGACAGCCGGCCTGCTTATCTGGCGTGCTTTCCCAGTGAGGTCAGACACCAGCGCCACGCCGTCTCCCCTGGTGGAAACAAACCACAGAAGGCCAGAGCCGGATGCCCAGGGAGGCTTCACGGAGGGAGGAGACCCAGCGTGAGGACAGGTCTTGTCCAAGGTCCTGCAGAGAGGTCAGGTCAGAGACTCGGGTCCACAGAAGAAGAGTCCTGCTGCCCTCTGCAAGCAGCGTCAGGCTTCCAAGGAGGAGCAGGAGGTTTGAGGGTGTCAATGCCTTGCTTTTCTGCCTTTAAAAACATAAAGAGGTCAGCAGGAAGTCAGGAGCGAGCTGTTTCTTTAGAACCCCACTCGAAGCAGGACTTTTCATTCCCATCAAGCGTCTGTATTTTAAAAATAATTTCATTCAGGACTTCCCTGGTGGTCCAGTAGTAAAGAACCCGTCTGCCAGTGCAGGGAACAGGGCTCTGACCACCAGTCCGGGAAGATCCCACACGCCTTGGAGCAACCAAGGCCGCAGGCCACAACCACCGCGCTTGCACGCTGGGGCCCATGCTCCGCGCAACAGAAGCCACCGCAATGAGAGCCTGGGCACCGCAACGAGGAGGAGCCTGGACACTCGGCAGCCAGAGAGAAGCCCGCGCGGCAACGGAGACCCAGCGCGGCCAAAGATGAATGAGTAAACAGATGCAGATCTCGTTTTTAAAAAGTAATAACTTCACTCGTTTTCAGGTTTTCTTGTGTACATATAAAAATAAAATGACTTTAAAAGAAGCACACTGAGAACTATTAAGTGACGATAGTTTTATGTCAATGGCACTGCATGATTCAAACGGAAAACTGGTTACTTCCTCTGATGTTCGTTTTTTTAAAAATCCAGTCCAATTCACTGATGTTCATTCAGCCAAAGGCGATATGTGTGACAGTATTGTGAAGGCTACTGTAAATTTAAAGTGCAACTCTAGAGAAAAAAATCATCTGTTTCTGAGGTGGTAACACGTGTAAAAATTTTATTGGTACATATAATCATGATCAGAGAAGGCACTGGCACCCCACTCCAGTACTCTTGCTTGGAAACTCCCATGGACGGAGGAGCCTGGTGGGCTGCAGTCCATGGGGTCGCTAAGAGTCGGACACGACTGAGCAACTTCCCTTTCACCTTCCAGTTTCATGCATTGGAGAAGGAAATGGCAGCCCACTCCAGTACTCTTGCCTGGAGAATCCCAGGGACGGAGGAGCCTGATAGCTGCCGTCTATGGGGTCGCACAGAGTCGGACATGACTGAAGTGATTCAGCAGCAGCAGCAGCAGCATAATCATGATAAAACAATGTTGTACTAAATAGAGTTGCATTGCAGGTGGATTCTTTACCAACTGAGCTACCAGTGAAGCCCTCTATTCTAATGAAAATTAATCGTGGTATACACAGACTTCATAGTTGTCTCCAAATAAGCTGTAATATTAACAATATCAAAGCTTGTATAGCCCCATACTTAGAGTAACTATGTTAGAGTATCTTCATGATAAATGGTGAAAACAAATACAAAAAATTCCCAGTTCACAACTCTAATGACTAGATGAGTTGCTCAAGTGTGTATCCGTGAGACCCATGGGGAAGGAAGACACCTATCCGTGCCCACTGGTCTATCTATAACTGCGTGCTGAGTGCACCCACCCATTCCTGCAACAGTCCTGCTCTGGGCAGAGGAGCTGTGGAGGTGAACCAGAAGTCCAGGGCCCACTCTCACAGAACACACGGGGATGGTGGGTAATAAGCAAATAAGAACAAAGAATGTAGAGAAAATAGAATTTCAGATGATGATAGGTACTTTGAAAAAAAATAATAAAGCAGATTAAAGGCACAAGTTCGGAGGACATGGGTTGTTCTTGATACAGGGTAGCCAAGGGAGGTACTGCAGAGAAGCTGACGTTTGAGCAGAAATCTTAAGAAATAAAGGAGCAAGCTTCGGGGGCACTGTGGGGAGTTGTGCAGGCAGGACAGAAACACTGCCAAGGGCCTGAGGCAGGAGTGAGCCTGAATACAGCGTGCAGAGGAGGCCCAAGCTGATAATGTTGATTTGGGGTTGCTGACCTACAGGAGGCCTTTAAAACCTTCTACGAGATACAACAAAACCTTCTAAAAGGAGATATGATGAAATGACCAAGGGAGTGAGTGTGGCTGGAGCAGAGGAGCTAGGGGAGAGAATGCCTCAAGGAGAGAGTCTAAGCCATGTCCGCTGCTGTGAAGTGGTCAGGAAAGAATGAGGGACCATCGGCCACAGGAGTCAGCGACTCGGAAGCCCCTGCTGGCCCTGGTGGACGGTCTCAGTGAAGTAACAGGTACAGAGGCCTGGCTCTGAGGTCAGGAGGAGCGGAGGTCCTCACCACCTGGAGACAGGATAGACTCTTGCTATCTAGGGTTAGCACTAGGGTACAGGGTCAAGACAGAGAACAGCTCTCAAAGTTCCTAGAAATATGGCTCCCCCCGCCCCCCGGATCCCACATCCCCATGGCCAGGAGAGAAGCCAGGCTCTAGCTCGGAGTGCTCCTAGCAAGGCCTCCTCACTCCCACCCAACCCTCAGAGCCTCCCCACTGCCACCCATCTGCTCTGGAGACAGTCAGGGCCCATCGCAACATTGCTGTGTGGTTGTCAAAAGAGAGATATTAATCATATGTATAATATACAGTAAAGGTACCAAGACAACTTACTGTAAGCACAAAATGGACAAAGTGTACTCTGAAAGAGAATAATGGAGGAAAATGATTATATTAGAAGTCTTGGAGAAAGCCTTTCTCAGGAAGTGGCTTTAAAGCTAAAATATAAGTAAGGATCCACCATGCAACAAATGGTGGGAAGACCACTGCAGTGGAAACGCATGTGCAAAGGCTCTGAGGTGAGATGCAGCATTGAAAGCTACAAAACTGGCGGAAGACTGGGAGGACGGGGCCTCTGGGAGGCTGGAGGGAGGCTGGGGCCAGGTTTTGCAGGGTCCTGCAGACTGTTAGAGAAGGCTTTGGGTTTTATTTTTCATTCCAAGTACAATGGGGAGCCACTCAATGAGCAAACCAGTATGTCCATCTAAGCACTCACTATTTTATGCTTGAAAAGAAAGGAAAACAGTCAGAAGCAAGACATGAAGCTTCCTTGAGGAAATGGGGACAGACAGGGCCTCTTCTACTCCTAATACTTGGTTCTCATATACTGGCCACTGTTTCAAAGTGCACACTGAATCTTTTTTTTTGTTTTTTTGCACACTGCATCTTGAAAGACAGCACTCCAGAGTGAAAATGGCAGAGTAGGGAACTATAAAATTTCATTATTCCACACAAGGAGCAAATAAACTGGCAAGAGAACCAAACGTATTGGAACTTGGGAAACTAATGAAAAGTTCACAGCAACCAGGAGAATGCTTAATCAAGGGAAAAAAACCCTCCAGAATCTTGATAATGGAGCCTTGTGGTGTTCTGACTTACCCTGACTCAGCAGTGGCCTTGAAAACAACAACCTACATTCCTGGTATAGTGTCTAGTATATAATGGAACAGAATAAATCTAATTCCCAAAAACTGTGGTTGTTCGCTTTGACCTGGCTTGTGGCTCCCTAAAGGACCGATTCTTTATTCCAGCTACCACTAAACTCTCCACGGACTGAGGCAGTTATCCACGGGGCATTTGTCAAAAACATTTAAAGGTAAATGGATTAACTGCTGCCACTTTAGGCAAAGGAATACTTGGGACGAACTAGAGACAAATCAAAAAGCCTAGGAGGAAAGACTACAGACGAGACATTTTAGGGAAGGGTTTTAAAAGCCGGGAATCTAGAAGGTCACCTGCCTGCCCAGGAACGGATGCAAGCTCAGGAGACAGCTGTCATTGTTGCTGTTCAGTCTCAAGTCATGTCCACCTCTTTGCCACCTCACAGACGGTAGCACAGCAGGCTTCCGTGTCTTTCACTATCTTCCGGAGTTTGCTCAAACTCACGGTCATTGAGTCGATAATGCCATCCAACCATCTCATCCTCTGTCACCCTTCTCCTCCTGCCCTCAATATTTCCCAGCATCAAGCTCTTTTCCAATGATTCAGCTCTGCACATCAGGTGGCCAAATTATTGGAGCTTCAGCATCAGCCCTTCCAATGAATATTCAGGGTTGATTTCCTTTAGGATTGACTGGTTGGATCTCCTTGCTGTCCAAGGGACTCTCAAGCATCTTCTTGAGCACCACATTTCAAAAAAGCATCAATTCTTCAGTGCTCAGCCTTCTTCATGGTCCAGCTCTCACATCCATACATGACTACTGGGAAAACCAGAGCTCTCACTATGCTGACCTTTGTTGGCAAAGTGATGTCTCTGCTTTTTAATAGGCTGTCAAGGTTGGCCACAGCTTTTCTTCCAAGGAGCAAGCGTCTTTTATTTTCATGGCTCTAGTCATTGTCTGTAGTGATTTTGTAGCCCAAGAATATAAAACCTGTCACTGTTTCCACTTTTCCCCCATCTGTTTGCCATGAAGGAATGGGACCAGATGCCGTGATCTTAGCTATTTGAGTGCTGAGTTTTAACTCAGCTTTTTCACTCTCCTCTTTCAGCCCACCTCTGGCTGACCCTGACGCCCCACAAGCAGGGGGCACAATTGTGAAAGTCTGGCTGAGGCCCGAGGGTGCCCACATGCACGGAGGCTATTTGCAGAAGCTGGGAGATTTTGCTGTTGTTATAAGCAAAGAATACAAATTTATATTTTTTGTCATGTAAGGCTATTGAAATCTGTCAAATCGTTAGCTGACCATTGTCTAACAGAACAGAGACTTCAGTGGCTGTATAAACAAGGAATCTAGACTTTACAAACTTAACTCAGAAAAGAGAGCCAAGCACACAAACAACAACAACAACAACAGCAACAGTAAACCCTAGAGAGGGAGGAGAATACGATTTCTAGAGTCGCCACATTATATTAAAAACGTCCAGTTTTCAGGACTTCTCTGGTGGCTCTACAGATGGTGACTGCAGCCATGAAATTAAAAGACGCTTACTCCTTGGAAGGAAAGTTATGACCAACCTAGATAGCATATTCAAAAGCAGAGACATTACTTTGCCAACAAAGGTCCGTCTAGTCAAGGCTATGGTTTTTCCTGTGGTCATGTATGGATGTGAGAGTTGGACTGTGAAGAAAGCTGAGCGCCGAAGAATTGATGCTTTTGAACTGTGGTGTTGGAGAAGACTCTTGAGAGTCCCTTGGACTGCAAGGAGATCCAACCAGTCCATCCTGAAGGAGATCAGCCCTGGGATTTCTTTGGAAGGAATGATGCTGAAGCTGAAACTCCAGTACTTTGGCCACCTCATGCGAAGAGTTGACTAATTGGAAAAGACTGTGATGCTGGAAGGGATTGGGGGCAGGAGGAGAAGGGGACGACAGAGGATGAGATGGCTGGATGGCATCGCTGACTCGATGGACGTGAGTCTGAGTGAACTCCGGGAGTTGGTGATGGACAGGGAGGCCTGGCGTGCTGTGATTCATGGGGTCGCAAAGAGTCGGACGCGACTGAGTGACTGATCTGATCTGGTGGCTCAGTGGTGAAGAATCCACCTGCTAATGCAGGGGACATGGGTTTGATTCCCAGTCCAGGAAGATCCCACATGCCACGGGACAACTAAGCCCGTGTGCCACAGTTACTGAAGCCTGCACGCCACGGAGCCCACGCTCCGCAACCAGAGGCCTGTGCATCACAGCTAGAGCCCAGCCCCTGCTCACTGCAACCAGAGAAGGCCCTCACACACAATCAGGACCCAGTGCAGCCATAAACGAACCAACCGATCTTTAAAATGTCCAGTTTTCAACAAAAAATTAGGTGCCATGCAAAGATGCAAGAAAGTATGCTTCATACACAGGAACAAAGAAATGAATAGAGATGTTCCGTCAGGAAGCCAAGACATTGAACTCACTTAAAAAAAGACTGTAAGTCAACTATTTAAAAATATGTTCAGAAAAACTAAAGGAAACACTGAGAATAATGTGTCAATAAATAGAAGCTATCAATACAGAGACAGAAGCTATATGAGAAACTAGAGAGAAATTCTGAAGTTGAAAAGTACAATAACTACAATGAAAATTTTATTAGAGAGATAAATAGCATGTTGGAGCAGGCAGAAGCAAGATTCAGCAAACTTAGAGATATAGGGTGATTGAATGAGATTACCTAGTCTGAGCAGCAGAAAAAAAAAAAAGAAAGAAAAATGAAGAGAGCCTAAGAGACTTACAGTACAGCATTAAGCCTACAAACATATGTATGTAAATCCCAGAAGGAAAGCAGAGAGAGAAAGGAGCAGAAAGAATATCTGAAATAATAACAGCCAAAAATGCTGCAGATTTGATGAAACATACAAATACATGTTTCACACACATCCAATATATGTTTCATAAACATCCAAGAATCTCAGTGAATCTCAAAATCCTCACTGAGACACACTGTAATCAAACTGTTGAAAGCCAAGGGCAGAATCCTAAAGGCAGCAGCAAGAGATGACTCAACACATACAAAATTCTAAATAAGATTAATTGCTAATTTCACTTCAGGAATCATGAAGGCCAGAAGGTAGTGGGAAGATGTATTCAAAGTGCTGAAAGAATAAAATGGTCAACCAAGATTTCTATACCCATGGGAACTACCCCTCAAAAATGAAAGAGAAGTTAAGACTTTCAGATAAACAGACAGAGAGTTTATTCCCTGTAGACCTACCCTACAAGAAATGTTAAAGGAGATCCTTCAGGCTAAGTGAAAGAACAATAAACGGTGACTTGAATCTGCAGAAGAAAAAAGAACAGCAGTAAAAGCAATCTCATAAGTAAATGTAAAAGTCAATTTTAAAGCATTTGTGCTTTAAAATTGCTGTAACTCCTCTTTATTTGCTGTATAATTTAAAACACAACTACATAAAACAACAATTTTAAATATATTAATGGGTGCACAGTGTATAAAGATGTAATTTGTGAGAATAACAATATCTACATGCTGTCTACAGAGACCTGCTTTGGATCCAAAGACACAAATAGGTTGAAAGTGAAAGGATGGAAAAAGATATTCCATGTAAATGGTAACGTAAAGAATCGGAGTGGCTATGCTGATATGGGCTTCCCTCGTAGCTCAGTTGGTAAAGAATCTGCCTGCAATGCAGGAGATTCAGTTTCGATTCCTGGGTCAGGAAGATCCCCTGGAGAAGGAAACGGCAACCCACTCCAGTATTCTTGCCTGGAGAATCCCATGGACGGAGGAGCCCATGGGGTTGCAAGAGTCAGAGACGACTCTTGCATGCGATGGACAGGGAGGCCTGGCGTGCTGCAATTCATGGGGTCGCAAAGAGTCGGACACAACTGAGCGACTGAACTGAACTGAACTGACCTGAAACCAGATACTGAAGCGGACAAAATAGACTTTAAGACATAAATTATAACAAGAGATAAAGACATTATATAATGATAAAAGAGTACTTTTGTTAGGTTGCACTCCAATCTTGTGGTCTATCACCCCTAGGCTGGCATCTTAAGTTTGCTTCTAGGAGGCTCTTCCAACGTTCTAGAGGGCCCACGGCAGCTTCTGGTGATGCCTTCCTGTGGAGATCAGTGGGTCCTGGATCCTGTGCCCATTCTCACACACCCTTTGTCATTAAGGGGGTCCCTTGGTGATGTGGGACTTCCCTGGTAGCTCAGTGGTAAAGAATCTGCCTGCAATGTGGGAGACCTGGGTTCAACCCCTGAGTCAGAAAGATCCCCTGGATAAGGAAATGGCAACCCACTCCAGTATTCTCGCCTGGAGAGTTCCATGGACAGAGGAGCCTGGTGGGCTACAGTCCACGGGGTCGCAGAGTCAGACACGACTGCGAGACTGCCACTTGCGCTTTCTTTGGTGGTGTGGGGCCTTGTGGAGATCGGGCAGACCCTCTGTGAGTGCTCAGAGGCTGGTGCTGGCTGCGGCCCTGCTGGCAGGAGAGGGGATGAGAAGCAGACGCTGGCTGCCCTGCCGGAAGCTGGCTCTGGATTCAATGTACCATAAAGGTCTGATGGGATGAGGGTGAGGAACCAACAGTGCATTTATCAGAAGAGAAGTTCTAACCCGTGAAAATCTTCCTGCCTGAGGTATCCTAGGCAAGGCAACGTTGGCACTTCGGGGAGGGGACCCCTGGAAAAATGAGATAGCTTTCCATTTCTATCAAAAAACCAAACTCCATTTGTGGTGCAACATGGTTAGCACCTGTGTCCACTCTCCATGGATTTTTTTAGATGCTCTCGAGGGTGAGCATCCTCACTGTGCAAGTCGGGGAACTGCTGCCTGCAAGGCTGAGTCACTGCCCCATGATCACAAGGCCAGGAGGAGGCGCAACCATGAACACGGCTGTTACGCTCCGTGACCCGTGCTGTGCCTTAACGAGGCTTGGGACACACACGGCAGGTCTGCCGCCGTCACCCACGCCCGTGCCCCTGGCAGACATTATTAATCAGTCACGGCTTCCTTTCCCTCTGAGTCTGCGCTCAGCTCTACCATCCTCTGCGAGGCAGCCACTCAAATCATAGTGGGCACTTGGGAGGAAAACTCCGCTGTGCTAGCGTCAGACACCACACTGCCTCTGTTTATCTGAACTGGCATCCCCCAAATCTACTTCCAGCCAACAGAAAGGCCCAGCTCAATCCAGAAGACTCCTCTAGGAGGGTGGCCACTTCTTTTCTGGGGCCAGATGAGGTGTGGTCAACTGAAGACACAGACAAGGGTCAGGAAACAGAAAGAAATGGGAGGAAATAAAGGGGGACGGTGAGGGTCCCAGCCCCACATCTGCCTCACTTCCAGGAGGAAACAAGCGACTTGGGCAATGAGACCCAGCGACTGAAACGGGCATGTGCTCTGGGCCAGGCCCAGCATAACGAGTCCTGGGACTTTGCGTGAAAATTGGGGAAGGAGGCAGGACGGCTAGGCCATGGAATGTCCCCTTGGTGCTGCTGCGGCCATCCAGCCAGCATGAAGGGTGGGCCAGGCTGAGAGCTGAGTCAGCAGAAGTGACGCGGAACCAAGGGATGGAGCTAGACAGTCTCCTGCCAATACGTCTCTGGCCCCTGGACACAGCCGTGTCTGGTCAGCTCTCCTGCTTCTGTCCATTTCCTGAGCCAGTTGGAGCTGTTTATTTGTCAACTGTCAGTGAAAACATTTTGGTTAAGATGATCTATTTGTCTTCCAAAGCTGTTCTTTGCCTCAATTATTGTTAGAAAATATGCCTTTATCTCCTGCATGGATGGAGCATCTCTCCTCTCGTCTTTGCCAGGATCACGACCCCTGCCTCCCTATGACTGCTGCACACCATCCTACATGCCCTTCCTGGGCTCCCTGCTCAGCGCCTCCAGCTTTATGACACAGCTGCCTCGTGAGCCTCTGTGCGTCTTTTGGAAAACCTCCTTCTTCTAAGACAGGAACTACTGTGCTTGTTACTCAATGTTCCCAGTGAAGAAACCGTGACACAAAATCCTCTGAGACCGCAGTGCCAGGAAAATATAGGTGCTATTATTATCCGCATTTTCGTATGGGGAACAGGGGCCCTGGGAGATTAAATTTCTTGCCCAAGATCACTCAGTCATTTCATGATGGGGCCAGGACTCATACCTAGGGTGTGTGGCTCCCGAGCTCGGTTCACGCTGAAGCGCCCTGTCCCCGGTCAGTAAGTGGCTGTGACGCTTGTCACTAACAATGACAATCGGGCGCTGCCACGCGATGGCCTGGTTGCTGGCCTTGCTCCATCTTCCCCCTACTCCAGTTTGCTTTATAGAAATAATCTACTGCTGGATAAGAGGTAAAGTAGCCACGTGAGCACCCGTACTCCAGAAGGGAGAAAGTCACCTGGGGTGGACACAGAGTTTCCTTGTTGTACAGCTATCTTTTTCAATATGATAAGCTTCAAAAAGCCAGTTTATCTGGGCATGTATTCAGAGAAAACCGTGATTCAAAAAGACACACGCACCCCAATTATCAGAGCAGCACTATTTATAATAGCTGAGACCCAGAAGCAAGTGAAATGTTCATCGAGAGTGGAATGGATAAAGAAGATGTGGTGTATATATATATATGTATGTATATACACAATGGAACATTACTCAGCCATAAGAAGAAGGAAATAATGCCATTTGCAGCAACATGGATGGACCTGGAGATTATCGTACTGAGGGAAGTAAGTCAGAGAAAGGCAAATGCCATACAATATTACTCATATGTATAATCTAACTTTTAAAAAATTATACAAATGAACTTATTTACAAAATAGAAATAGACTTACAGATATCAAAAACCTGCGTTTACCAAAGGGGAGAGGCAGGGGAGAGGGGTGAATTGGGAATCTGGGATTCACACACTCACACTGCTCTACACGAGAGACAACAGACAAGGTCCTAGTGTAGAGCACAGGGAGCTCTACTCAGTGTTGTATGATAGCCTGTGTGGGGAAAGTCTGGGAGAGGAGGAACACGCGCATGTGTGTGTGTGCTCAGTCACTCCAGTCGTGTCTGACTCTACAACCCCATGGACTGCAGCCCGCCAGGCTCCTCTGTCCATGGGATTCTTCAGGCAAGAGTGCCATGCCCACCTCCAGGGGATCTTCCCAACCCAGAGACGGGACCCGCGTCTCTCACGTGTTCTGCACGGACAGGCAGTTTCTTCACCACTAGGGCTGCCTGGGAAACCCGAACATGCGTGTACATGTAACACAGCGCAACCACATTGCTGTGTACCCGAGACTGACACAATGCTGGAAGTCAACCATACCTCAACAACAGTTTAAAACTTGCTTATTCAGTACAATAAAAGCTGGGCCAATCCGTCCATTATTACCTGGCGATCTCTGTTCCACCAGTCTTACGTGGGCATTAAAGGCGATATGAACTATGAACCTGGGAGTTAAGACATGTGGGTCCCAGGCCTAGCTCTGCCATCAACCATGCCCAGCTTCAGGCCACTTCCTTCCCCTCTGAACCTCACTTTCCACATCTGTAAGGTTGCACGTGTGTGTGTGTGTGTGTGGTCTAACTAGAGTCTGACATTTCCCAAAGGGTTTTCTAGTAGGCAGTTTTCAGAAGTTAAAAAAAAAAAATCCCCCTAGCCTTCCCCCTGCCCCGGTCCAGTAATTCTGGGGACGCCGGGCGGGACAGAGTTAGACAGCAATGTGTGTGCTGCTGGTCTTCTTGGGAGCTTCAGCTGCTCCTACACATTGTGACTCTCGGGCAGGAGGGCAGAGGACACAGCAGTTGCCAACCTTACTTGACAGAGGAAATGTTTCTGGCTACACTGTCTTATGGGGAAGTTGCTTTGTGAAACAGAATTTGGGAAAAATCAGATTAGGGGATGTGCAGGATCCCTTTCAACTCTGAGAGGTTTTCATTCAAAATTCACTGTTTTGGCATAGGGCTCTGTGATATGCTAAATGACATGCTGAAGCATGAAAGACGAGAAATAATTAGTAGTCAGCAACCTCAGATACGCAGATGACACCACCCTTATGGCAGAAAGTGAAGAGGAACTCAAAAGCCTCCTGATGAAAGTGAAAGTGGAGAGTGAAAAAGTTGGCTTAAAGCTCAACATTCAGAAAATGAAGATCATGGCATCTGGTCCCATCACTTCATGGGAAATAGATGGGGAAACAGTGGAAACAGTGGCTGACTTTATTTTTGGGGGGCTCCAAAATCACTGCAGATGGTGACTGCAGCCTTGAAATTAAAAGACGCTTACTCCTTGGAAGGAAAGTTATGACCAACCTAGATAGCATACTCAAAAGCAGAGACATTACTTGGCCAACAAAGGTTCATCTAGTCAAGGCTATGATTTTTCCTGTGGTCATGTATGGATGTGAGAGTTGGAATGTGAAGAAGGCTGAGCGCCGAAGAATTGATGCGTTTGAACTGTGGTGTTGGAGTAGACTCTTGAGAGTCCCTTGGACTGCAAGGAGATCCAACCAGTCCATTCTGAAGGAGATCAGCCCTGGGATTTCTTTGGAAGGAATGATGCTGAAGCTGAAACTCCAGTTCTTTGGCCACCTCATGCAAAGAGTTGACTCATTGGAAAAGACTCTGATGCTGGGAGGGATTGGGGGCAGGAGGAGAAGGGGACGACAGAGGATGAGATGGCTGGATGGCATCACTGACTCGACGTACGTAAGTCTGGGTGAACTCCAGGAGTTGGTGATGGACAGGGAGGCCTGGCGTGCTGTGATTCATGGGGTCGCAAAGAGTCGGAAACGACTGAGCGACTGAACTGAACTGAACTGAAAGTTTAGGTGGAGCTCAGTTGTAATTTATAGAATTCTAGTTGCTGAAAATGAGAGAGCCCAAGAGTGAATGGAGGGTTATGATCCAATAAACAAAACATTCAATGAACTTGGACCATGTCAGTCAACAGAGGGAACTATATTGTAAGCCAACCTTGCTACAAGTTTCCTCTTTGGAAACTTGAGAATATATAGGCTACCCTTTCTGCACTACCAGAGTCTGGGAATATAGAAAGTCACAAATTTGTGGCTTGAAGAAAGTGACTTAGAGACTCTGAGCTATAAAATCAAAGGACTTTGAACCATTTCAGAGAGGAAAAGCAACTGCCTGTTAGCACGCATGTTGTCTGCAGGGAAGCAAAAAAGCAAAATGAACCAACAAGCATCTTGCCGAACCTGCTTGGGGAAGAAATTAATTCTTCAGCAGCCCTGATTACTAATTATAAAAACACACAATGCAACTTACATTCTATGCAGGGAGCTTTCTTCACTGTCATATTTTACCGAGTATAAAAAATACACAAAGGAATGGACTTCATGGATTCATTCTTGACTGACGGCCTTTAAATCTGCTTTCACTCAAAACTGAACTCTCTCATCATGGTGTTTTCGAGACGCAGCGAGGTGTGGCGCAACAGGCCCGCCCTGGAGTCAGACATTGACTCAGGGAATATGCATCGGGTGGCCGCTCTGCGCCACGCACCAGGCATACAGCAGTGAATCCAAAGAGCCGGAAATGCCCATCCTGACACAGCTGCCATCCTGGCTCTGTGGCATCAGCTGTGTGAGCTTGGCCAAGTCACTCACTGTCTCTGAGCCATAGCTCGCTAGGGCACGGCCACAGGATTGCTGGGAAAGCTCTATGTCAGATTTTGCATGTGGAGTAGCAAGCCTAGGGCCTGGCACCTGAATGGCTTCTAAAGAGGGCAGTCAGATCGTGGCTCTTGCAGCCAGAGGGGGAGAAGGGAGCTCAGGTGGATGCGGGGAATCCTCACACCACCCCAGAGCCTCTGAAGAAAATGCAGAATGAGCTGGGGCACCTGCGAATGAAGACCTGCCTCCTCAAAGAAAGCCCCACTCGTGCCCCCTGCCTTTCCCCAGGTTTGCAACATGGACAGCTACCGGGCTGGTGACACTTTGACCCTGGGGCCCGGTCTGCTGGTCCACGTCCTCATACAGGGACCCAGCTTTCCTGCCAGAAGTTCAGCCCCCACAGCCCCTGCCCCGTGGATGCTCTTCAAAGTCACAGACAGACCTCTCGCAGCCTCAAAGCCAGGCATCCCTGCCAGCCCAAAGGCACCCGGGAGGTGGTCAGTGCAGGCCCATCCCACTCCACCCGAAGGCCATTCACCCTCCCGTCCTACCTGGCCAGCCACCATCCTGCCTCATGCCCTCGAGTTGCTCGCCTCCACCCCACTCCGAGCCGGGTTCTCCTCTGACGACTGAAGGGATCATCCCAACCGCCTTGCGGGTGCCGCCTGGCTCTGAGGCTCTACAAGGTTCTTCTCACAGGACATCTGGCAGAAATTGGGAATTAGTCAAAACTCAGTTTCCCTGATACTTCCACTTTCAGAGCTCAGTTTTTCCATCTGCAAAATTGGGGTTAATAATCCCTACTCTTCAATCAAGACTGTTGACACAGTGGAGAGAACATGAATGCTGAGTCAGACAGACTTGATCGTGAACACTGGCATCACCATTTGCGAGACAAGTCACTTCTGCTCTCTGGGAGCCTGTTTCTTCATCTGTGAAATAGGCATATGGCATCTACCTCGAAGAACTGTAGAGCTAAGTGAGGCAGATCATGCCTCATACCTGCACATGGTAGATGATCAGAGGAGATGCAGAGAACTGGCAGCTCCTGTTATTACTGTGGCTGTTATTTACTCTAAAATAAGTGCCTGATTAAAAGCTGACACCATCCCCAGCCTCCACCACCGTGCTCACCGTCTCTGGGTCTCAGAGGCTGGGGTGCCTTCTGTCTGTAATCAGAGATGGGGCTTCTATGGCTGAAAGCTACATCCAGAGGTATCCCAGAGGCTGCCTCGAGTCCCTTTTAGGCGGCACAGTCCACAGTCCAGGAAACACTCCTACTGAAAGGTGTGCCCTCAAGCACAGAGCGCCCTACTCACCCTCTCCTTCTGCAATCCTAGTTCTGGTTCATGCTTTGGAGCAGATATAAAGTCATCTTTCTTTGTGAGATTTGAACCTCAAATTTTTCTGTGATCTTACCCTTCACCACCCTTTGTCCCACATGTGGCTGCGGAGCTCAGACTGTCCGTTTTGAAGAGCATGGGACATGGAAAGGGACTAGAATTCCCAAATCTCGGGGTTAGAGGGGATGAATGGCATTGAGCTGAAACTCTCTTCTGGTGCTTGAACCTTCTCTGCTCCACCCTCTGCGGAGGGCTCCTATCCTTAGTTACCTCCAGTGATAGAGAACTCACTAAACACAGAGGTGGTCGTCTCATCACCCACCTGGTTGCCAGTTAGCTGCCTGGCTTGCTTGAAAAAATAAGTGCCACCCCATGGCGACAAAAAGCTTGTCATGGGTAAATCATCTGTGAAATTGTGGTTCCAAAGAATAACACTGTTTTCCTGTTCACCCCCCTCCCTAACTCTGAACTTTGTGGCCACTGAAAAGGAGATCAGACATTTTTCTCTAGAATGACAAGACTCTGTTAATGTGTCTCTTCCACGCACCCACTCGCCAGACATTCCCGCAAGGAATCTACTTTAGGTGCCCACAGAGAATGCATTCCAACTCTGAACATAATTAGCTGGCTTCCAGAAGGAGGAGGAGAGGCATTCATGGGCACAGATAAATCATGTCCTTGGCCAAATACCCTCTTCTATTTTCCAACAGGGGACCCAGGGAAATTTCAGAACACAACTCACGGGGGTAACAGTTTTCCTTGTGCGGCTCCAGAAACCCAGTTACAGAGAGGCGAAGGTCACCCAACAAATCAAGGGTGGAGGCATGCACCAAACCCCAGGAATCTGAGACCTCCCAGTGCAGTAATTGATCCTTTAAGATAAATGTTTGTCTTGCTGACCAGAGAGATTTATTGTGGTCTTTTCACAGGGATTCCTGAGGCTCAAAATTATAAACAGGGAAACAGGGCCGGGTAATAAATTGAGTGATTAATTGGTGGAGAACGCTTTCAAGGAGGGGAAAGATCAATGGGTTGAAGAAAAATCAAACATCTTTTAGGAAGTTTCCCCATTCTCTTACATTGTTTTAATTCTTCATGCTTGGTCTCTGCATTAAACATTTCTGAAGTGGGTTTTTATTTTGTTTCTTGGTTTTTGCTTTTTTCAGTTATTTTTTTCTGGTAAGGTCGTTTGATTGTATCTCCTGCTTAGATTATTTCTTAGGTTACACTGAACTTAACCTTTGCCCAGCGAGGCAGAACAGACTCTAGCTTATCTGAAGCAAACGGCACTGAGAAGCCGTGGAGTAATCAAAAACACGATCAGAATGGCTAAGATACAGCACGTTCTATTTCTTTCTGAGGAAAGGGGCACCGTGAGGGTGAGAGTTGAGGTCATGGGAGATGGGGCGCTGGGGGAGCCCTGGGGGAGTCCAAGGAGTGGGCCAGCTCGCAGCAGCAGGAGCTCCTTGGGGGCGGCCAAGTCCCAGCACTGCAGAGCAGCATGGGCTTTGGGGTGAGATGCTGGTTACCTTCCCAGCTCTGCCCTGAGCCTGCTGTGTGGCTTCAGCTAGCTGGGCAACCTCTCTGGGTCCTGGCTTTCTCAGCAGCTCTGGCTAATCAGGCTAGCTCCAAAGGGGTAAGGGCTGTGCCTGTCATAATCAGTGTTTCCTTAGTGCCTAGTGAGGAATAGGCACTCGATATGTTGTCTGCTAAACAGGTGAACGGAAAAGGGTCATTGTGAAGATTAAATGAGAGATTGTAAATAAAAGGGCTTCCCAGGTGGCGCTAGTGGTAAAGAACCTGTCAGCCAATGCAGGAGACGTAAGAGACATGGGTTTGATCCCTGGGTTGGGAAGATCCCCTGGAGGAGGGCATGGCAACCCGCTCCAGTATTCTTGCCTGGACAATCCCACGGACAGAGGAGCCTGGCGGGCTACAGCCCACGGGGTCGCAGAGAGTCGGACAGGACTGATGTGACTTAGCACACACGGCCTGCAACTACAAGCCTAGGAGAGTTCAGACGCTCTTTATCTTTAGACAGCAGTTCACACGTTGTCAGACTCCTGCCAGTGTCGGGGCTGGGAAAGGGTCTGCGGTTGCGTTGTAGAGCAGCGCCTCGCTCGTCCTCAGGTCAAGGGGACTGAGGTCTGGTGCCTATTCATTCACTTAACACACACAGGAGGTGCCTCTGAGCTGTTAGGCTCTGTGCTGGGGGTATATCAAGGCAGATACAGTCTCTGTGCTGACGCAGCTCACATCCGAGGGGAAAGAGACAGTAAACGAGTAGACGGGCGTGTGAACAAGGATAATTCTACATGCCCACGAAGTGCTATGAGGGTAGGAGTGCAGTGAAACAGTAGGGAGGGTCTGACTGACAGAGTGGTAGCTGGGCTGCACTGGACAGAGCGATCCACGGAGGAGGCCGGCAGGCTGGACTCGGAAGCCCGGGCGCTCCGATCACTGCTGCGTCCTTGCTCTATTCCATTTGTTCTCGCGGGTCTTTTCCTGAGGGGAGGGGATGTGACTTTTATTCTGATATAGTTTTAAACATACAGAAAAGTTCTGAAACAGCACAAGGAGCTCCCGTCTTCAGTCACCACCAGCTGTTCGTGTTTCGCCCTCTTCTCTCTCTTCTGTCTCTCTCTATATAGCACACATTACACACATATACACACTCACTCATGCACACTTTCTTCAGACCATTTGAGAGTAAATACTGTAATATCCTGCCCCATTACCCTACAATTTCTAAGATAAAAACATCTGCTTACACAACCGCAGTCCATATTTAAGTTCTGTCAGTTGCTTCTTTTAAAACGACATATGTTTTTCCAGGGCCGGGATCTCATACTGCACAGGGCCCTGATGTGTCTTTAGTCTCCTTCGGTCTGGAACAGTTCCCTGGCCATCCTTTGTCTCTTGACCTTGGCATTTTTTAAGCATGCAGGCTGGTTACTCTGTGACCTGTTGCTTTATTTGGATTTCCTGATGCTTCCTGAGGAAAGACTGCCATGGGAGGGACACTGCGCCCTCCTCAGCCCCTCGAAGCAGGAGGCGGGTGGTGCCGGGCTGTCCCAGGGTGGGCGATGCTAACTAAGATTGCCGGATGAAGGGGGTCGCTGCCAGGTTTCTCCACTAAAAAATTATACTGTCCACTTTGCGATTAATAAATCATGTGTGGGGAGGCACTTTTGGACTAGAAGCATCCTGTTCCTCAAATTTTCACCTTGAGTTTTAGCACTTGTGGGTGATTTTCTTACTCCATCTTTCCTTCTATGCTTATTAGCTGGCATTCGACTACAAGGAAGAGTTTTCCCTTCTCTTTCATATTTATACAACCATGTATTTCCTTTGTCGTATGTCCTCGGTCGTATCTGACTCTGCAACCCCACGAACTGCAGCATGCCAAGCTTCCCTGTCCTTCACTATCTCTTGGCGTTTGTCAAACTCATGTCCATTGAGTCATGATGCCATCCAACCATCTCACCCTGTTATTTCCTTACAGTACAACGAATTCATCGGCTTTGATTTTATCCAGCAGGTTACAACCCACTACTGCCAGAGCAGCCTTTCCTCCAAGCCTCTGGGTGTTAAATTCAGAAGTTGAGCTCTAGGTGCTGGGGGGCTCCCGCTCCCGGGGCGTTACCGCTCTTCGGGTCTCCCGGGGCGTTACCACTCTTCAGGTCTCCCGGGGCGCGGAGCTAGACAGCGTCTCCAACGGGAACGTGCAGGAGGCGCTGGGATGTTGGATGCAGCTTCCGGTTCAGCGGGTTGGGTTCACCAGCTTGTGTCAGATTTTGCTGTTCTAACAAGCCTGCAAGGGCTGCTGGCGCTGCTGGCCCGCGGGCCACCTCTCGAGCAGGAGCATGTGGGGCAGTGGTTCTCAGGCTTCGGCACGCACCAGGGCCTGGAGGGTTTGTCAAAATACATATTCCCAGGGTATACTGTTAAAGTTTCCAAGTCAGTAAGTTTAGGGTTGGGCTTCCCAGGTGATGCTACTATTTCTGATTTAGAACCACTGAACCAAGACACTGCTTTTGGAACGTGGTTATATTGGAATTTTTGCGGAATTTTTTTTTTACACCCCAGAGATGCTGATTTAATTGGTACAGAATGTGGCTTGGGCATTGAGAATGCTATGAGTTTCATAAGGGTTTCTATTGCTCAGCACAAGTTGAGATTATTCTAGAAAGAGGTAGGAGTAAAGGAAAAGGCCTTTGAGAGGGAGTGAGCTTGCCATTTTCGAGGGCCAGCAAGGAGGCCAGTGAGGAGGCCAGAAGGAAATGAGATCAGAGAGGTGGGCCAGGCTGGGGTGGGGAGGGGATGAGACAGGTTGGGCGTGCAAGGTTACTCTGGTGAGATGGGAAGCCACGGGAGGCTTTAGGCAAGGATGCTGTGACCTGAATGCCCTGACCATGAGCCTCACCGGCCAGTCCCGAGGCCAGCTCTCCTTATGCAGGTCCAGAGGCTTTCTACCCAAGTGCGTCTGGACTGTGATGAACCAAGGATGAAGCTCCACAGCCCTCTCTTGGTGCTCCCTACACTTTAAGTGCTGCCCATGGACTTTGTCTAGAACTAGTTTTTGAGGCTTCGAAATCCTGGGAAAGTAAGTTTAAGCATTATGTCAGGGGAGAAAAACGTTACAGGTAGGGGATGTCTCTAATTGTTGATAAAGACGTTCAGGAGGGCTTCGCTTTAAGAAACGCAGTGTGTGTGGCACAGTGTGAACATACCTAACATGGCTGAACCGTGCACTTAGAAGTGGTTAAAGATGGTAAATTTTACACTGGGTTTTTACAATTAAAAAAGAGATAATATCCACCATATATGTGAAAGACAAATCTACAAAGCTCTGAATTTTTGTTTTTTGTTCTTCAGGCAAACTATCATGGGTATTTCACTACCATTTGGAAAACTCTATTATACCATTAATAATAATAAAAAATTTAAGCCAAGGAGAAAAAAAATGTAAAAATTATGAATTGGGAAATGGATAAAGTTGGGCATAACCGCTCATTTTAACAAAAGGATTCCTTAGGTAAGGGACTTTGCACCAGCGTCCCTCTAGGGCTAAAACTAGGATTCACTTGACACACAGCCTGGCGGAAACATGACCAGTTGGGAGAGAGAGGCTGACCAGAGGCCTTCCGTGATGTCACTTCCAACAGAGCGATAATAACTTTGCGATTTCGCTTATCTGCTCCGTCCCCTCCAGGCCGGAGGGGACAATATGAGTGTGCTTGGATTGCACAGGATTCCTGGGACACCATCCACATTCTATTTTGATTCTGGCACTTGGTAACCTTTCTTCTAGGAAATGGAACAACCAAAAAAGCCACCCGTTGGTGATATTCAGTCGTCCTGAGGAAGCAAGGGCAGCGAGGCCACCCAAGGCAGACTGAGCAGAGGCAGGCGTGGCCCTGGGTCATTTTAACTCCGGGCCTGATGTTTGATGGTGGCCTGCAACCAGCTCTGCCAACCTGCCATGGAGATGACCTGTCCTCTCCTTCAGTTATTTGAGCCCTGGGTTTTTCCTGGGCAAGAGCTGACAGTGACGTCATCACCTCGTGATGCTGTTGGGTGACCTTGTTCAAAGAGCTGGTTCCACTCGTTTCCCCTGGATCCTAAAGTTGTATGAGAAAAACACCGCCTAGAGCCAAGGAGGGGGGGGGGCGGGTGTCGAAACTCTGCACAGGGGAAGCCCCCTGCCCTTCATCTGACTTCCAAATCCTCATCATGATTCACTTTTATCCAACCCACTTGCTAGCAGTCCTCAGCCTGGGAAAGTCTTAAAGGAAAAACCATGGCAGGTATCAATGTGATGATTACTTTTTAAATAATGTTGTAGTAGAGTCAGCCAGGTAGAAACTATAACCTCATAAAGAAGAGCTCTGATCCTTATTATAAGAGAAGTGTTTACAAGTGGTCTTTTGTACTCTGGACGAGTACAGAGGCCTGAAAGACAGTCAGGAGTCAGGGAGCACACGGCATAGAACCACTGGTTTAATTAGGAAAACAAGAGATACTCTGAGCTCCGACTGCAGGCCGGCCCTGAGCCAGATCCTGCGTGGACGTCGCTGAAGGCTCAGCCTCCTCGTGAGGTGAGCGCAGCTCCCACCCTCAGGTCAGGGAGGAGCAAACTGAGGCTCAGAGGCTGGGCCGCTAGGCAGTCGTGCTGGCAAACAAGGCCTCCGGGCTCCAAATCTCTCTTCGCGGAGCACACACTGCTGGCTTGCAAATACTATCACCGAGAGTTTTTTCAAGAACTCCAAGCCGAGGCTCTGTTAATCAGTAACAGAACGACCGCAGGCCTTCCCGCAACACACAGGGCTTAAGCTGAAAGGACAGTGCACAGCTGAAGGCCCCGAGGCCGCGAGGTGAAAACATCCCCTCAACGGTGGCAGCCTCCTGACTCAAACCCCTACGAGGGCGCCTCGCCCGCCCGCCGACTACAGACACGCACAGGACAGAGTGCTGACCCGAGGCATCCTGTCTGGGATGCGGCCGGGCCTACGATGGGTCTCGTTTTAACTCAGCAGTATGTGGGCACGCAGGCCATTTTACCCGACGACTTGCTCCCTGGGGCCTGAACAGCTCGCGATTTTCTTTCCTTCTTTGCTCCTGGTAGCGACAGATACTGTTAGGCTGGAGCTCCACACGCTGTCCGGGTTTAAGGAAATGAATGGCAGCCGTGGCTGGCCAATTCCAAAAGATGCTGGGTGCGAACCGAGGACCCGGCGGCAGAAAGGCACGGAGCGCAGCGCCACCTGCTGCCGACAGCGGAGGCGGCCGTGAGGCGAGCCCGGGGCCGGAAGCCGGGCGGAGCGCGAGCCCGGGCTGCGGCCCTCCTCGCCCCTCCCTCCAGGCGAGGCGCTGCGGCCGGAAGCTGGACGCCGGGACGCTTTCGCCGGAACTCGCACGCGAGAGCTGGCTGCCGACGCTGCTCCTCGCAGCCGACCCCGCCCCAGGGGGGGGACCCCCTCCCTCTGAGCAGGGTGGGCGCTTTGTGGAGGCGACGCCAGGGGCACAGCCCCGGGGCCGGCCTCACCTGCGGGTGTGAGATGCCCAGAGGGTGCAGTCACGGACTGGGGCCGCGCACGCGCCGGTTTTGCACGTTGGCCGCTCCCCTGCCCTCACCGGGGCACGGCGGGATAGCCGGGCTTACTGACCACCGAAACCACGCTGAGCCAGGATGCGTGGGGAGCCACCGACAAACACGTGCTGAGCACCAGGGAAAGCGGAGCGGAAAGGAGGAAGGGAGGAAAAAGAGTCGGCGTGCGACCAGGAGGGCCCGTGCAGACTCGTGACTAACGCCAGGGCCCCTGTGCGGCCTCGCTCCTTCTCCAGTCACTGGCCTCCCTGCAGACCCCTGACCGGGCTGAAACGGCTCCCGCCTGGGAGCTCGGCAGGGCTCCCAGGGCCCTGTACTCACGCCCCTTCCTGCTGCTCAGAAGACAGCTCAGACCAGACCCACTTCAGCCACCGTCTGCTCAGCCCCGCACCTCGCCCGCCTCCTCCTGCACAGCACCGGCACTGGGCAGTTTGTGCTCAGTCCTCCACGGACAAAGCCTGGCGCTGAGAACTCATTTGAGGATAAATTTTAATTGAGTTAAATTTTTTCACATTCATGGTCCTCCTGAAATCTATCTGGGGAGGAAAAAAAAAAAAAGTGGGGATAGTTGGAATAGAGTGATTGAGTGACCTGAGCAAACTGAATGGGCCTCCCAGGACTGCCTCCCCTTCAGGACATCCAAACCCAAGGTCCATGATGTGTCAGTGACATTCCAGGTTCTGTCCCGGCTTCTTACAGAAATACTTTCCAGCCCTTACAGGCTGACGTTAGGGTGTGAGTAACTGGCCCAACTGGTCTGTGGCACAGCTGGGATTTGAAGCCGGGTTTATCTGACTTGGGGCTTCCCTGGTGGCTCAGCAGTAGAGAATCCGCCTACTGCCTATCCTCCTAGTGCAGGAGCCGTGGGTTCAATCCCTGGGGTGGGAAGATCCCCTGGAGAAGGAAATGGCAACCCACTCCAGTATTCTTGCTTGGGAAATCCCATGGACAGAGGAACCTGGGGTCGCAAAAGAATCGGACACGACTTGGGGGCTCAACAACAATCAATGTCAGAAACTACAGTGGGGCATGCTACTTCCACATCCAGAAGACCTCTAGAAGCCATCAAGAAAATAAGAATCTACATGTTCCAGGTACTAAACTTGGCAATGGATCTAAAAATGAATTTAAAACACTTGGCTTCTTTATTTTCTTGGTGTTAGTTTTCTGTGTAAATTGGTAACTAGTGAGGAAAGGTCCGTCTAGTCAAGGCTATGGTTTTTCCAGTGGTCATGTATGGATGTGAGAGTTGGACTGTGAAGAAGGCTGAGCGCCGAGGAATTGATGCTTTTGAACTGTGGTGTTGGAGAAGACTCTTGAGAGTCCCTTGGACTGCAAGGAGATCCGCCCTGGGATTTCTTTGGAAGGAATGATGCTAAAGCTGAAACTCCAGTACTTTGGCCACCTCATGCGAAGAGTTGACTCATTGGAAAAGACTCTGATGCTGGGAGGGATTGGGGGCAGGAGGAGAAGGGGACGACAGAGGATGAGGTGGCTGGATGGCATCACTGACTCGATGGACGTGAGTCTGAGTGAACTCCAGGAGTTGATGATGGACAGGGAGGCCTGGCGTGCTGCGATTCATGGGGTCGCAAAGAGTCGGACACGACTGAGCGACTGAACTGAACTGAACTATCTACTGTGGTTCTCAGGTAAATGGCAATGGGCCAAGATGGCTAGAAGGGCAAGTGTCCACTTGTGGGCAGGACATCACAAGTGTCTGGAAAGCAGTACGCAAAGTTCACCTGTGAAGGAACCATTTGCCCTGAATGGATAAAGCAGTAGTGATAACACGCATATATGCATATGGTGGACTGTTATTCAGCCACGAGGAAAGAAGAAATTCTGCCATTTGCAACACAGACCTTGAGGGCATTATGCTAAGTGGAATAAGCCAGACACTGCATGTACCATATGTGAAATCTAAAAAAAAAGGAAAAGGTCAAACTCTTAGAAAAATGGTTTCTAGGTTTGGAGGATGGGGGAAACACAGACGGTAGAAAAGGAGTACAGACTTTCAGGTATGAGTAAAATCTGACAATTCAGTGTAAACCATGGTGACTAAGCTGACCACACTGAAGTCTGCTAAGAAAACAGAAAGTTCTCACCACACACGCACACACAAATGAACATGAGGTGATGGATGCATTCATAACCAGAAGGTAGGAATCCCTTCACAATGTATACATACGTCAAATCATTACAATGCCCACTTGAAATACCTCACAATTATATCAATTTCACTTCAATAAAGCTGAAAAAAAAAGTACCATTTACTCTTTCCAACGGTAGGACTGTCACTGGCTTTCTTTTGGTTTAACTGCTCAGTCATTCAGCAATTCCTGGGGACACGCTGTTGGCCAGGCCCTGGGCCCAGGGGTTGAGACGATGGTACCTGCTAACAAGAAGCCACTTGTTGGGTGGGACTCATTCTCACTCACATCATGCAAATAACCCGCCTTCCTCAGAGCTCCAAGGACCCCAATACTTACTCTCAGCCGAATACACTCATGTTGCAGGCCCCCCAGCTCAGCCCCCGAAGAGGGCTCCAGCCACTGTCACTGCTGCTGCTGAGTCGCTTCAGTCGTGTCTGACTCTGTGTGACCCCACAGACGGCAGCCCACCAGGCTCCCCCGTCCCTGAGATTCTCCAGGCAAGAACACTGGAGTGGGTTGCCATTTCCTTCTCCAGCCAGTCATGAAACATGTCTAAGCTGCATCCACACTGACCCCCCCCACCCCCCCGTCCCTGCCCCCCAGGGTACTCAAGGGCCTGTTACTAGATTCCAGAGCAGTGACTTCAAATCATAACATCTCTGCTATGAAGTGTGTTCCAAAAACTTTGCCACTAATAATCCATTAATAATCAAAGGCTCTATTTTTGTGTAAGTTAGGGGAGATGGCAAGTTATTCTTATATAACAGGCACTCTGTCTCCAGCTCCCACCCTCTTTCCCCTGGTTCCTTTGAGAGAAGTACCCCTCTCCTCACTCAGACCAGATTATCCCTAGGTGGATAATCTGACCCTTAGTTCTATGATGGGCACGTGGCTCAGGCCCAACCAGTGTGCTCAGTCACTCAGTCGTGTCCGACTCCTTGGCACTCCACGGACTGTAGCCCGCCAGGCTCCTCCATCCATGGGATTTTCCAGGCAAGAACACTGGAGTGGGCTGCCACCTTCCTCCAGGGGATCTTCCCGACTTTGGGATGGAAGCCGCATCTCCTACACTGGCGGGGAGATTCTCTGCCACTGAGTCACCTGGGAAGCCGTCCTCTAGGTTCCTCACTTTCAACACTGCTGCCGGAAGAGCTGCATCCTCTCACCTCCTTGCTTCTGCCCTTGTCCCTGTTGTTCAACACGTTAAAAACGACGTCTAATTGAGAAGCGTCCATCTCACATATACCATCTAACGTGTAATTTTGTAACCTCTGGGGCACTTTGCCTGATGAAGGTCGTATTTGTCATCCTTACATTCTCAGGGGCCTCAGGCTCTCTATCTGTGTAGCACCTGTAAACTTGATAAATCCTTTCTAGAAACTGATGGCCCTTCAGTTGGTTTTCCCCTCAGGAATCTTAAGTTTGGTCCAGCTACCCCGTCGGGTTTCCTCTCAGATCTCTGCGCTGAACGGTGGCAGTCCTCTGACTCCCTTTTCCCCCGATGCAAGAGCATAAAGGCCTCTACATATGGTGCATACGTGCCAACTCACTGCGACTGTGTCCGACTCTTTGTGACCCTCTGGCCTGCAGCCCCCCAGGCTCCTCTGTCCATGGGATCCTGCAGGCAAGAATACTGGAGCGGGTTGCACGCCCTCCTCCAGGGGATCTTCCCAACCCAGGGATGGAACCCGTCTCCTGTGGCTCCTGCACTGCAGGCAGATTCTTCGCTGCTGAGCCACCGGGGAAGCCCTTTACACATGTTATCTTTTCTCTTTTCCCTGCCCTTTTGCAAAACATTTGTAACTGTAAGATCGCATAATAGTTGAGTGAGCGATTCAGGGACCGTTGCTCTTCTGATCCTAACATATATTGGGTTCTCCTCGCCATGAAGGCTAGGCAGGGACCAGCACATGAGCCAGTCGAGAATGAAAGCTCAGCAGCTGGCAAGCAGCCGGCTATAATCCTGGATCTGCTACTGGGCAGGGTCTGCCCAAGAATGAAATCCACGAAGCTCACCAGAGCCGAGGGACACAAACATCACTGAGCCTCGGGAGCCTGCCAGGGCAACCCCCGGAATTTTCAGCGACTTTCCATCCAGTGCAGGTGAGCACTGCTCACAGCTGTCAACCGCTCGCCCAGTGGAACATTCCTCCCCTCCGACTGCAGGCTAAAACGTAGGTATGTATTACAGGCATTCCTCGCTGATCGTGTTTCACTTTATTGCCTTTTTTTTTTTTTAAACAAATTGAATGTTTGCGCAACCCTGCATTGTTTCCTGGAGCGTTTTTTCCAACAGCATTTGCTCACTTCATCTCTGTGTCACATTTTCATAATTCCTGCACTAGTTCAAACTTTTTCACTGTTATGGAAATCTGTGATCAGTGACACTTTTTATTGTGGGGGTCTGGAACCAAACCTGCAATAGTTCCACAATGTGCTTGCATCTGTCACAGAAGGATGTGTGAAAACAGCCTAGTTTGGGCAGATCTTTTAAAACCACTATTTAAAATGTATGAAAAATGCCTATTTGCAGCTGATGCTTTTAGTCTTACTTGGGAAGCTCAAGTTACTCAGGTTTCAATTGAGGCACGTGTCAGCTCAATGCCGAGTATGTACCCGCACGTTTTGTCTATCCATCCTTGTTTGTGGGGAACCACAAGTTGGGACCATAAGCCACCAACACGAGGATCCAGGTATGGCATCTGCTTGAGAGGCTCCCCCTTGAGTGATGTGATACCATGTCGCAGAAACTACCAGTCGCCAGCTCCGGTGACATTGGGCCGTCCAGCTGGCTGGAGCTCAGGGTGCCGTGCAGCCCTGGAAATCCAAGGCACGGCTCCAGGGCCCTCTGACTGCACCCTCTGAGGGCAGCATCCCTGCAGGCCTGGAGAAGCAGCCTGGCAGGACGCTGCTTGAATGGCCCCTACTGTGGCTTGGGCCCCAGCTCCAACCCTCCAGGCAGGCAGCCTGAGCTCCGTAAGGGCTTGCAAAACCCCCGTCTGGGGACATGCAGAGGATTATCCTGCAGGTACCCTTTTTTTAATATTTACTTGGCTGTGCCAGGTCTTGGTTGAGCACTCAGATCTCCAATCTTCGCTGTGGCGTGCAGGATCTTTAGTTGTGGGATGTGGGTCCAATTCCCTATCAGGGATCGAACCCACAACCCCTGCACTGAGATCGCAGTCCCAGCCACTGGACCACCAGGAAGTCCCTATCGCCTGTAACTTAGCAGCCAGGACTAAGCAGACGTTTGTATAGAGCAGCTGGGTTTTATGTGCGCACAACGGCAGCTGGGTCAGATGGTAAGGTCCATGGTTTTTAGAAACATAGTGTGTGCAGACCGTAGTCCTCACAGCCAAAACAGTTCTACGTAACCTATCAACTCTAGGAGAAAACACAGAAAGACAACCAAGAAAAGAATAGAGAAAGCATTCAAGAATTAAGCACAGAGACCAGAGGCCACAGGGAGAGAATCGGAGTGGCCATCACGCCAGCCTGTGGTGGACATCAGGAGCCAGGGCTGCCCGCACGCTCCCTCGGGAACTGCCTGGGACCCACGGGCAAGAACTGAGAGCTCACGGAGCTTCAGCTTCTCGTAACGTCCTGCAGGAGAGCTGCCACAGGGATGCCACAGAAGATGGGCACAAAATGCCTCTGCTCGGTGCACTCTGACAAGAGATGGCGATTATCACATGGACCAACAACAGCGGCTCCGAAACAAGTGTTCTGTTCAGGAAGGATGATCCAAAGGATCAAGCACTCGCCACCATCAGAAACACAGTCCCACTTCTTCAACAGTGAAGAGGCTGCTGTAAGCAGGTTCCCTCTTGGGACTCCCTGAAGCCTGGACCAAGTGTGCGGATGGCAGAAGGCTCTCTCCTGTCTTCTGACATAGATGAAGCCTCTGTCGGCTTGCCCACGCTTGTTTTCTCGTCTCCACTGACTTATAGGAACAGGCACAATAAAGAAAATGAAACCACTTTATACAATGTCTAACGAAAGCATCTTTCTCGCACGTGGCTTAAAACACTGCATGTTAGCACAGTGCGCTAGATAATGGATTAACCACCACTGAAGCCCGACCTTAGAAAATCAGGCCAGACAGAAGGAACAGCCCCGGGTGTCACTGTTCACCGCAGCGCTAGTGTTTCCGATGAGACGGCATCACCACCACCACACCCGCCCAGCCAGGTGGTTCTGGCTTGGGCGCTGGTCCCTGCGTGCTCACGGCATCCCATATGCGTAAGCCACCACCAGCACGGCGCTCACTGCCTTGCAGTCACTGCGCCTCAACAAGTGCCTTCCCGGAGGGTCCAGGGAGGGCCGCAGATCCACAAAACTGCAGTTCCCAGGACCCAACTTGGTGCTGCAAACACAGCAGACGCAGAACAAGTAGCCAAGTGAACAGAAGACGTGCTTCTTTTAAAGAATTCACAGGACAGGAGACCACGTTAAAAACCAAAGAGGAAATGACACGTTTAATTTAAAGGAAAAAAACCAGAAATTGTGCAAAAAACAGTGGAGCAAATCAATTCCTGAAAAAGCTCTGTATCTTGGTGACCACATTTATTGGAAAGGTTGGAGAAAAATAAAAATGCTGTTTAGCTGAAGAATTTGTGAGTTATCTACAAACCAACTTATTTCAGGAGTGGAAGAATTCTTGGTTATTTCTTAGTATCAAGATGTACATCGGTCTCTCCTGAATATCTTCCACATTCAAAGCGGCAATCACAGTACAGCCATCTTCCACACGGGATAAATTCTCCGTTTCAGCCAACTCTCAGTGGCGGGGCAACTAGCACAACACCGTCTCCCCGTACAAAGAGCATCGGAATATTCCGTTTTGTTGACTGGAAGAGGAAAAAAAAAACAAAACACAGAACCCATTTGTACAAATTTGTAGTAGTAGTATTCATTTTTTGAGATAGAAATTTGGAAAGAAAAACCCACAGATTCATCATAACACAAACAGATGGCTTTAAAACCCTGGTCACTTACCTTTGTGACACAAAGAACCATCTCCGGAGTGTTTCTTTTCCTGGAACACAGCCAGGGGAGGGGCTGCAGCCATCCAGGCAGCCCGTCCCCCCTCTTCCCAGCACACAGCTCAACATTCCTCACACTCCTGGGTTCTAACCAATGAGAAGTGAGCAGGAGTGACGGCTGACCCTAAGCCTCCCACAAAGGCCCCTCTGGGGTCTCCCCCCAACATGGACTCAGACTACGGAGAATGCTGGGGACGGCAGAGCCAGTAAGCCGGGGTCCCTGACTGAGCACGAGGAGGGCTGGTGCACCGAGCTAAAGCCTCACTGGAGACTGTGGGCACAAATAAAATCCTCCCCTGCTGCTTCACTGTGGCACTAATCCACTCAATATGGAATGGGTATCTTTTGTGTGAGTGAGCCTTAGGCAGTAAGGAAACAGACAAGGAAGGTCTGAAATCTTCTCATGCCTCAGTAAAACTGTTGCCTCAAGTGAAGTGAAGTGAAGTGGCTCAGCTGTGTCTCTTTGCGACCCCATGGACTGTAGCCTACTACCCTCCTCTGTCCATGGGATTTTTCAGGCAAGAGTACTGGAGTGGGTTGCTATTTCCTTCTCCAGAGGATCTTCATGACCCAGGGACTGAACCCAGGTCTCCCGCACTGTAGGCAGACGCTTTACCGTCTGAGCCACCAGGGCAGTCCCAAAGCTGCTGACTAGAAAGTAGCTAAAAAGTAGCCTAAAGACATCCCCAACCTAGGTTTTGGGGAAAAGGTTAGAAAAAGCCAAACATTGGTAGTGTTGCTGTTAATCTGATGCGCTGGGCAGGGCAGTGTAAGGAAGAGACGAGCTCAGGCGATAACTAGCAGGTTTTCAAGCAGCGATGATAAGAAACAGCATTCATAAGGTCAGAAAAGCCAACTGTTTTTAGACTCCAAACTGTGGACAAAAAACAAGAAAAACAGCGCCGAGGCACAAAGCAGCCCTGTCCATGTTCTCAGTTAAAGAAACTCAGCCCTGAGGGGAGATGAGATAAGGGTGCTGCCCTCCCATTCAAGTTTACATTAGCAGGTGACCCAGGGTAGCCAACATTACTTTGTAGAGGAGCCCACGTTAGAGGTGGGTAACTAGAGACACAAAGGCCTCTGCGAGTTTCACCGAGAGAAGGGTTTCGGGGTTACGGGCCCAGAGAGCAGGCTGGAAGGAAGCAGACGGGAAACACAAGAAGCCGTAAGTTCTAAAGAAACGGCACTCACGCAGGATGCGGTGACCGGCTGACAAAAGCCTGTGACAAACTGCACGCCCAGCAGACTTGAGTGCTTCTGTCAGCACTGCAGCCCCGTATTTCACAGTAACTGCAGACGACCGATAAAGAGCTCCATACAAAGAAAGAGTAAGTTTCTTTAGTATAAGTATGTCCCAAGTATCGCACAGGTCATACTTTCACTACTCACGCCTCCCAGGGGATCCGTCACTGAAGGACCAGGGACTGCTTAGGGTCCTCCCCTTTTCTGAAAGCGAGTGTTTATGGCGGCGGACATCCTGTCCCTGCTCTGCCACAGTGCAGGCGGGAGGGACAGTGACAACCCGTCCTTAGCTTACAGGAATCTGTACAGCTGACCCCATGTAGCTCTGACAGAGAGCTGCTTCTGTGCCAGGCAGAAAGTACTGGTAATAGCTAGGGTTCCAGAACTTATTTTAACATGTAAAAACTATGTTTTATGAGCTTCTTAGGTACTGGAACATAAAAAGAAAACCCTGAACAGTAAATTCAAGTAATACCTATAAATTTAGTACGTTAAATCAAGTATACCTGTCTGTCAGCCATGAATGGATCTAACTCTTTGTATCTCTCAGCGTTCTCAAGTTTTACTGTGCATAAGGTCACCTGTTTAACAGCTTTTAAGGCCGTTTTCTGGCTCCATGCCCAGAGATCCTCACTCCGTAGGCCAGGGTGGAGCCTGTGAACCTGCATTTCTAACAAGCTCTGCGTCTGCCCATATTTCAAAACTCCTGAGGAAATTAATCCTCCCAACAATCATCAAAGTGAGCTTAGCAGCGGAACCTTCCCAACTGTAGTCTTCAGATGAGACCCCAGACCCTGTGCAGCCTCGTGAGAGACCCTAACACAGAAGACCCAGCTGAGTCTGGACACCTGACCCCCAGAAACTGCAAGCTGATAAGTGGGTGTGCTTTTAAGACACTAAGGTTTGGGCTGACTTGTTATACAAAACTCTGAGATAAAGGGTCCAAATAAACAAGGAATTGAGAATGACGTCATTTTGAAGGTGAAGAACACCGGGAGTCTAGTTTTAGATGTACTGAGTTTAAGATAACATCCAAAGTGGGTATTTATGCAGTAAGAATATTAGAAAAGAGTGACGCTCAGAAAAGACACAGATTTATCCATAATCGTAATGGCCACCAACCACCACCCGCCGCCAGCTTCGCAAGCACCAAACGCCGTGCGTCTTGGAAGGCACGATTCCTGCACTGGCATTTTACTGAGCAGGTCCTCGAGGCTCAGAGAATTTCTAGAATTTGCCCAAGGTTACAAAACTAATCAGCAGCAGCCGGGATGTGAACAAAGATCTGTTCACCCAGAGCTCAGGCTTTCATGCTGTGCTGCCATCACAGGCTGCTGGCTTATAGCAGACGTGACTACCAATTAACACGAGAGAGGGAAAAACGCGCATTAAATCAAAAGAATCCATGTTCAGGAGGAAAAAGAGAACTAGCCAAGGAGTCAAGAGTGCCTGAAAAGAGGAGAGCCGGGATAAAGCAGAAGCACAAAACCAACAAAGGCTAACATCGGAGCACTTACTATGTGCCTGTCGCCGTCTGAAGGCTTTTCATGGAATCTCCCAATGAATCCTCAACGGTAGTATGAAATGAGTGGGTATTACCATCCCTATTTTACAGGCACGGAAACTCAGTCACAGACAAGTTGGGTAACTGATACAATTATAGAGCTGGTAAGCAACAGAGTCAAGACATGAATCCCGGCGGCCCTGTGGCCTGAGCCTACACAGGAAAGCACGATACTAGAGGAGGGTCAGAGACGGCTTCTCAGTACTTACAAGACTGAAGAATAAAATGTGCCAATATATGGAAGATCTGCGTAATTCAGTGAACTAATACTTTCCAAATGACCAGAGTTTGATGTAACAAAATTATGCATATATACAAGATCCATTCCAAGTGCAAGGTACCAATGAACCTACATATAACAAGAGTACGGAGGTTCACCGATGTAGTCTTAGATTCCACACTACAACTAACCTTTAAGAAACTACTGCTCGTTGAGTTTGGGTGTAGCATCAAAGGCAAGCATCCACAAAAACCCTCTGTCAATTCCAGTTAACCTATCCGTGTGATGTTCAACCATAGCGTAGCACAACAGATTAAATGCAGAGGAAAAGATGTAACTAAATGTTGTCTATTAAGTCAAGCATTTGCAAAACATAAAACAAAGACACTCCTCACTAAATGTTTCGTTTCAGAAAATATAGTTCGTATTCATAAGAATGTTACTTATGTCAACATGCGATAGATTTACTGTTTTTAATGAGTTGTTATTTTTTAATTTCTCAGTTTTAGTTTCCAACAAGTACTGATAGATAAATTCACATCAAACAAAACATCGTCCTGTATTAACGTTACACACAGCCATATCTCAGTGCATCCTGGCAAGCCAAACAGAAGTGACCAGCATTCCTGCCCACCAGTGAGGAAGTCACATCTGCAAAGGTGCTTCCTGCCCCACATATCCCAGGTAGGAAGTGGCCAAGCCAACACTGCAAACCCAGGTCTGTCCAACTCCAAAGCCTTTGCTTTTAATTGTTACACTCTACTGAGGCCATGAATAGGTATCAAAACATGAAAGGCTTTCCATAAGTAAGTATTAAGTTGCTGTATTCTGAGAACTGACATTTTGCACGTGTTGACTAGAACTGCATGACTTACTTTATATATCTCTTCATATGTTTCTTCATCAATTTCTATAGTTGTCACAGTCTCTTCCACATCTCCCAATATCATATTTAAATGCTGATCATAAGCCTGAAGTGGGAAGGTGAGGGACCAAGAAATTTAATAAGCAAATTAGGAAAAAATAAACAGGGCTTACAGTATGCAAATGGCTCAATTACAAGTAACACATAACATTAATACTTACACCACAAACTTTACATGCAAATAAAAAATAACTCTGCTGTACTAATATAATACACTGTTTCTTTGCAGACCATCTCCCACGGTTACTTAATTGACCTAACACAAATATAAAACTGTTTATGGTCAAAGATGAATTTACTCAAAATAATTGGAAGTTTTGTCTAGTAAAGGAAAACCACTTCTGTAACTGCTAAGACGACAGCACTGGTTTCCCAAAGGCACAAGACGCTTCCCTCAAACCTCCCTGCCCCAGACAGCGCCGCAGAGGAAGGGCGCGCAGCAGCGCCGGCACCTCTCACAGCCTCGCCCCAACCCACCGCTCGGCACAGTCAGCGCGCAGTGCAGCTCGGATACTCAGGGATGCCCTCAACCTACGCTCCAAAGCTCAGGCATCTGACCAAATGGTGAGCCTCCAGAGCGGGGGCACAGGGTCTTGTTTAGAACCCACTTCAGTTACTTCTAGTCAAGTGTTAAATGGTTCACCAGCTCACATCAAAATAAAAGCAGCCAATTAGCCACACAGGGAAGCGCCAGGCAAAGCACACCAACAAGAGCAAAGATCCACAGATGAGGCCCCAAAACAGAAGGCGGGGCGGGGCGGGGCCATTCAGTGCAGAGGAAGTGAGTCCACACAGGGGCTGAAGAAGCGGGGCGGGCGAGTCCACACAGGGGCTGAAAAAGCCTCCAGGAGTTAAGGCAACATGTCTGTCCGGGAGGGCCTGTCTATGTGCCACTGGCTCAGGTGAAAAAGCTCAGTTCTATTTTTCTCTGCAAAGCTGCCATTATTCCATGTCCTGGGGATCATCTTCCTTTCTGCAATTTAAGACTTAGGTCTTCACTTCCTTTCCAAGCACAGGAGGTTCTTTACCTTTAGGTTTCATATTAGGTAGAATCATGGTACTGAAGAGACAGTGAAGTCAGATGGCTTAGGTTCCTCGTCTGGCCCTCCTTTCTACTGGTTGTGTCACCTTAATCAAGTAACTTTACCTTTCTGAGCCTGAGCTTCTTCAAATGCAAAATGGGGATAATGAATATCTGCACTCACAAAGTTGTTATAGAGATTAAATGAGATATTACAGGCAAAACACTCAGAATAACAGCACCTGGTTTAGTGCTGGATAAAAACTAGCACTTTAGGGTAGAATGGCAATGATAAAAAGAACACACTCAGCAAAGAAATAAGTTACCAAGAAGAGACAAAACCTTTAATATACTCTCTTTATGAATAAATGGAACCATCTCAAAGGACCAATCCTACAGAAATATTTATATTTGCAGATATAAACAAAGGTCTACGTATAAAAATGCAGCATTACTTTTAGCAGCAAGAAATGGAAAATGATTTTGGTATCACTACTACCACGTAAAGAATTCTGCAAAGTCATTAGTGTATACAATGCAAATATATGCACACAGACACATGTTCATGTATGTAAATATAGAGAAAAGACCTGAAAGATTACAGACGTAATAGAAGGAATGGCTACTGGTAGAAGAAATAGCATTCTACTTTTACTCTACGTATGTCTGCGCTATCTAAAATTTTTCACAACAAAACACAAGTTAATATATATATATATGTCAGTAGTTTAAAGAACACTTAAATGAGAATGGAGAACAAGTAAATGTTATTGACAAAAAAATAGAAAGGAAAAAATTAAAGAAATGAAAGTGTTCTTTAATAAATACACCATTTCCATTAAGAGGAAAACATGTTAAAAATCTGAATAAAACACCATCGCATTTGGCCTTTAGAAATATGGGTGACTCTCCACGTCCTTCAGGTCAACAGTCAGCACACTCTTCCAGAGCAGACAGTTTCCACCTTTCAAAGGAGGAGGGAGAGGGAAACCATCTCAAGGGGACAGTTCACTCACATGTAGCCTGCCTCGGAGCTCTCTGTCGTTTCTCATCTTCACGTAGATGCGCTCGTCCAGGCTGAGCCGGATGAGATCCAAGGGCTCTTCCACAGTGTTGGTCGTTTGTTGCTGATGAAAGAAACAGGCTGAGTGGCGCTACAGGACTAGAGTGAAGGAGCGGGACCCCCGCGCCCTGTGTGTGGGCGGGCGAGCCGCTTAGCCCCCCTGCGCCCCACTCTCCTAATCTGCACAATGCATGTACCAACAGCGCCTACCTAACACCGCTGTTGTGAGGCTTGAAGGACCGTGTATGAAGGTGCAGAGCAGTGCCCAACACTAAGTGCTGGATTACGAAGAAGACAGAGAGGAGGTAGGACAAAATAACATGACTCTGTTCCCTCAAAATCCGAACTGTCTGACCCCATCTCAGGGTGGAGGGGAGTCACTCTCTCAGGGACTTCACCTTTATTTCAAGTTATCATTTAGTAGCCTGAAGACCATACACTTAATGACGACCACATACGAGAGAATGCTAAGTAGAGATCAATGTTTGAAGGAGGATTATGCATGCAGCTCAGGGCAGGCTGAGTTTAGGGCGCCATTTGGCCCGTAAGATGAATATATCAGTATTTAGCATGCAGTATAGAATAACGGGTGAAGGCACTGCCTGTGACTCTGGGCGTGTGGGCTCAACTCCTGATTCTGACACTTGGAAACTGGGATTAAACACAGTGCCATCTCTAATTCTCAGTTTCCGTATTTACAAATGACTGGTAAAGAATCCGCATGGCAATTCAGGAGACGCGGATTCGATCCCGGGGTCGGGAGGAACCCCTTGGAAGAGGAAAGGGCAACCCACTCCAGTGTTCTTGCCTGGGAAACTCCGTGGACAGAAGACCCTGGCGGGCTGCAGCCCGCGGGCTCGCAGGAGTCGGACACGACTTAGCAGCATCCTCCCTTCATGATTATTGCGAGGAGTAAAAAAGGGCCAACGTATTAACTTGATGTATTTTAAATAGTATCTGGCAAACAGAAATACACTCAAGAGAAAGGAAGTGGCGAGAGTGAGGAATAATTAGTTTTCAGCGGGTTTCGAAGAGTAAAACATCTCAAGGCCCGACGTAAAATTCGGAGGGGGCGCGGTTAGCCAAAAGGCAGATTTGAGGCCGTGAAGACCCAGAAAGAGGCGGCACAACTGGCCACCTTCCTGTGAGACTGGAAAACGCAACCCTGGTAGGCAAACCCGCGCAGAACCAGGCCCGGGAACAAGTAAGCAGCTTCGGAGCTGGCGCTTCAGAAGACACTCACCTGGTCCACGTCGTCCGCCATCTTTCAAACCCTGCGCTCTTTCCCGCCTCTCGCGAGAATACGAGACCCCCCCCTTCCCCCACCCCGGCCTCAGGTCTCTGGAAACGCGAGAACGCAACGCACCGGAAGTAGAAAGGAATCGGTCTTGCGGCTTCTCGCTTCCGGCAGCTGGCATTGGTACTCCGGGGCTGGGGCGGAGTGGGGTGTGGCCTATGTGGGGGGGCGGGGCCAGCTGGCGGGCAGCGTCCGGCGCCGGCGCGGTGCGTCCCTTCCCAGGCGAGTCTTGCCTGGGCAGAGATGGCTCGGAAACGCGCGGCTGGCCGGGGTTCCCGCGGCCAGAAGGCCAAGGGCGAAACCAAAGCCCGGCGCAAGGAGGAGGAGGCGGGTGAGAGCAAGGCCTAGCGGGGCTTGGCGGGGAGAGGCTGGAGGAGGGCAGGAGGCAGGCCGGGCGCGGGGAGGGCAAGGCCGGCCTCCCGCGGGTGCAGGTAGGCAATCCTGCGTCCACCTGCGCGGAGGAGACCGCGTCCCGGTGACCGCGGGAGGCAGGCGTTGTGCGCCCGCCCCGGGCCACCCCGACGTCGCTGCGCCTTTGCCCTCCGTGCAGGATGCGCACTGAGCGGTCCCGCCGATCCTGGCCGGACCGCGAGCTCCCCTGCGCAGTCTCTTCCTGCGCCCTGCTGCCCGCAGGGTCAAGTCCGGTCTCCTGGCAGATGGAGAGGGCGAATAGGCAAAAGGCATTCGTTTTGTGCCCCCACGAGACCAGCGGACCCGTACTTAAGAGTGCGGGAGTGTGCTGATCTCCTGAACAGTAGTTGTTCAGTCGCTACGTCCTGCCCGACACTTTGCGACCCCACGGCCTGCAGCACGCCAGGCTTCCTTAACGGTACCTTCAGCTAAATCCCACCCTAGACCCCCAGATTTCGGATCCCAGCCGACTTCTCCACGTGCATATCGAATAGGTTTCTTTTATTTGTCCTGGGCAAACTAAACCTGCCCCTTCCCCACTTATCCCCCCCTCATTGATCACTTGTTAGAACAAACCCCTCTTCTTTACACTGCACACCTCCAGTCCTTCAGCAAGCTCTGTCAGTTCCACCTCAGAACCCTGTCTCAGACCTCTCCACTTCTCTTTATTTTCCTGGCCACACCCCCTGCCCACGCCACCTCCACTTTCCAGTTGGACCACTGCTGTCGTCTGTTTGCTAACCCTAGGGTTAGGGTTAGAGTTCTCCATGCGGCAGCAAGTGATCTTAAGAAAAAATAAATGAGATATTGCCACGCTCCTACTTCAAACGCTCTGGCTTCCACTGCTCTTGGCATAAAATCTAGATTCCTTACACGGCCTACAAGACCCTACATGATTTCGCTGCTGCTCTCTCCTCTCCCAGACATTCTCCTTTTTGGCCTCCTTTTGGTTCCTCAGGCACCCCGCGTTATTTCTCACTTGAGCCTTTGCCTTTAATGTTCCTTCTCCCGCGAAGAATGTTCTTCGCGGCTTTTGCCACGGCTGCCTTCTTTTCCTGCAGGTCTCAACCCAGGCACTCCTTGAGTGTCTTGCCTAAGGTGGTCTTTCCCGGGTACACCTCATCACAGAGGATCTTGGGGATGTATTTGCTTCCTTTTTGACCTGTCTTAACCAGATAAGCTTATGAAAACATGTCTGTCTTTTTGCTGTATCTCATCTTGTCCTCTCCACTTCTCTGCGTATACTATAGTGTAAATAACTGTATAATGCATGCAGTAGAAGGAATTTCTGGGGTACCTCATACACCTGAGTAGACGATTGGGCCGAATCACTAGTAAGGCCCCCTATGACACTAGATTGAGGAATTCTGTGATTCTGCAGGGTGGCTGTGAGTTTTCAGTGAGATGGCACATCAGGCTCTGGGCCTGGTCTGGGTGAGGTGATCAGATGGGCTAACCTATCACTTAGCCCACGCGTAGGCACCGGGGGTGCTCAAGCCTCATTCGCACTCCACGAGCCAGTGGCGCTGTAGAAAGTTTCCAAGGCAGCTTCCGGGAAGAGCTGTGGTCTTTGCTGTGGTTTTGGCTGCAGCTGAAATTGATTTGGTGACTCGTCTTTGGTGACTCGTCTTTGGTGACTGGTCAGCCCAGCGTAGTGTATAACAGCACCACAGTGCATGCAAATAAAGCTGACGCTTGGCTGCTTTCAACAGCCAACTCTTTGGCTTCCCATTATAGTTTTGTTTCTATTAGGGCCCCTGTAGTTTCTACATATTCGATCTCAACATTACCTCGTCAATTTACTCCTTCATCATTAGCTCCTTCAGCAGATACTTACTGAGCACCTGGCTATTTTCAGACCCAGTTATTGGCACTGGAAGGGTAGCAGTCAATAGGACAGGCAAGGTTCTGCTCTCATGATGCTTGTGATCTTTGGGGAAGGGGAGGTCAGACAAACAAGTTAAAAAGCAAATTCCCATGGTGCCAGGAGCCATGAAGAAGGCAGAGTAGGTCTCTGTAATAAAACTGGCATGGGCACAGGGAAGACGCAGCAGAGTCAGAATCAGTGGCCAAGAAGTCCTGTCCGAGGACACGGTGCTTTCAGCCAATTACTGACTTTAATGAGGGGCCTTTTGTAGGATGTGGGCAGAGGAATCAGTAAGTTTAAAACTCTTAGAAAGGAATGTTTTAGAATTGAGGTGAGAGAAATAACTGGGACCCTTAGGTTGGAGACTAGACTAAGGAGTTTGTATTTTATTCTTACTGCTGTGAGGTGCTGCTGGCAGTTCTAAGCAGGTGGGGTTTTTTGGTTGTTGTTAAATTAGTAGCTGGCCGAGCAAGCCCAGTGGTTAATTCCTGCCCTGCTGAAATAACCAGGTTATATAACAGTGTAGTACAGTCAGCCCTCCACAGGTTGCACATCTGTGGATTCAAGCAAAGTTCAATCCGAGGTTAGTTAAATCCACAGATTTGGAACCAGGGCATCCAGAAGGACGGCTGACTGTAGTAGACAGCTCTAGATCTTGGAGAGTCTTGGAAAATGGCCTCTTTTTAAATTATAGTTGAGTTATTATAGCATTAGTTCAGATGTACAACAATGATTGGATATTGGATTATATTCCATATAAGGGCTCCCCTGGTGGCTCAAACAGTAAAGAGTTCGCCTGCAATGCAGGAGACCTGGGTTCAATCCCTGGGTCAGGAAAATCCCCTGGAGAATGCAATGGCCACCCACTCCAGTATTCGTGCTTGGAGAATTCTATGGACAGAGAAGCCTGGCGGGCTACAAGTCCATGGCTCACAAATCGGACCTGACTGAGTGGCTAATACTTTCACACTTAATACTCCATATAAAGCTGTTACACAGTAGTGGCCACATCCCTGTGTTATACATTACAGCCTTGTAATTTACTGACTGTATGCCTGCCACTTGGTGCCTCTTAATCCTCTTCCCCTATCTTGCCTCTCCCCTACCCCTTTCCTCACTGGTGGCCACTAATTTGTTTTCTGTATCTGTGAGTCTGTCTTTGTTTTATTTGTTCATTTATTTTTTAGATTCTGTATACAAGGGAAAACATGGTGTTTCTTTCTCTATTTCACCAAGCATAATATCCTCCATGTTGTTGCAAATGGCAACATTTCTTTTTTATGACTGATACTTCTGATTCCTTTAGATGGTAGGTTAGGTTGTTGGAGACTTCTCCTGTTTCTGGAGGTGGGACTGCATTGCTCTAAGCTTCCCTCTTAAAACTGCTTTCGCTGTGTCCTGTAGATTTTGTAAACTTGTGTTTTTATTTTCGCCGTCCTACAGCATTTCCTGATTTGTTCTACGGTATCGTGAGTCATCGTTGGCTGGTTGCTTTTTGTAGCATCCTGTTTAGTCTCGTGGGTTTGTGCTTCATTTTTCTCCTGTAATTGATTTCTGGTTTCATACTGTTGTCATTGGAAAAGATACTTAATACCTTTTCAGTCTTGAATTTGTTGGGACTCATTTTGTGGCTAGCATGCAGTCGATTGATCCTGGAAAAGGTGCACATCACTTGAAAAGACTTGAAAAGACTGTGTGTTCTGCTGTTTTGGACACAGTGTCTTGAAGTTATCTATTAAGTTCATCTGGTCCAATGTGTCATTTAAGGTCACCGTTAACCTTATTGATTTTTCTTTCTGAATGATCTGTCCATTGACGTAAGTGGGGTGTTGAAGTCGCCTACAGTTATTGTATTGCTGTCAACTTCTCCCTTTATTTTTGTTAATATTTTCTGCATATATTCAGATGCTCCTGTGTTAGGTGCATATATGTTTATCAGTGATATCATTTTCTTGTTTTGACCCCTTTATCATTATATAATGTCTTTGTCTATTATTATAGACTTTGTTTTATGGTCTATCTTGCCTGATAACGATTGTTGCTGTCTGAGCTATATTTTAGCTTCCATTTGCATGGAATATCTAGATAATAGCCTCCTTGATACCCTGGCGCACACACAAAACACACAAAGAATTTAGGAAAAAAACGTTACCACATGTCTACCGTCCAGAAACCACCGCCCCTAAACAATACTATGTTTCTTTCTAGTCTGTGTCGTTTTGTGTAGTAGGAACTATGCAAACAACTGCACCCTTAGCATTGCATCGCGTATCTTTTTCCGTTGTCTTAAAAGATGACCAAATTATATCACTGTGTGACTGTACCCTAATTAATTAATCATTTAATTAATGTCCATTTAATGGATGGGCGTCCAGATTTTTAAAATTTTGGATACTTTGACTAATGATACTATAAACTTTCTTTTGATTCACAGTTTGTTCCCTTGTTCTCACTTTTAACTTCTCTATTCCTCTATTCAAAACACAGAAATGCACACCTCTGCCTTTTAACCAACCAAGTAAGTTTAGAGAGGAAGAAACAGTACTTCTGAAGCAACTTCCCACCTGCATGTTTAGACTAGTAAAGTATTTAGCATCTTATTAACAGAGGGCTAAAAACCATTGTAAGATCTAGAAATCCTGGTTTTCAGTATGCCCTACCAAATTGTCAGGTCATAAATAAACTTTTGGCCTTGAAATAAGAAATCTGAAGAAACAGAACTGAATCAGTGATTTTAGCCAGCATTAAAACAAACGCTGCTAAATAAGGTGAAATTTATTAAAATTTAGTTGTTTCTTTTTTAGCTCAAAAGGGAGAGTCTTTTTCTTCCATGCAAAATTGTATTCTTGGGGACTAAAAATATGTATCCAGGGAGTCAGTAGTTCAAACCATAAATGAAAGGAATGAATTAATTTGATACTTTAGGTTAATATCACAGCTCCTTTTGGAACCTCAAAAAAGGTTAGAGTATTTTTGTTTTGCAATATTAACTGAAGCAGAGTTGTGCAGAGGAAAAAAGATGATTTATTTCAGATTTAAGAGAATTTGCCTGACTATAATAGAAAAATATTTTCCCCTGTTGTATTAATATATTATAACATATGTAATATAGTTATATGTTAAGAGACCATACCCTACCCTAGTTGAATTAAAACGAATACTGTATGGATTTTTTATATTTCCTTTTAACAACATGTTATTATTTTATTTATTAATTATTAATAATGGTTAGTTATTAAAGTTGTTTTTCAATTACTGCTAACTTATTCCAACCTTAAGGCTGCTGAGGGGCTTCCCAGGTGGAGCTAGTGGTAAAGAACCCACCTGCCAATGCAGGAGACATAAGAGACACAGGTTCAATTTCTGGTTCAAAAGATCCCCTGGAGGAGGACATGGCAACCTACTCCAGTATTCTTGCTTGGAAAACGCCATGGACAGAGGAGCCTGGCAAGCTATAGTCCATGGGGTTGCACAGAGTTGGACACGACTGAAATGACTTATACACACAAGCTTGTGTGAGTGACATTTGGGTTAGATTGGATAGATTTCATAAAGTATGTGTTTTGAGTAGCGTTTGGTTTTAAAAGACAGCAGAAGCTTAGATTAGGGGAAATCATTGTTGTTCAGTTGCTCAGTCGTGTCTGACTCTTTGCGGCCCCATAGACTGCAGCACACCAGGCTTCCCTGTCCTTCACACTCAGACATGTGTATAAACTTGAAGCTTTGCACTTAGTAGGAGTGGATTATCCCTAAAATAATTAGTCTCAGCAGGAAGTAACGAGCAAGGTGTTAACTAATGGACTGATGTGTTTTCCTTGCTGGACATTAGGTAAAATTTAAGGTTTGCAGTTTAGGTTTTATGGGTCATATGCTGCTGTCTCTATAGCCTTAGGAGGTAGAACAGAGTAACTGATGAAGGAAGCGTGTAGTATGCAGACCAGCTGGAGGTGGAAGGGGCCGAACGCTGCTTGTTGACCAAACATGGGATGTTGATGGGCATCTGGAGAGAGGTTACCAGGGAGGACTTCTGTGACCCTGCCCACGAACCTGCAATGTCTCCGCTTTTCCTATGTCCCTCCTCTCGTGTTCCGTGTGGTCATCTAGATGTCTTCGAAGATGAGAAACCGCTAAAGAAGAGCCCTCCCACAAAAGTTTCCCGAGGAAAGAGGAAGAGAGGCTGTGGTGATGCTGGGGGCTCAGCAGACGGTCCAGTGAGAAGGAAGGCGGCCAAGGTTTCAGTGAAATCTGAAGAGCCCCAGGTTATAAAGGATGAAGCCCTCAGCGATGGGGAAGATTTCAGGTGAGACGGCGGAAAATGTCTTGACCGGGTCCATCAGGGAAGTATGACTAAGGAAACCTGCTCTTGTTGCTCGTCTCTGGGGTCTGTGGAAAAGGTGGGATCTTTAAACACATCTAGGTAGCGCTCGGGCCGCTGGTAAGACTGGAAGAGTCGTGGTGACTATGTAGGTCACCTCCCAGCCTCTGCAGGTGAGGACCACAGCTTGCAGAGAGTGCGTTACTCGTGGCTGCACAGCTAGATGGTGGCAGGAGCCAGGATGAGATGCAGGTCTTCAGCTCCTGGCCCGGTGCTGTTTCTACCACACAGACATTAGGTACTTGAGGCGTTTCCCCGACATCCCAGCCACGTCCTGTCCTGCTCCCCTCGGGTTCGCGCTGCTCCTGCCCAGCTGGACGCCCCCCTTCACTCGACACGTGCTCACGGTCTGCCTGCAGCCTGGAAGCGTTCTGCCACTTTGACGATGCAGAACAGAACTCACCTGCCCCTCAGCCCCCTCTCCTCCTCTGGCTTCTTGCTGCATCTCTGAAGAGTGTAACTCACCTGCCTTGTGTTACACTTGCTTGTGTCCAAGCCACACACCCCTGTGAGCTCTCAGACGTCCATTATACTTACTTGTGTCTCCATCATACCCTCCTGTGAGTGCACAGACGGCTGTTACACTTGCTGGTGTCCAAGCCACACACCCCTGTGAACTCTCAGATGGCCAGAACCACGCCGGCTCATCTCTGTATGCCCCTTGGCACCTAGGGCAGGGCCTCTTACAGTGACTGAGCGTATTGATAATGTGGTGAACCATGCATGTAAACCTCGTGATCACTTGATCATCTGCCTCTGGGGAATGCTGGGGGAGGGGGTGGGGGGTGCAGGGAGGAGGACCAACAGAGAGGCCGCAGTTCCCGCTTTACGTCAAAGACAAGCCCTCTCTCAGTGTCGGCTCTCCCGGCATCCCCCAGTCCTGGCTGGGAGGTAGCCCAGGACAGGGCAGCTGTGGGAAGGAGCACGGGGGCACGTGGACTCACCACCGTCATTCGCCTCTTCTTCCCTAAGACTCTTCCTTGCAATGCCACTGAGCTTCCCGCTTCCCGCTTCCCGCTCCCACCTGCTGGATTCTTTCTGCAGAGAAGTCCACATACAGATCAGCCAGGACACTGCCAGGGAGAGCCCAGCTCCCCTTTTTGCCTCTAGGCTGGGAAGTGACATTTCTCCCACATTTACTCTTAAGGGGATATTTTTGTTTCTGTGCTTTTGAAAGGAAGCAGCAGGCTAAAAAGGGAATGTCTTGTCTTTTTAGAGCTGCAGTCTGAAGCTTGTTAATTTAAGTATTTGTGCTAAAATCTTGGGTAATATTCTCACTGGACACCATGTGTCAAATCGTACAAAAACTAAAAGTAACCTGGGGCTCTAAAGATGTTTTATGTGTGAATTTGTAGAAATATTAATATGTTGCGTGTGAGCAAGCACTGAGTCCTGAGCTAGTGTGTAGCCAGCTGCGCGTCTGCGGAGTTCTGTGCCTCTGCTCCAGCCGTCCGTATTCCTCATGACACACCCCCATGTACCTAGGAGTTAAATTCTGCCAGCCTCAGTCGCCTTTCAATTTACCTCTCAGAGGCGGCGAGGGGCAGCGAGTGTAATCCTTCCCTCTTTCTTGCTGGCGTCTGGCTGCACACGTGTGCACGGGCATCATGGCTTCTCCTTCTGGGACCTGCATTCTCTTCGTGGTCTCGTCTCCCTTTCCCGTCTGTTTGCAGACAGCTGTTTCCCTTCACACGGCCTCAGGGTGCGGGTTCATCACGCTCCTCCTGTTTCCGAAGACACATCTAGTATTAGACCCCTGATCAGAGCCCATCCTGCTGGGAACCCGAGGCCCAGGATAATGCAGGGCGTGAGGCTCAGAGCTCCCAAACCATCTTCAACTAACGGCAGCAGATTCACAGTAAACAGAAGGAGCCTTGAAAGCTTAGCTTCCCCACAGCACCGGGACATGCGAGCTTTCTTCACCTTCCTCTGTGATCTCTGCACAGGGGCTTGCCGAGCGCCCGCAGGAAGGGCCAGCCCCCGGAGAGAGAGGCCGCTGCGGACAAAGGCAGCTGCAAGGGGGACGACGAGGAAGACAGTGAGGAGGACTGGGAAGAAGTAGAAGGTAAATTACGCCCTCTGCTCCCAGAACGGTTCATCCTGTTTGCCTGCTTGGTTCTGTTCGGGGTCATGTCACGGCAGCCCTGTCCTTTTCTTGGAAAACGAGGAAGACAAAGATAAGGTCGCAGTAGGGACTTGCTTTTGGTGTAAGGAACAGTTCACGACCAGGTCACCCCAGAGGGTCGTGCCTTCTCTTCCTCCAGAGGCACTCAGTGAGAGAGACGCGTGTTCACGCCTGCCTCGGGTCCAGCTTTGCCCCTCGTGCAGCGGTGTGCGTGAGCGCGTGTGTGCGTGAGCGCGTCCAGCGGTGCGAGCTGAGCTTGCTCTCCGGGACGGTCAGTGAGCCCTGCGCAGCCCCTGTGAGCCGGGTGGCTGTGGGAGAGCGTGACGGGCCTGGCGCATCCCATACTCGGCGTAAACAGCGGCCAGGCTCACCGTCCTTGAGCCCTTCTGCCTGGCAGGGCTTTTCCTTTTGAAAGTGTTCAAACCTACAAAGAAATGGAGCCTGGAGTCCAGGCTCTCTTCGCCTCGACGCCCTGACTGGACTGTTGTGCCGTAGGGACCGTGTCTCTCTTTCTGTAACTCTGCTGGTGGGACTACGCGAAAGTAAGTCACAGACATCCTGACTCTTCATGAGTAAATACTTCAGCGTTTATCTCCTGAGAGTAAAGCATTGTCCCACCTGATGAATACTGTCATCACCTAATTAAGGCCCTGATTACTGTGAGATGATCCATTATAGCTGCCTTTTTTTCTTGTTTCCACCCCGCCCACGCCCAGTGCAGGATCTAATCAAGGTATTTGGTTTCTCTAATCTAGAGCAGAGACTCCACCCACCACCTTTTTTTACTGCACAGCACAGGATCTTAGTCCCCTGCCCAGGGACTGAACCTGTGCCCCCTGCATGGGAGTGAGGAGCTCTAACCACTGGGCCACCAGGGAAGCTCCCCACCCTCTGCCCCCGCCCCCCGCCTCACTGTTTTGCTTTTCATTGTTCTTTAGTCATTAAGTCCTGTCCGACTCTTTGTGACCCCATGGACAGCAGCTCGCCAGGGTCTCCTGTCCTCGAGTATCTCCTGGAGTTTGCTCCAATTCATAGCACTGTCTTTTTTTTTTTTTTTTTAATTTTGGCAGAGTCCTGGCCTCTTGTTCTGTAGAATGTCTCATGTTCTGGTTTATAATCATGGTTAGCTTGTTTGAATGCCCTCCTGCCTGTGCTATGAACCGTGAGTCCAAAGACCTGGTTGCCTTTAGAGTAAACGTTCTTTGGCAGGAATACTGCCGATGATAATGCTCCGTATTATCACCGAGCTCTGTGCCTCGTAACGCATCCACTAAGAGGCACCTGGCGTTGGGTGGTCCTGCGGGCGATGCTAAGCTCGACCGTGTCTGTGGCCCTGCCTGGCTGTACCAGTGTAAAGGCTCATTTTCCTTCTAAGTCTGTGAAGATCCTGTGCACCAGTCCCTTTCTACTTAATGGTGTCGGTGTGATCTTGACTGAATCAAAATTATTATAGTGAGCATTGCAAGGTGGCAATGTTTTGATTGTCACTTCACGTATAGTTATTAGCTGACTGATCTGTAAAGCAGAGGTCTCCCTTTTAAGGACTGTTTTTATTTAGTCATTTCTTTCAGGTATCACTGTGGACGTAAAAATTCAACTACGTCAGCAGTTATCCTCTTTAGCCTTTTGACCTTCAGATTGCCCCCACATTTGGCGAGCAGGAGCCCCTTTAAGCAGCTGCGCTGTGGTGTCTAACGTGGCCTCAGTAGTTTCTGAGAATGTTTTTGTTCTCTGGCACAACAGATATATGGACGTTCCAGGGTCTCCCTGCGGCAGAGCTGGAATCGGCCCTGTTCATTTTAGTAGGAGCTGGCACACAGGAACCAGGGTCTCAACACTGCGTGTGGTCACTGCTTCCAGATCCAGAGCCGCTTTGAAAGGCTTAAGTAATGAAGTTCACTGTTACATTCAGTTCAGCAGAGTTAAGTTCGACTGGTGACCGACTCCAGTGCTCTTGCCTGGAAAATCCCACGGACGGAGGAGCCTGGTGGGCTGCAGTCCATGGGGTGGCAGAGAGTCAGACACGACTGAGCGGCTTCACTTTCACTTTTCACTTTCCTGCTCTGGAGAAGGAAGTGGCAACCCACTCCAGTGTTCTTGCCTGGAGAATCCCAGGGACGGCGGAGCCTGGTGGGCTGCCGTCTGTGGGGTCACAAAAGAGTCGGACACGCCTGACGCGCCTTAGCAGCAGCAGCAGTGTTTACAAGCAGCGTAGCGGAGAAGGAGATGAAACAGATGCATGCCTCGCCATGCACGCATTTACAGTCGAGTGTGAAGTCATACCTCTACAAAGTGAGCTGTGCGGAGCTTTACTGTAGTAATACGGAGAGCAGGACATGGCTCCCACGCCCCGGCTCCACGGCCCCAGGGTCTGTGTCTGACTCACCCCCCGCCCCTGTGTCTGTGGATCTTCCCCCAGGGCTGTTGCTTTGGGCGCTCATGCAGGTTAGTGAGACACCTGGACGTGCGCGCTCAGGGCCTCTCCTAGGAACTCGGAGCAGGGGTCTCTACAGTTTCCTGCCTCGCTTCCTCCAGCCCAGCAGAACCTCGTTGTTGTTCAGTACACTGCCTCTTATAACAATAATTGTTATCATTGATCTAAAAAATTACTGTTGCTAGAAGTTAGTGAGCCCGTGCCGGGTGACGTGGGGGAAAGCGCAGCCTTCTCTGCATCTGCTCTGCCCGTGAAGCCAGTGGAGATAGAGATTGAGACACCGGAGCAGGTGAAGGCCAGAGAAAGAAGGTACGATCAAGCACTTGCTTCTAGGTTTCCGTCACGTCTCACCATCGGCAGCCGCACCCCAGGAAAGCTTTTGGAAAGCACATAGGAGACGCGGGCTGAGTGTCCAGGTTGTCAGGAGCCTTAGGCGAGAGAGCCCTGGGCTCACCTCGAGGACTTGAAGGCGAAACCTTTGTGTCCAGGCGAGCGCAGACGTGCCAAGGGCCGTGCAGGGCGCCTGTTACCGTACTGACGCTTAGGACAGCGTGTGAGTGAGGGCTGAGGAGCGTTTCAGCTGTGAGTGGAGGAGCCCCGACCTGTGTCTGTCAGGCTGACCGGACACCCCAGCTCGTGTCCTGCGGCGTTGCTGCAGGGCCTGTGGCAGTGCCCCCCGTGGTTGGGGGCCTCCCCCGCTCCTTCCGGGGTGTCCGGTCCCTCTGCAGCCCCTGGTGGCCTGGCTGTATGCAGTGCATCTCCTGGTGGTTAACTGGTCCTGAGTCTCCCACGTGATAGGCACTTTATCAGGCGTCAAGGAGGTAGATAAAAGAAGTTGTTCAAGAGGTTTTCTTAAAAGGGCTTGGGACAGAGACGAGAGGGATCTTACAGCAGAGTAGCATTGCACAAAGAAGCGACGTATGCTGACTGAACGCCAAGGCAGTGGCCCCAGGAAGTAGGCAGTCGGGGGGTGGTCAGAAGAGAGGTCATGGGGCAGCCGCCCTGGAGGCCTGGCAGGTGCGGGTCAGGGGAGGGAATGACCTGGGCCGGGGTTTGCGGGCGAGGAGGCGCAGGACCGGCCAGCGGCAGGTCTGCTGGGTAGCACGGCCTGAATCATTGCCCCCGAAAGGTGTTGGCGGGGACGGGCGAGTGGGGTCAGGCTTCCCCCTCCACTTCAGGATTGTTCAATGTGCGTTGCAGTGAAAAGATCAAAATGGAGTTTGAGACATATCTTCGGAGGATGATGAAACGTTTCAGTAAGGAGGTTCACGAGGACACGCACAAGGTAAGGAAGGGCGGGCGGCGGGCGGGCGGATGGGCCGCTCCAACGAGGGGACGGGCAGGCGGGCGGACAGACGGGCCTGCTCCGACGTGGCGGACGGACGGATGGGTGGATGGCGGACGGGCCGCTCCAACGAGGGGGCGGGCAGGCGGGCGGACAGATGGGCCTGCTCTGACGTGGCGGACGGACGGATGGGTGGATGGTGGATGGGCCGCTCCAACGAGGGGGTGGTGTGTGGGGCACTGGCGCTCCGTCAGCCACGCCTCCGGCTCTCCTGAAGTGAGGTGGGGTGATAAGGGGGTGACAGTGACCTCTGCCCGGGAGGGCGCGTGAGGCGTCAGCTCAGCACTCCGCTCAGCCGATCGGTAACACTGGGTCCAGCCTCAGCTGAAGGCGCGGCGGCTCCTGACTTCAGCTGGCACTTACTGGACACACACTGAGGCCTTGAGAGGAGCCTGGCCTTGTGGGGAGAGAGACTTGCACAGAGCTTGTCTCCTACCGTCCAAGACTTTCTGTCTCACAGACGAAACAGGAGAGACCTCAGAACAAGGAGACCCAGGACGCAGAGCGAGGGGAGATCAGTGCGGGCCCCAGCAGCTGAGGAAGGCCTCGTTTAAGAGAGGGGTCGGGGCGGGTCAGGGGAGGACGGCGCGGGGAGAGGCCATGCTGACGGTCCTTTAGACCCCAGGCTTCCTAACGTTTCATCAGCAGATCCTTCAGGATGCACCTCCAAAAGACAAGACCTCTTAGAGAAAGGACGTTTGTATTTTGCAGCTTTGAGATTTGATTGTCTCTCTGAGGGAAGAAGCATCTAGAGAGAAGAGGGGGGTGAAAGACAGAGCCTTGGGAAACGGCAGTGCTAGGAGTTCTACGTTTTTGTATATAGAAATGACGGCAGGTATTTCCTGTCCTCAAAACGTCACTGAATTTGGCAGCCAAACTCCCTCTAGTTTTCAGGCTTCCCATTTCCCTCTTCTCAGGTTCATCTGCTGTGTCTCCTGGCAAACGGCTTCTACCGAAACAGCATCTGCAACCAGCCAGACCTGCAAGCCATTGGCCTCTCCATCATCCCAACGCGCTTCACCAAAGTGCCACCCCGAGATGTGGACGTCTCCTACCTGTCCAACCTGGTGAAATGGTAGGGCCCTGCGGCCTGTCCTGCAGAGCGTAGGGCAGGATTTGGGTCTCAGAGGCTGGGTGCAAGTCAGTCCCACAGACCCTGCTCGAGGGGAAGGTCTGGGCTGGGTCTTCAGGAGTTGGCCAGACAGGCCGGGAAGAGGAGCACGGGGAGGGGGACTCCTGAGCCCCTCTTGAGGCTCCCCACTGTGAGTTCTGGCCGTAGGAGGACAAGGTTTCTCTTTGCCCTGGCCTCTCACACAGAGAAGTACCTGGTTTCTCTCCAGGTTCATCGGAACGTTTACAGTGAATGCAGAACTCTCGACCAACGAGCAGGACGGCCTGCAGACGACGCTGGAGCGGAGATTTGCTATTTACTCGGCAAGAGACAACGAGGAGCTGGTCCACGTGAGTGACGCCCCTGGCAGCATGTTCTGTAGGTCTGTGAGCCAACGACAGTGGCGGTCACGTGCCACGCACCATTCAGGCTGTTTTACAAACACTTCCTTGCTCAGTTCTCATAAGATAAAAACAGGTACCAGAGCTCAGAGAAGCGGAATCACGTCCTTAGGGCCAGTCAGTCTAAGCACTGGAGTCAGGACTGGGGCCAGCCTGAGCGCTGAGAGCTGCCCCTCTCCCGCCTCCACTCGGCGTCCTGGAGTAAAGCACTTAGTTCGTGGTGAGGTGCCCTACAGTTGTGTACAGTATTCGAAGTGGTGTCTAAAAGTCCCAAGGAGGGACTTCCCTGGTGGTCCAGTGGCTAGGACTGCATGCTCCCAGTGAAGGGGGCTTGGGTTCGAACCCTGGTCTGGGAACTAGATCCCAGATGCCACAAGTAAGACCCAGTGCAGCCATAATAAATAAACATTTAAAAAAAAAAAAAAAAAAAGGCGTAATGTTGGCTGCAGAAGTCCTTCAGGGGGCTTTCCTTACCATCCACATCGGGCAGTGATCTGGCAGACGGCTGTGCGGCGAGGAGGTTCTGTCCAGGAGCCATGGCAAAGAGCTTCTGTGCACATAGGCTTTGTCACACGCTCAGAATCCCCTCAGGTAGAGCTCCGTCTCAGCGAAACACGTAGAAACGTGGTTTTATCCTCGAAGGTTCCTGGCAGTGCCTATACTTGTGTTGGAGCCTCAGATTCTGTTTAGGGAAAGAGACAGACATTTTGTTATCTTTGGAGACCATATGACCAGCATCTTTACTTTCTCTTCTGATGTGGCTTGAAAACATGAGTATCTGGCCAGGAATTGTGCTGTTTAACCAGCAGCCAGAGGAGAACAGTGGTATTTCAGTATCATCCTCCCAGACTCTGTTCCTGTGTATCTCTGTACACCTTTTCTTCCTGAAGTTTTACTAAGCAAAAACAATAGTTGTTTTCTTTTGTTTTTTTGAGAAAAAGAAGTGAGCAGTTCCATTCACAGTGCTGTACAGCCACTGCCTGTTCCCAAATCCCGTCTGCTGCCCCGGAAGGGAGTCCTGTGCCCACCGCACAGCCACTCCAGTCCCCGTCCTCCCAGCTCCCCGGTAGCTGGCAGCCACCGGCCTGTGTCTGTCTCTGTGGATTCACATAGTTTGGATACTTCACATGTACAGTCAGCGCTCATGGTCTGCCACCTCTGCGTTCACAGACTCACTGACTGCCGATCAGACGTCTCCCTACAGGGGTTGAGCCCGCAGAGGCGGGACCCGAGGGTACAGAGGGCCGGCTGCTGTACCCTGCTGTGGGGTGGCATCACAGGCTCTGAAGCCCAAGCGGGTCCTGGGAGCAGCCCTTGCAGGTAGCCAAGGGACAGCTCCGTGCGACCTTCCGTGTCTGGCTACTTTGACTTGCCGTGTCTTCAGGGTTCACTCACCACACGGGATCACTCCAGTCCTCCCTTCCCCCGAGGACGAGCGTGTTGCTGTTTCTCATTGTAGATATCTCTGCTGCTTCTCCGGGCCCTGCACCTCCCTACCCGCCTCAGGGGTCACTCACCACACAGGATCCCTCCATTCCTTCCTTCTCCCGAGGACAAGCTTGTTGTTCTTTCTCATTATAGATATTTCTGCTGCTTCTCCGGGCCCTGCATCTCCCTACCCGCCTCGTACTGTCTCTGCAGCCAGTTCCTCTGAAGTTATCAGCAGCAAAGGTGACGTTCCCGGGCCTTCCAGAGGAAAGACTGGGTGGTTAGGGAGGAATGAGAAATTACCTGAGACTTAAACAGACCTGCTCCTGAGGCTGCTTTTAAAGGCAGTCTTTGCAGAGCAGGCTTCCTCCGAGTGGGCCTGGCTCAGGCGCTGTGCAGGGAAGCTGTGTGCAGGGCGGGCATCCAGCAGCCTGGGCTTTGCGTGTGCAGAGGGGCCTGCGGGCCGGGCTCCTTGGTGCTCTCGTTTCCGGTCTGTGGATGGTACAGTAAAGAGGTCCTCGTCCTCCTCAGTGGTGTGGGGTGAGGATGGGGAGCCTCTGAACTCTGCCGTCATCCCGGAAGGGGGGTGAACACTGCTCCTTGGGGGTGCTGGCACTGTCTGAAATTTGGCCCAGAAGTCAAGTTTTAATAATTTCTGAATTCTTAATAATGTGATCTTGCTTGCAAAGTGCCTTATGTGTAAGATGGGTACTCCTGCTGAGGACACTGAGACTCAGCGGTGACGTGATTTATCCAAATCACATAAAACTAAGATGCAGAAGTGGAATGTGAACCCGAGTTTGTCTGTTCCCACATCCTGTGCTCACTTTACAGTGAGAAGAATCAGACTGTGGGCTCCTTTCGGGTGCTGTAGAATTTAGTGAACGCTTTCTCACCCCTGCTGGAGGGCAGCCAGCCCTCACTGAGCTGGGGACCTCTCGTGTACGCTGGCGCTCCAGCGGGACTTAGGCCTGTTAGATGGCAGAATCTTTATCGTATCATTAGCTAAAGATAAAAAGCAGAAATTTCCTGTTCTGTTTAAGGCAAAGAAACCTTGCAAGGAAAGATCCACAGAGGCGCCTGGGGGCTCCTCAGAAGCTGCCAGCCACGCTCCTGGAAAGCCCAGCGGAAGAAGCCGAGGAGAGGACGCGTCTTCTGGGGGCGCTGGTGGGGCCCGTGCCAGAGGGAAGGGGGGCAAAGCGGCCGCAGGCAGGAGGCCGCGGGGGGAGTCCCCGTCCAGCGGGGAGGACGCGGGCCAGGCTCGGGGGCAGAGGCGGGGGGCCCAGAGGCGAGCGCAGGCCCGGAGGCGGCGGGCGGCCGCCAAGGTGTCCTACAAGGAGGAGAGCGGGAGTGACGCAGCCAGCACTGCCTCTGACTTTGAGCCTTCCAGCGAGGACAGCTGCCGCTCGTCCGACGACGAGGATTCCGAGCCCGGCCTGCCGAGGCCGCGGAGGGCCCCCGCCCCTCAGAGGACGAAGGCAGGGTCCAAGAGCAGGTCCAAGTCCCAGCACGGAAGCCGCGGTCCGCCCCCTGGCTTCGCAGAAGCATCGGCGAGCGCTGCGGGCAGTAAGCCGAAGGGAGGCAAGAAGCCGTCGGGGGACGGCGGGAAGGCAGGCGGACAGGGAGCGGCCGGCGTGGACCAGTGGCTGGAGGTGTTCTCGGAGCGCGAGGAGAAGTGGGTGTGTGTGGACTGCGTGCACGGCGTGGTGGGCCAGCCCCTGACCTGCTACCAGTATGCCACCAAGCCCGTGACCTACGTCGTGGGGATCGACGGCGCCGGCTGCGTGCGCGACGTCACGCAGAGGTACGACCCCGCCTGGCTGACGGCGACCCGCAAGAGCCGCGTGGACGCTGCCTGGTGGGCGGAGACCCTGCGCCCCTACCGGAGCCCGCTGGTGGACAGGGAGCAGCGGGAGGATCAGGAGGTAAGGACCAGGCGCAGCGCTGGGCCCGCGCTGGGGGGTTCGGAGTGTTGCCTCAGTTAATGGTCAGAGCGGCTGGGGCGCCCTGCTTAAATCAAGCTAGGGTAATTGCAACCTTGATTTCACCAGCTGCACATTGAGGCTTTGAGAGAGGAGCGGACTTGGTACTGGAACCCAGGTTGCTCTGGCTCCAAAGCCTGTGTTCTTGCAGTCATTGCCCGGTTAGAAATGTAGAGCTTGATGTAAGTCAGGTAAGTCGTCCGGACTGAAAGAGGAAGACACTCAGTGTAGCCCCCGCTCAGCGTGCGCCTGCGCACAGCATCCTTGCCGCAACCCCGGACTCAGCTCCCGGGAGGAGTGCGGAGGGCTGAGGAGGTGCCTTGTCGGTTGCGGGGCGCGCCCGGAGCTCGCTCAGGACGTGGCTCCGAGGTGATGGGGTCGCGACGTTCCTGCCGAGCCTGCTGTGACTCACCTAGTTCATGGGCTTGCTCGGAAGCTGGCCGCGTGGGGTCGCTCCTGCCTCCCCACGTGCTGGTCCTCCCTGTCTGTCGGGGATTTGAAGAGACGCTGCGGGCAAGCACAGGAGAGCCGGGGAGAGGGATGAGGGTGAGAGCAGTGGGGTTGCTTGTGAGAAGCCAGGCCCTGGAAGCCACGGAGGGGACAGGCGTGGATCGAAGCGGACGGAGAAGCTGTGGGTGCTGTCCTGGTCTCTATGGGAGCCAGGCCCTGGAACCCACATCACAGAATCGTGGTGTCACTTACGGTGCGGCCTCCTCCCGAGGAAGGCTCTGCTCGGACCAGCCGCGCTGTTGGAGGGCAGGGGTGATTTTTCCAGCACCGGGAGCTACAAAGCCACCAGACTGTAGCGCTTTTGACACATCTGCGTCTGCAGAGCAGAGCGCCAGGGCACAGCACGGCAGCAGCCTGGGGCCCCGAAAGCCCCCTGCCACCATCTGCTACCTGAGCAAGTTGTTTGAGGGTTGCCCCCGCCAAACCCGGGCCTTGCCCAGTGGCTCAGTGGTAAAGAATTGGCCTGCAATGTGGAAGGTTTGGGTTTGATCCCTGGGTCGGGAAGATCCCCTGGAGAAGGAAATGGCAACCCACTCCCGTCTTATTGCCTGGAGAATCCCATGCACCGAGGACCCTGTCGAGCTACATACGGTCTGTGGGGTCGCAGAGTCAGACAGGACTGAGCACACATGTAGCACACCCGGCAGTCTCTCTCTGGCCTTTGCAGTTTCAGGCAAAGCACCTGGACCAGCCTCTGCCCACCGTCATCGGCACATATAAGAACCACCCTCTCTACGCTCTCAAGAGGCACCTCCTCAAGTACGAGGCCATTTACCCCGAGACGGCCGCTGTTCTCGGGTACTGCCGTGGGGAGGCCGTCTACTCCAGGTGCGGAGCCGCCCGGTGGGGCTCGCGGCCTTCCGAGGGCCGGGAGATGAGTTTGACTGCGCATGCGTGCCGTGTGCAGCGGCGGGGGTGGGGCGTGGGGGAGTGTATAACAGAGCTTAAAGCCTGAAAGTTAAAACCACAGGGATTAAAAGATCGGGGGCAGGCCGATCTTATAGGAGGAAAAATAAGTAGGGCAGGTAAGGTTTATATGGGCAATTAAAAAAAAAAACAAACCCAGAACTGAAGTCAAATGAACACATAAAAGGAAGGAATAAAGGATTTATAGTGAAACTTAAAATCACCGGATATTTTAAAAGGTATAGAGTTTCAGCCTGGGAAGATGAGAAGTTCAGGAGATGATGGTGGTGATGGTTACGTAATAGTGCCACTGAGCTACAGACCTGAAAATGATTCAGGTGGTAAATTGTATGTTACGTGTATCTTTTCTGCAGTAAAGAGAAATTGCCAAAGAGGAAGGAGAAATAAACATGGAAAATGAGCATAAAATATATGTAGTTATAACTGAACAAAGTTTTAATAACATGAGTAAAACATAACAACCAGAAGAAGACATTTAAGAAATGGTAATAGGAAATAAGTGACTTTTTTTAAGAACATTGACCTACAAGACCAAAAAATAGAGGATGTTCTTGGTAAATGGGAAAAGAAAGGCAAAAAAGGAAACTTCGGGAAATGCACATGAGTAGGTGGTTCAAGTCCCCTGCCTGGGAGCTACTTCCTGCGGGTGAGCCCCGAGGGGCTAGGGTCTGTGTGGGAGCTCCCTGTCCCCTGCCTGGTCAGGGGCCCCCGCCGCCACCTAGACACTTGTTCCTCTCTTTCTCTATCTGGTGTTGAGCAGCCGACTAAACCCTAAGGCAGGGGGGATGCACCTCACCTGCACGGCTGGGGCTCTCTGCCCCCCGACCCAGCTGCTGAGACTTCCCCATGGAAGGAGGTGCCGTGTGCGGCCACTGGGGTTGGGGTCTGAGTGGACGCGTCCCCCACAAGACGGCGGGCCGTGGGCCTCCCCAGGGCCCTGGGCGAGGCAGCGGGGCGCTCGCTGCTTCGGTGGGTGTGAGCGGTCCTCTGTCTCCCGCCTGCTCCTCAGGGACTGTGTGCACACGCTGCACTCCAGGGACACGTGGCTGAAACAGGCGCGCGTGGTGCGGCTGGGAGAAGTGCCCTACAAGGTGAGAGCCGCGGGACGGGAGGCGGCCGCGCCCCGGGGCAGGGCAAGAGCGTGGGCACGCGGGAGAGCCGGGCCAGAAAGCAGCCCTCCGACCCCCGGCATGTGCCTGAGGCCCTGGGGTCAGATCTGTGTCCCCTGTGTGTTCAGAGAGGCCAGAGCCCTGCTTAGTGTGGACATGCCCACACCAGCTCTCTGCGGTCTCTGCTGAGTCTTGGAGTTGGCATCACGCATGAATTTTACAGACAGGAAAGCAGGAGCTGAGAAAGGGCAGCTTGTCCGAGGCCTGAGCTAGTGAGACAACGGCCCCAGGGCCCTGCCCCGGCCTCGGTGCTGCACTGGGTCGGTCGACTGCCCAGAGACGTGTGAATTCAGCACAGACTGCAAGGCTGGGACGGGACACGGGGCCCAGTTCAGCCAGCAGAGGACAGTGTGGGCAGTCGTGAGCCACGGGTGCTTCTGAGAGATCCCTGGGAGGAGCCCTTTGGGTTGTTGAGACCTGGGGAGCTGGGCCGGGTAGGGGGCCTCTGGTTCGTGGGAAGGGATTGAGGCACAGGGAGCTGGTCACGGCCCAAAGCAGGCCTGTCGCTCACCAGCCGTGGAAACATCTCGAGTCCACTGTCCCCTTCAGTGATGGACACAGGACACAGTTTAAGGCCGTGACGGGGGGTGAACTACTCACACCTCCTAGATTGCTCACCTGTTAATACGGAGGTGATGCTAATGACGCACCCACCTCCGGGCCTGCGGGAAAGGCTGCACTGTGAGCTCAGTACCCAGCGCGCTGGGAGCGCGTAGTGTGAGCGGTGGCTACTCCCTCTGGTGTAGATGGTGAAAGGCTACTCCAACCGGGCCCGGAGAGCCCGCCAGGCCGAGCCGCAGCTGCACGACTACAACGACCTGGGCCTGTTTGGCAGATGGCAGACCGAGGAGTACCAGCCGCCGGTGGCCGTGGACGGGAAGGTAAGGAGGGCCGTGTCCGCGGGGGCCGGGACCAGGCCGCCTCCCTCTGCGGCTGGCTGGACCTGAGAGCCTCCCTCCGCAGGTGCCCCGGAACGAGTTTGGGAACGTGTACCTGTTCCTGCCCAGCATGATGCCTGTGGGCTGCGTCCAGCTGAACCTGCCCAACCTGCACCGCGTGGCCCGGAAGCTGAACATCGACTGCGCGCAGGCCGTCACCGGCTTCGATTTCCACAAAGGCTACTGCCATCCCATGTGCGTGAGGGGCGTTCCGCCGAGGTGGGAAGGCGGGGCGGCAGGCTGGCGTGGGGGCGAGGCCCCGGCTCTTTCAGGGTTTTCCTCTGGATTTGCAGGATCAGCCTTGATCCTTGACCTTTTCACACTTTCCCTCTGGGACTTCCGTCCAGAGGCTGCAAAGCCGGTGAAACCAGCACCCTGAGGTGCCAGGTTAAACACTGTTCTGGGGGCACTCAGGGTGACCGAGCAGCATGCTTCCTGGCTGGTGGCCTCTGCCCGCTCCCGTGGTGGAGGAGGAGAGGGGAGGGGCCACCGCCCCGCCTTCCGCCTGGGTGGTGTCTGCCAGCAGCCCTGGCCAGGACGGTGGGCCACTGGCCAGGAAGTCCTTCAGGGCCCGAGTGCGTTGGGGTGGCCGGCTGTCCCCACGGCGGGGAGCAGAGAGGCCAGAGCAGGCGCGGGCTCAAGGGCCACGTGTGCTGACCCCGCAGAACCGACGGCTACGTGGTCTGCGAGGAGTACAGAGATGTGCTCCTGACCGCCTGGGAGAACGAGCAGGCGCTCATAGAGAAGAAGGAGAAGGAGGTGAGTGGGCGGGCCGGGGGCACACAGGGCGGGGCTGCTCCCCCCAGGCCACCTGCACCATGGCTGTGAGGAGCGGGGAGCCGGGCCTAGCGTGCTTTCTGCTTCCGACCGCCTCCCTGGGGGCGCTGGGTGGCTGGCACTGAGCAGCGACCTGCCTCCTAAAGGGATCTGCCGTGGTCCAGGGCCTCCCCCCCCCCCCCATTCTCCCCAAAACACCTCAGAGCTGGTACCAGTTAAGGAGAGGGGTTTGGCTTTGGTGCCTCTCCTGTGTATTGCTTCATGAGTCATAAACCAAGTGACTCTGCCAACCCGCTGTGTCCCCTGTATCTGTTCCTGAATGGCCGTGCTCAGCATCTCCCGTTCTCTGTCCGCCTCTGCAGAAGAGGGAGAAGCGGGCTCTGGGGAACTGGAAGCTGCTGGTCAAAGGGCTGCTGATCCGGGAGCGGCTGAAGCTTCGCTATGGGGCCCAGGTGAGTGTGGTCCCCGGAGAATGGCGCGCCCGGGGGAGGGCTGGGGGACCATGGGCCGCTCTGTCTCGGTGCCGCAGACCTGTGTCTCCCGGGCCGTGTCCTGTCCATGTTGAGAAAGGTGTCCTGGAGTCAGGCTGTGGGCCCTGCCCCGTCTACAGAGGGTGCCTGCCGTGGGCTGGACCGGGTGCTGAGCCCACTTGGGCGGACAGATGTCTGCTCCTCCTGGCCTTGTACTCCCCCTGGGGCTGCGACCGCCTCCCCAGGCCCGCCCACCCCCAGTGCTCATTCAGGCCCTTCTGCAGCACTGTGGCCCCTAAGGGCTCCCGTCGGGGGCACAGATGCCCCCAGGCACAGTCATATGGAGTGGTCCGTCAGTGCCAGGTCACAGACGTGGAGACGTGCTCTAGCAGCATCTGACCCCCCCCCCACCCCCACCCCCCGCCACCTGCATCTGCTCCTTCCTCAGATCCCTGATGCACCTTCTCCCGGCTCCGTGTTCCCACGGGCTCCTTCCTCCTGTCCGAGCTTTCTGCCCCTGCCTCCCCAGACTCGAGGCCTCCAGGGCTGCTCCCTCGGAGCATCCAACACTGGGTGTTAGTGCTAAGTATTTGGGCACTTTTTTGGTTCAAAACCCAGGAAATCAGTACAGAGCGCCACTGGCAGTCACCTGCTGGGTTGGTCGCAGCTCCCTGTGGGCAGTCCCTCGGCCTTGGCCCCTGCATCCCACGGCCATGCTCCTGGACTCGTGGGCTTCCTGACGCCACCGCTTCTCCTTTCTCCCCCTGCCCTGGCCCGGCCCCCCAGAGTGAGGCGGCCACTCCCCACACGGATGCGGGAGGCGGGCTCTCATCAGACGAGGAGGAGGGGACCAGCTCTCAAGCAGAAGCGGCCAGGATCCTGGCGGCCTCCTGGCCCCAAAACCGAGAGGCTGAGAAGCCAAAGTGCCCCAGGAAGACCAGGAGGGAGAAGAAGGAAGCGGCTGCCCACCTGTTCCCGTTTGAGAAGCTGTGACGCGACCAGTCACCTCCTTGGCGGCTCGGCTCTGCCCCAGACTCTGCTCCCGGGCAGAGTCCTCCTGCGTCCACACTCGAGCTGCTGCAGACGGCTCAGGCCCGGCCTCGGGGGGCCCCTTGCTCCTCAGGCAGCTCCCTGATGCTGCGTGCAGGTGGAGCGGGTCACCGCAGGCCCCCTCAGGCCTTTGCCAGGAACACTTCAGGGCAGCAGAGGACTAGAACAAAGAGCCACAGTAGGAAAAACAACGCGACTTGCACGTTACTAAGAGGCTTCCCAGGTGGCACTGGTGGCAGAGAACCCGCCTGCCAGTGCAGAGACGAGAGACACGTGTTTGATCCTGGGGTCAAGAAAAGCCCCGGAGGAGGGCATGACTTAAAAGTTAGGAAGACTCGATCAGTGTTTAACTAGATTTTATTCATTATTGGATCCATGTATAAAGCCCTACACTGTAGATGTTTAGGAAAAATAACTTTTATAACATTTTGAGAAAAAAATAAAGCATTTATCTAAAAAGGCTTGGCTCTACATCTTCTTTCAGATTTTACATCAGCTAAGGACACCTGGGCGACAGCGATGTGCACACAGGTCGGTTGTGTTCAGTCGCTCAGTCGTCTGCCTCTGTGACCCCACGGACTGCAGCACGCCACGCTCCCCTGTCCTTCACTGTCTCCCGGAGCTTGTTCAAACTCTTGTCCATTGAGTCAGTGATGCCATCTAACCATCTCATCCTCCGTTGCCCCCTTCTTTGACTTCACTCTTTCCCCGTATCAGGGTCTTATCCAGTGAGTTGGCTCTTCGCATCAGGTGGCCAGAGTCTTGGGGCTTCGGCATCAGTCCTTCTAATGAAGAGTCAGGGTTGGTCTCCTTTAGGGCTGACTGGCGTGGCTCACACTCCACACGTCTGGTCCATGAAGCAGGTACACAGGTCAGGACTACCTTAGAGATGGGAGTTTGTTTTCCCGCAGGCTGAGAACTTAGCGTTACAGAGGAATGTTTTTCTGTTTAGTTGAGGAGGTATTACTTAATCTTGACAGTAGCCATTAAAAATCAGAGTCTGTTTTATCCAAGGGAAACAAACAAAACCCTCTGGAGTGTGACTCATGTGGCAGGAACTGGCAGGAAGGCTCTTGCTGACAAACACGGGGAGTTGCCATGGAAACCACTGGCTGTGGCCCTTTCTGAGTCAGAGCTTGGTCTCACCCTCCTGCAGGTGAGCGCCCTGTTTTCTGGGCGTGGAGTCGAACACTGCCCGCTTTCTGCAGGAATAACCTGTTCTTCAGGCAGACGGCAGGCAGCTCCTGGGGACATATCGTGGAAAAGTTAGCACTCACCTGCCTCGAATCCTATAATAAGGGGAAAAGAAGTTCAAACTGCAGGATGGATGCTTTGCGACTGTCTGCTGCTTCAGAACGGGCTCGTGGGCTTCCTCTCGCTCCGTGCCCACCAGCACCCGTGGGGTAGAGACACCCCCCACGTCACAGGGGAGGAGGCTGAGGCTCAGGTCACCATCATGGCAGGCGCCACACAGCTCATCTGCCAAGGCAGGGGACGCCTTCTGCGCTGGGTCCCACTCACTCCCTCCCACCTCCTAGAACCATCTACAGATGGGTGCCACGGGAGCCACACTCAGTCCACACAGAACAAAGGTTTTCAAGTGCTACGAATATCGAGGTGCCATTAAAAAAAAATTTAAACCAAGTTTAACTACTAAAAGCAATACATAAGTTGCAAAAATTCATAGGTTCTAAATAAACTCTATGGCTGAATTCTTATGAGATAGAAATTTCAGAAAGAATGCAAAAAGGGGAATATGGCAAGTTCTACATCAAAAGATATTCCGAAGTTTATTTTGAATTTTTATCAAAAATACAAAGGTAATACAAGTTTCATTATGATTTTCCAAATGCTCAAAATATTTATTAACATTCTTTTGTTCTTTAAGAACACTTGCAATTGGCAGTAATTTAAAATCTGTACTAGAAAGAAGTCACACAGATGTTAAGAATTTTGTATTTGGCCATCATTTTGTTGCTGTGCTTTCCAAACGCACCTTTAGGAGTTGATAGAAGAAACCACTGATTTAACAAGCAATAGTGAACACTATTTCAGTCCTTAAACCCAGATAACTCATCCCTGGGGCTGGCTGTTTTGTACATGAAAAATCTCAATTTACACCACAAGTCCCCCAGGACACAGAGAGATTACTCATTAAAGTAGCCACCCCAGCAAGGCATAGCAAGTTCCAAATAGTCAAAGGACGTACCATCTCTTAAGACATCGACGTTACCACACACTCTATCTTTCGAAGGGTGTAAAAGCCGTTAGGAAACTTAAAACTGTGAACTAAGTGTGGCTGGATTTGAGTTAGGAATAAAGCTGTAGACACTGAACACATAAGGCCCCCAGGAGCAGCCACTTGGGGCCGGGTTCTAACGGCAAAGCGTGTGGTGAGCAGAGCCGGGCGAGAGCTTCCCAACACGCAGCCTCTGATGCCCAACTGTGGTCGAGCTGTGTGTGCACACACGCAAGGGGGTCACCGTGAAGGAACACACTTGGGACAGATGAATAATGCAAAATCATTTTCAAGAAAACTGCGTTTTGATGCCAGAGAAGAAAGGAAATGCCTTTCTCTCAGATGCAGAGACCCATCTCCTCTCAGAGGGAAAACAAGCCTTCTGCTAACACTGGTTTCAAAGCACCTGAAGCTTTGAAAACCTTCCCAGGGACCCAGAATATGGACGGGTAACTTCCTCAACCAGGTAAGTCACAGCCCCACCGAACTTCCCATGCTCTGAACTGACTTCAACAGACAGATCACAGAGAGCTTTTGTGTAACAGTCTGAGATATGAATCATTCAGGAGGGGTTTTGTTTTTTAAGTCTTATTTGAAACAACCCCCACTTAACAACGCCCCAAACAATCCCCTTGTCAGGGAGTTTGATGCAGAGACACAAAGCGATAAGAAACTAAGTAACCAGACCTTCGAAGATCCTGTGCACCAAAAGGGTTCTGCCAAACTGCAACATGTGTGCGAAGCTGGACAGACATCCATGGTCCGCATCCAGACACCCGTGGCCTCTGAGCACTGAGCTGAGTTGCACACAGAGTGGGTTTGTGGCGCCCAGACCACCTTGTCCTGGACCCTGGTGTGGCGGCGGCTGTGGCAGGGCCTGGCACCTTGTCCTGGACCCTGGTGTGGTGGCGGCTGTGGTGGGGCCTGGCACCGTCCTCCAGTCTGAGGGTCACCACCTTTACAGACATCAGCTAAGAGACACGGGTGGCCACGCAGTGCCCAGAGAGGGAAAGGAGACAAGCAGGAGGGTGGAGGTCACGCTGCCAGACAGGAGCTGCCTCCTGCCAGCAAAGCTGCCCGCTGCGAGAAGGGGCGTGAAGGGCTAACTGACAGACACCAACCCGCTGCCCGTGTGCACGGCCGGGGCAGGGCGTGTGTGTGGAATCCAAGACCCAGGCAGCTCGGGAGGGCGGCCCGGGTCTGAGGCGCGGGGGTGTCTGCGGGCGCTGCGCCCGCTCACTCCAGCTTCTTGGCCGGCACCCGAGTCCGAGCAATGATGATGGGCACCAGGGCCAGGCCAGCAATCCCGAGCGCCCACAGGGGCCGATAGAAGAGCCAGCCGGCGGCCACGGTCAGCAAGGTCAGTGAGGTGGCCACGCAGAAGGCAAAGGCCTTCAGGCCGATGTTGACCAGGTCTCGGAAGACGGGGAACCAGTCCACTGTGGGGAGAGAGCGGCAGTCAGGGCTCCCAGGCCCCCGGCTCGGCTCCTCCGCTCCCCCCGCCGGCAGCCCACCTGTCTCTGCACCAGGTGCGGAGGGAGAGGCGGCGGTGGGACACACGAGGAAGAGCCCCGCGCACGGCCATGGCTCGGCTCAGCCCAGCCCCGGCGTGCCCTGGGGCAGATGAGCGATGCCGGCGAGCACCTCTCTGCTACCCAACAAAGCAGCAGGGCTGAACCCCCCGCGGGCCTGTTTGGCACCCAGCCCTTCCTGGAGGAGCCTGTCGCTCACCCAAGCTGTGACCGGTCACCTGTGTGCCAGCTCCAGGGAGGACCTGTGAGGGCTCGAAGGGCCGGAGGAGCCGCCCACCCAGAGACCCCCACAGGCTGCCACCCAACGTGGGCTCCATCAGCCCTTCTGCAGTCGCCCTGTCCTTGCCTGCGGACCGCTGAGGCAGGCCTCCCGTGGCTGGCACGCACCGGGGGCCTGCACTCAGTTCCCAGGAAGCCGGGGGTCTGGTGCCCGCAAGATGCAGGGGCCCGCAGGCTGCCTGGGGCCCATCTGGGTCCAGCCCCATGTGGGCCCGACAGCCCCCGCAACAAGCAGGGCTCATGTGTGGGCGCTGGCTGGGGACCACGCATCTCATCCAACCCTGCCCTCATGTAGACCGGTGCCGTTCCTAACCTCGGTTCACCCACAAGATTGCCGAGGCCTGGTAGTTAAGTTTACAGCCAGAAGGTGCCAAAACCACAATTTAAATCCAGGCTGTCCGAGTGCAGAGCCTCCGCTCTTCACCACCACGCTAAGCCCAGAGGACTGGGACCCTGCCTGTCCTGCTGGCGGCACGGCCTCCAGGGCCCGCAGCCCATGGTCACGCAGCAGGCTCTCAGAAGGTGCTTGTCACAGGAACGGAGGGTGGGGCGGGGTGGACGGGCACCCCGCCAGCAGCTTCCCGCGTCCCTCCTCTGCACCGAGTCCCTCTGTGCGCTCACTCTGTCCTGACCCTAGAGGCTCAGCCTCTGGCGTGGAGTGAACCAGTCAGAGGGCAGCCCCCAAGACAGACCTGACGAGGGGGGACTGGGCCCTGAGAGGAAAGGGCCTAACCGAGGTCGTGGCCACGATGGGCCTAGTGACCACGCGGGTTGCGTTCCTGGGTGTGGTTCCACCATCTGGGGGAAGGGGCCTCCCCCACCCCCACTGCTCCTCAGTCTTCCCGCCTGTGAAATGGGCTGATCGTCTGGGGGCTGCAACCAGACTCTCCCAGCTGGAAAGGCTAAGCAGAGGAGGGGTTTCTGGGAACCATAACCACCTGACTGGACAGGACTCAGCCCCCCGAGAAGCCCCATCCTCCTGCACAGCAGCCAGGCCCAGCGCCAGTCACCCACCCTGGGGTTGGGTCCTGAGCCGAGCGCCTGGGCTCAAGCAGGCCAACCTGGGGCCATGAGCAGCCGGGCACAGGCTCCCCTGTGTTCCAGACCTGCTGCGGGTGTCTCAAGTCTAGTTCAGGGTTTGGGGGGTGGGGCGTGAAGGACGGCGGCTCTTGAGTGATTCCTATTTGCCAAGCTCTTCACTAAACTCAGCAAGTTAGGTGTGAGGAACCTGAGGCTGGGCAGGAAAGGAACCTGGAGCTCTCCCTGCTGGCCAGCCCCCCAGTACGGCTCCACAGCTGTGGGTGAAGGGGTGAAGGCTGAGGGGATGCGCAGTGGGCAGGGCAGGGAGACCGTAGCCCCAGGGGCCAGTATCCACCCCCGGCTCACCCATCCCAAGGCCCTGAGGTCACAGTAGGGGCTGAGCACACCCAGTGGGTGGTGGGGGCCAAAGAGGCCCCATCTGCCCACCTACCCAGCGTGTAGAGGATCCGCGTCATGAGGTTGAGGCCCATGAACATGGCCGCCCAGCCAGCCGCCCTCAGGCCCCACGTCTTCAGCGAGTTGCTCTTCTGTTCCCGACGAAACACCTCCTGCAGGACGAGCAGGGAGGGGAGGTGCTTACAGCCCACCGAGGAGCCCCACGCCACCCCGCCAGCAGGCGCTGGGCTAGACGCCCCTCTCTGCACCGTCCTCGGGGTGTGGGTGAGGGCTGACCCTATGTTACGGATGGGGGTACCCAGGTCTCCCTGGGGGCGCCCACCCTCACTCACCTGGTCCTGCACAGCTCACCCTTGCACCCCAGCTCACACTCAGCTCGCCTCCCGCTCTGTGCACAGGGCTACATGGCGTCCCGGCCCCGGCAAGGGGGGCCCTGGGCTGCGACAAGACTGACCCACCCGGCTCTTCACTTGGGACTCAGCAAAGACGTCGCTCGCCACCCACTGCCAAAGGAGGCTCCTGTTACCACATCTGTCACCTCCGAGCATCTTGGGGGGGTCCGGGGGATTCTCTGCTTTGCTCACTGCTCCCTCTCTCGGAGGGCAGCCGGGCCGCACACACAAGGACCCCTCACCCCTTCCATTGCCTTCTCTTGCCTCACGGCCCTGGCTCTGCCACCATGGGGGCAGGCCGGTGACCAGAGCACTGGAGCGCGGCGCACAGGCGCACCGCGGCCGCTCACCTCTGCCGAGAAGTCCCCGTGGTGCAGGAGAAGCAGGGTGTCCCCTGACTTGGTGGAGTAGGGGACCAGCTGGTCGCCCCGCTGCCGGGCAATCACGGTGACCTGGTCAGAGAACTCCGGCTCAGAGCTGCGGGGCCATCTGCCCGCGGGGCCAGAGCCGTCCTCGCTGTGCGCCAAGGCAGCAGGGAGCCCCAGGCCGCCCCAGCCCCTGCCGCCACGTGGGCCTGGGGGAGGCGCTCCCGCTGGCCTGCTCCCTCCACAGCCCTGGGGAGGAGCCGGGGGCGGGGGGTGGCGGCGGGGCTGGGGTGACAGGGTCTGGAGCGCTGAACAGAGCATTTACAGGGCAGAGGTCAGTGCTCGGGGAAAGCGCGTGCACAGAGCTGGAAGAAACTCTTCAGGCACCACGCTGAGACCCTCGCCACTCCCCCGCCTGGGGCCCATGGGCATGCACACACACGAGGGGGAGGGGTATGCCCTAAGCATGCACTTGGGCCCGGGTCTGCACCTGGGAAGGCCCCCCATGTCTGCCTGGGAAGCCACTTACCACATGAGCTGGGCCCAGGTCGGGGTCGTCGCTGCTCAGGCCCGCGTAGGAGAAGGAGACACGCAGATCTCCAACCTGGGGTGGAAGAGAGGTGAGTGAGGGAGGTGGGAGTCCAAGCTGGGGCCCAGGGCGCCCACCTGCCCATGAGGGGGTCACACCACCCCCACCTGCACTCAGGCAGCCCCAGTGCGCAGACAGCCCCTCCCTCCACCCTCACCAGCACCAGCCGGCTGAGTGCAGCCGTGAGTCACGGAACCCGATGGGAGCTGATGTGCGGCTCGGACTCTCCCGCGCTGTCGGGGGCGGGACTCAGGGGCCCCAACCTCTGCCATCGGAGCGCCCGAACCCACGGGGTACCTCAGGGTACTTGGGGTTTTCACTGTGGTAGAAATAGTCCCCCCGGCGAATGATGTCCACATGCGGGTCCTCCAGCTTAGACAGGCTCAGCGTCTTGAAGTTGTCCACTTTGTCGATGAGGCCTGAGAGGCCAGTGGTTAGAAACAGTGTGTCCATTGCAGCCCCGTCTGCAAGCCCGCAGCCTGACGGGCTTCCCAGCCAGCCCCACAAGCCCGGCTGCGCGGCCACCTGCGGCTCGTCCCCGCGGGGCCTCTGCACGCCCGCTCTCCCACCCGGAGTCCCTGCTCCAACTCCGTCCGTCCACAGGGCCAGCCCCTTCAGCCTCCAGCGCCTCCAGGAAGCCAACCCTGTCAGGCGGTGACCACAGCCCGGGGAGGGCCTCAGCCCTGTGGCCACTGCTCCCCAGGTCCTGTCACCTGCGTCCCGGCCTGGCTCCCTGCTGCCCTGCAGCATGAGGCTGGGCTGTCTGGCATGGCTGGCACCGACTGGGGGCCAGAGCACACTGCCGACAGGCCAGGCCCTGCCCCTCGACGCACTGGCCCTAGGGGTCCTCTCTCCCTCGTCAGGTCTGGCCCGGGGGTGGCCCCAGGAGTGTCGGTGGCAGTCTCACAGCCACGCTGACCCCTGCAAGCCCCTCTCTGTGGGAGGCCCTCCGGGGTTGGGCTCAGGAGTGGAGGCGGGGCCTTGTGTGCGCTGCCCTCCGGGGCTGCCTGAGTAGGGGCTCTCAGCCCCGCCTGCTCAGCCCGGCAAGGACCCACACCTGGCAGCTGCTCCCTGAACAGGTTTCGGGGGGTTCCACACAGGCCCCCCTTCCTGGGAACACACCTGCCCTTTGGCCCCAGCCCAAAAGTATGACTCTGGAGAAGTGCTGGCCGACCCCTGCCCAGGGCAGCGGGAGACCCCTTTAACCACTCAAGGACTGAATGCAGGGCCCCGGCTCCTAGGAGGCAACCGGGTGGAAGTGCAGGGTTCTGGGTCCACAGTGGTTCATCTAATGGCCCAAGACTTACCCGCCGAGAGGAAAAACCTGCCGATCTGGACGAAGGGGGCTGTTGCGGTGAATGACTCCACGGCCATCGCGCTGGGGAGACAGGGGGAGCTGTTGGCGATGTGGGGCGCCAGGGGAGCTGCCTGGGTCCCCAGAGAGGTACTGGGCAGGGTCCGCACCCAGGGGGCTCCTGCCAGCCCAGCCCAGCCCGGCCCCGCAGTCTTGTCTTCCCCCGACCCCATCCCCTGCCGAGGAAGGGCAGCTTCCACTGGCTTCCCGTCGCCCAGAGCTTCTTACGATCTTGCCTGGACCCCTGCCAGCCTGTCCCACCCTGCCCCCCAGCCGTCAGACAGCCCTGCCATGGACTTCACACCCTCCCCTCCAGACCCTTCCCGCCAGCATCCAAACCTCACCGGGAACGTTCAAGGCCCTTCCTGGCCTTGCCCAGCTCGTCACAGCACACAGCCCACACGGGGCCTGTCCAGAGTCACGCCCGTCTCAACACCCTGACCCCTGCCCCTGAGCTAACTGTCCTCTGCCGGACCCCTGAACGGGGGCATAAAATGCAGCCGCTCCTGAAAGCCCTGCGGACGGTCTCCCCACACCCACCACTGACCACCCCTAGGGCCAGGGGCGTCAGGCCCCGCCTCTGCTCACAGTGCCGGAGCGGGCCTCCGAACCCCGGCCCACATTTCATCAGCCCGCGAGACAGAAGTAACTCAGCCCCATTACTCAGATGAGGACACTGGGGCTGAGAACCTGCCAGGGGCTGGTTCTCACCTGGGGTTTTTGTGGCCAATCTCTCGGTCAAAGTTTCTGCTGTTGACGATCTCTGACCTCCATTCTGTGTCTGTTTTGAGCAGAGAGAACATGCGGAAACCACGGTAAGCCTCAGGTTTGAGGCCCGCCGGCTCCACGTCCTCTTATCCAAGCCCGGGACCACCCGAGCTCCTGGAGCCTCGCTGGATAGACGGGGGGAGCAGGGCTCCGAGGACCAGCACGCAGGGAGCCTGATGCTGGCTAAGGAAAGACAGAGGCTGCGGGGAGCAGGGAGGGGCCCGTGACTCACTGTAGGAGTACTTCCTCTCCGTCTTCACCTGTCCGTCCTCCGTGTACTCCCTGCGGGGAAAACACAGGCGCCCCGAGTCAGTCCGCCACCCCCAAGGCAGCCCCACCTCTGGGCGTCTCCAGCCTGAAGCAGCCTCGGGGCTCACAGGCCAGACTCCCCACACGGCACAGGCTTGGTCCACACCAGCCCAAATACACAGTGATCTCCGGGAGCTAGCCCAGCCACTTTCTTCCCCCAGGCACTCCACAGGAGACCCCTGCCACCTCCAATCGAGACCATGGGCCAGTCCCTGGGGGACAATGTGACGTTCCTCCGAAAGGAAGACTTCCCACGGTAGCCTTCAGCAGTGCCGCAGTGAGGCCTGCTGCACGTCCCCCTAACCCCGTGCCTCCTGCAGCCCCAGCCGGCCCCTCACCTGGACTCCTCAGTCTCCACCCACTGATACATCTCCACGTGCCGCCGCAGCTTCACGGCCGGGAGGTGGACCCCGTAGTTAGGATCAGACAGGAGCTTCACAGAGGAACAGACCAGGAAGACAAAGGACAAGAACGCTCAGCTCAGGGGAAGCCAGGCTGGGGAGAAACAGGTCCAGAGGGCAGGACAGCCGAGAGAACTCTGCGCTGCTCGTATGGGTGCCAAGCGGAGCCACCGCCCCAAGAGCTGAGCCTGCGACCCGAGCTGCACGCGTGGCTCAGGCTGCGAGCCTGGGGTTGCAGGGCCAGGCAGCATGAAGAGTCTTCAGATAGGAGATGCTGCCCCAGGCATGCAGGCCCATCATCACTGTTAAAGTACCTCTGTGTGAGGCTCTGGCCAAGGGCCACTGTGCCAGGATGGGAGCTCCTGAATCTGAGCTGATCTGCAGAGCCCCCTCGGGTTGTTACAAGGTTTCTCCCCATTTGACAGAGGAAGACCCTGAGGCTCTGGAGAGACGGGTCCACAGCCGCCGAGTGGTGCAGCGCGACTTACACCAGGAGTCTGTTTCTGAGGCCCAGGCCTCCAGACGACACCCACAAGGTGCCCGCGCCCCCGCGGTCAGTGGGTGCTGCCGGCCTACCTTGGACGTCCGCAGGGCCCCGACGACGTGCAGCAGCCTCCCCTCGTTCTCTGGAGCCACAGTGTGGACGCTGCTGGGAGACACTACCAGAGACAGCCCCTCGGCCAGCGAGGTCGCCGTCTTCAGCGCACGGCCCTGTGCACCGGAGAGCGAGGGCTTCAGCTGCCGGACGCCTGCTGCCCGGGGCAAGCAGAACCCAGGACGCCCGCTCTCCAGGCCTCCCCGTACCCACGCAGCACCAGCCGTGCCAGGAAGAACGGCGGCTGCCTCTGCCCTGCACCCCTCCCCTCCCCTCCATCCATGTGCTTCACTAGGGCTGATGGCACAGCTGTTCAATGTGACCCAAGCCTCACCAACCGCATCCTGTGTTCACTGGCCCCAAGGAGTGGTTCAGAGAGAACTGAGGACACTCAGAGGTCTCCCTGTGCCTTTGGCTAAACTGACTTAGAAACAGAGACGCGTCCTCTTTTCTCTGGGGTTGCTAAGCTGCTGGGATGTGACACGGGAGTTGCCGGGCCACCTTTGCCACCACAGGGGAAGAGCCCGCTGAACAACAGAGAAAAATGGGCAACAGACGGAGAAACGGAGGCTCCTAGTGGCCCAGCATGAATGCCTGGATCCAGCCACGCCTGCGGCTGAGACTGTCCCCATTTCAGAGTTTAAATAGCTCAGTTGGTAAAGAATCCGCCTGCAAAGCAGGAGACCCTGGTTCAATTCCCAGGTTGGGAAGATCTGCTCGAGAAGGGATAGGCTACCCACTCCAGTATTCTGGCCAGGAGAATTCCATGGACTGTATAGTCCATGGGGCTGCAAAGAGTCAAACATGACTGAGCGACTTTCACTTTTCACTTTTTCTTTCACCCCCATTTCAGGTATGTGAATTGATCCATTTCCCCTCCTGCTTATGTTAGTCGTGAAGTGGAGCACAACACAATGAATTGACTAATTCAACCCTCATCCCCATAAAATCTTGACCCTTATGTCCAGCCTCTGCATTGAGATACTGCAGGGACCCTCACTCTGCACAGAGGGACCCTGAACATCATACCTCATTGGTGAAGATTAAGTAGAAGGAGACCAGGAAGGTCATGAGCCCCACAAACATTCCACCCGAGGTCTCGCTCAGCCGCTCCAAGAAGCCCGGCTGGGACTTGTTTGTGATTCTGACATGATCTTTCTTGTTACTTGTACTGGAATACTGAAAAACACAAAAAGGAAACTGGTTTTCAAAAAACAAACTGCATTTACACTCAGTCAAATGCACAGACTGAGTATTCAGTTTTAACAAGTGCAGAGCCGTGTTCGTCAACACACGAAACACGTCTCTCGCCCGAAAGCTCCCTGTGCCCCTCCCTGCCAGTACCCTGTCTCCCCACCGCCCAGAGGTAGCAGCAATCTGAATCTGTATCACGGTGATTTAGTCCTGCCTCTTCCCGAACGCGGTACGAATGGATCATGACACAGCGTGAGCTGCTCCTGTCCGGATCCCTGGACTCGGCCCAGCGCGTGGGGCCATCTGTGTCATGGCGCCAGGAGTCCGCTCCTTCTTGTGGCCGAGCAGAGTTCCACACCTGTCAACGTACTCACCAGTCGACGGATACCTTGGATATTTCTGGTTCCTAGCGATTATGAACAATGCTTCTATGAACACTCATTTACAAGCTAGTGAAACGTCATTTCTATCTGAGGGCAGGACATGAAAATTTGAACAGAAAACTCTGTGCCATGTGGGTCTCCCCCCTCCCTAACACACAGTCTGCATCTGCATCAAAGACGGGTGCGCCTGCTCAACCGTAAGGACCTTCTCCCCTTTCTTATGACGTCAGCACTGAAACTTCTTAAGAGAGCAGGTTGTTCGGCAGCTCTGCGAGGGGCCACGGTGCCTCGCCGCTCGCTTTGTACGCGTGCCTCCCTGCACTCTGCGTCCCTGGTGAACCGTGTGTAAACCATCAGTGTACCACTGTCGTGGGTGACCCTGTCCCAGCAATGCACACAACTGTGTCTTCAACTTCCAGCAGGTGAGAGTTCTCAGAGCTTCTGGGAGGCTGTCTCCAGGGTTACAATCCTGTTTGGCTCAAATAAAATGCCTTTTTCTTCTTGATTTGATTGTTAACTAAATTTTCATCCACTTTTGATTGGCGTAGTTGGGGGGCTGTCCGACGCATCCACCAGAGGACCCCTGAAGTCCACCGCAAACCGGGGCCTGGTACCAGCACGGGCCCCTGGGGCACCACCAGCTTCTCTGTGTTCCTTCGGTGCTTTCGAGAGTTCTCCTGATACCTGGACATCATTGCTTTAAATCCCACTCTGAGTTTTACTCAAGCTGTTCCTCTTGGGACTTGGAGTCTTTAAGAGGTTACTGGACTGTCTCCTAGGCAGAGACCTGGGATGTGCTTTGGAGTGAACAGGGCTCACTGGTCTTTCTTAACAGACTGACTTAAATTGGAAAGACTGTTGTATATATGGTGTGAACAAACCGCTGGTGGAATGGGGAGATTGAGCCTGTGCAGCTCCACGGTAAAGGGACACTTACTCCCTCAGCCAGGAGCAGCTCCCAGGAGGCGGAGGACCCAGCAGAAGTGCCTGAGCATCCGTCCCTGAGACGTGCAGCGGCCCCACAGGGCCCACTACAGCCACTAAGTAAGTTCTGCTCGCTGGGGAGCGCTGCGGCGGCTGGCCCCCGGCACTCCCAGTGCCTGCAGCACGTTCAACTGTTGGAGGGAGAAGCCGAGACACAGGAGAGCCAAGCCCACCCCAGGGGAACCCCGTAGGGAGCCAGACACGTTCCATCACAGGGCCCTCAGAAAGTTGTCGAGATCCTATCTGAACTGGGCTGCCAAAGTAATAACGGGAAACCATCCCTCAAAGGCTGAAAGGCCTCCTGGCTGGCTTCATGACAAAACCAATGCCTGCAAACACTTGACTCTTGAACGGCCAGGAGGGAGCGCCTTAAGACGTTCCAACACCGTAGAGAAAGCTGGCTTGGTAAAACATCTGTTCCAAATTCAGACCTTGAGGGAACAGAAGCATTCCTAGGAGAAAGCCTGAAGTTATAACCCTTATCATGTTCCTGAAATGTGAACACAGCCCACACTGCCTTGAGTCTACAGTCTTGGCTTAGCATGCCAGGCCTCTCTGTCTTTCAGCGTCTCCTGGAGTTTGCCCAAGTTCATCTCCATTGAGTCGGTGATGCCATCTAGACATCTCATTCTCTATCACCCCCTTCTCCTCCCGCCTTCAATCTTTCCCAGCATCAGGGTCTTTTCCAGTGAGTCAGTTCTTCACATCAGGTGGCCAAAGTACTGGAGTTTCCGTTTCAACATCAGTCCTTCCAATGAGTATTCAGGGTTGATTTCCTTTCGGATTGACTGGTTTGATCTCCTTGCAGTCCAAGGGACTCTCAAGAGTTTTCTTCAGCACCACATTTCAAAGGCATCAATTCTTTGGCACTCTGCCTTCTTTATGGTCCAACTCTCATATCTGTACATAACTACTAGAAAGACCACAGCTTTGACTAGATGGACCTTTGTCAGCAAAGTGATGTCTCTGCTTTTTAAAACACTGTCTAGGTTTGTCACAGCTTTCCCTCCAAGAAGAAGCTGTCTTCTAGTTTCATGCTGCAGCCACCATCCACGGTGATTGTAGAGCCCAAGAAGAGGAGTCTGTCACGGCTTCCACCTTTCCTACCCTCCATTTGCCATGAAGTGATGCGACAGATGCCATGATCTTACTTTCTTTAATACTGAGCTTTCAGTCAGTTCAGTTGCTCAGTCGTGTCCGACTCTTTGCGACCCCATGAACCGCAGCACGCCAGGCCTCCCTGCCCATCACCAACTCCCGGAGTTTACTCAAACTCATGTCCATTGAGTCGGTGATGCCATCCAGCCATCTCATCCTCTGTCGTCCCCTTCTCCTCCCGCCTTCAATCTTTTCCAGCATCAGGGTCTTTTACAATGAGTCAGTTCTTCGCATTAGGTGGCTAAAGTATTAAGCCAGCTTTTTCACTCTCCTCTTTCACCCTCATCAAAAGGCTCTTTAGTTCCTCTTTGCTTTCTGCCATTAGAGTGGTATCATCTGTGTATCTGAGGTTGTTGATACTTCTCCTGGCAATCTTGATTCCGGCTTGTAACTCATCCAGCCCTTATCCAGTACACCACACGGCATTTCGTGTGGTGTACTCTGTGCCTAAGTTAAATAGGCATGGTACCAGTAAACAGCCTTGTCATACTCCTTTCTCAATTTTGAAGCAGTCAGTTGTTCCATATAAGGTTCTAACTGTTGCTTCTTGAGCTCCATATAAGTTTCTCAACAGACGAGTAAGATGGCCTGTTATTCTCATTTTTTTCCAGAGTTTGTCACAGTTTGTTATGATCCACACAGTCAAAGGCTTTAATGTAGTCAATGAAACAGAAGTCGATGTTTTTCTGGAATTCCCTTGCTTTCTCTATGATCCAATGAATGTTGGCAATTTGATCTCTGGTTCTTCTGCCTTTTCTAAGCTGGTACATCTGGAAGTTCTCAATTCAAGTACTGCTGAAGCCTGGCTTAAAGGATTTTGAGCATAAGCTTACTAGCATGGGAAGTGAGCGCAATCATCCAATAGTTTGAACATTCTCTAGTACTTTTCTTCTTGGGAACTGGGATGAAGACTGACCTTTTTTTCTTCTTTCCAGTTTTAGAGTCTACTTGGCTTAATTAGTAGACTCAAAAGAAAAAAAGGGGGTGTGTATGTATGTGTGAAAACAGATCTTTGTAAAACTCAAGCAGAATAGCTATTTCTGTGTGTATCTGGATATATGTATGTCTGTATACACAAGTATGATCCATCTCTAACTTCAGAGGTTACTATCAACGTTAATGTAAAAGAGTTCTACTTAATTGATTTAAAAGTAAATGTTTACAAATCAAATATTTCACTTAAACTAGCCCAAACTGTCAAAGGATCACATAATCCAGGATTAATCTTTAATGGAAGAAAACAAGTTAAAATTGATGGTCTAATTAATACAGACATGGCTTTACAGTCATCATTAAGTGTAATATTTTAGCTGTACCCAGGTTTCCTGAAAGTTAATATGCTCATGTTATTGTGATGATAAAATGTGTCAACAAGAAAATTAACTTGGTATGGTAATATTTTCATAAATAATGAATAAATTTGGGGGTGAATTCTTTGAAGAATAATTTTGTTTTAGGGTATATGTACCCAAAAACAGGGCTTCCCTGGTAGCTCAGTTGGTAAAGAATCCACCTGCAATACAGGAGACCCTGGTTTGATTCCTGAGTTGGGAAGATCCCCTGGAGAAGGGAAGGGCTACTCACTCCAGTATTCTGGCCTGGAGAATTCCATGGAATGTATAGTCCATGGGGTCACAAAGAGTCAGACACAACCAAGTAACTTTCACTTTCACACGTAAAAACAGTTTCTCCCAATTTGGGGGGATTTGAAATTTTAGAGTTCTGCTGCTGCTACTGCTGCTAAGTCGCGTCAGTCGTGTCTGACTCCGTGCGACCCCATAGACGGCAGCCCACCAGGCTCCGCCGTCCCTGGGATTCTCCAGGCAAGAACACTGGAATGGGTTGCCATTTCCTTCTTCAATGCATGAAAGTGAAAAGTGAAAGTGAAGTCGCTCAGTCATGTCTGACTCTTCGCGACCCCATGGACTGTAGCCTACCAAGCTCCTCCGTCCATGGGATTTTCCAGGCAAGAGTACTGGAGTGGGGTGCCCAAATGATGGAATTCACTGAATGTCTAGATTGTTTTCTTAATAAGAAAATACTGAAAGATTAACTGCTAAATAAGTCTCTAATTACTTACTTTTATGGCAACCCACTCCAGTGTTCTTGCCTGGAAAATCCCATGGACAGAGGAGACTGGCGGGCTACAGCCGATGGGATAGCAGAGTCAGACACGACTGAGCAACACACACATCCACACACAGAGACTAAATGTGTTTTAGACTATTAATAAATATACTCTGCGCTTTACTCAAAGACTGAACTATAAAGTAACATATATTTTAAAAACAGAACCCTGAAAAAAGTTTTTGTACATGGCTAGGACTTACTAAGATCAGATTAAATTTAATTAAATAAATGAATTTTAATAATAAAGGTAAAATGGTGAAAACCAACTTTTTTATCTGTGAAGAGGACAAAGCATTCTTGAAGCACTGACCTGGTTTTGGTCAAGATTATAGAAAGTTTCTTTACTGCTAACTTATCTGATGTAGCTCTCTGTCATTTACTTTTGAAATCTTTTTATTATCCCTTTGGTTGAAGCAAATAAATATTGTTTCACAGTGACTTATGATCCTACTTAGTCAAACATTTAAAACCTTTTCATATCTTTCACAAACTTCCTCCAATCAAATTCTTAATGAAGCTCTTTTGACCGCCAGCTAACTCTGGGATGCTTCAGAAAACCCCTAAACATCTCAAAGAGAAATATTAAGCTAATTGGGCTCATTTGGTATGTTACATTACATGGGAAACACTGAGTAATGATAAATTCTTAGGTCATATTGTGTGGATAAATATATTAATATAAACATTCTAGAACTTGTAGGAAGTTCCTAAAATTTGAAATCTCCTGGTACGTGTCAGTCCTGATTCTGGCTACTCTCTTAAAATGTTGTATGCTACATACATAGCCAGTTTCCTTGACAACTGTAGTGTACTCAGGTCTTTAACCAAGATTTTAAGTCCTCTGTCATTTATACAGTTATGTCTATACATAACTGACGCTTTTACAAAACTGTTTCATGACTTGCTTTAGGCTCTCAAACTAGACTCGGCAGCCAAGGGACTCCCTCCTGTGCAAGGGCCATTTCGGCCACAGCTCTCCTGGAAGGCCCGGAGGAATGCGCTCCCCTCTCGGTTCGTGGCCGCACTGAGCTGAGCTTCTTTCGCACTCTCGCCACCCGCAGCGCCACTCTGTGAGCTGCCCAGCTTCCCGTGAGGGCCGCTGCCTGGTGCCACCTGGGTTCCACGGAATAACCCTGACCTGCAGCTCTGCTGCCTGCGCCACAGTTAGAAAACAGCCACGACTGCATTTTGTGAACCGGTTAGATCATCTTCTTGTTCCCAGGAAGCCCGTATCGATAATGCTGATCTAATTTAATTTACAGATGGTCCTACTTAAGGGAGGAGCAGGGACGTTACCAAGATGGATATGCTGTAACGCCCACAGTGGGCATCATTAAAAGCTTTTATTTACGGGAAACAAAGCACAAGCTGAATGAGCTGCCTTAACTCTAACAAACGACCCGGTGACACATGTTCACACCGACAGTCGCTGTGCCTCTGGACTGACACCCCACTCTGGAATGCTATGCAAACAGTGAGGTGTTTAACCTCTTCAGGACAACCTAATAAAAAAAAAAAAAAAGGAAGAGTTATTGTTCTACAACTGCCAAAACGTTCAATGCTGAAAACACTGGGCGTTCTAAGGTCAACGCCATGGAAGCTAAAGGCATCAGCGCGCTGAGGCGGGGTTTAAATCCCCATGCTGTCCACCCTCCAGAACGCCCGCGGCTCTCAGGGAACGCTCCTAACCCAGCGGACGCGTTCCTCCCACTGGCTCAAGACACTGACAGACACGGCCCCAAAAAGGGGAATTTTGACCCACCACCCAAATCCGGTTTAGACCTAATTTAAAAAACAAACAGCACACAAGGCTCACGCCTGGGGCACAGCTGCCGTTACCCCAGCATGTATCTCCTTTAACTCTGTGCACCCGAGAAAATGGGTCATGGGGAAAACAGTATTCTTGGAAACTTTCTCCTGTGGTGGCTCAAGGGACACATTACATTATTGTCAGGGTCTTATTGAGACACTTAAAAAAACAAAGTTGGTAACAAGTTTTTTTTACAGCTTCCAGAAAACCCTACAGATCACGGATTATAACAGAAATTTTGTCTATTGAAAAGGACATCAAATAAATGATTCTTTGCAACCACGACAGGCAGCAAGTGCTTTATCCGTTGTTAACTTACCTCTGCTCAGCCAAACTGAACATTAATTCATGGATTCAAGTCTCTCATTTTGAAAAGGCACCTCGACTCGACCCCTGTTTCTATACCCAGCTTCCTCTAATACAGGCATCACCGATGGCCTTGACCTTCCAGGCCATTTGGAAACGTCAGTGGAGCAGTTTGCTGCAGGCAGATAGGTGACCACCAGCCATTATGATGATGGCAACGGCAAGCACTCCAGTCTATCAGACGCCAGTCCTGCTCAAGCCCGAGGAGGTGGGCACCATCACGACCGCACGTCACAGGAGGGAAAACAGGGGTCAGCCGTTAGAGCACCAGTCCACACCACACAGCCTCTAAGAGGCGGACTCAGGACTCCTGTCTGGGCAACTGGGGGCTGCTCTCTGCCACTCTACTCCGGACTGCCTTCCTCACGCCTGGCGCCACAACAGGAGCTGAACACTGGGAGCCCGAGGTAGGCACGCAGCACAGGAAAAGAAGCCAGTCCCCAGCTTGGGCCCTGGAAGGCCTGGCTTCCTCCTGGGCCTCCCCCCAGCCACCCCTAACAGCCAACATCAAGATAAGCTGCTCAAAGATGGCCTTGAAGAGAAGAAAGAAGGTGATCCTCAGGCTGGCATGACACACCCAGCCCACATTCTAGACCAAATTCCCAGTAAACAAGGACTGGGGAGATTTCCTCCCTGCCCGCTCCCCTACTTCAGGCTTAGAAGCAATGAGCAGTGTGTGGTGGGATAGGGGCTGACCTACCAGGATTTTCAGGTCCTGAAAATCACTTCCTGTGTAACCCAGAGTCAGCTGCTCTACCCCTCTGATCCTGTTTACTCATTTATAAAGCACAGATGTCAACAATAACTCCATTACTCGATGGAGGTTACAGTGATTAAGAATCCTGTGTCCTTCCTGCTCCAGCCCACCATCTTCTGATCTTTCTCTGGCACCGGGCCTCCCAGTCCCTGTAAATGTGCACCCCATTACAGGGTGAATCAACGCAAGTTTGGTGGCAGAGGATACCCAAACTCATCTACACTCTTTGGCAAAGATCAGGACCCTACGTATCCAAGATTCTCTGCCCATCAGGACTGAAGATAAACTGTTTTTTAATGTAATTAAGGACTACGGTACACCAGGCACTGTGCTAAAAGCAGAGTCTTCCTTAAACTTCACAGTAACTAAGCCCATGAGGAAACAAAAATCCCAAGAAATTAAGGTCACATAGCTACTGAGAAAGAATCTGGATCTTTCCCCAAGTGGGCCTGACTCCAAAGCCTGCCACACCTTCCCATGACCCGCCCAGCTGGCTGTGGGGCCCTGGGCAAGCGCGTCCCCCTGCTGGGAAGTCCCCATCTGTAAGGTATCATGGCGGTGGTCTGGGGGCACACCTGTCTCTTGACACATCCCAGGCCTCCCCCGGCAGACCCTGCATCTAGGGGACCACCTCTAGGTGCACCACTTAAGGCTTCTCAGCCTCCCAAACAACTCTAAACCAGGCAAGGTGTACTGGGGCCGTGGGTGACGAAAGCCCTGGCTTCTCAGGGGGTGTGGGAAGCAGAGAGGATGCTTAGGGACAGAGGAGGAGCCTGGAAGGGTGTAACAGAGCAGCGGAGAGTGGCTAGGACACTCAACCAAAGCAAGAGGGAGGGAGTGCCCGGGCTGGCAGGGCTCCGAGCTGGCTCCACTTTCACAGAGGAGCAGAGCCTGAGTCACCAGCTCCTTCGCCCAACACCCTGGTGGGAGGTGCCCCTCGGTTTGTTGAATGAATGTTTAGCTTAAATAGAAAGGTTCCTGAGAAAGGCTGGCTGCTGGCAGGAGGCCAGCAGCCTTTCCAGGGGCACCACCTTCAGCGAGGGGCTCTGCAACTAAACCCCTGCTAGGAGGACCAGCGCCCGGCCGTAGGGAAATGCCCCCCTCTGCCCGCCGCCCTGAAGTCTCCGCTCCCCACCTGGCCTGCGCTCCTGTATCATAACAGCCCCGGTCTTACATATCCCTCTGGGCACGGAGCTCACCGCCCACCCCGTACAGCACGTCGCTGGACAGCTCCACCCAGGCGGATCGGCTTCCCCACCGCCCCCGTGGACTGGCCACCTCTCACCTCCAAGTCCGCACATGTGACAACCCCGAAGGTCCAGGAGGGAACCGGGAACGAAGGGAAGGGCTGCGGGGAGGGGCCCCGCACCAGACGACCCCGAGCCGGAGCCACGGACCAGAGGCCCGGTCCCCAACACCGCGGGACCCAAGGAGTCGGCCCGCGCTGAGCAAGACAGACGGCACAGCTGCCGGAAGGCGCGGACACGGGTGTGAGAGGGAGGCGGGCGGGCTGGACGGAGGGGACCACAGGCAGGGGGCCGCGACACGCCCGCTGGAAGAGGGGGCTGGAGGACCGGGAGGCCTGGGTGTGGCCGGCGGACCAAGAGACACTCACGTTCGCGGCCATGGTGGGGCCCGGTCGCCGCCCGCCTCGCTCGGCTCAACGCGGAGTAGGGTTTACGCCAGCAGCACCGAGTCCGCGACCTCTCGCCCGCCGAAGAGCGGCAGACAGCGGCGCAAGCCCAGAGCCCGGGACACGCCACAGAGCTACCGCCCAGGGAGCCCAGGCTTTTTTGGCTCCCGCTCGCCGTGCCGCACTGCCTCCTGGGAAACGTAGTCCTTTCGGGTGCTTTCCGAAAGTTGCAACCCACTGACACCTCACTGACGAGCCCGCGCAGTGCAAGCTATTCAGGGAAATGTAGTTCCTACTGCCTGGGGCGTGGCCGCGAGGCGCGCAGCCTGCCGGGAAATGTAGTTACCGGCTGAGAGCGCCGAACTGGAAGCGCCGAGGCAGGCGCGCGGCGGGCAGGCCTGGGGGGCGGGCCCGTGCGGGCCTCCGAGCCGCCCTCCCCGCCGCGGAGAGGTCACGGCGTGAGGCCGCCGCCGCGATCGCCGCGAGGTCGGAGCGCCGGGCTGCATCATGGCCTACTGCCGGCAGGAAGGTAGGAGGGCGGGCTGCGTGGAGACGGCCTCCGAGGCCCTGCGGGGGACACGCGGTCCGTGCAGCGCCCCCACTGAGGGCGCGGGGCACAAGTTCTCGGGAGGAGGGTGCGGGTTGGCGGCGGGGTCGCCAGCCCCACTTTTCGGATGAGAAAACCGCAGCCCGCGGAGGAGCAAGGCTGTCCCGGGTCGCCGAGAGACTCGAACCTGGACCTCGGAGGGAACAGCACGTGGGGAGACTCGTAAACTAGGCCCGGGGGTTAGGGCGGCGCGAGTGCGCTGCCTGAGGCTGGTAACGGGAAATGTGCTGATTACTAATTACGTTGCTACGCCGCTCGCCACACACCACGTGTTCCCGTTTGCACCGCCTCTAAGTGTCCCGGAAGGTCGCCCCTCGGTGGGCGCGACGCTGGCGGTGGGAGTGCCGCCGGCGGGCACGGGTCAGGCCCTGCGCCAGGAGCCTTGAGTGGCCCGTCTCGCAGCGACTTTCCTAAGTCAGGCCCTGCTCTTAACCCAAGAGTAAACCAAGACCCCAGAGGTGACTTGCTTGAGCCATGCGGCCGGCTACTCGCGGAGCTGGGGTTGGAGCCCCGCGGTCTGATTCCAGAGCTTCCCCGTCTGGTGCCCAGTGGACTCCAGGGAGCCCTCCGCTGGGAAGACATCCCGCAGAAAAAAACAAAAGTTGGTCCCCGCTTGCGGTCTCTCACCTAGGAAGTCTCCAGGCCGCGGTCCGAGGGCCTCCCCGCGCAACCACGAACTGTCCCTGAGCTGACACCCAAACCCTCCAGGCCCAGTTGTCCAGTCTTGTAAAATGAGAAGTTAGTCTTCATTCATTCCGCAGATATTCATGAAGTACCTTCTCCATGTCAGGTGAGGGGGAGGGAGGATATCTGAGACTATGAAGTTCCAGAGAGAAGTGGAACTTCCTGGAAATTCTCTAGTGAATACTCCAGCTCCCTCAGTTATTTCAGGAAATCTTGAGCCCAGAGATGGAGGTGACCTGCCCAAGGTCATGTTTCAATCAGGAGAAGTGTGTCAAGCTTCAGCTCACAACTCAATTTAAAATGCTAAGCCTTTTTGCCAGTGGCCTTCCCTGGTGGTTCAGATGCCAATGCAGGAGACTGGAGTTCGATCCCTGGGTGGGGAAGATCCCCTGGAGGAGGAAAGTGAAAGTGGGTCAGTCCTATCTGACTCTTTGTGACCCCAGGGAATATACAGTCCATGGAATTCTAATAAATGGCAACCCACTCCAGCGTTCTTGCCTGGAAAATGCCATGGACAGAAGCAACAGTCCATGAGGTTGCAAAGAGTTGGACATGACCGAGCGACCACACAACAATTTCCCAGTACCCCATTCTGCCTCTGGAACCCTCCTTTCCTGGGTTGCAAAGCCATAATGCTCAGTGATGTCTCTGAGAAGTAGTTTCCATTGACTGATACTGAACTCTGCCATGAGCAGAAGTCCTCTGCCCTCACCAGTTTGTTAGAGAGTAGGTCTCTAGTTTTTTATTTCATCGTCCTGAGTCTAATGTACTCCTTTATGTAGCAGATTTTTTTTAGTCTTTTGAGTATAATGAGGCTATAATCCTCATTTTTGTGGGTTTCTAGGAGTCACATATTATCTGGGAAGCAGAGGTAAGTGTTCAGACCCATATCTTTTCCTGGATCAAAGATGTCTTTCTTTGGGGATAAGAATTAAAAGCACTCACTTTAGGCCTTGCCTAGTTTTTATCTATCCATGCCACTGTCCCCTCAGTCCCAAACTTCTTGTTTTGCTACCCATGGATTCTTTATGCTTCCCATGGGACTTAGAGAACTGATCCCAGCTCCTTCCTGATTAAGGCCTATGTGACTGAGGCCTGACATGGCTCCTGCTGGTCTCTACGCACCAGTCACTGTGCAGCCAGGCTGGCCTCTGGCTATTCCCTTTGCCTGGTGCATCCCTCCCCCAGCTCTTCTCACGGCTGCTTCCTCATCCTTAAAGATTCAATGCAGATGCCACCTCAGTGAGGTCTTCCTTGGCCTTTGTGTCTTCCACATCCTAAGCTCTCTGAAATACCTGGTGTATTTTTGTCCTCTTTCGGCTTTTTTGCATTGCAGCAGGCCGAGAGCGTTAGATGGGCCATGTCCCCCGCAGCATTACCCAGTGAACCGGTGCACAAGGGATCGCTTGCCCATGCGCTTGACTTCAGGGGTCCGCCCCCTGCCTTGGGGTCAGAGGCCGCAGCTAGTCATTCAGGGTGTTAGGCAGCATGGACTCAGGCCGGCTCCCTGGCCCAGGGCCACACTGCTCCTGTCTTTGTACCCCCTTTTCTAATGCTGGTGCTGCTCTTTCCTGTTCTGTCAGCAAACAGTTACTGGGCACCTGTGATGTGCCAGCCCTAATCACATGGCAGAGGCAGCTGGCACAGGTGGGTAGTCTGCCCTGTGGCCTGGTGGAGGCAGTGGAGGGGGCAGGTTGGATGTTGCAAGAGATGATGTGTTCTAGGGGAAACGAGACCACCCAAACAAGGTTTGATTTTGTTCCCTATAACCTACTTCATGGTGAGAGCCATCTGTCTTCCATACTCAGCTGGGCCTGGGATCTTCATGTCTGAATTCAGAGTTCATTTCCCCATTCACTTTTCCAACAAATACTGATTACTCACTATGTCTCGGGCACTGTACTAGGCTCTGAGGTACTGCAGTGAATGGAACAGATACATCCTTGCCCCTGAGAGCTGACATTTCAGTCGGGGAGATGGATGGTAAACATATGTAATTGTGGGTGAGAGAAGGTGGGTTAAGGGCAATGGGGAGAGATGAAGAAAGATGCCATCTGAGCAGGAGGTCTGAAGTCAGGGAGAGGGGGCTGTGAGGTATCTGAATACGCTCCTGGACAACAGAACGGCCTGGCAGGTCCCCGAGGTAGGTGTGTGCTCAGCGTCTTCGGGTAGAAACAAGGAGACGCTGAATGGAGGGAGCGGGGGTGGGGGTGGCGTCATACAGGTGAGGGATGCGGGTCTTTCTGGATGGACTTGAAGGCAGAGCCCGCCGGGCCGATGAGGGAGGTGGAGAGAAGGACGGCAGTCAGCGTGACTGCACCGAGTACAGCTGCGGATCCGGGGTGTTGGCGTGTCTCTCCGCTCCGTGCTTCCTCTGTCCTCAGCCAGCCCTGAGCTCTTGCTTTCAGAGCCCCCGGCGCCCTGACTCCCAGTCCGGCCAGGCTCTGGCTGGGGACTGCCCCTTCTGGGGACTCTGTGGGCACCTTTCTTCAGTCTTTCAGGCAAGAGCACAGCTCTACCCGTTTTCCCACTTCCAATCCTTACCGGCATCTCCAGCCCCGTTCTCTCTTCACAGAGATGTTTGTCATTTGATGCCGCTGAAAAAGTTACTGTGTTTTGAGCGGAATTCCAGGTGCAAGTAGAAACTTAGTTCACCTCCTTGTTTTCCCCATGTCTCTTGACCCTTGCCCGAACCAGGGAGGGAAGTGGGCTGAGCTGGGAGGTGCCCAAGCGCACACAGCTGTTGTGTGCTTGAGCCCCGATTTGAACCCCAGTCTTGAGCCTCTGGGATGCCGATGGCACCAGGAGCCAGAGCCTCCCAAGCTGGCCCTACCTCTCCCGTGCAGGGCCGCGCTTGCGCTCTTCCTGCAGATGATGTTGAGCCCTGACTGTCAACTGGTCTGTTCAGCCAGCATGGCCATCGAGCACCGGGGCTGGAGATACAAGATAAGTCACTGCCCAGGCTTGGACCCCTTGGCTCTGGGCCTAACACCAGCCTCCGCACTGGGCTGGGCCTGGCTGAGATCTTGGTAAACAAAACTGTCAGAGCGGAGCTGAGCAGTCGTGTCAGCTCATGTCTTCTGCTTAGCACAGCACTTCTGTGGACTTCTTTCGAGTGTTCTGAACTCTGGCCGGAATGACCGAGGTCTTTAGGTTCTTCAGCGTGCCCTGGCTGCCTGGCCCCAGGCCGTGTGGGACAAGCCGCCTTCTCTGAGGTCAAGTGTGGGGAGCTGGAGCGGGCCATGGGCCTGTGTGTGCAGAGTGTCAGCCGTCATCGCTGTCAGCCGCCCCTGAGACGGTGTACCGCCCCGCACCGTCCCTCCGTCCCTGCGCTGCCCTCTCCTGCACGCCTCTCTCAGCTCCATACGGTCACCCTGGCGCTCTTCCCAAGCCTCTGCCGGAGGAGCCCGGTGGGCAGAGTGTCATCTGAGGGCGCCTGCTGGCAGGTCCCTCGGGGCCTGGACGAGGTGCTCCCAGGCCACGGGAATGAACAAAGCTGTGGAGCCATGGCAGTTCTGAGCAGGGCAAGACCGCCTCTTAGATGTCAGCAGACTTGGGGCTGAGGGCAGCTGCACTTGAGGGGTTGGGGCGTCTTCGTCTCCACCCGAGGATGCACAGTGGCGCCGAGACGTGCTGTCTCCCTCCTTCCCACTCCAGCCACAGGCTGACGGTGCGCTGGTGCCGCTGGACTGTCCCCCAGGTCGGCAGCGGGTCCCCAGGGGAGCGCATCAAGGTTTCAGATGGGACAGGCTTCACACAAGGCTTCCGTGGCTGCTTTGGGTTCAGGCTGAGCCACAGCTCCTGGTGAAACATGGCTCCCTCTGTTCTCCAAACTCTAGGGAAGGATCGAATCATATTTGTGACCAAAGAAGACCATGAGACTCCAAGCAACGCAGAGCTGGTGGCCGACGACCCCAATGATCCATACGAGGAGCATGGTGAGTGTGGGGGCTGGGGTCGGCAGGTGGTAGCCCGATGTTCCTGGCCACAGCTGGGTGTTCACCTCGGCCAGCACTGCTCCCAGGACACGAGTGCGTCTCCCTCAGGTGGGAGGGGCTGTGCGCTGACCTGGCCATCAGGCCAAACCTAGGAGTTGCTTCTGAGTTTGGAACAGTTTTCCACTTTGACAAAAGGGAGGAGCCTCAGTGCTCTGACACACCCAGCGCCCCTTGGACACCGTCCAGCCTCACTTTTTCCAGTCCTCACGCCGTGCTGAGAGCAGCCAAGAAGCAGGAGGGGCTTGAAGGGAGGGCGTGGGGAGTCCTGACCGTCCATGTGGAAGGGGGAGACCAGGACTCCTCCTTCAAGCCTTTGGATTAAACGGTTTCCCCTGTGTAGTCCAGAGCACAGGCGCGGCCACAGCCCTGACCACAGCCCTAGTGGGTGGCTTAGCACATCCAGCGGAGCTGCACCTGGAGAAAGTCGCCCATGGTGACTTCTCTTCAGCTGAGCCGAGAACGCTCGGTGGGTTTCTGCCGGGAGTTTATTAAACCCCATCCCAAGGGGGAAGCAGGGCCACCAGCCAGTGCCAGCCAGGCAGCAGTTTGTCTTACCATTATTCCTGTGAGGCCCAGGCTTGGGTTTGCTTTTTATGAAACCTGTCTCACTTCCTTGCCCATCTTCCCGTCCCAGGACTGATCCTGCCAAACGGAGACATCAACTGGAACTGCCCGTGCCTTGGGGGGATGGCCAGTGGCCCGTGCGGGGAACAGTTCAAGGCGGCCTTTTCCTGCTTCCACTACAGCAAGGAGGATGTCAAGGGGTCGGACTGTGTGGACCAGTTCCGGGCCATGCAGGAGTGCATGCAGAAGTACCCAGACCTGTACCCCCAGGAGGAGGAGGAGGAGGAAGAGCAGCCAGCAGACCCCTTACAGGAAGCTGCCTCCGAGGCCAGCGCAACCAAAGAGGCGGCGGCGTCGAGCTAATGACGGCTGGGGCCCTGGGCTCCAGCCGCCTTCAGAGCCCAGACGAACCTCTCCAAGAAAGTGTCTTTTCCCTCCGTTGTTCTGTGCACTGTAATGTACAAAATAAGTTATTGTGCTGATCGGGGGTCTTGGCCCCTTGCTGTATTTACACTGAAAAATGGGGTTGTGTGTATGTGTGTCTCACATGAACCTGTCGGTGAATGTAGCTGCCACTTTTGAGTTCGCAGATTGTCCTGAATTTTGCCACTTGGAAATAACGTGCTGAATCATCTCAGCAACCAAAAATCTCTATCTGGGAGGGACTCTTGTGAGTGAGCTGATTTGTTTTGACTCTGTGTTCCTTTTAGTAGATTTTATACCCAGTTGGAAAGTGAAATAGAAACAAAACGTTTTCCCTTACAAATGCTGGGGTGGGGCCATTCCTTGTAAGCAGAGGTGAGATGATCAGACCTCAAGTATTTGAGGAGGCGCTATGCTTCATTTCCGGTTCCTTCTGGTTTCCAGTTTGCCTTGAGCTCCAGGTTTTCTGCAGTTAGAAAGCAGAGCTTTGGACCCTCTGAGTGAATCCCTTTGTAAGTGAAAAGAAAGGCTGATTTTTGATGTTCTTATTATTCCCAAAGCTCTGCTCTGGGACCGTGTTCACACTGGTTCTGTCTCAGCCTGTCCAGATGCAGTGCTCCTGAGAGGTGGGGACCTAATCATTACCAGAGTGGGAGGCAAGAGAGGACACAGTGTCAATTAAAAGGAAAACATGGTTTTTACCTGATTGTGAGTGTGTCCTCTGTTTTTACTAATTAAAAATATTTCTGATACAAGGAAGTAGGAATTGTGAAAAACTCAATTGAAATTCTCTGGAGATACCGGTAGATCAGTTTGAGTCAAGTTTTCTGTGCTACATTCAAACAAAGCTCAGGTGACTTTGTCTGCGAGCAGATGCTGTCACATGGGCATTGCTGTCAACGTTTCTGTTGTATTTGTCAGAACTGAGTCACAGCCCACAGTGCCCAAGGGACATGGAGACACAGCACAGGAGGCTGCCTCTGACACCAGAGAGTGAGCCTGCAGGTCCAGCTCAGGGCGAGGGCATGGAAGCTGGAATGGCCAGGTTTGGAAGCCTTGACACCTGGAGAAGCCCTGGGACTTCTTTGAACTGCAGGAAGAGCCTTGCACGTTTAACAGACATACCGGAAACATTTTAACCAAGACGTCACATGATCTGTGACCATGTCTTGGATCCCATGCATTCCATGCATTCAGGGAACCTCTACGGTCCATGTCCTAGGGACATGGGAGGGTGACCCATCTTGTCCCCAGCTGCATGAAGATACAGTCCAGCCAGGGGTCAGCATTCACTTAAAAGCAGAAAAGTAAGGAGAAAGGCAGACCCCGGGGGCTAGGACAAAATGGCCAAGTAGATGGACCTGACCTCACCTTCTCTCATGAAAACACCAAGATCACAAACAACCACTGAACAACCTTCGACGAAAAAGGATGGTCTATGTCCAGAGAAAACGGAGCCACTACGAGATGCGAGGGAGGGGTGCGTGCACAACATAATCAAGCAGCACACCCACTGAGTAGGTGACCTACAGACGCAAAGAACATATCGCAGAGGTTCTCCCACAGGAGTCAGAGTTCTGAGAGCCTGGGGGTCTGGCAGAGGGAGGAGGAGCCCCAAGAACATTTGGCTTTGAGGGCCCTAAATCCCATGGACGGAGGAGCCTGGTAGGCTGCAGTCCATGGGGTCGCGAAGAGTCAGACACGACTGAGCAACTTCACTTTCACTTTTCACTTTCATGCATTGGAGAAGGAAATGGCACCCCACTCCAGTGTTCTTGCCTGGAGAATCCCAGGGACGGGGGAGCCTGGTGGGCTGCCGTCTATGGGGTTACACAGAGTCGAACACGTCTGAAGTGACTTAGCAGCATCAGCAGGGCTTGATCACAGGAACTCCATAGGACTGGAGGTAACAAATGCCACTCTTGGAGGGCACCCACAAATCTGGTGCACACTGGGACCTGGGGAAAAAAAACTGACTTCATAGGAGCCTGGGCCAGACCTACCTGCTGGTCCCGGAGGGTCTTCTGGGAGGTGGGAGGTGGTGTGGCTCACTGCAGGGACAAGGACATTAGTGACACAGGTATTGGGGAGTACTCACTGGTGTGAGCTGCCCTGGAGATTTTGGCGCTGAGACCTAACCCCACCCATCAGACCTTAGGCTCAAGTGCTGGGTGGCCTCAAGCCAAACAACCAACAGAGTGGGATCGCAGCCGCAGCCGGCAGCAGATAGATGCTTAAAGTCTTCCTGAGCCCTCAGCCGCCTCTAACCGATCGTTGACATGACCCTGTCCACCAGGGGGTTAAGACCCAGCTCTACCCACCAGTGGGCAAGCACCAGTCCCTCCCACCAGGAAGACTGCACAAGCCTCTCTGACTAGCCTCACCCACCAGAGGGCAGACACAAGCAAGGGGAACTACTATCTTGCAGGCTGCAGAATGGAGACCGCAAATAAGACGGCAGAGGAATATGTGTCAGACGATAGAACAAGATAAAACCCCAGAAGAACGACTAAATAAAGGGCAGATAGGCAATCTACCTGAAAGAGAATTCAGAGTAATGATAGTAAAGATGATGTAAGATCTCACAAAAAGAATGGAAGCACAGACTAAGAAGATACATGAAATGTTTAACAATGAGCTAGAAGATTTAAAGAACAAACAGAATTGAACAATAACTGCAATGAAAAATACAGGAGCAGGAATCAATAGAATTAATGAGGCAGCAGAATGGATAAGTGAGCTGGAAGACAATAGTGGAAATCACTGCTACAGAACAGAATAAAAAAATGAAATGACAGTTTAAGAGCCCTCTGGGACAACATTAAATGTACCAGTGTTCACATTATAGGGGTCCCAGAAGAAGAAGAGAGAGAGAAAGAACCTGAGAAAATACTCAAAACAGATAATAGCTAGAAACTTCCCTAACTGGGAAAGGAAATAGTCACCCAAGTCCAGGAAGTACAGATAATCCCAGGCAGGATAAACCTAAGGAGGAACACTCCAAGACACACAGTAATCAATTGCTATTAATAAAAATTAACGACAAAGAGAAAAATATTAAAAGCAACAAAGGAAAAAGAACATACAAGAGAATACCTATAAGGTTAACAACTGGTTGTTCAGCAGAAACTCAGGATAGAAGGGAGTGTTGTTGTTTACTTGCTCAGTTGTGTCCAATTTTGTGTGACCCCCATGGACTGTAGCCGCCAGGCTCCTCTGTTCATGGGATTCTCCAGGCAAGAATACTGGAGTGGGTTGCCATTTCCTTCTCCAGGGGATCTTCCTGGCCCAGGGATCAAAACCCCATCTCCTGCATCGGCAGGCAGATTCTTTTTTGCTGCTGCTGCTAAGCCGCTTCAGTCGTGTCTGACTCTGTGCAACCCCATAGACAGCAGCCCACCAGGCTCCCCTGTCCCTGGGATTCTCCAGGCAAGAACACTGGAGTGGGTTGCCATTTCCTTCTCCAATGCATGAAAGTGAAAAGTGAAAGTGAAGTCGCTCAGTTGTGTCCGACTCTTCGTGACCCCATGGACTGCAGCCCACCAGGCTCCTCTGTCCATGGGATTTTCCAGGCAAGAGTACTGGAGTGGGGTGCCATTGCCTTCTCCTCTTTCCCGCTGAGCCACCAGGGAAACCCAATAGAAGGGAGTGGCATAATATATTTAAAGTGATGAAAGGGAAAAACCTACAACCAAGAATACTCTACCCAACAAAGCTCCTGTTCAGATTTGAGAGAAATCAAAAGTTTATACAGAAAAGCAAAAGCTAAGAGAACTCAGCAACAGCAAACCAGCTTTACAACAACTGGTTTCTGGAGAACGGCAGCTCAAGACAGCTGACTTGGAGGTGCCAGTTGCCCAGTGGTTTGTGTCGGTTTTATTTTATGACGTAGGCAAGTACCCTAGCCAGGCTTTTTAGCAGGACACTGGATTTTAAGTCCTCAGGAAGTTATGTGACTGCACACATTTTAACTTAGTAATATTTTAGTAACCCGTATTGTCTCACATGATTAGAAACTATAGACCTCATGTAAAATAAAAGGTTCCTCACTCACCTGGAAGAACCAAAGAAAAGTCATGCATGCCTGGATGGTTTCACCAATAACTTTCAGGATCCGCTGGGTCTGAAGAGCTTCTGGAAGACAGCTGACAGGGGGCTAAGCAGACAGACTTCCTCCTTTGTTCACCTGAACAGGAGAGAAAGAGGACACTCAGTTCATCGAAACAGGGCAGGAAGAAAACAGAGCCGGGGCCCCCATGAGCTGGTACCTGAATCATTCTACTTTCCTACACGTCTGAAACTTTCCATGGAAAAAGTTAGAAAGGCATAGGCTAAGCAACTGTTTAACCACGCTGGTGGAGGTTCAGGGCCACATTGCTCTGTCCCACACGGTGGCTGCCTGAGCTCAGCTATAATTAACACTCCAAGCTTCAAATCAAGGCTGATGGGAAAGTTGTTTAAAAAAATACTGATCGGGTTGACATCCCCTTAGTCCCCATTTCTGTCCTCTGCGTCTTCAGATATAACATAATTTAGGCTCTCTTTCCAATCTACCTTTTTATGATATTTTTGGAATTTTTTTTTTGGCTGTGCTGGGTCTTCATCGCTGCACACGGGCTTTCTCTAGCTGCGGCAAGCAGGGGCTGCTCTTTGCTGCGGCGCAGGGGCTTCCCGTCGTGGGGGCTTCTCTCGTTGCGGAGCACAGGCTCGAGGCGCACAGGCTCCGGCAGGTCAGCGCGGGGGCTCAGTGGTCTGCAGGGCCGGGGCTCTGGAGAGCCAGCTCAGTAGTTGTGGCATACGGGCTTAGTTGCTCCATGGTATGCGGGATCTTCCCAGACCAGGGATCGATCGGCAAGCAGCTCTTAACCACTGGACCACCAGGAAAGTCCCTAAAAAGCTGTGGAAAAATAAACATAACATAAAGTTTGTCATTTTAACCTTTTTCAACTCTGTGGCATTAAATCCATTCACATTGTGTGGCCAACATCACTATTCATCTCCGGGACTGTTTCATTTTCCCAACTGAAACCCTGTCCCCATTCAACACCAGCTCCTCTCCCTGCCCCTCCCACTGTCTGTGACTATGACTTTGACTCCTCTAGGGACCTCACATGAGTGGGGTCAAACATAATGTTTGTCTTTCTGTGACTGGCTTATCTCACTTGGCATGATGTCCTCCAGGTTCATCCATGTTGTCGCATGGACATTTGGGTTGTTCCCGCCTTTTGGCTTCTGTGAATAGAGCAGCTGTGACATGGCTGTACACCTTCCAATGTATTTTTAACACATCTGTCACCAATACTAAATTTAAAAAAATTTGACACTAGCACACTAGACACAATCAATGTCTTATAGCCAACTTTCGTCATTCACATTATTTCTAAAGTATGTGTACCGCTAGGTCATTTTGAGTAACATATGGCATTCTTCGGGTCTTCTCTGGTGGCTCAGTTGGTAAAGAATCTGCCTGCAGTGCAGGAGACCTGGGTTTAATTCCAGGGTCGGGAAGATCCCCTTGGGAAGGATATGGCAACCCGCTCCAGGATTCTGGCCTGGGAAATCCCATGGACAGAGTAGCCTGGTGGGCTACAGTCCATGGGGCCGTAAAGAGTCTAATATGACTGAGTGACTAACACTCTGACTTTTGATGGCATTCTTACAACATAAGGTAAGTATATCTTATTAAAATTTTAATATATCTCTTAAACTTTTATGCATTTATTCTCTCGATGGCTTTAGATGGTTTCTAACTTATTTCTGACCTGTTGAAGGTCATGCTGGTGGGGACACCTTTGTACAGCCTCTCTCTGCACAGATGCCTCTCCAGAGACAGAACTACTCAGTTGTAGAATGGACACATTCCCATTTTATTTGATTTTCTGAATTTCCCTATAAAGTCGCTCTGCCAATTTATATGGTCAGATAGTTGGAACCAAGAAGGGAGGAGTCTCCATTATGATGACACCATTATAGTGACTGCCCCTTATCTGAAGTTTCACTTTTTGCTTTTAGTTACCACTGTCAATCTCAGTCCAAAAATATTACATTAAAAAATTCCAGAAATAAAAAACTCATTCATAAGTTTTAAATTGTGCACAGTTCTGAATAGCATGATGAAATTTTGCACCATCCTGTTCCCTTCTGCCCAGAACGTGAATCATTCCTTTGTCCAGCACATCCATGCTGGCTACCTAGCAGTCTCCATTATCAGATCCACGGTATCACAATGTTTGTGTTCAAGTAACCCTTATATCAGAGAAGGCAATGGCACCCCACTCCAGTACTCTTGCCTGGAAAATCCCATGGATGGAGGAGCCTGGTAGGCTGCGGTCCATGGGGTCGCGAAGAGTTGGACACGACTGAGTGACTTCACTTTCACTTTTCACTTTCATGCATTGGAGAAGGAAATGGCAACCCACTCCAGTGTTCTTGCCTGGAGAATCCCAGGGATGGGGGAGCCTGGTGGGCTGCCATCTATGGGGTCGCAGAGTCAAACACGACTGAAATGACTTAGCAGCAGCAGCAGCAGCAGCTACCCTTATATAATACTTAACAATGTCCCCAAAGTGCAAGAGTACTGATACTCTAGCAAATTGGATATTCTCTTACTATGTCTAATTTATAAATTTAACATCTTCATAATTATGTTTGTATAGGAAAAAGCATAGTACAGGTAGGGAATAGTACCATTCATGGTTTGAGGCATCCATTGGGAGTCTTGGCATATATCTTTCCCCACCCACTTAAAACTGGGACTACTGAGTCATTTTCTCCTCCTTCAAAATCACTTAATGGAAAATATGCTTAATTTGCTGATTTATATACCCCAAATTTGAAATCTGTGATCATTCAATGACTGGATTAAAATTCTACTTAACTAATATTTTGGGAAGAAAGTTCTCAATAAGAAAATCATCACTTAAAATTTGGGTGGAAGGAACAGTGAAAAATCCTTTAGAAGATAAACTATTATTGAACAAGAGATAAAATAAGCTTGTCTAAACTATGATAAATTTTCTTATTTACTACAGAAAATTCAGTGAGACTACAACAAAGAAATTTCTTATTTCTAGAGGCTTTAATAAATTTAATGTAATGAAATCTTTTAAAATAGTATCTGGAGTTAAACTCAGTATCCTCTCCTCCATGATTATAAGTTAGTAAAGAATAACTCTAAGGTTAACAGATCAGCTAAGAGAAGACGCTGTATGTATGTACACTCAGTCACCCAGTCATGTCTGACTCTTTGCAACCCCATGAACTGTAGCCCACAGGCTCCTCTGTCCATGGGGTTTTACAGGCAAGAATACTGGAGTGGGGTGCCATTCCCTTCTCCAGGGAATCTTCCCAACCCAGGGATCGAACCTGAGTCTCTTGCGTCTCCTGCCTTGGCAGGAGGATTTTTTTACCACTAGCACCAGCTGGGAAGCCCCAGATATCAAGGAAAAATTTCCCCAAGGACATATAAAGTGTAGTTAGATAAATGGACCCCTGTGCTTACCTATGATAATATCCCTATGCTGAGCCATGAAAAACACCACGTTTTATTTTATCCACAAATTTAAACTTAATCTGCCCTTTTAGCATCTCCTTACATCCTGGGATGTTTAAAAAAAGCTTAATATGTACCTGGCCTAAGTTTAAAAAAATATCTACGTGGTAGTGAAAAGGCTTTCCCAGTAACTCAATCGGTAAAGAATCTGCCTGCAGTGCTGGAGACCCAGGTTTGATTCCATGGTCGGGAAGATCCCCTGGAGAAGGCAATGGCAACCCACTCCAGTATTCTTGCCTGGAAAATCTCATGGACAGAAAAGCCTGGTGGGCTACAGTCCAAGGGGTTGCAAAGAGTTGGACACGACTTAGCAACTAAACCAGTGAAAAGGAAGATGAAATCATTCTAATATAGAGTAGCCAAAAACATTTTATGAGAATGCAATGTCAGTTTCATGGAAATACATTCTATACAGAAAATCAGATTACATTAATAGCATTTTTAGTATTCAGGTTTCTCTCTGAACTTGTGAATTACCAAAACAGGATATGAAAAGTTTTAAGTCGTAGAAATGAACATAAGCCTAGGAATTCCTGGCTTTTTGAAATGGTTTTACTTATGTAAGCCTTTATTCAAGAAGAGTCACTCATCTAAGACAAGCTTCACTAAATACTAATGCTATCAAAGTTCAGAGACACTCTGTGATGCATTTAGAGATAAACACCTATGTCCAGGTTCTGATTCAGTGAAAGTCAGAATTCAGGATGCCTCCCCTGCCTCCTCTTCCATTTAGATTGTCCAAATCTGAAAAATCAAGAGAGACTCAGCTGGATCTCTCTGTGTTGAGGCTGCCGGGTGTGCTTATATGGAAAGATGGCTTTAGCTCATCTCTTCATAGACCGGTAATCTTGCTGTTGCATCAAAAATCTGACAGTAACTGTCATGTCACAGGGAAAGAGGGAGTCCCCAGAGTAAGAGACGTCTTTTGTCCTCAGAAAATGATAAAGAAGTAACATGTGGATGAAAACTTTTTTGTGTATAGTTCTCAGTTTCCAAGGCCATATGCATCTGGGTTTTTTATCAGGTGCCAATCATGGAATATTCTCCAGTAAGTGATTTTAGACCCTTGGGCATTGCAAGGCACGTGGACAGCTGCAAAGGGAGTGGGCAGCGCTGGCTGCTACCACCCAGCAAAGCAATCCCAGCCCCAGACTCCAGGCGGATTCCACGGAGGCACAGCCTCCATGAAGCATTGTTGCTGAAAGGGTTTAACTTGATCCAATTAAGGCTTTAGCTAGAGCTTTAATTGTTTTACCTTTGTCCAGAAGCTAGAGGAGGTTGATTATAGTAATTAGCTGATATATTCTCATTATTAAAGAGAAAAACCATTATAGAAACTACATCAGCCAACTTTGTTCTTTGAAAGAAATTCACCAGCTCCTGGAGACTCCAAATTAGCCCACAGTGGGTATGACAACACTGGATGCCAGTCACCCGAGACTCTCCCTACCCGCATAGTCACAGCATAAGGCAGCGTCTTTACTTCCCTGGGGGCTCAGCTGGCAAGGAATCCACCTGCAATGCAGGAGACCTGGGTTCGATCCCTGGGTTGGGAAGATTTCCTGGAGAAAGGAAAGGCTACCCAGTCCAGTATTCTGGCCTGGAGAATCCCATGGACTGTGTAGTGCATGGGGTCACAACGAGTCGGACATGACTGAGCCACTTTCACTTACCTGTTAACACTGGCAAAAAAATGTAAGGGAAGCTAGTGGCTAGCCCACCTTCCCAGGTAGTGCAGTGGTAAAGAACCCTCCTGCCAATGCAGAGACTCGGGTTCGATTCCTTGGTCAGGAAGATCCCCTGGAGGAAGAAATGGCAACCCACTCCAGTATTGTTGCCTGGGAAATCCTATGGACAGAGGATTCTGGCGAGCTACATACAGTCCATGGGGCTGCAAAGAGACAGACGCTGAAAGTGAAAGTGAAGTCACTCAGTCGTGTCTAACTCTTTGCAACCCCATGGACTACAGCCTACCAGGCTCCTCTCCTCCATCCATGGGATTTTCCAGGCAGGAGTGCTGGAGTGGATTGCCATTTCCTTCTCTAGGGGATCTTCCCAACCCAGGAATCGAACTCGGGTCTCCTGCATTGGAGGCAGACGCTTTACCGTCTGAGCCACCAGGGAAGCCAGACAGACACTACTTACTGACTAAAACTAGAGTGTAAACTGTAAAAATGGATTTGGTTGACCTGATGATTGGAAAGGGCCAGCAAGACCTCAAAGGGAAACTAAAAGGAAGGTGGAGTTTGTGCAGGTAACCAAGGCTCTATACAGTCACCTGTGTTCACTGGGCAAGAGCTGGTCCTCAAGTTGTGCGTGACCAAGCCGGGAATTCTCCTAAATCTGCTATATTTAATATATGTTATCTTTTATTGAGATATAATTGACATATAACATTAGGTTGGGCTTCCCTGGTGGCTCAGTGGTAAAGAATATGCCTGCAGTGAAGGAGCAGTGAAGTGTGTCTCCTGTCCAGGAGACACAGGTTCGATCCCTGGGTCAGGAAGATCCCCAGGAGGAGGGCATGGCAACCCACTCCTGTGTTGTTGCCTGAAGAATCCCATGGAGAGAGGAGTCTGGTGGGCTACAGTCCATGGGGTCGCAAAGAGCTGGACACGACTGAGTGACTGAGCACGCATACATGCAACATTATGTTCGTTTCAGGTGTACAACACAATGATTTGAGATACGCATATACTGTGAAACGATCGCCACAGTAAGTTAACACCCATATCCATAATTGTTATGCATTTTTTTCTTGTGATTTTAAGCTTTAAGATCTACTCTCAGCAACTTTCATCAAATACGTAATACAGTATTATTAACTATAGTCACCATACTCTACATTACATCTCATGCTCTACTTCATAACTGGAAATTGGTATCTTTTGATTCCCTTCACCCATTTTGCCCACCCACACCCTTGCCTTTAGCAAGCACCAGTTTAGAAAGCTCAGTGGATCCCATACAGGACGAATACTTAACAAACAAACTGCTTAAAACTAAAGGCAAAGAAAATATTTTGAAGTCTATCAGGAGAAAACGATGCATTTTGTGTAGAGGAACCAATATTCAAATTACAGTGTCCTTTAAGAAGTGAATGCATGGACACATTGTGTTATTTTACTTATAACTCCTGAGAGCTTCTTTAAGTCTATAACTTCAGTATCTGTGCTATCTTGGGTTTGGCATCTACTTGTTTATTGTGCCTTAGTATATTGGTCACATTTTCCTGTTTCTTTATATGGTGAGTAACTGTGAACGGTATTTTGGACTTCTGAATATTGTACTATGTTTTCAGTCCTGCTACAATCCTGTGGGCAATGTTTATGCTTTTCTTTTAGAGGAAAACTGAAAGTTCTGCTTCATCTTCTTTTTGGTCTGTTCCAGTCTCAGCTGTGTTGGTTCAGGTCTGTCCAGTGTGTGTATCTGGTTGTTCTGAGACTTGTGAGGGGCGTACACAGCATTCAGTTCAGTTCAGTCACTCAGTTGTGTCCAACTCTTTGCAACCCCATGGACTGCAGCACGTCAGGCTTCCCTGTCCTTCACCATCTCCCGGAGCTTACTCAAACTCATATACATTGAGTTGGTGATGCCATCCAACTATCTCATCCTCTGTCATCCCCTTCTTCTCCTGCCTTCAATCTTTCCCAGCATCAGCGTCTTTTCTAATGAGTCAGTTTTTTGCATCAGGTGGCCAAAGTGTTGGAGCTTCAGCTTCCGCATCGGTCCTTCCAATGAATATTCAGGACTGATTTCCTGTAGGATGGACTGGTTGGATCTCCTTGCAGTCCAAGGGACTCTCAAGAGTCTTCTCCAACACCACAGTTCAAAAGCATCAATTCTTCGGTGCTCAGCTTTCTTTATGGTCTAACTTTCACATCCATACATGACCACTGGAAAAACCATAGCTTTGACTAGATGGACCTTTGTCAGCAAAGTCATGTCTCTGCTTTTTAATACACTGTCTAGGTTTGTCATAGCTTTTCTTCAAGGACCAACTGTCTTTTAATTTCATGGCTGCAGTCACCATCTGCAGTGATTTGGGAACCCCCAAAAATAAAGTCTCTCACTGTTTCCATTGTTTCCTCATCTATTTGCTATGAAGTGATGGGAGCTGATGCCATGATCTTCATCTTTCAAATGTTGAGTTTTAAGCCAGATTTTTCACTCTCCTCTTTCATTTTTATCAAGAGTCTCTAGTTCATCTTCGCTTTTTGCCATAAGGGTGGTGTCATCTGCATATCTGAGGTTATTGGTATTTCTCATGTCAATCTTGATTCCAGCTTGTGCTTCATCCAGCCCAGCATTTTGCATGATGTACTCTGCATATAAGCTAAATTAAAAGGGTGACAATATACAGCCTTGATGTACTCCTTTCCCGATTTGGAATCAGTCTGTTATTCCATGTCCAGTTCTAACTGTTGCTTTTCATCGACATACAGATTTGTCAGGAGACAGGTAAGGTGGTCTGGTATTCCCATCTCTTGAAGAAAACATAAACTAGAAAGGCCCTTCTCTGGTGGTCTTTCCTGTGGGGTTCCCTCCAAGTTTCTGGCCCTCACAGGCCCTTTAGCCTGTTTCCTCTGGCCAGAAGTATATTATTCTGTTATCATTGTCGTGTCAATTCATGAGATCTGTAGAAGTCCATGTGAGAAAAGAAGTGGAAAGCTGACACCTATGTAGGCTGCATCTCCAAGATATGGCTTCTTCCACAATCAGCTTGTTTTTGTGTCCTTATCAGAGTTCTCAGGTAGTCTTGAAAAAATATTTTGTCCAAATATATCAGCCACAATTAACAAGAGGAATGGGTTCCACTGGTCTAGAACTGGACAGTATTTTTTAATTTCAATTTCTAAAAATCTCATGTCTAGACTTTTTATGAGTCCTTTTTATTTCTTTAACAGGTGTCATGTTTATATTAGATTGGTGGTTATTCCAGTATCTACAACCACAATCAACCCCCAAATTGTCTTTGAGCCCCTTTGTTATGTTTTCTTTTTGTTTTTTCTTGGCCCTTTGTCCATCTCCAGATAGTAATTGTTCTATTTCATCTCACTTTAGAGTTTGAAACTGTGTTAAGAGCTCTGTCTCAGGAGACTGATTAGAATTAGAAGTTTGTGTCTTCTTAGATAGTTGTAGAGTTACATTATCTACTAGGTACTTGTCAGCCGCAAATATAAAGTAAATACATTTAGGAGAAAAAGCATAACTCCATATATTTAAATTATTCAAGACAGCAAATCCTCTATACCACCATTAATCATTCTGAAACTAGTGAATAGGCTGACTTAAGAGAAGCTATCTATCACTGAATAATTAGACATCTACTGTCCTTCCCCTTCATGAATTTTAAGAACTCGATCTTTTGTTTTTAATACAGATTAGCACAAAAGGGCTGGTGGTGGCATAGCCATTGCCCACCAGCATCTGGACAAAAAGAAGACCTGGGTTACTTTTCCTCAACATTCCTGAGAAGGAAGTGATCATGCAGTCCAGAAAGTACAAGACCACAAAGAAACTCATGAGCAACAGAATGGTCTCAGTGGCCCTTTCTTCTGGGGATGTTTCTGGAGAAAGCTTGGTGCTGTGAAGGTGCTGTGACTGCCTCTTATGCCTGTACAAAGAGTCACCATGCATCCACTTGAGACTGCCATGAGCCCCATGAGAGAGACGTCCCAGAAGGTCGCTGGGGAGAAATATATGTACCTGAGAAAGTAAGTCAAGGTCCAAAGTGAGCAGGATTCAGTGATAACCAGAAAACTGCCCGAGGTCACATTGGGAGTGGCAATGGTTGAGACTAAATAGCGACTACTAACGGACATGTTAAAGACCCAGAGGAGGAGAAAGCAACGTAGGTTGTGATTTGACGATTCAAGTGTGAATTTTGCCAAACAGGAGTTTCTGAGGTTGAAGGGGATGGCCTGGAAGGCGCTCAGCAGGCAGGTGGTACAAATGGAGAGGCCCCTTGTCAACCTGTTTAAGTAGAAAACTGATTTACATTTGATGTCATCCCAAGCGTTCTGAGACCCAAAGATGTCTGTACCTATGAAGCCCACTGCTACTAGCATGACTATGTGGATTAGGGCCAAGTGACTAAGCATATCAGATCAGTGGGCTTGGGTCTGTGCTCGAGAAGGAAGGTGTGGACGTGCAAGAGAAGAAGGACAGTGTTGGCTGAGATCCCAATACCAACCTCGTAGAAGAATGCATTTCTTATAGCAAGAGAACTGGAGGGTTTATCTTTATCCATCTCTATGGGGACATCTATTTATAGTAAACGTCTGAAGAGAAAACCAAGAAAAATTCTCTTTACCACAAATATTACCTTCACTATTTTCAACCAACACTATTACCATCATCAAAACATGTGGAATGATCCAAATGCATCTGTTTTCGGGTCCACGCATCCATGGGCTTGATACTCAAGTCTGCCTTCGCACCTACCTGGACGCCGTTATGTTTCTCTCCCCCAGCTCACCTCTGCGCAGCCCATCCACGGTGGATAATGTACCCCATTACTGGGCTGGGCTGTAGCAGCACCACTACAATTAAGTGTCATGCTTTACAGACGTCAGTTGCTCATTTTTACCTTACTTTTTACTTTTCACAGTCAACAGTCATTATTAAAACCACTGGCAAATCTTCTTTCTCTATAGGAAAATTCCATAGTAGAAGCAGAATAGTTGATCTCCTTTCTCCAAAATATTGATCCAGGAAGGTAACAAACATTAACATAATCAAAAGCACCCATTTACATTAGCTGGCATGGAGTACCAGGAGAGACAAAGGGAATTATGACTCTAATCATCCAACTACATCCAGACTTCAGGGTTCACAGACAACTCTATTAGTGAGAAACATACTGCAAATATTCATTTATCTGTTTATTTTTACATGAATATGATAAAGAAAGATCCTGAGTGCCACAACTAAGACCCAGCTCAGACAATAAATAAACATTTTTTTAGAAAAGAAAGATATATGCCTATTTCTGTGCTTCATTAGCAAACATATTCTGGAAACTATGACTATTTCATTAAAACAAGCTAAAATAAACCCTACTGTGTGAGTCCTCGCACATCCATGCTTCATCACGCTCACTGCTTGAACTGAACACCACTGTTCAGGAGAGCAGTGACAGAGCGGAAACTGTTCCCGCCAACAGGGTAATCTATGAGACGCTCTTCAAATAAGCCTCTCAGCAGTGACTGACGTTCAGAGGGTATCTGGCTCGTCTAATGTACCAAGCACAAAAAATCTCATTTATATACCTGAGATGCCCTCAAAAGGGCTTGATCATAATGACCTAAGTCACAGGCACAATAACATAAACGAAAATTCGGAAACAGGCCATATTCTAAGAGGCTACACAGAGGAAGAGGAAAGAAAAGCTATGTGGGAAAATTAGGAAACAAAAACGAAAGATAAAACAAGGAAAAGAAAACAACACATACATGGAGTGACACACGTCAGTGAGAAGCGTCGGCTTCATCTGGGAAAATCACTGCCAGGAGCTGCTGTGACTGATGGCACAGACGGAGGCTCATAGCTGAGGCGCCTTTCAAAAACCCGGTCAAGTAAGCAATCACTTTAGGCATTGTATCATGTGCAATTATGTGAATCACAGATAATCATGTGGTACACAGTGCCATCAAAACGGGCCATGCACTGCTGAAGAATGTTAAGGTCATTTCACTCGAGCCAGGGGTAAGAGAAGTGATGAGTTGCGTGGAAAGAGGACACCCCGCACCAGAGCCCAAGGTTAACGTGGGTGTGGTGACCTTGTGGACGGACAACAGGGTGAAGGAAAAGGGAGAGCATCTGTGTTCGCTCTACACGAGCAGAGTAATGGCTCGGGATGGAGATGAGGCATAAACAGCGTGGTCTATGCTCAGCAATATGCAGTGTGCCATAGACACGTGAAAGAGCACATCTTGGTACGGCTGTGTGACGCAGCACCTTCACTCCCATCATTGCTATCCTCTGTCATAAAGCAGGAATGAACAGAAAGCATCTGGGAGGAGAAAGTGACCATATGCTGTGTATGTGGGTTTGGACTGTGGGTGTGCTAGAAAACACGTTCCACCTTGTGGCACCTTTCAGCTGGAGAACTGGGAAGAGAGCGATGGAGAAAGAGCCTGAAAAGTCAAGGAAGCACAATCACCACCGTCCAGATGCCAGTGATGGGTACAGAGCATCTGAAAACATGAACCTCAGGAGAGCGAAAAACAAAAACCCGAGGTACGGTCGAGTATGTTAACACAGCAGTTTCCTAAACACATGGGTGAGAATTATCTACTGTTTTTACAGATTTCAAGGATTGTGAAGTATAGCTCGGGGTAGTCGCTTACCCATGGCTGTTTGGGTATTTACAGCATCGATATTTTTACATCTATTCTATGAAAAGGCAAAACAAGAGTATTCATTATCCCAAACACAAAGGAAAACCCCACAGGTGCTTTATCACAAACCCAGAAAGCCCTAGTTGAGAATGGGTCTGGTTTACTTGCTTCAGAGTTTTTACTTTATCATCCTCTTCTTTGTATTTCAGTAACAAAAAAAGATCAATTCCCATTTCTCTCATAATAAATTCACAAGACATAGTTTGGAAAAAAAAAATCTAAAACTCAAGCATAGAGGTCAGGGCAGATGAAAATGGTTTTTGTTCCAAATTTTCCTTCTAATGAAATGGGTTCTGGCATATCCGAAATGAAAGGGAACAGATATTTTTAAAATGAATAACCTATGAAGAAAAGAGAAGTAGACACAAAGTCTTTCTCCTCAGCACGTACTGTTGACTCTACTTGGGTCTTCAGTAGACAAGCAGAGGACATGCCTACCATCAGCACTGTATTTTCTTTATTTTTCATGTAATCCCAGCCTCATTTTCACTGTCCTCTGATTTGAAATTCCCTAAGTGCTACAGCATAGTCCTATCTACATTAATTTGAAACTTATGAAGGTAAAACCAGGACAAGAAAGATCTTCATGAGAAAAAAGTGGTAAATATTTTGTACGAATGTGAGGTTAAACTCTCTTTACGAAGTGATGTTTCAAACAAAGAATCTGGTTTTCTTCTAAATGCTTAGTTTTTTGTTTGCTTTTTTAAAAAATAACCCAAACCCCAGAGGGCACTTATTTTTAAAAGCTCTAATTGATTTATGAAAATGAGAGAAATGAAACTGAGCATATTTAATGAAAACCCAGTCAGAGCTAAAAATTTGTTCCTTTAAGAAAAATATGATTATATTAGTAATACTCTAACATAACAGTATAATCTCTTCCTTGAGAACTGAAATAGCAACTAAATAAAAGTTATTTTATTTGGGGAAAAAACACCTATCAGCAATTAATTAATTTAGCATTTCACATGAAAAGACCCATTATTTTTATGAGTCACCAACTTAAAAGACTAACTACACTGACAAGAACATTTCCCCACTGCATTAAAGAGAAAACCATCCTCTGACCTGGGAGATGGTTAGAGTAGAATGGCTCATCTGAAAAAACATCACTATTAGACCAAATTTGCCTCTTTCTCCAGCCTGCCTACAAGCGCATCCATGCACTGTTTCTAAGTGTGTGGAACAAAGAGGCACTTGCTCAGATGAGCATGTGGGGTGATCTGTGTATGTGAGACGGACTGGAGCAATTTCAAGGCAAGGATGTCATTAGCTCATCTCTCTGCAGGCCTGTAATTTTAGTGTCTAGAAAGGTGACAAGATCCAGCTGGGGACAAAAGAACCATGCTGTCCCCAGTGGAACATTTTACTTGTCTATTAATTTTAATTCATTCTCTCCAGGAAAATAAATATCCGGGAAGATCTGTACTCAAAACTTTTCTGTAAATTCCGTTGCCACATCTGAGTGGAAGGATCAGAAGGGTAACAGTCATGGTAGAAAATACTAGTTCTCCCATTTGGATCCCAAGATCAAATTAAAATAATCCCATTTCAACTCTGTAATGTCCTTCTCTGGGGTGAGAGATTCCTGGTCCCTCCAGCGAGTTCCAGTGGCTCTACATGTCCCCCACCTAGAGTATGTGATGGACACCCTCACCCTTAGGTCAATTCTCAGGTGGAGCATGTATTACCAGATTCTGAGTATCAGTACTCATATAGTTCGTGATTTCAAAATCTTCGTTTATGTTCCAAGCTGTGAGTCAATCTTAAAAGTGAACTGAAAGGAAATAAAAGAAAAAATAGAATAAAAGAGGCAGAGCTAGAGGTTGAGAGCTGAGGTAGCAACAGGCATATTGAACATAATTAAAGCTGAGGTGTCACCCACCTCAACTCAACTGTATGCGGAACCTGAATGACCTGCGCCTCCTCCTAACAGAGGCAGCCAAGAGCCTTCATTTTCTCTGAAGTAAACAATATCAAATTATGCTTCAGTATCAAATGTAGTTTACACAAAATTATATAAACAACTATAAAACGTGACAAAATGGGGCCCTGTAACTTGTAATCAAAAGAAAACATAATCTCTGGAAGCAGACCCACCCATGTTCTAGGTATTAAAATTAGGAGACAGTGCTTTAAAACAAGTGGGGCTTCCCAGGTGACGCAGTGGTAAAAGATTTGTCTGCCAAGGCAGGAGATGTAAGAGATGTGGGTTCAATCCTTGGGTTGGGAAGAGTCCCTGGAGTAGGAAATGGCAACCCACTCCAGTATTCTTGCCTGAAAAATTCTGTGGACAGAGGAGCCTGGCAGGCTACAGTCCATGGGGTCGCAGAGCTGGAGACGAGTAAGCGACTTGAGCACGCGCGCGCGCACTCTTTAACACAAGCACTATCAATGCTCTAAAGGTTAGGGCAGGCGTAACAGATGAAAAGATTGTTTCCGTAGAGACATGAAACCTAAAAGGGGCTAGACAGAAATGTAAGAGACAAATATGTAATGTCTACAATCTAGAATTTCAAATGGGAGGATTGGGTACCACAGAGAAGAGCTTCAAGGGACTTCAGAACAATGAACAGATATCCAAACTCATTTAGGGACGGAAAAGGCTTTTTTAATGAAATAAGCCTAGGTAGGGTAATAAGTACTCTCTAATATGTGTTATCAGGGTCTCTGGAAGAAAAGAAAATGAGAAGAAAACACTGGGAGAAAATAAAGGTCAAAGTCTTCCCAAATATGACATAGACCAAGAATCTGAAAAAACACTAAGAAAAACAGAAAGAAAACAAGACCTCAGGGACTTCCCCGGTGGTCCGGTGGTTACGAATCTGCCTTGCAATGCAGCGGACGTGGGTTTGATACCTGACTGGGGAGCCAGGACCTCACATGCTGTGGGAAAACGAAGCCCACGTGGGAAAACCACTGACTCCGAGGGCCACAGCTAGCGAGCCCACAGGCGCGCAACAAAGATCCTGAACGCCAGGACTGAGGCGAAGCAGCCAAATAAATGAACAAATAATGAATGTAAAAAACAAGACCTCGGCACAGTACAGTGAAACTGCTCAAAAACAAAGAGAAAAGAGAAAAATCTTAAAAGTAGCCAAAACGAGAGACATTTTAAAGTAGATGAAAAAGGACAAAAATCAGAGACATCAGCCTATCAAAAATCATGCAATCAGAAGACAATGAAAATGTTTTCCTACAGATTTCTATATCTAGTGAAAATCATATCTGAAGATGAGAACAATATTTTTTAGAAATATAAAAGTTGAGAGAGCTAATCACTAGCATAAACAAATGATACATAAACACATACAACAGAAGGTTCTTGAGGATGTAATTAAGAAATAAATGATTGAAACATGGATCCACAGGAAGAAATAAAGAATAAAAATGACAAATACGTAAAAAATACAAAAAGCTATGCTTTTTTTTCTCTTAATTTTAAAAAAATCTAATGACTCTTTAAAGCGAAAGGAACAATACATTGTGGGATTGATAACATTTGTAGAACTAAAATACAGGACAAAGGATAGAGAGGGGGTATAGATGCAAAAATCCTTAACAAAATATTAGCAAGTCAAATCCACCAACACATAAAAAGATATAAATAGCAGGACTATGTGGATTCATTCCCACCTAGGGTGGGTCAACACTTGAAAATCAATGGTCATAATCCATTATATCAACTGAGAAAAAGAAAACATCATATATAATAATTATATCAATAGATGCAGAAAAAACATTTGACAAAATCCAACACCCAATCTTGATGGAAAATAAGAAAAAGAACTCAACAAACTAATATGAGAAGGGGACTTCCTTTTCCTGATAAAGAGCAGCTACCATACGGGTACCGTTAACATCATACTTAAAGGTAAGAGGTCTTCCCTCTAAGATCAGAAACAAGGTAAGATAGTAATACTCTTTTACGCATCCAGTAGGATATATGAAATTATAGACCAAAACCAAAAATGTGGCAAGGATGTTAATCAGCGAGTCTCAGGCATCGCTGGTGGGAATGTAAAATGATACAATGACTCTGGAAGGTTGCAGCAGTTTCTTATTGAGTCAAACACAAACCTACCCTTTTGCTCAGCAATTCCACATATTAATATGCATTTATCCCAGAAAAAAATGCAAACACATCCACAAAAAAAAAAAAAAAAAAAAAAGACTTGTACATTCACGGCAGCATTCACAGTAGACAACAGTTGGAAACAATCCCAGTGTCCTTGAAGAAGTGAATTGTTATTTCACTTCAGCAGGATACTGCTCAACAATCCAAGTGACAGAACTACTTCCTCAGGCATTGTCATGCCAAACAAAAGAAACCAGACTCACCGAGTAAACACTGCCTGATGTCTCTGTTCTAGGGGGGTCAGAGGTGACCTAAGGGGAAAATGAAATGGTCATAGTGTTGCCTGTAGGATGTGGAGGGGCTGTCTGTGCAGGCACCTGAGCAAGTCTTCTGGGAAAGTGGAAATACTCTACATTGTCTGCTTGGAGGTTTCACAAGTGCCTCCATTTGTCAGAATTGTATGGATAAGGTTTGTACATTTAAACAATAAATTGAAACCTCTAAATGAACCGTAAGTGGTGATGAATGATGGGCTGGTGTGCAGTGGATGAAGATGCAAATGACAGAAAGACCATAACTACCAAAGCTGTTAATAAGCGTTCATTGAATTATTCTGCAGGTTTTACATTTTAAATCATGTATAATAAACTGTTAAAATAACATCAACACTGGAATGCAAGAATAATAAAGAAAAAACCGAGAATGAGTTTTTGCATTTCTAGGTCAGATCTTTGGAATTGTCTTGGTCAATGTAAAAAAGTGAGACAAGCTTTTTTTTTTTTTTGCTCAAACTTTGGAAAAGAAGCAAAAAGTAGTCTTCTCATGATTTTAATTACTTCCTTACAGACGGTGCACAAGAAAAAGCCAAACGTAGCTGACTGACATGTCTGCTAGGTGGTGTCTGGTTGACACGGCTTGGGGAGAGAACGTCACTGCTTTTGCGTGTGTGGTTATCACTCCCACTCCCTTTCATGGTTTCCCCTTGTTGTTCAGTATGTCTGATTAGCAACCACAGATAAAGCTTCCACATTTCTGAACAGAGACAGCAAGTGCAGATCTATGTGGTGGACCTCACACGTCACGGTGTGGGTTAGCCCACAGCACTGGAAGACATGAGATGGTTTAGGGTCCTTTTTTATGAAGACTCAGTTGATCAAATATCAGTGGTGTGTATTAGTCTAGGTAAAGTGAAAGTGAAGTTGCTCAGTCATGTCCAACTCTTTGCAACCCCATGGACTGTAGCCTGCCAGGCTCCTCCATCCGTGAGATTTTCCAGGCAAGAGTACTGGAGTGGGGTGCCATTTCCTTCTCCAGGGATCTTCCCGACCGAGGGATCGAACCCCGGGTCTCCCGCACTGCAGGCAGACTCTACTGTCTGTAGGTATGTAGTAGTTTTTTTCCTGAGCATTTTAATTTTCTTTTTTAACTGCTTTGAATGGGCAGAAACTGGTCTTTTTTTTTCTGGTTCCCTTCCTAATGAATTGAAAAAGAAAAGCTAAGAATCACTCAAGATCCAACTGTGTGGAATTTTTGCTTTTACAAACTATGTCACTGAATTCCGAGGTACTTCTACTGCCAGAATCTACGGACAGCTCCACACTGGGTCATAACAATATAGTTCTCGCTTGTTGCCCTAGAAGAGTCAGGAACTGGGCTTCTCAGTGCCTTGGTCGCAGAATGCAAAAGATTCCCAGATCTTTTCAGAATGTGTATTCCATCTCAGAAAGGGCCATTAACATATAGGGGATGAGTCTTTATATCACATTACGGGGCTACTTTAGGAAATTGTGGAAAATGAAAAGAAATTGGCTCCAAAGGGTTTCTGCTGTCTTCACCTATGGCCATAGGGATACTTTAATATCTTATTTAATCTGAAACTGGGCTTCCCTGGTGGCTCAGTTGGTAAAGAATTGCGTGCAGTGCAGAAGACCCAAGTTTGATGCCTGGGTTGGGAAGATCCCCTGGAGAAGGAAACAGCTACCCAGTCTATATTCTTGCCTGGAGAATTCCATGGACAGAGGACCCTGGTGGACTACAGTCCATGGGGTCACAAGAATTGGACACAACTTAGCAACCGACTCAGTCTGAAACTGATAGGATAGGAATCATGGAATAGAAGGACAATAACACCCAGAAACCACGTGCTCTCCTGAGAACCAACCCCAGGAAGAGGGTGCCCATCACACGTTGTGGGGACAGCACACACACAGCCACTGTGAACGCATGTGAGGCACCGGAAATCTCTCACCCCCGAGAGTGACATGACAGAATCTGGAGTGAGACAACACTAATGTGATCTCAGGACGAAAATGAGAGCACTTGGTACTGTGACCTTTCGCCCCTCCACACAGCTGTGGCAAGGGAACGGGTGGAAAAGTTTTCAGCTCAAATCTTCCCAGCTTGTTATTTTCCAAGAGAAAATAAAGTCAAGGGACAAGTAAAACATTCCACTGGGGACAGGATGGTTCTGTTGTCCCCAGCCAGATCCTGTCACATTTCTACAGACACTAAAATTACAGGCCTGCAGAGAGATGAGGTAATGACACCCTTGCCTTAAAACTGTGCGGGCCCTTCTCACATGCACAGGTCACCCCACACGTCCATCTGGGTAAGTGCCTCTCTATTCCACACACTTAGAATAGTGCGTGGGTAGGATCTAGACAGGGCACGGAAGGAGGAAATCGGGTCTACAGTGAGGCTTTTTGGTAGCCTCAGATTAGGCATCCAGCTAAACCATCTACCACAGCTCAGAGGACTGCTTTGTCTACAAGGCAATATGAACATTCTAAATATGCTTATCATTTAATCTCATGACTCACAAAAATTATTTGATTCTCAAATGAGTAGTCAATTAATTTTAGGTACCCATTCAATTTCTCTGAATAAAATGACTTTATTAATTGTATCAGTTCTCAAGTAACATATGATTATATTATCTACTCATTTTAGGCTGAAATTTTACTAATTCATATGTATACTCATCATGAAAGGGTAAATTTTAGCTCTGGTTTTTAATTAAATATACTCAATTTAATTCTCTCCACAAAGCAACTAAAACTATTATATTTATTGTGTCTTCTGTAGTTGGTATAGTTTTAAAAATTTAGATTCCTTATGAGGAAATTAGGTTCTTTGTTCAAAAAACTGTTTCATAAAGAGACTTTAACTTTGCCTAACTATAAAATATCTACAGTATTGTTTCATGAAAACCTTTTTTGTCTTGGTTTTAATACCACAAATTTTAATGGTGTCAGCAATTAAACCTACGTTTTAGCAGCTACAAAACCTCAAATCACAGAACAGTGAAAATGAGGCTGCAATTATATTAAAAATTAAGAAAATAAAGTGATGATGATGATAGAGATTTCCTATGCTTGTCTAAGGATATTATCTCCCAGAAATCTGTGAGGAGAAAGACTATTTGGGTCCGTTTGTTTATCTTTAATCCATATATTATTTCATATTCATTAAAAGATTTCCATTGGTATGGATATGCCAGAACAAATTTCATTAGGAAGAAAATTATAACCCTTATCTCTATGCTTGGGTTTTGCATTTTCTTTTTCCTTTCTTTGTGATTTTTCAGTTGAGGCATAATTGACACACATCATATCAGTAATTTCAGATGCACAACATAATGATTTGATAGTTGTATGTGTGGTAAAATGACCACCACAATCCGTCTCGTTAACATGCTCACTGTAAATGTTTACAGGATTTTTTTTCCGTGGTGAGAACTACATTTTACTTTTCAAACTATATCTTATCATGCATTTATAATAATAAACAGATAGATGTTAACCAATCTCCCTTCTTGTTACTAAAATACCAAGACTGTGATGAAAAATGGAAGTGAAAGCCGTTTAGCAAGAAAGCCTTTCTGCTCTTATTTTGCCGTTGGTTGATTAGGGAAACCAACTCTCACACAGGACTCTTTGTATTCTCGAGGTTTGATAACTTAATATTTGTGACATGTAGAGCCTCTGGGGTTTTAATGTTCCTTTAATTGGAAAAAATAATTACTCTTCTCACTATAGATAAAACATATTTACACTATAAATACTGTTGTTCAAGTGAGCACCTGAGATTGGACTTCACAATCCTTTCACTTAGGAAAATCAATAGATAATTCTCACCCATGTTTTCTGGGAAATAGCTGCCATCCATCAACTCACATACTCCCCAGGTTTGTCTTCCTCGTCCCTCTGGGGTTTACACACGTCACCGGTGCTCTGCACGCCACACTGACATCTGGCTGATGCTTGGGCTTTCCTGAGAGTGCTAGACGGTTCCCTGCAGTTCTCTTCGCAGTTTTCCAGCAACAGTTGTGCTTCAAGGTAGGTGGAGAATATACCCAATATACCCGCAGCCCCAAACCCACTAGAGTGGTACGTGATCAACTGCATCTTATAAATGCCTCTGGACCATTTTAACGTGATTTATGGATGACAAATGTAAGAGCAAAGGTGAAGCTGACCTATAAGATAATGGAAAGCCAATACACGCTCTTTCACGTCGCAGGCCAGTTCCCAAGTGCTGACGTTAAACATTATTTACACATCATCTGCACCCTAATAAGTGTGCATTGTTATCATCCTGTTGCAGATGAAAAAGCGCACACGTCCTTTCTTCTCTTCTCCTGGTGTCTATGAAATATTCAAATCCTCCAGGATGTTTTCTAATAAAAACACTATGTTAGCACAGAAATGGCTACATATCTTCATAATGCAGTCAGTTCTCTGTATGTGTGGGTTTCATATCCACAGAGTCAACCAACCAGGGTGGAAAATATTTTTTGTAATTCCAGAAAATTCCAAAAAGCAACACTTGAATTTGCCACATGCTGGCAACTAGTTACCCAGCATTTACATTGTTTTAAGTATTGTAAGTAACCTAGAGATAATTTGGGGCTTCCCTGGTAGCTCTGCTGGTAAAGAATTTGCCTGCCATGCAGGAGTCTCCAGTTCAATTCCTGAGTCGGGAAGATCCTCAGGGGAAGCGATAGGCTACCCACTGCAGTATTCATGGGCTTCCCTGGTGGCTCAGCTGGTAAAGAATCTGTCTGCAACATGGGATATCTGGGTTTGATCCCGGCGTCGGGAAGATCCCCTGAAGAAAAGAATGACAACCCACTCCAGTATTCTTGCCTGGAGAATCCCACGGACAGTGGAGTCTAGTGGACTACAGTCCACAGGATCGCAAAGAGCTGGGCATGACTGAGCAACTACGCACAGCACAGCATGTTCAGAGCAACTAAGCAATAGAACTTCTTGCTAGGTACCTGTGAAAATATCATAGCCCTATACTCTTGATTTACAGATAACAGATCTGTGAAAATGTCTAAAGTCATTTTATGATGCTAGGTACCTCATATTTATAAGGCTTGACTTAAAGTAAATAGGTGCATGGCACAGATAAAATATCCCAGTAGACTATCACCAAACTCTTGAGTATAAACTGTGTGCTCGGTCCTCCTGATAGCGAGATAGCAGTGCTTGCTTGAAGGACACCTCCCGGCTTGAACTCCTGTACTGAAGCCCTATGAAAGAAACCTCCTTCAGGGTGGGGTGAACACCAGTTTTCTAATTAAAACCTGCAAAGAAAACAATCTAGAATCTATTTAAACTGCTGTTATATTTACCACCCTGGTACCACATGTCAAAGGGTGCAGAGAAAAGAAATCTGTTCCTGCTAATGACTGACAACTCAAAGAGTCGTAAAGTAGTGTTTTCAGGTTAGATAATGAAATATATGTAGGATGTGAAGTTACCTTGGAGGATTCCAAGAAAAGAGCAACACTCCATCAGGACACGATGTACAGAGATTTTTTAAATGGTCCCCAGTTTTGGTAGTGATTTCCCCTCTCCCCTGAGGCAGGAGCAGGGCTAAGGAATTATTAAAAGAACTGCACCAACTCTCCCAAGTCACATGTATGAGGAACTAGATAATACTAAATTCTATAATTCTATAGAGACTTTAATGCATCATACACTCTTCTCCATTTGGCACGCTTAATCTGTTTATTCTCATAATATCTTTAGCATAGAGGTAATGTGGTTTACCGTGTTCTACACAAGAGATAAACAGTTGAGGCTCAGACGTAAAGTGGCTGCTGGAGCCACACTTGCACTCGGTGTCCAATCACACATTTAATCTCAAGCTGCCTCTCAGGGACTGTGCCTGTCAACATTTAGTCTTTGTATATTTGGTCTGACAATCAATAAGCTGGAGGAAAGGGAAAACCGAGATAAAACAACTCTGTGCATGGCCATCTAGTTGACACCCTTTGTTTAAGAGGACCTGCGGTCCACCCGTAGGCATTTCTCCTCATTCTAATTCAACAAAAGCGATAGAGCTCTTTTTACATATGTAGCCTTACATCACATTTCTGCAGATAAAAGGCAAACTATTTCTCACTATAGAGGAAGTCTCAGGTACTATGCAAGTCCAGCAATGACGTACACAAGCCAGGGAAGACTGGGAAGTAGTCAGGCTAGAGGAATACTGGGGATGGTGTTGGGGCAGGGGATAGGTAAAGCAGTCTTGTGCACTGAATAGTGGTAAAGCATAAACTGGGGTCAGCCCACCTGTTCATTTTTAATATTCACTCATTTATGCAGCTGCACCTGGTCCTAGTTGTGGCATGTGGGATCTAGTTCCCTGACCAGGGATGGAACCCAGGCCCCCTGCCTTGGGAGCTCAGAGTCTTAGCCAATGGGCCACCAGGGGAGTCCAACCCACCTATTCAGGTGGTGGCAATAGTGCCAGCTGAGGTTGTTGACATTGGTCATATTTGTGATAAAGAGTTTTCCTTGAGTTTCTCCACAGGTATTCACTACATGCTTATTTTCCTCCACAAAGATGAATAAAAACAGACTTTCCAGTTTCATTGACATAAGAAATGCCTTTTTCTCCGAAGTTGCCGTTGGGATCTTGGCCAACACCATCCTTCTTCTCTTCCATGCCCACAACTTCCTTCTTGAGCACAGACCCAAGTCCACTGACCTGACCATTGGTCACTTGGCCCTAATCCACATAGTCATGCTACTAACCGTGGCATTTATGGCTACAGACACCTTTGGGTCTCAGAAAACCTGGGATGACATCCAATGTAAGTTGGTTGTCTACCTGTACAGTTCGATGAGGGGCCTCTCCATTTGTGCCACCTGCCTGCTGAGTGTCCTCCGGGCCATCACCCTCAGCCCCAGAAACTCCTGTCTGGCAAAGTTCAAACCTCACTCATCCCATCACAACCTGTATTGCACTCTCTTCCTGTGGGTCTTCAACATGTTCATCAGTGGTTACTTCTTAGTGTCCACTATTGCCACCCCCAATGTGACCTCAGCCCATTTTCTACGTGTCACTGAATCCTGCTCACTTCGCCCTGTGATTCACTTCCTTAGGTATGTACACTTTGTATTGAGGACCTTCCAAGACGTCTGCTTGTTGGGGCTCATGGCCCTCTCAAGTGGATACATGGTGACTCTCTTGTACAAGCATAAGAGGCAGACCCAGCATCTTCAGAGCACCAAGCTTTCTCCAAAAGCACCCCCAGAAGAAAGGGCCACCCAGACCATTCTGTTGCTCATGAGTTTCTTTGTGGTCATGTACTTTTTGGACATAACTCTCTCTTGGTTCTCAAGAAAGTTGTGGGATATCGACTCTGTGCATATGTGTGTCCAGATGCTCGTGGGAAATGGCTATGCCAGCATCAGTCCTTTGGTTCTAATCAGTGCTGAAAAACGAATAATCAAGGTCTTAAAATACATATGGGTGAAATGGCATTAAATATGTAATTATTCTGCAACGGAAGTGAGAGTTGCTAAGTCATGTCCGACTTGTTACAACCCCATGGACTGTAGCCCACCAGGCTCCTCTGTCCATGTGATTCTCCCGACAAGAATACTAGAGTGGTACCCATTTCCTTCGCCAGAGGATCTTCCTAACCAAGGGATCGAACATGGATCTCCTGCATTGAAGGCAGATTCTTTTCCACTGGTGCCACCTGGGAAGCCCATTCTGCAATGAATGAGCCGTTTAAAAGATGATGTAAGGTACTGACTTCGGTACTGACTTCAAAATTATTAATCACAGTGTACAGCCTGTGCTCTCTGGGTTAACTGAAATATGTGGCTTAGGCTTTGTCTGTTAAGTCTCTTCACTTTGATACATGTAGCTCACAAACACATGGAAGGTCATTTAATAGCATATCTGTTTGAGATAATTCATGAGTTTCACTCAAATCCCAGTCTTAAGATCTAAACCTCTTACCCAGTAACAAACTGTAAAGGGATAGAAAGGATATCAACGACTGTCTGGGAATGCATGAGGGGAAAAAAGAAAAGCAGAGTAAGATTTACAAATGGCATGAAGAAAATTTGGGGGATTGTGACAGTTGTTTAACATATTTAATACACACTGAAAAGAATCCATTCAGTTCAGTTCATTTCAGTGGCTCAGTCGTTTCCAACTCTTTCAGACCCCATGAACTGCAGCACACCAGGCCTCCCTGTCTATCACCAACTCCCGGAGTTCACGCAAACTCATGTGCATTGAGTTGGTGATGCCATCCAGCCGTCTCATCCTCTGTCGTTCCCTTCTCCTCCTGCCCCCAATCCCTCCTAGCATCAGGGTCTTTTCCAATGAGTCAACTCTTTGTATGAGGTGGCCAAAGTATTGCAGTTTCAGCCTCGGCATCAGTCCTTCCAATGAACACCCAGGACTGGTCTCCTTTAGGATGGACTGGTTGGATGTCCTTGCTGTCCAAGGGACTCTCAAGAGTCTTCTCCAATACCACAGTTCAAAAACATCAATTCTTCGGTGCTCAGCTTTCTTCACAGTCCAATTCTCACATCCATAGAATCCATTGGCATGCTTCAAATTCATGCAGTTTACTATATATCAGATAAATCAAACAAGGTGTTAAACAACAAAGTTAAAGAAGACCAAAGACAGCACAAGGAAAGAAGTCATAAAGATCAGGCAGAAATAGAGACAGAAAAAAAAGGAGAGAAAAGATCAATGAAACCAAAAGCTCTTTTTTAAAAGATAAACAAAATTGGTAAGCTTTTCAGTTCAGTTCAGTCACTCAGTCATGTCTGACTCTTTGTGACCCCATGGACTGCAGCACACCAAGCCTCCCTGTTCATCACCAACTCCCGGAGCTTGCTCAAACTCAAGTCCATTGAGTCAGTGATGCCATCCAACCATCTCATCCTCTATCATCCCCTTTTCCTCCTGCCTTCAATCTTTCCCAGCACTGGGGTCTTTTCTAATGAATCAGTTCTTCATATCAGGTCGCCAAATATTGGAGAGTCAGCTTCAGCATCAGTCCTTCCAATGAATATTCAGGACTGATTTCCTTTAGGATGGACTGGTTGGATCTCCTTGCTGTCCAAGGGATTCTCAAGAGTCTTCTCCAACATCACAGCATCAATTCTTCGGTGCTCAACTTACTTTTTAGTCAAACTCTCACATCCATACATGACTACTGGAAAAACCATAGCTTTGACTAGATGGATCTTTGTTGGCAAAGTAATATCTCTGCTTTTCAATATGCTGTTTAGGTTGGTCATAGCTCTTCTTACAAGGAGCAAGCATCTTTAAATTTCATGGTCGCAGTCACCATCTGCAGTGATTTTGGAGCCCCCCAAAATAAAGTCTGTCACTGTTTCCATTGTCTCTCCATCTATTTGCCATGGAGTAATAGGACCGGATGCCCTGATCTTCGTTTTTTGAATGTTGAGTTTTAAGGCAGCTTTTTCACTCTCTTCTTTCATTTTCATCAAGAAGCTCTTTAGTTCCTCTTCACTTTCTGCCATAAAGGTGGTGTCATCTGTGTATCTGAGGTTATTGGTATTTCTCCCGGCAACCTTGATTCCAGCTTGTGCTTCATTCAGCCCAGCATTTCACATGATGTGCTCTGCATATAAGTTAAATAAGCAGGGTGACAATATACAGCCTTGATGTTTTCCTTTCCCGATTTGGAGCCAGTCTGTTGTTCCATGTCCAGTTCTAACTGTTGCTTCTTGACCTACATACAGATTTCTCAGGAGCCAGGTAAGGTGGTCTGGTATTACCATCTCTTTAAGAATTTTCCACAGTTTGTTGTGATCTACACAGACAAATGCTTTGGCATAATCAATAAAGCAGAAGCAGATGTCTTTCTGGAACTCTCTTGCTTTTTCGATGATCCAACGGATGTTGGCAATTTGATCTCTGGTTCCTCTGCCTTTTCTAAAACCAGCTTGAACATCTGGAAGTTCATGGTTCACATTCTACTGAAGCCTGGCTTGGAAAATTTTGAGCATTACTTTATTAGTATGTGAGATGAATGCAATTGTGCAGTAGTCTGAACATTCTTTGGCATTGCTGTTCTTTGGGATTGGTAAGTTTTTAGACACCTTCATTTAAAAAAAAGAGGGAGGACCCAAATAAATGGAATAATACATGATAAAGGAAAAGTTATAACTAATATCACAGAAACACAAAGAGTCATAAGAGAACTCTATAAATAATCATATGACAATAAGTTGGACAACCAAAAAGAAATAGATTCCTAGAAACAGATAATCTTCCAACACTGAATCAGGACAAATAGACAATCTGAAAAGACTGACTGATATTATATAGTAATTATAGTAATAAAAAAACTAACAATGTCTGAGACCAGGATGCTTCACAGGGAACTTCCACTGAACTTTTAATGAGCTACTACCTATTCTTTTCAAATGATTCGCAAGTATGTGGGAGGAGGGAACACTCCCAAATTCATTCTACGAGGCCACCATTATTACCTTGTTACCAAAAGCAGACAAAGGTATTACCAAAAAAAAATAAAATTATAGACCAATATGTCTGATAAATATAGATGTAAAAATCCTCAACAAAATATTAGCAAACCAAATTCAACATTACATTAAAAAAAAAGTCACATACCATGATCAAGTAGGATTTTTTTCCCCAGGGATGTAAGGATGGTTCGATATTCCAGAAATCAATCAATGTAGGACACCACATTAACAAAAGGACAGGAAAAAAAAAAAATCACACAATCATCTCAATAGATGCAGAAAAATCATTAGACAAAATTCAACATCCATTCATAATAAACTCTATCAAACTGGATATAGAGGGAACAAACCTCAATAAAACAAAGGTTATGACAAACCCACAGTTAACAGCATACTCAATGGTGAAAAGCTGAAATCTTTTTCTCTAAAATTAGAAACAAGACAAGGATACCCACACCTGCCACTTGTATTTAACATAGTGTTAGAAGTCCTAGCCACAGCAATCAGACAAGAAATAAAAAGCACTCAGATTAGAAGGGAAGAAGAAAAAAGCCACCATTTTCTGATGACATGATACTATGTAGAGAACACACTAGAGTTTCCATCAAAAAACTATTAGAACTAATGAATGAATTGGTAAAGTTGCAGGATACAAGATTAACATACAGAAATCTGTTATTTTTCTATACACAATAATGAACTATAGGAAGAGAAAGCAAGAAAACAATGCTGTTTAAAATTACATCAAAAAGAAAAAAATACCTAGGAATAAACTTAACTAAGGAGGTGAAACACATATACTTTGGCAACTGTAAAACACTGATGAAGGAAACTGAAGATGATACAAAGAAGTGGAGAGATATTCTGTCTTAACAAATTGGAAGGAATAATATTGTTAAAATGTCCATACTACCCAAAAGAATCTTCAGATTTAATACCATTCTTATCAAAATACTCATGATATTTTTTGAAGAATTAAAACAAGTAAGCCTTTAGGATTTTAATGTATACTGAACCACAAAAGACCCTACATAGCCAAAGCAAACTTGGGGAAAAAAAGAAAGCTGGAGATATCATGCCCCCTGACTTCAGACTATACTACAAAGCTGTAGTAATCAAAACTGCCTGGTACAGGTAAAAAAACAGACATACAGATCGTAGAGAGCTCAGAAATAAACCCATACACCTACAGTCAAGTAGCCTGGGACAAGGAGGCAAGAATACTCAGTGGGGAAAAGACAGTCTCTTCAATAAATGCTGCTGGGGAAACTGGACAGCTACATGTAAAAGAATGAAATTGGAACATTTTCTCACAACATATACAAAAGTAAACTCAAAATGGATTATAGACTTAAATATAAAACCTGAAATCACAAAACTTCTAGAAGAAAACACAAGCAGTATACTCTTTGATATTGGCCTTAGCAGAAAAAAAAAAATTTATATTTCTCCTCAGGTAAGGGAAACTAAAGCAAAAGTAAACAAACAGGACTACAAACTAAAAATACCCTGTGCAAAAAAGACCATTTATTTAATAGGATGAAATATTTGCCAGTGCCATATCAGATAAGGGGTTAATATCCAAAATATACAAAGAACGCATACAACTCAACATCAAAAAATAAACAACCCAGTTAAAAAGTGGGCAGAGGAACTGAAAAGACATTTTCCCAAAGAAGACATACAGATGGCCAACAGGCACAATGAAAGATGCTCAACATCCTCATTGTCAGACAAAAGCAGATCAAAACCATAAGATATCATCTCACACCTGGCTATTGTGAAAAACACAAAAAACAACAAGTGTTGGTGACGATGTGCAGAAAAGGGAACCCTCATGGTGGGAACGTAAATTGCTGCAGCCACTGTGGAAAACAGTATGCAGGTTCCTCAAAAAACTAAAAAGACAACTGCCATATGACCCAGCAATTCTACTTTGAGACATTTATCCAAAGAAGACACAAAGACTAATTAGAAAAGACATATGCACTTTATGTTCAGTGCAGCGTTATTTTTATAACCAAGATATGGAAGTAACCTAAGTGTCCATGTGGTTTATATATACACAATAGTGGAAATCTTGCCATTTACAAGGCATGGTTATACCAAAAGGGTATAGGTGAAATAAATCAGACAGAGAAAATCAAATACTGTATGATTTTAGTTATATGTGGAACCTAAAAAACAAAACAGATGAACAAACCTAACAAAACAGAAGCAGAGTCATAGACACGGGGAACAAACAGGTGCTTGCCAGAGGGGAAGAGGTGGGGGAAAAGAGAGAAATAGTGAGGGAAATAAGAGGTACAAGCTTGCAGTTACAAAATAAATGAGTCATAGGGATGAAATGCACAGTGTAGGGATTATAGTCAATAATTACATGACATCTTGGAATGTTGACAGATGGTAACGAGATTACTGTGGTGATTGTTTTGAAACGTATGGAGTATCAAGTCCTTGTGCTGCGCGTCTGGAACTAACACAGTGCCGCGGGCCAACTGCACTTCAAGGCTGAACAAGCGGACTCATGGACAGGAGAGGAGACCTGTGGTGCCCAGAGGAGAGTAGGGGGAGAGGAAGTGTGAACGGGGTGACGGTGCTTAAAAGGTACAACATTTCAATTATAAGACAGGGAAGTACTTGAGATGCAATGCACAACACGATAATATAATTAATGCTGCTGCATGTTACATAGGAAAGTTGTTAAGAGAGTAAGAAGAGTTCCCATCACAAGGGAAACATTTTTTCCATTTCTTTAACTTTGTACTGTATGAAATGATGGATGTTCACTAAACTTACTGTGGTCATCACATCATGATGTATGTAACTGAAATCATTTGCTGTACACCTTAAATTTTTACAGTGCTGTGTGTTGATTATATCTCAATAAAACCGAAAGAAAAGAAAAGATATTGGAAGACTTCCAAAATGTAAACAGTAAACATAATAAATAACTTAATATATTTTAAAAACTAAATAGATGATCGTCACAAAACTACCCAAATGTGATTACAAACGTGGATTTCAGCAAACTTCAAACAGGAAAAATTAAAAGAAAACCATCCCTGGGCAGATCATGATTAAACTAAAGATAAAAATCATAGATACATATTGGGAGACAATGATTCATATGACCATAGATTTCTCCTCAGCAATAACAGACATCAAAAGACAGTGGAAGATATTTTTAAGAGCCACAAGGGAAAAAAAGAAGATCAAAAACCCTGTTTTATACCCAGAAACAATATATTTCAGGAAAAACAGTAAAATGAATTAATTCTCAAAGTACAACTGAGAGAATTTGCCAACCAATCGGCTCCTGGAGGAAGGCTGAACAACTTCATGCCGAAGGGAAACACGGTACCTCAGAAATTAAAGGAGAGCCCAGAAATGGTAAACAGCTGGGTGCCTAGGAAAGATTACTTTTATCTCTTCTCAGATTTTCATTCAAATACACAGAACAGTTTAAAGCAAAAAGTGTAACACGGACTAGCGGGAGTTTCATTATATGTAATAAATGTAACAGCGATGGTGCTGTGATAAACCTGTAGGGTGCTGAGGGTCTGAGAAATTACACAAAGTGCTACCAAGTTAATTCTAAACTGATTGGGAAAATTAAATATGGATATTGAAATGCCCTGGGCTACAGCAAATAAAAATGTTCAAAGACATATTGCCAAAATGTCATTTGTTAACAGAATATTAATATTATTCAAATAGGGATTTCCCTGGCGATCCAGTGGCTAGCACTCTGTGCTGTCCATGCAGGGGGCAGAGATTTGGTTCCTGGTCAGGGAACTAAGATGCCACGTGCACACGGTGCACCCAAAAAAATAAAACTTAAAGGCATATATTACTCAAGTAATTCAAAGGAAAGCAAAGGTGAGAGAAAAATAAACGGAGGAGAAAAACAGAAAACACATAAAACATGATAGATCCCAAAATGTTAAAATCATCTAAAGCATCCAAATAAATGCAAAGCTGGAGAATGATTTTTGGAAGTCCATATTAGCTGAATCCTAAGATAGGAACACTTTAATACAGAGTGAGACAGACACCACATAGAGAGTGAGCAGGAGGAGTTTCTCTTTAATGTCACGTAAAATAAACATAGGGTCAATGCATTTACTTTTTAAAAACTGGGATAAAATACACAAAACAAAAAATGTAACATGTTCACCATGTTTAAATGTATAGTATAGTATAGAGGCTGTGCAAGCATACACACCACCCATCGAAAGAACTCTCTGCACTTGGAATAACTGAAGCTCTGTCCCCATTACACACAACGTTCCAGCCACTTCCCCAACTCCTGGCACCCACCATCCTATCAGTGCTTCCTGTCTCTATGACACTCACTATTCTAGGCCCTCATGTAAGTGGAATCATTCAGTATTTGTTCTTACGTCACTCAGCACAATGTCCTCAAGGCTCATCCTCACTGCAGCAAGAATCACAATTTCCTTCTGACTCTCAGAGGCCCCTCCTCCTGTTTGCTCTTTGTCAAAACAACACGGTTTCTGAGAAAAGAAACGGGAAACTCACCCTCATGCAGTGTCCATCTCCAAAACGCTCCCTCCATAACTGGCCCACTTTTGTTTACTTTTCAGAGAACTTCAGAGTTGTCTTTTATACTCTGTCCAAAGATTTTATGTGCAATCAGCAAGAGCAATGGGTCTCACCATAGCACAATTTAAACATTTCCACTGCATTTTCACTTCAGTTTACTTTTTCATTTAATTTCTAGAATTATGAGATTATGAATTTCCTTCATGTTAGTTTTGACTTCAGATTAACAAACATATGCGATAAAGAATATATATTCTCTAGTTGTTAGTCCTCCAGAGCAAGAAAGAAGCAAATAACAATTCAATCATAAAACATTCTCCAGAGGAAGATGAGCTATATATGAGCAAAAAAAAACTAAATTTTCCATACACTGAAAAATCAAGTATCTGTTGAAATTAAAGAGGAAAGAACTATGTATCTCTAAAAGTACAGATCCTGTAACGATCAAATATGTAACATAAGCATAAAAAACATTAAAGAAGTAAGTATGGGAATTTAAACATGAGCAGAGCTCTAAAGACTTTAAAAATACATAAAAATAAATAAGGTTCCTATTTTTTCTCTCTCACGGATTTTTTTTCACCCATGAATTGGCCTGGCAGTAGTAATAGGAACCGTAGCCATCTGGACGGAGGATCCAGAAGAGACGCCTTTGAGGGCCAGAGAGTGTGGGAGGGAATTCCAGAGGGGGAAACCTACAGAGGGGTCCTAATTCCATGTGTGTGCCTGCAGGTGTCTCAGCCTAACCCCGCACACACCCGGCTTACACCCACAAGAAGAGCTCGTGGCTCCAACACACAGAAGCGGATCTAGACACACAGGCTGAGCCACACCAGGCTAATGGCCTTCCGCAGCGAAAGATCTCAAAAGGGAGAGAACAGGACTGAAACAGAATACAACATTCAAAATGTCCAAATATAATTTGAAGTTATTCACTATACAAAGAATCAGGATAATGTGACCAATTTTAAGGGATAAACAGGATCAATGGATGCCAAACCTTCACCACACAGATGCTGAAAATATTAGACATTTGTTATATCAGAAGATCAGACTTCAAAATTGGATTTAATGAAAAGCACAAAATTACAGAAAGAAGTCCAATTCATATTTCAGCATTATTTCAGATTTTTGGTAGAATGAGAAAGACTTCATTTTGTTTAGGGTTCAAATTCAATGCTCTTTCTCTCTATACGTAAGGAAATATTACTGAATTGCCATGTAGATGAGCGGCTCTACAACTCACTTATGACCCACATCTCAACATCTCTGATTCATGTTGGATCTTATAAACATTGAACTGACACAGCTTGATTGGGAATTTTTTTTAAAAAGTCTTAGTGATACATACGGAGAAGGCAATGGCACCCCACTCCAGTACTCTTGCCTGGAGAATCCCACAGGTGGAGGAGCCTGGTAGGCTGCAGTCCATGGGGTCTGTTAAGAGTCCAACATGGCTGAGCAACTTCACTTTCACTTTTCACTTTCACGCATTGGAGAAGGAAATGGCACCCCACTCCAGTACTCTTGCCTAGAGAATCCCAGGGATGGGGGAGCTTGTTGGGCTGCCATCTATGGGATCGCACAGAGTCGGACACGACTGAAGCGACTTAGCAGCAGCAGCAGCAGTGATACATAAAATAATGTTACTTCTTAAAATATGTAACAATTCTAGTTTGATATGTGGTACATGACCCTCATAAAAATACATATTTTTTAATTTGTTGTTTAAAAGTGAAGTAAGATACTGAGTTATAACTTCCAGTTATAACTGAAAAATATAACTGAAGTTATATCCTAGTATATTCCTATTCCATTCAAATATATGGAATTTTTACACTGTTACCTGAATTATTTAACATGGAAAAAATTATAAACTTTATCCTGAAGGCTTATGGTCTTATAAGTTTTTATCTTTAGTTTGGTATCAAACAATATCAACTTTTGAATATGTTTATATGAGTTTCACATTTTCCAAATTAATAAAGTAATTAGGTTTGTACACAACAGAAATTTAGTGATGCACAAAGAGGTTTCATTTCCAGATGATTTTCCCAGACTGGTTTTTCCACTTACATGTATCTCACCTATTTTGTACTTGCATGCATGAGTTCTTGCATGGTAAGGCACTTAGGGGCTTGCACACATTCTGATGAATTTAGTACATTAGTAAGGGTAGTGTGGCTTCCCAGGTGGCTCAAGTGGTAAAAAAAATTCAGCCATTATGGAAAGCAGTAAGGAGGTCCCTCAAAAAATTAAAAATAGAACTACCATATGATCCAGCGATTCCACGTCTGGGTATTCACTCAAAGAAAACAAAAAACACTAATTTGAAAAGATATCTGTACGTCCATGTCCACTGCAGCATTATTTACAATAGCCAAGATATGGGGAAAAAACCTGTATCCATCTATGGATGAACAGATTTTTAAAATGTGATATATATATGAAATATATACAATGAAATATTATCCAGTCATAATAAGGAATGAAATCTAGTCTTTGTGCCATAGATGGACATTGATGGCGTTATGCTAAGTAAAATAAGTCAGAGAAGGATTGTACAAATGCTGTGTAGTTTCACTTATATGTGGAACCAAAAAAAAAAAAAAAAAAGAAAGAAACAAAAAAACCCCCAACACCTCAGCTCTCTACAGAGAACAGACGTGATTACTAGAAGTGAGGGTTGGGGGACAAAGTGGGTGAAGGGGGACAAAATGGGTGAAGGGGGTCAAAGGGCATAAACTTCCAGTTATAAAACAAATAAGTCCTGGGGATATAATGTAGAGCATGGTGACTATAGATAATAATGCTATATTGCAATTTGACTGCTGTTAAGACAGTAAGTCTTTTTTTTTTTCTTTTTAATTGTTTTTTTTTTTTCAGTTTTATTTATTTTACTTTACAATATTGTATTGGTTTTTGCCATACATTGACATAAATCCGCCATGGGTGTACATGTGTTCCCCATCCTGAACTCCCCCTCCCACCTGCCTCCCCATCCCATCCCTCTGTGTCATCCCAGTGCACAAGCCCCGAGCACCCTATATCATGCATCGAACCTGGACTGGCAACTCATTTCACATATGATAATATACATGTTTCAATGCCATTCTCCCAAATCATCCCACCCTCACCCTTTCCCACAGAGTCCAAAAGACTGTTCTATACATCTGTGTCTCTTTTGCTCTCTTGCATACAGGGTTATCGTTACCATCTTTCTAAATTCCATATACACGCATTCAGTTCAGTTCAGTCGCTCAGTCGTGTTCAACTCTTTGCGACCCCATGAATCGCAGCACGCCAGGCCTCCCTGTCCATCACCAACTCCCGGAGTTCACTCAGACTCACGTCCATCGAGTCAGTGACGCCATCCAGCCATCTCATCCTCTGGCGTCCCCTTCTCCTCCTGCCCCCAATCCCTCCCAGCATCAGAGTCTTTTCCAATGAGTCAACTCTTCACATGAGGTGGCCAAAGTACTGGAGTTTCAGCTTTAGCATCATTCCTTCCAAAGAAATCCCAGGGCTGATCTCCTTCAGAATGGACTGGTTGGATCTCCTTGCAGTCCAAGGGACCCTCAAGAGTCTTTTCCAACACCACAGTTCAAATGCATCAATTCTTCGGTGCTCAGCCTTCTTCACAGTCCAACTCTCACATCCATACATGACCACTGGGAAAACCATAGCCTTGACTAGATGGACCTTTGTTGGCAAAGTAACGTCTCTGCTTTTGAATATGCTATCTAGGTTGGTCATAACTTTCCTTCCAAGGAGTAAGCGTCTTTTAATTTAATGGCTGCAGTCACCATCTGCAGTGATTTTGGAGCCCAGAAAAATAAAGTCTGACACTGTTTCCACTGTTTCCCCATCTATTTCCCATGAAGTGGTGGGACCAGATGCCATGATCTTTGTTTTCTGAATGTTGAGCTTTAAGCCAACTTTTTCACTCTCCTCTTTCACTTTCATCAAGAGGCTTTTTAGTTCCTCTTCACTTTCTGCCATAAGGGTGGTGTCATCTGCATATCTGAGGTGATTGATATTTCTCCCAGCAATCTTGATTCCAGCTTGTGTTTCTTCCAGTCCAGCGTTTCTCATGATATACTCTGCATATAAGTTAAATAAGCAGGGTGACAATATACAGCCTTGACGTACTCCTTTTCTTATTTGGAACCAGTCTGTTGTTCCATATCCAGTTCTAACTGTTGCTTCCTGACCTGCATACAGATTTCTCAAGAGGCAGGTCAGGTGGTCTGGTATTCCCATCTCTTTCAGAATTTTCCAGTTTATTGTGATCCACACAGTCAAAGGCTTTGGCATAGTCAATAAAGCATTATGCATTAGTATACTGTATTGGTGTTTTTCTTTCTGGTTTACTTCACTCTGTATAATAGGCTCCAGTTTCATCCACCTCATTAGAACTGATTCAAATGTATTCTTTTTAATGGCCGAGTAATATTCCATTGTGTATGTGTACCACAGGTTTCTTATCCATTCGTCTGCTGATGGACATCTAAGTTGCTTCCATGTCCTGGCTATTATAAACAGTGCTGCAATGAACATTGGGGTACACATGTATCTTTCAATTCTGGTTTCCTCAGTGTGTATGCCCAGCAGTCGGATTGCTGGGTCATATGGCAGTTCTATTTCCAGTTTTTTAAGAAATCTCCACACTGTTCTCCATAGTGGCTGTACTAGTTTGCATTCCCACCAACAGTGTAAGAGGGCTCCCTTTTCTCCACACCCTCTCCAGCGTTTATTGCTTGTAGACTTTTGGATCGCAGCCATTCTGACTGGCGTGAAATGGTACCTCATTGTGGTTTTGATTTGCATTAAGACAGTAGATCTTAAAAGTCCTTATCACAAGAAAACAAAGCATTTGTAACTATGTATGGTAACGGATGTTACCTAAACTTATTTTGCAATATATACTGATAACAGATCATTATGTTGTACACCTGAAAGTAATATAACATTATATGCCAATTTTACCTCAGTATAAACATAAAAATATATTAATAAGTTTGAAATCTTTGAGGTAAATGGGCTCCACTTTCCTGCTAAAGTTTTGCTGACATTATACTCTTGGGATTTCTGTCCAGTGTGCAGTTTCTGTGGTTAATGAGGCATCTGAAAGCTTTTAAATATTGATTACATTCAGAAGATTTATATACATTATGAATTTTTCTTATTGAATAAAAGAGAAGTTATTTTGAAAAGTTTTTCCCCATTAATTGCAGTTATAGATGAGTGCTCTCCAGGATGAATTCTCCAATTTCTAATGAGGATCATTTAGAGTTGAAGACTTTCCTACACTGTCTGCACCCAACGGAGTTCTTACAACTGCTGAAAAAGAGCTGAGCTATAGCTGAAGGATTTCCCACATCTACTACATTCGTAAGAATTTAATGGATTGAATTGTGTCCCCTTCAAATTTAGAAGTTTTACAATTGGTTAAACAGTAACCTCCAAAATTCACCCAGAACTTCAGAAGGTTGTCCTATTTGGAAATGAAGTCTTTGAAGATACAATTATTTAAGACAAGGTCGTACTAGACCAGGGTGGGTCCTAACTCCACTGACTGGTTTCCTTATAAGAAGCAAGAGGACACACAGACGCATGAAGGAAGAACAGCACAAGGAAGGATGCTGAAGGTTACTGGTGATCCGGGAGGCTGGGAAAGAGGCATGGGACACGAGGAACTAACCTCAACTACACCTGTTGTTCAGCTTCAGGTTTATTTGCTGAACTGTGAGAGAATAAACTAATATGTGTTCAAGCCTGGGTGTGCATGAACACTACGTCCATTCATTCGTGTCTGACTCTTTGTGACCTCATGGACTGTAGCCCTCCAGGCTCCTCTGTCCATGGGATTCTCCAAGCAAGAATACTGGAGTGGGTTGCCATTTCCTCCTCCAGGGGATCTTCCTGACCCAGGAATCGAACCCGCATCTCCTAAGTCTTCTGCACTGGCAGGCAGGTTCTTTACCACTAGCGCCATCTGGGAAGCCCATTTAGGTTCATATCTGGAAAATTAATTAGATACATAAAATTCATTGAGAGGTGTGCTAAAAAGATACAAGCTGCTAATAAAACAAGTTTTAAGTGGCTTTCTAAAAGGTCCAACAACCGAGCCAGTTCCCATGTTCAGTGGGCGCTAGAGAAAGCCTTAGGAGAAGGCAATGGCACCCCACTCCAGTGTTCTTGCCTGGAGAATCCCAGGGACGGGGGAGCCTGGTGGGCTGCCGTCGATGGGGTCGAACAGAGTCGGACACGACTGAAGCGACTTAGCAGCAGCAGCAGCAGCAGAGAGCCTTGAGCACAGTTTTGGCGCCATCTCGTGTCAACACCGAGCCGAGCACTTCTAAATATTCTAAACAAGAGAGCGGGTGAAAAAAAGGCAAAGAGCAGAGGGATGTAGCCAAGCGTTCCTGAAAATCTGGGGAGGGAAAGGAGATGCGCCTGGAAAGGCAGGCAGGGCCAGCTCTGAGGGAGGCCTTTATCTCATTGGCACCGAAGGGCTCTTAACACCTAAGTGACACGATCAAATGTGTGTTTTAGAACAAACCATCCTAGGAATACAGGCACGGACTGTGAGAAGGGATCAGATGCCACGTGGACAGCTGGTCCAAGCTGTGCTTCTGCCTGAATTTTGGGGCCAGATCACAGGAATAGCTGCCTTCTACCAGAATACAAGCAGGGATTACTCGGTTATATGTTCATGTCTATGCCCCCCACCCCACCCCGGCTTAAACAGTGCCTGGCACGTAACACTTTTTATTAGGAATTAAAAGGGGTGACATCTTACCCCATACAGACCACAGGATAATACTGCCGAAGTCCTTACCCCGAGCATCCCCCAAGCCGCTTTCTGAACATTCCGACCGGAGGGCGTGTCCACCCATCTCACGGGGGAGGTCGCCCCCGCCCGGGCCAAGGCCGCCCGTCCTCCGACTCCGGACTCCTTCCCCGCCCGGAGCCCAGGGAGCGCCTCCCGCATCAGGTCCAAGCGCCGGCGCAGCCCAGGCTCGGCTGGGGTCGTCTGTCCGTCCCACCCCCGCCCCGGACCGGGGACACGTCCACCAGACGACGAGGCGGGGACGCGCTTCTCCGAACAACCTGACGGGCAATTTCAGCCTGAGACCTGTCCCCCAGGACCCCTCCCAGGTTAACCGGACCCGAGGGCCGCAACCCAGAGAGGTGACACCCAGTCCCGGCAGACAGGGCACAAGGTCTCCACCACCCACAGCCCGAGCTGTGCAAACCGGGAAACCCAAGCCGCCACAGGAAACGACTCCTCTGACGTTACCTCACGGGCCTGGCGAGCTAAGCGCCCCGCTTCCCCTGTTTGGCCTGAAAAGGTGGGGTCTAAACGCGAAGGACCGCAGGACTTCCAGAGCAGCTTCACCCCATCGAGTCCCGCCACCGCCTCCACTAGGCGGGACCCACTCAGTCACCCTTGCGGTCACCCGCTCCGCTCCCGGGGACTAGCCCGGCCCCGCTCGGCCCCGCTCGGATCCGCTCCGCTCTTCTCAGCTCCGCTCGGCTCCGCTCGGCCCCGCTCGGCCCCGCTCGGCTCTACCCGACCGGCTCTGTCCACCTGCTCGGCTCAACTCTGCTCTCCTCAGCCCCGCTCGGCCCCGCTCGGCTCCGCTCGGCTCTACCCGACAGGCTCTGTCCACCTGCTCGGCTCCGCTCGGCTCTCCTCAGCCCCGCTCGGCTCCGCTCGGCTCCGCTCGGCTCTACCCGACAGGCTCTGCCCACCTGCTCGGCTCCGCTCGGCTCTCCTCAGCCCCGCTCGGCTCCGCTCGGCTCCGCTCGGCTCTACCCGACAGGCTCTGCCCACCTGCTCGGCTCCGCTCGGCTCTCCTCAGCCCCGCTCGGCCCCACTCGGCTCCGCTCGGCTCCGCTCGGCTCTACCCGACAGGCTCTGCCCACCTGCTCGGCTCCGCTCGGCTCTCCTCAGCCCCGCTCGGCCCCACTCGGCTCCGCTCGGCTCTACCCGACAGGCTCTGTCCACCTGCTCGGCTCCGCTCGGCTCTCCTCAGCCCCGCTCGGCTCCGCTCGGCCCACCTGCTCTGCCGCTGTCGACCCGTGGAACAATCGCGATTCGCGCGCTTCCCCGGCTGGGCGCTACGGTCCTTGCCGGGTCCAGCTCGGCCCTATTTGGCACCCTGCTTCGGCTTGTGTCCCGCACAGCCGTCTCCACCCGCAGCCTCGTCGCCTTCTTCGGCCACCCGAGGAGCCCCCTGCCCCTGCCCACCCGTCAGCGGCCGGGCCGCTCTGAGAGAGCCGGTCGTACACCACCCCGCAGAGGCCACGCGGGCTGAGGGGCAGCCCCTGGGTTTCGGACCGTCGCGGCCTCGGCTCGCGTCCAGGCCCCCACATCGCAACCGGAGGACCTTGGGGCCGACCCCTCCCCGCCGAGTCTCGGTCTCTGCATCTGCGGACTGGAGCTGCTGATAGCCCCGTGGTCCCGGGGCTCGCGGCGGGGCTGAGGAGCCGGGGAGCGCGTGTCGCTCTGTGAGCTAGACGGAGGGTGGACGCAGGGGAGAGCCGGGGACACGACCCCCAGAGCCCGGGCCCTGAGTGCGGAGACATGCACGGAGACCCGGCCCGCGGCCTGTCCGTCCAGAGCTGTGTGTCTTCCAGCAAGTCGCCCGGTTTCCTCAGTAAAGGACCAGTTCCTTTACAAGCACGAACTCTCTGTGGGCGCCCCTGCCCAGGACCTGGAAGAATGAGGCTGCACAGGTCTCAGTCCCATTCCGTGTCCTTCAGAAGGTTGGGTTGAGGGAAGGATAGCCCATAGCCTCCACTGACTTTCATCCACAAACCTTTCCTAGCCTGTAACTCAAAGCTGGGGAGGCAGGGCAACAGGTGGGTACTTGAATTGCAAGCTGCAGAAACTGGATTTAGGAATTTAAATGAAAATAATTGTTTGAAAGGATATACTGAAAGGTTGGGGAATTAAGGGAGGCCTGAAGACAAAAAAACCAGTAGAAGTCAGTACCCAAGACCTCTGAACATTAACCCCGGGACGCTGAGCTCTCACTGCTGGGACTGTGTCCAGAGTAGAGGATCTGATCAATGCGACATATGTGTCAGGAAATTCTTCACATTGGAGTCGGCTTTGAAGGATGAATAGACGTTTGCCAAAGGGAGAAGAATGGGGCTTCCACGTGGGAGGAGCAGGGACAGGACATGATATGACAGGGCAGGGATCTGGCGACCACGCTACACCAGGTGCTTTCCTGGTCATCTTATTCAGTGCTCACAAACCCCACCAACTAAGTGCTGTTAATTTTGGGGGGAAATGATTTTATCTTCATAAAATTGCTAAATGCCTTTCTAAAGAATTCAAGCTAGATAGCAAAATGCTGCAAAAATTGGGGGTGGGGTAGGGGTAATCATAGCAAATTCTAGTACCCCAAATGTCTAACATTAATATTAGCAACATCATCACAGATATCTTTGTAGGCCTATATATGGCAGGAGGCAAGAAGGAGAAAAAACTGCGGGGAGATTGGATGGAAGGGAGGGAGGGCAAAAGGAATCAGAAAGAATTCTGTGAAGGGGATCACACTATTTGCTAAATTTTAAAATATATGAAGCTTATTGAATTTAACAAAGAGAATTTAAATGAAATAAAAGCAGTTGCTAATTTGATTGTTTGCTACCATAACAGATATTTCCTACAAGACTGCCCCCACCAAGATTATGAAGAACATTGAGAAGTTGAGGGTCACTTATTCTCTTTAAGTTACACGTTTTGCTCTTGGCTCAATTTTTCCCTACTATGAAAGTGAAGTTGCTCAGTCATGTACAACTCTTTGCAATCCCATTGACTGTACTCTACCAGGCTCCTCCTTCCATGGCATTTTCCAGGCAAAAGTACTGGAATGGGTTACCATTTCCTTCTCCAAGGGATCTTTCTGACCCAGGGATCGAACCCAGGTCTCCCGCATTGCAGGCAGACGCTTTACCCTCTGAGCCACCAGGGAAGCCCTTTTCCCTAATATGGAGCATGAAAAAAGTAAGTTCCTCACATTTTCTTCATATGCCCACACCCAACATTCTGCTGTTGGGCTATTGTTTTCATAATTCCAAGGCCTTTGATATTACATTTACTCTGCTGCCTCCCTTCCCTTGGATATTTAATGCCAGTTCTGGATTTATTGGGAGCATTACTCACCTCCAGCCCTATTACCTTGGCTTTTCCCCCTCTGATTTCCATGCTTAGTTTTATCTCTTGGTGGGCACAGCCTCGACTGACGAATGTGAACCTCGAGCTTTGTTCAAAGACACGTTGCCTATGGCAGATCAGTGGAGGAGTCAAGATTCCGAGTTAGATTTTCCTGACTCCAAAGACTACCCAGGAGACAGAAGCTTTTGGTACGAGGTTGGCATCTGGGGAAGGGGAGAGTCACTCTCTCTCCTTGAACCTTCTGGGGAGGCCAGAGGGGGCTGGACAAGACATACAGCTAATTCTGCCCCAGGGCTCAGTTTCAGAGCTGGGCAGATTCCCTGTGGTGCCTCTAACCCAGCCTCAGAGGTCTGAGGAGGGAATGAGTGACACAGGCTGCTAGTCTTGTCCTAGATTTACCTGGAGGCTGAGAGCTGTGGACAGAGAGCAGGACAATGAGGAAGTTCAGTGCATCCCCTTTCCTATCGTAGGAACAAAAGTTCCCAACCAGTGGTCTATGCCAAGTTTCTTTCACTTGGGGGCAAATAATAAAGCCCAGAGTTGGGCAGCCTGAGCTGCAATGGCAGCTCGACCACGTCCCCGGATCCTTCTTGTTTTCCAGTCTGCCACCTTTCTCAAGATGGTGGCCAGAGGTCAGCAAAGAAGGGGGAACCCAAGAGACCAGGAGCCTGGAGACTTGCACCTGAGTCTCCCTGGCCAGAACAGAGTTCTGCGGACAATGCTGGGAAATGTAGCTTTTTAAGTCAAAAGACAAGCTTCATCTTCAATGGTAACTTGTGTTTCTTCATCACCTTTTAATCTATAGTCACAACAGCCTCATCATTTACTCACAGATGTTTGAAGTGCCAGCTGTGGGTCAGGCACAGACTTGTTGGATGTTTAGTGGTGGCTGGATAAGGGTCCATCCTCACAGGGTCACTTGAGTGCTTCCTAAGTGCCAAGCAGCTGGTAGCAATCACTCCCTTTAACTCTCCTACCAGCACTGGGAAAGAAAGTGAAGTCGCTTAGTCCTGTCCGACTCTTTGCGACCGCATGAACTGTAGCCTACAATGCTCCTCCGTCCATGGAATTTTCCAGGCAAGAGCACTGGAGTGGGTTGCCATTTCCTTCTCCAGAGGATCTTCCCAACCCAGGGATCGAACCTGGGTCTCCCGCATTGTAGGCAGATGCTTTACCATCTGAGCCACCAGGGAAGTCCTTGATGACTTCACTGGGAAGTGAATACTATTTTCCCATCTGATGGACAAGTCAACGGAGGCTCTAAGAGGCTAATGATCTATTCAAGGCACCGTCATTATATAACAGAGCCAGAATTCAAACCCATGTTGGTCTGCTTTAAAGCTTTGGCTATTCACCATTTTTTCCATCCTTCACTGTGTTCAATGCCTGGGACCTGCCCCTCAGAAATGCTGATTTACTGCTTGGAGGTAGAACCTGGGCATCAGTGTACCTGTATTACCTTCTTTAGTCTCACAGCAACTGGAGATGGTATTTTCTATTTAAAATTGGGGAAGCTAAGATCGGAGAGGTAGACTCGCTTGCCTAAAGTCACAGAGCAAGTTCTCCGTGGAGCTGGGAGGTGTGTGCCCATCTCCTGACCTTCTCCAAAGAGCTGTCCTTGGCTCCAGAAAAAGATCGCGTCCACAAACTTGGGGGGAAGCTTCCACACTGGCCAAGCCCTCTGCCCCAGCCAGGCCGGAAGCCACCCTGGAGATGTGTGTGCCCGAGGGGAAGGGCACCACGTGGCAGCCGGGTGATAAAGGGCTGGGCTGGGCCAGGATGTGCGGCGGAAGCCCAGCCCACTGAAGGCAGAGGCGCGGCTGGACCAGGGTGGGGGCCAGACATAGGAATGCACTTTTTCCCCAGCACAACACGCTGCGGGTTTCCTCCGCCCCGACTGAGCCCTGCCTAATATGTCAGGCCCAAAATGGGTCCCCAGCCAGGGACTGGAGGACTGGCTGGCGGGCAGGGGCCTACGGCCAGTCCCCGGAGGAAGTCACATGGGGGAGGGGTGGTCACAGGCCTGACCCAGGAATGGTGGAGGGAGGGAGATATTTCAGGCCCAAGAGGAAGGACCCAGCCCATGAGATGAATCACCAGGGACAGATTATCCTGAGGAAGACCTTGGGGGCGGAATTGTGATAAGCACCTTCCTCCCAAGGTGACCAGAAGCCCACGTGAGCTGCCAGCAGTCCTTGAGGCCCGTGTGGCTGGAGCACTCAGAAGTGTGTAAGAATAGCTCCAGGTGCTTTCCAAAAGGGGCTTCTCAGGGACCTTACGGCAGAAGGATGAGCGCCTGTGGCAGGAAGAGGAGACAACAGAGTCTTGGGGATGAGTCGCTCGTTCAAGGTCACACGGGCAGAAATGGGCTCTGAAGGGGGACTTGGCCTCTTCATCTGTTGCCACCAGCTCCTCGTGTTCCTGGTACTCTGGCCTGGACATGAAGTCTCACAGATAAAACCACTGGCTGCAGACTCCTCATGGCAAACAGGCATCCAGTCCTATACATGCCTCTGGAAGATGCACTAGACTTGCCCAAGCTGCTCAGCATACAGACGGGAAGGATGGAGTCCAGAAGTGACAAACAGGATTCCGGTACCACCAAGCTCCAAGCTCCCCATCCCCTCCCACACACTATAGTTAGTGTACAATGGCCTTGTAATTACTTTAACCCCAAGGTCAGTGGAAAATCCCATGTGAGGCTCCACCTATGGGCTCACAAACCATGACAGTCCTCGGAAACACTCATGGACGGTGCTTCTTGAGCGTGAGGAGGCTGTGTGTTTCTCCCCTCCACCAAATGTCCACTTGACCAATTTTTGTTACAGGCATGCCTCGCTGTAGTGTGGTTCAAAGATTTTTTTTTTTTATTTTTTACAAATTGAAGGTTTGTGGCAACCCTGTGTTCAGTAAATCTATCAACGCCCATTTTCCAATGGCATTTGCTCGCTTTGGGTCTCTGTGCTACATTCTGGTAATTCTCGAAATATTTCAACTTTTTCAACATTATTCTCTTTGTTAAGGTGATCTCTGATGGGTGGGCATTACGTTACTGTTGCAAAAAGGCCACAGCTCACTGAAGGGTCATATGATGGTTAGCGTTTTTTAGCAACAGAGTATTTTTAAAGTGTGTACTTTTTTTGGACATAATGCTATTGCACACGTAACGGACTATCGTATAGTAAAGTATAAACATAGCTTTATATGCACTGGGAAACCAAGAAATTCTTGTGACTTGCTTTATTGAGATATTTGCATTACTGTCTGGATCATTGGTGGTCTGGAACCAAACCCACGATAACTCAGAGGTCTGCCTGTATTACATTGTTTAGTATATACTATCATAAAACAAAGTATAGGCTCTTCTAAAGTCAGCAAGTTACAGATTAAATATAGTCAATGGCAGTCAGCATAGAGAGAAACTCAAGCAGGGCAGTCAGTGGAGGGTGGCCTTCAGTCAGAAAGCTGTCATCTCCAATCATCCAAGATCTGTGGATGTTCTATTCACGTTGCACTGAAATAAGACAATTTTTAAATTCTCACTCTTGGACCCTTGAGCTTGTCTCTGGAAAACTAAGTGTCTGCAGAAGTTCCTTTGGGGGAGATGCACACATATGGCAGCCAGCCGTGTCTGAGCTGGAGACATCAAGGCCCAGAAATGGTGGAGACTTGCTCTTCCCCTACCTGAATCAGAGTGAGCTCCAAGCTCCCCATCCCCTCCCACACGCTATAGTTAGTGTACAATGGCCTTGTAATGTAATTTGTGAGTGTGTAATGTAATTTGTCGGAGAAGGCAATGGCACCCCACTCCAGTACTCTTGCCTGGAAAATCCCATGGACGGAGGAGCCTGGTAGGCTGCAGTCCATGGGGTCACTAAGAGTCAGACACGACTGAGGGACTTCACTTTCACTTTTCACTTTCATGCATTGGAGAAGGAAATGGCAACCCACTCCAGTGTTCTTGCCTGGAGAATCCCAGGAATGGTGGAGCCTGATGGGCTTCCGTCTATGGGGTCGCACAGAGTCGGACACGACTGAAGCAACTTAGCAGCAGCAGCAGCAGCAATGTAATTTGTAATTTACGAGCGCTCTGGGCACAGTGGCCACCACTCGGCCAAGACAGGTCCAAAGGGGGCTGGGCTCTGCGTGAGGCCTGGACTCCAATGAAGCCAGACTTGGCTGGTACCTTGGGAGCTGGTTATAAGCAGAGAAGTGATGCCCACCTCCACCAGGAAATCCAGGAGAGGACCTGGGCACTTTTTTTTTTGTTTTTGTAACCAAGTCATTCTGTTGCACCTGGAAGTTTGAAAAACACTGATCTAGATGAACTTTAAGATTCCTGAAGGTCCTAAAGGGCTGGATCCCAATATACAATATTATCACCGAAATCATCTTCATCAGCATCAAATAGCTATCGCATGCTGAGTGCATGGTATCTACCAGACGCTCTGCTAAATGCTCACATACATGATTGCATATAATTCGTGAGGAAGCGTTATCATCCTCACCTCAGTTTACAGAGGAGGAGACATGCAGTGACTTCCTCGGAGCCACGCAGAGTAGTGACCAAGGAGAATGTCACTCTCCTGGCTCCCACATGAGCTCCCTGCCCCATGCCCCACGGCTCTGTGTTGCTCGCGCTGGAAAGGCCCTGACTTTCACCACAGGCTGCCCCAGGCAGCAGGTCACTGGGAGCCTGGCTCTTGGGAATCTCCACACCCTCCAAATACTTTAGTGATGAAAGCTTCACCTCTGGTTTGCGTTGCTGACATTTTTCTCATAAGCACAAATGAAGGCAGAGACTGTCTTACACACAATGTCCTTTCCTGATCAGTGGTGTTGCCGAGTGACATCTGTGGCCACCCCCATTGATTTAACATCCCAAATGCGTGCACGGCCCTTTCTGTGCTCCAGGCCGCCTTCTGAGCCCTTTATGTGAGTGTCTCAAACCTTACGATGCTCAGAGGTAGAACCTGTTACCACCCCCAGTTTACAGGAGCGCCAAGGAGAGCTGTGAGGACCCTCCCAGGGTCACAGAGACAAACGTGGAGCCAGGCTTTGACCCGTTCTAAGAGCAACCACTCCACCAGGGGTGTTAGGACCCATTACTGCAACCCTTGGGGATCAAGCAGCCTCTGACTCCAGCAGGGGGCGCCAAAGCCCCCTGCCCCAGCCCTGCCCCAGGTGCGCTGCAGGTGGCTCAAGAGGGGGTCTCTAAATGCCAAATGCCCTCACCTCCCTGGCAGGGTCTGACCCTGCAGGCTCCTTGCTCCTTCCTGGCTCTCTCAGTGACTCCCAAGCCGCTCCTGCTGCTCCCGCCCCTAGCTGGTTCTCTCCATCATACTCAGCCTTTCTTTGGGGGCTTCCCCTGTGACTCAGATGGTAAGGAATCTGCCTGCAACGCAGGAGACCCGAGTTCAATCACTGGGTCGGGACCCTGGAGCAGAGCATGGCAACCCACTCCAGTATTCTTGCCTGGAGAATCCCATGGACAGAGGAGCCTGTGCAGGCTACAGTCCACCAGATGGCAAAGGGTTGGACTAACACTTTCACACTTTCAGCCTCTCTGCCTCCCAAGGCAGTATCCCATCCCTGCCTTGGTTTAACCGACTGCTGGCTGCGGAGACCTCAGTCACCCTCGGAAGCCCACACCCTCTCTCCCGGCACACACATTCACCTGTCCGATCAGTGACCTACAGACACATCAAACTCGGTACCTCCAAAACCAAGTTCATGGGCCTCAGACCAGCTTCTCCTGCCCAGCTCTGTGTTGTCCTCATCAACCACCCTGCCTCCCAGGGCAGAAGCCTGTTTTGGGGCCTCTTCACCCCATCTCCCTGCCTTCAGACTGTCTGCATCCACTGGTCTCCTTGAGTCTTCTCCAACCTGAGCCCTCTCTCCCAACAACCTCCCACCTCATGTCCTGCCTCCCTCTACTGGTCCCATAACAGCAGCCATGTGCCTTCTGAAGCACAAACCGGAGCCTGTCACACACCCGCTTGTCTTTCGGAGAAGGCCCATACTTATTCACTTTCCTTGTTGTGCAGTCGCTGAGCTGTTCTGACTCGTTCAAACCCCACTGAGGCACCCCAGGCTTCCCTGTCCCTCACCATCTCCCGGAGCTTGTACCCTGAATTTATCCCCAGGCCTCCTCTTGGGCCTCACCTCTGCAGCCCTCCCCACCCCATTCCCTCCAGCACTCCGTTCATATTAGCAAGAAGAGTAACACCGATCTCATTGTTTCATGAGAGGACTGAGTTAATCTGCTGACGTTCTTGATGACAGCACCCGGCATGCAGCCCGTTCTACCTATGTGATGGTTAAACTGGCCCTCAAACTACTTGCCTCTGGACAGCAGACACTGAATTATTTATTTGATCCACCTGCCCCAACATCCTGGTCGTGAACCAGTCCCTGGTTCTGAATGTTCCCTAATATTTGTGACCTGAGTGTGTCATTGGTCTAAGACTGATGGTGCGTGTAAAGAAGAAAGAGCACATTTGAGGGGCCTTCTGGAGGCCAGCTGCTCAGGGCTGGGAGAAACAGGCGGAGGATAGCTGCTCGCCTGCCCATGGGGCTCCACGGGGTCCGCATGCCGTCTCCCCGCTCCGGCCTCACTGGCCTTCCGTCTCTCTGGAGCACAGCCCTCATCCCCTCCTGGGGCTCCTGCCCACCTGTGAGCCTCTGTCCTGCCTTCCTCCTCTGCTGGACCCTCTCATCCCTGCCCTTCAGGTCTCATGTCTAAAATCAACCCTCCAGCCCCAGTGCTGTCTCTCCCCATCACTCTGTCTTATCCTCTGCACCTGCCCCTCCGACGTCTCCAATTATGCACTTGTTTACTTCGGGTCTGCCTCCCCCATCAGCTCAGAGAGAAGGATGTTGTACTTATTCCTTAAAATATCCACGGCGCCCATCCTGGGGCGTGGCACAGACATTTGTGCAACAGGAATGGACGCTAGAATAGTGGTTTTCATTGACCTTGTGTGATTTAGCAAAGCCATTCAGAAGTGATAACCCTGGGGAGCTGGGAGCTGTTCACTAGAGTCACGCACGCTTTGTTTGCAATCTGGCTCGGCCACTCCTCCAGCTGGTGTCTTTGGGAAAACACCTTCGCTGCCCTGAGCCTCGATTTCTTTCGTTGCAATCTGAGTCCCAAAGCCCCTAGCTCACTGGACTGGGCTGTGTATCACGGGAAGGGGTCAGGACCTCTGGTCAGCTCGGACGCTGTCCCCGCGAGCGAGCCAGGCCTACCTGCACCGCCCGCCAGGTGTCGCCGCGAGCGCGCGCTGAGCCGCCGGCTGCGCCCGGAGCCCTCAGGCGGCTCGGCCGCCCGGCGTCTGGGCTGCGAGCCGGGAGTCCAGGCCTCCGCCCGACTCCGACTGTCCTCCAGGAGCGGGATTCCAGCGGAGGCTGTCTCACCTGGGCACCCACCTGCCGCCCCGCCTCGAATAGACGGGGGTGAGGAGGAATACGCTGAGCCAAGTCATCCTCCTCCGCCACTAGCCCTGCTAAAGGGGGCGCCCTTCCCCAAAGCTGGGGAGAGGGGGGTGAGCTCTCCACGACCCCCCACCCCCACCCCAGCTCCGAGCACTCGGAGGGACCGGGAGGCAGGCCCGGGAGCGAGCGAGGGTTCTCGGCTGAGCCCCGATTCCCCCCCAGCGGGAGGGCCGTCCCTGCGCGTCCGTTCGCCCCGCAGTTGGCGAGTTGGAGCCGGAGGGGCGGCTCGTGCTGACTCCCATTGCCCCCCACCCGGCTGGGCGCCCCGGAGCCGGGAGGGGGCGCCGCGGGAGCGCGTGGGGCAAGCGCGAGCGCGCTCGGAGCAGGAGGCCCTGTCCCGCGGGCGCGGGGGCGCGGGGCGGGCGCTCCGGGGAGGCGGGCGGGGAGGGGGCGGGGGACGGTGGGAGGGGCGGGGGCGGGCGGCTGCAGCGCCCCCGCACGCCCCGCGCCTCGCACACTCGCCCCGGCCGCTCGCGCGCAGCCCGGCGTCGCCCCGCGCCGCGCTCGCTCCTCCCTCCTCCCCGGGGCTCGGTGGCTCCCGAGCTCCCGGCGAGGCTCCGGCGCCGAGCGCGCGGACGGGCGCACGACAGACGGCCTCGGGAAGCCTCGGCCCGCGCCTCCAGGGCGGGCTATGTGGATTGCCCCGCCAAGGCCGGCCCGCGGGATCAGCCCGGCCCGGCCCGCGGCCCCGGCGGCCAGCGGGGACTATGAACCGGAAAGCGCGGCGCTGCCTGGGCCACCTCTTTCTCAGCCTGGGCATGGTCTACCTCCGGATCGGGTAAGGGCCGCTCGCACCCCCTGCACGCGCGTCCCGGCAAAGTTGGCGTGTCTCGGGGAGGGGCTGAGCTGCCCGCGAGCCGCCGCCGGCCGCCAACTTCCTTGGCTCCGCAGATAGGCTGAGGGGGTGAGGTGCGGGAGCGGTGGGCGCACAGAGGGCCCCCGCAGGCGCGAGCCCTAGGGGCGCGCACAGCTCCAGAGACACAGCCGTCCTGGGAATGCCCGAGGGAGGAAGCCCCCCCACCCCAAGCTAAGGACAACCCGCAGGGACGCTCCAGTGCGGAGGACTCTGAAGAGGGTCCCCCGCTGCAAAGGGTCAGCGCCTCCCAGGGACACTCGGACCGGGGCATGGGACCACCAGCCAGGACCACAGCAGTTCCCAGGGAGCTCAGCCCCCCAGAGCCCGAGAGAAAGTGTCCACAGAGGGGCGGGCACAGCCGCTCCTAGAGCAGGGCAGTCCCCGGGTGGCAGGCGGGGCGGGTCTGCGAGCAGGGAACAGGTACCCGCAGGGAGGGACGTTCACTGGGCCAAAGCACAGAAGCCTGGGCACCACGCGTTTCTAGGGATACGTTTCTAGACTCCCGGGCCGAGGGGACAGCGCCAGCCACCCGAGCAGACGCACACAAGGGTAGAGCTGGAGATGGCCCGAGACACCCAGGGACGCAAGCTCGAGAGCCAGCGCCGGCGAGAGGCGGGGCAGCCCGCCCCCTAAAGCTGGGCACCCGAGGCGGCCAGCGCGTCCGCCGAGCGGCCCTCCCCACCTCACCCTGGCGTTTCTAGTAGGTGGGCCGGGGAGGGGTGGGGAGGCCGCTCGGGCTGGAAGGTGGGAGGGGGCGGCCCGGGACGCGTCTTGGAGCTGCGTTTGCAGGGCCAGTCACCCTTTGTACTTCGGAGATAGTGCGCGTGAAGCGTGGGGGCAGGGGCTCCAGGGATGGATGGGGGGTTCCGACGCGCCGGGGCCACCTTGGCAGGTTTCACATGAGCGGCGCCCCCAGCTCCGCTTGGGGAGGGGGCGGACTGCAGGGTCTGCGGCGAGGTGTGTGTGTGTGTGTATGTGTGTGTGTGATGGACCCTTTGTGTTTTGTCGCTCGCTTCCCCCGCCTCCCCGCCCCGCGGCTCCGGCGATCTCGCAAGTTGACCGGCCGCGGCGGCCAGCAGGTGCGCACGGAGCGGACCAGGCGGCTGCCAGCCGTGACCGCGGGCCGGGAGGCGGCTGCGGGGCTCGCGCGCTGCCTGCCTGCGGCTGTTTTAAGTGTTATTGATTCGCCCGCGTCTGGGTGGCTTTGCTCCCCCCCCCCCCCCCCCCCCGCTTTAATCTTCATCTTGGCCCGCGCCCCACCGCCCCGCGCGCATCCAGGAAGCCGGTGGGGCTGATTGGCGCTGGCCGCGTGCGGCTTTATCTCCTTTTTAATTAGAAACGGGGCGGAGGGACCCGGGAGCGGAGAGAGAAAGGGAAAACAACAGAAAATAACCTCCCCTGGCCGCCCCACCCGCCCGACCTCCCGCCGCCGGCGCCGAGACCTCAACGTCCCCACAGGGATCCAGCTGCCCAGAGGGACGGAGGGAGGGAGCACTGGAGCCACGGAGGGCGCCCGCCTTCCGTCCTGCGGCCGCCCTTTGGGGTGGGGAGAGAAGGCCGGGTCAGGCGGGGAGTGGCAGGGTGGTTTGGGGCCAGGCCCTGCTGCTCTCTGCACCTCGGCTTATCCATCTGTAAAATGGGCATGAAGGGTGAAGTTTCACAGCTCTCTCCCAAGAGGCCTTCTGGTTCCGATGGATGGCAAGGCACCTGTGTATTCTTATCTGGATAGTTCCGGTGACTCAGGCACGAGCCTTTTGGAACAATCAGACCCAATAACAGTAACTACTATAGCAGCTCATTTATTGAGTGCTCCCTGTGTGCCTGACACCTTGGGAGCACTTCCCACGTTTAATTTTTCAGCCGCCCTTTGAGAGGAGGCCTAGTTAATACCCTCATTTTAGCAATGGGGAGACGGAAGCGCAGAGAGGAGATGTAACTTGCCCAAGGTCGCACAGCTTCTAGGTGAAGGAAGCTTCGGTGGCACCCTAGGCCTGAACGCTTAGCTTTGAGACTGTTTGTGCCTCTGAATTTTATTTTTCCCCCAAATATATAATTTCACTCTCTGCCGGTGGAGGGGGTTTCCTGGTGGTCAGCTAGGTGTTCAGAGGCATCTCCCGTCTTGTGGCCAGAGCATCTCTGCTTGACTTATTCTTCTTATGCTGTCTCTTCCTCAAATAGTGCACACCCTTCTAGCTCTGTGTTTTAGAGGCTGAGACGAATGACCGAGAGCACTTGTCAGACTCCAGGTCTCACCCTCTGTGAGCCTCAGCTTTCAGCTGTGCAGAGGGGACACGTGAAATGGACGTGACGGTCCCTGCCCAGGAGGGCTGTTCAGAGAGGCCTCGTGGTCCAGTGTGTGTGGTGGCACGGCCATGCTGCCTTTCATATAGTAGGCATCCTGCAAAGCTCACGGATGCGTCCGAGGCTGGGGGTGCCTCTGCGTGGCAGGCACGCAGCCTGAGTGATGTTTCCGAGGCTCGTGATCGAGATGGAAAGTTAGGAGGGATGGAGTGGGGAGGCAGGTTCCCTTAGGCGGGATGGTCAGGGAGGGGACCCTCAAGGTCACATGGCTGATGGCAAGAGGCCAAGCACGTGAAGCTCAGGGGGTGAGAGCTTCCCGGGAGAGGGACTGGCAGGGATCAAGGACCCGAGGCAGGAGGAGGAGGGCTGGTGTGTGGCAGGGGCGGTGGGAAAGAGGGCAGAGGTGGTCTGTTACACACTTAGAGAGCAGCATGGGCCCCTCCCCTTGGCGAATCCCAATCCTGGATCGAATTCCCACAGCCCAGGATGGGCAGGAAGGATGAGGCACTCGGTCAGCGGGGCCACTGACCTTGGCCGTGTCAACAGGAGCTCATTACTACAACCCGACTGAGGTCTTCTCGTTCAGAGGATGCTCGATGGCCTTTCAAGGATTACACACAACAGGAGCTCCAGACAAGTGGGCCATCTTTGTGTAAGGAGAGGGCTGGCTCCACGGTCAGCGCTGCCATCGGAGCCTCTCTGGGGTTACCTTGATGCTAGGAAGCGGCCCCACACTCAAGCCAGACACCTGCGACTCACACGGTCGCCTCTCTTTCCCTGTGCCCTTGCCTGAGCCCTCCACAATGCTGGGTCACTTCATCTGCAGCCACCCCACACCACTGCCACCAAGGCCAAGCCACCGCCACCTCTGGCCTGCCCACGCTCCCTGCCTCGTCCTGGAGTCCCGCAGTGCTCTCCCGCCTGGGGCTGGAGGTGGGGGGAACCCTGCCAGTGACCGGCTTCCAGCCCTCCCGTGCCTCGCCACACATGGAGAAAGTTCCTGCCGCCAGCCATCACCTCTCTCCGGGCTCTCCCCTTCCCTGAGCCCTGGTTCCCAGCTGGCTTCTGTGGCTTCTTTCTGTTCCTTGGCGATCCCAAGCTTGTCCCCCTCCCGGGACTTTGCATCTTTTGTTCCTGCCACACCCCCCCCCCCCCCCCCCCGGAATACTCTCAGTCCTTCCCACGGCTGGTTCCCAAGCCTTCAAGGCTCCGCTGCACTGTCACCTCCTCCGGGAGGCCCTCCTTGACCACTCCAGCTGAAGCGGCCCCTCCCCTCCCCTCCCCTCCCCTCCCCTCCCAAGCCCACCCCTACTTGCTGTCACAGCATCTTCATTATTTTCTCAGTAGTGGGCATCGCTGAATGGCCTCTTGTGTTTATCTGGTGCATGCGCTGTGGCCTCTGGTGGCCCCTCGAGGGCAGGGCCTCGCCTGTGCGAGCCTGGTGCCCTGACAGGTGTCTGGTATGGACCTGTGCAGCGAGTGAGGGAGCAAGACAGAAACCTCACTGCCAAGGTCGTGAGCGTGCTCTAGGCCACTCGTGTCTGGAGTGGGATCCACATACTCCATGCGCCTGCAGGAAGGAACTTTTATTCACAATTGCTTTTTAATTTTGCTTTATTTTTTCTATTTTTTCACATTAAAATTTTTTTTTCTGTTTTTTTCTTGTTGCTTTTTCTTTTTTGTTTTCTCTTTAGAGTTGCTTTTTAAAGACATGTTTATAATGAAATGCGTGCATCCATGATACATCTATAACACGTCTAAATGTTTTTTTCTTTAACTAATATCTGTGCACCTGCTGCCCTATTAGAGGCAACTGCTTCGTGAAACTGAGGGGTTACCTTTGCAGTTTCATCACATAGAGATGATCCCTAAACAGTTATCAGTTCCATTTTGCATGATTCTAAACTTCGTCTCAATTGAATCCTCCCAAAGATGCAAAGGCAGCTGGCTGAGTTCGTGTGGCAGTATGTTTGTTCCCGGCGTCATCTTTCTTTGTGTCTAAAAAGAAATTACGCCTGATATTGAAGATACACAAGTGCTGGGAATGACAAACGCGTGAACGTGGGCTGGGTGTGCAGTGTCAGAAGCTGAGAGGCCTGTGATGGGAGCGGTGGGGGAGGGCAGGGCTGGACACCCAGGCAGGGTCTGCAGGCTGTGCCCCGCCCGTCCACCTTGCTGGCCTAACGCTCCATCTCTCTGTGTCCCCTGCTCCAGTGGCTTCTCCTCGGTGGTAGCTCTGGGCGCAAGCATCATCTGTAACAAGATCCCAGGCCTGGCTCCCAGACAGCGGGCGATCTGCCAGAGCCGGCCCGACGCCATCATCGTCATAGGAGAAGGCTCGCAAATGGGCCTGGACGAGTGTCAGTTTCAATTCCGCAACGGCCGCTGGAACTGCTCGGCACTGGGGGAGCGCACTGTCTTCGGCAAGGAGCTCAAAGTGGGTATGTGCTACCTGGGCGCCCCGAGCGGGGTCTGACAGGCCATGGGGAGACAGGAGGCCTCGGGACTGCTCCATGATCTCCTTCTCCTGCCCCAGGGTGCAACGCCCCAGCTATGGGATCCCGCAGGTGCAGAATTCAGGTCCGGTGAGGGGGGTCAGCTCTCTGGTTTGCATCCACGCCACCATCTGTTCACGGCGGAGCTGCAGACCAGGGGCCCAAAGGCGAACTGGCTGATACAGCACTGATACTGGTCTGCAAGTTGACACCCAAATTTTCAAGTTACCCGTTTCACCCAAAAACATGAACTTCTGGCTGCTTTTGCAAAACTCGGAAGAGCTACTGATAGCTTATACCTGTGTCCACTGAGCTAATGGTGGGCTGCAGCTGGGAACACCGCACCCTGTCAATGGAGCCTGGGCAGCCCAGTCATGCCACAGGGCCCACCCCTACATGTCCACCCGCTGCCCTGATAGGGGCTGCCTGGCCTCTGTGGGCATTCGGGTCTCCAGCCCCTGTCTTACGGGAATGGTGCCTTGTGCGGTTAAACACACACAGACACACACACAGTGCCGGGCTGCGCATCCGGTCTCCAAGGCAATCGTGAGGGAAGCCTGGTGGAAAGGGCATCAGAGCGGTGTTGGTGGCCGGGATGCCCGTGCTGGGTGGGGAAGGTCGTGTTGTGTGTCTTCTCGCTTGTGTGCGTCTGGACCTGGTGGGGCCGGGAATCCTGCAAGCCCACTGCTGAGCCGAGAAGTGGGGCGCTTCTTTGGAAGTGAGGTCAGCTTGGGGTCCCTGAGCCGCAGTGGTTCACCCCAGCCCTCTTGACTGCTCCAGGGGCATCCCTGGGTTCTCCATCTCCCGCGGCCCTGACAGCAGCAAATTGAGTTCGTGTCAGAAAGATCCAACTGGATCTGCCCACTGCCCCGTGTCCTCACCCCAGCCTTCGGGAGCACCTCAGGGCTCCCCGGGCACCCCGAGCCCCCTACCTGCCCCCGGCCGCCCTGAAGACCTCATGTCCCTTGTAAATGGAAATTGGAATCTGTCGTCTCCCAGTTAGCCTCCTTGGGAGGCTCTCCCGGCCTCGGGATGAAATCCCACCTGCTTATCCATCTACTGCGCCCCCGGTCCTCATCTGTTCCCACCTTCTCATCCTCCCGCCCACCCAGCCTCACCGTGTTCCCCAAGCACGCGACACCGAGGTACCGTGTATCCCTTGCACCTCGTCTCCTCTCCCGCCGTCTTCTGAGCCCTCGCTCGTGGTCCCTCATGCTTTTCTCACCTTTTCCTGCCCACGCCCCTACCCCCTGTTTCTGGGACCCACGCCTGGGCTCTGGCATTTTAGCTGGATCTTTGTTAACAAGTGAGGTGTTACGTATGGGGAAACTGAAGCTCAGGGGGACTTGCCCAAGGTCAGCAACCGCGAGTGGCACGGCCTCCTGGGGCTGGGCTGACCCCAGTCTCACTGGCAGTCTTGGAATAGCTAGCCCGTTGGTGGCGTGGTGATAGTGCCAGGCATGGTGGCATCCATGTAATAGTGGGCCTCCAGCGTAGGGAGTCCTGGGATGAAGCCCCCCAGCTGCCCAGAGCTGCGAAATTGAGGGGTCTGTTGCAGGCTGAGGCGGGGGGCAGGGCGGATACCACCAGTCTGCACTTCTTGTTTATACTACCAGTATATTCCCAGCAGGACCAGAGGCCTGGGGCAAGGAGCATTCTTGCAGAGGAGGCTCCAGTAGGAGAGGTGGCCTCGGGGGTTTTAAGCAAACAGAGGCTCCAGGAAAACCCCTGGGATTGCAGTTTTAGAGCGACAGGCCTGTGAGGGACCTGGGACTCAATCTGATCGAATCTGGGGCCTGACTCGGGAACGTCCGCCCATCCCAAACCGTCACAGGGACCGTGGACAACAGGGCTGATGTTGTACGGGCCTGGGAGCCGCACTTTGACCATCTTCCCGGGAGGGGGGCAGCTCGGGCGGCCATACAAGCCAAGGGCTGCAGTCTGGGCAGCTCCCACGCACAGTCCTGGGGATGGGGTCTGCGATCAGGGCCCAGGCAGGGTCAGCTTCTTCTGAGGCCCGCCCCGTGCTTGGTGTGTAGATGGTCTCCGTCTTCCTGTGTGCTCACTTGGTCTTTGCAGGTGCCCTGATGTCTCTGCCCTAATCTCCTCTTCTAAGGACACCGGTCAGGTTGGAAGACGGCTTAGCCTAGTGGCCTCATTGTAACTTAACCCCCTCTTTACAGGCCATGCCTCCAAATACAGACACGTTCTGAGGTCCTGGGGGTTAGGGCTGAGTGTATGAAGTTTGGGGGACACAGCTGAGCCCTTAACAAGCAACCAGACAGCAGGATGGTCTGCACTTTAGGGAAAAGCATATGAGGAGAGCTGGGTGCTCAGAGGTGAGATGCCCAGGTGGAAAGAGTGGACTGGACAGTGGAGATGGCTTTGCTCTGGGTCCTGAAGGGTGGGAGGAATTCCACTGGCCAGTGAATGGGATCCCAGGCGGAGGGAACCGCAGGGAAAAGACATGGGCGTGTGATTGCTAAGGGGAGGGGCAGCGGGGGTCTGTGGCCTCAGGGATCAGGAGCCTCAGGTGAGACCATAGGCCAGCTCTCAAGGGCCTCACACGCCAGGCATTCTGTGACCCCTCATCAGGCTTATCAACAGTGTGGCCCCGGGGGACCCAGGAAAGCATTCGGCCCCCACTCCAGGCTTTTCCTCTGCTTAAATAGAACGATGAACTCCCCCTAGAATCCACCAAGATGACAAGGAGAGCAAGCTCGGTTTATACCCCTTGTGAGCATTTCTCAGGTGGCTTCTGTCTCCGCCACCCAAGCCACACTTTGTCTCTCCTGAATCTTGATGTCTGATTTATCCTACTGATAGATCCCCCCGAAGCACATTGTTGTGAGTTGTGTTTAATTTTACAGAGGAAAGGCATCACGTAATATACGGTCTTTTGGAATTTACTTTTTTCCCATCGCCGCTAGCAGAGCTGGTATGTGTCGTTCCTTGTAGCTCTTTTTTTAAAAACATATTTTTTATCTGGCTGCGTCGGGTCTCAGGTGCGGCATCGGGACCTTTCGTCGCCATATGGACCTAGTACTTGTGGTACTCGGGCTGCAGAGTGCTAGGGCTCAGTAGCTGTGGTGCGCAGGCTCAGCTGCTCCATGGCACGTGGGATCTTAGTTCCCGCCACCAGGGTTCGAACCTGCGTCCCCTGCATTGCAAGGCGGATTCTTAACCGCTGGGCCACCGGGGAAGTCCCCCTTGTGGCCGTGGTTGAATCATATCAGCCATGGTGAGTAGATCCCATCTGTGTGCCCACACACTGGCTGAGGGGTGTCTGAGCTATTACTAACAGGGCCCCTGCAGGCCACCCTGTGCGCATGTCCCTGGGCCCCCGTCTGTGTCTCTGGCGTCTGTAGTGAGCCACAGAATTGCTGGTGGCGGTGGGTGAGGACAGAGCTGCTTGCCCCAGTGACTGCGCCCTTGCCGCTCCCCCAGCCCGCAGCGCTGACCTGCGGCCACTCCAGCACTAGGGATCACCCAGAGGTCTTCCTCGCTGCCTGCGGGGCAATGTGAAATGCTTTCTCACCCTGATTTGCATGTCCTTGAAGTCAAGGGGTTGCAATCTCTTCTTGAATTTGCGGGCCAAGCAGGTTTAGTCTTGGGTGAGTTGCCCATTCATTCTTGTCGCCCATTTTCCATCAGGTTGTACGTGGTCGCGTCGTGCCATGGGGAGAGGGTGAGAGCTGCATCCCAGTCCCTGGGCAGGGCCCCAAGGAGGGTGGGTCACATGGGGCTTCAGCCCCATCTTTCATCTTCTTATTGAGCCTTGATTGGGGGGTGGGGGCAGTGGGCAGTCAAGGCGGCCCTTCCTCACCCATCACCGTGCTGGTGTCTCGCACGTGCATCTCAGCTCAGCACCAGGTGGAGGCTGACCATGTCACACGGAGGTTTTGTGTTGAGATTGAGATGGCTGCCGAGTTTCCTGTGGCTGCAGAGGTTCTTGTTCGTATGGTCCTAACAGACATACGACTCCCAAGGCCGCCGTGTATCCAACAGGCTGGTGGTAGCAGTGGGCCGTGACCTTCCAAGTGAGTGCCGGTGTCCACCTCCCGCGGCCCACCTTGCCAGGAGGCAGGCAGCAGCACCCCCAGGACGTAAGGCCCTAGCACCCGGAGGGTGTGGGCCATCGGGGTCATCCCTTCACCCTCCCAGGAGGCCCCCATGCCTCTCTGCTATGAAGACAAACTCAAGGAACTGGGGGTGCTCTAGACTTTATTCCTGGTTTTTCCAGGACAAGATGTGGAATAGAAAGGGGAGAGGCTGTTGCTCCCGTTTCTAACCTGAGCTCCTCATTTTGCTTCTATGAAGCACATCGCCCAATCTGTCCACTTCTCCCCGCCTCCACCATCACCTCCTGGTTGGAATCTCCATCTTCAGAGAGCTATCGCCCAACTCCATCAGCCCCTAATACTCTGCCCCACCTCCCCCCGCCAACCACACGACCCCACAAAGCCTGTCCTCTCCGTTGCTTCGACCATGGCATTTCCCTTTGTAAAACCCTCCCTGTTGCTCTGAGAACAAGATGCTAACCGTCCCCCGGTCCTTTGCTGACCGTAACCTGCATCCCGACCCCATCATCCCCCCTACCCTCACGCGTGACAAGTCCTTCCCACCTCAGAGCCTTTGCCCCGGCTGGTCCCCAACCTGTACGCCCTCTGCTCCTTCCACCCTCGGCTCACGTGCCCGCCGCTCACCAGGGCCTGCTGTGCAGTGTAGACTGCCCGTCCCTCGTTGCCCCTCCCCTTCCGTGGTTTTCTTAGTGTCACTTGCTACTCCAGGGCACGTTCTCTATTTGCTTGCTCATGCAGCCCTGAGGGATGGTGCAGACCCCCACCCAGTTCCTTCTGGAACAGGGGTCAGAGCAGAAGGGCCACAGGGCCACGCTGCTGAGCGATGGTGGGGACCAGGGGTCAGAGCAGAAGGGCCGCAGGGCCACGCTGCTGAGCGATGGTGGGGACCAGGGGTCAGAGCAGAAGGGCCGCAGGGCCACGCTGCTGAGCGATGGTGGGGACCTTGCATAGCCCAGTGTTGTGCAGGCCTCCCCCTAGATGCCACCTCCTCTAGGAGGCCTTCTTTGACCACCTGGCCATGACAGCCGCCCCGCAGGTCACTCCGTCCTGTTGTCTTTACAGCACTTACCGCTTTCAGAAGTGACTGCGTGCTTTGGGAAGGCTGTGTGTGTCTGACGTCAGTCCCCGGCCGTGGGGAAGTCCATGGAGCAAGGGCCTGTCAACCATCTTCTCTGTGTGACCCCAGGGCCCGGCGCACAGTAGGTGCTCAGGAAACATGTGGAGACAAGCTTGCTTCCTGGGCAGGCCCGCCCCACTCCGCCCTCCGCGCCCAGCCGCTCTGAGCCCTCCAGGGTCTGGGTCGTCTTCCGGCCCAGGTCTGGGCGCACCACACACGAGGGATGCGCTCTGTCCTCTTTGAGCGAATGCTTTCCGTTTCTGACCCGAAATGCAACCCTGATGGTTCAGTCTTGCCTGCCGTCATTCTGACCTGTCTTAGCCCAGCTTTCTGTTAGCTCTCTTCATTGCTTCAGGTAGAATGAGTGCTATCTAGGTCACTGCCTTGGGGAGACTGCACCCCCCACCAAGGCACGACTCAAGAGGACCTGTTACTCTGTCTGTTCTGGGGAACACAGGTCTCTAGCCCTCCCCACCCCCACCTGCCACTCTGGGGTGAAAGGCAGGGCTCCCCAGATGATCAGTTTGGGACCTCAGCATGCTGTACTCCCTGCATTAGAGGCTCTGAGAAGTCCTGCAGACAAGAGAGCACCTTGAGTAGGCTTCCCTGGGGGTCCCGTCTCCCCAGACCTCGGGCTCATTGACAGTCTTCTGGAACTGCTCTTCCAAGGCACCCACCCCAGGAAACAGTGCTCTGGGGACCCTCATGGATGGGCCATGCTTGTCCCAGGGCTTTCGGACTAACCAGGAATCCACTGAAAGTGCATTCACCCGCCCTCAAGTCCAGCGTCCTTCCCCAAGGGCACAGCAGGGCCATGCCCCAGTGTCTGATGTGGACGTGGACCGTGAGATCCATCCCAGCCAGCATCACTCTCCAAAGTCCCTTAAATCAGCCACAACATTTGGAATCCCTGGTTCTCTCTACACGTACAGGAAACCATTCCTGTGCACGTGTAACATATGTACAGCAGATAGAGTGAAGATGCGCTGTGTGCAAAGGATTCACACAGTATATTTTTCATATTTTTTTAAGATTCCACATATAAGTGAGATCATATAGTATTTGTCTTTCTCTGCACTCACAGTCCATTCAGAATGTTGCAGATGGCAGGAGTTCTTTCTTTTTCTGTGTGGCTGAGTAATATTCTGTTGTATGTATACACGTGTGTGTGTGTATATATATATATTTATATATGTATATATATGGGCTTCCCTGGCGGCTCAGGTAGTAAAGAATCTGCCTGCAGTGCAGGAGACTCGGGTTTGATCCCTGGGTTGGAAGATCCCATAGAGAAGAGAATGGCAATCCACTCCAGTATTCTTTCCTGAATTCCATGGACAGAGGAGCCTGTTGGGCTAGGTCCACAGGGTCGCAAAAGAGTTGGACACGACTAAGTGACTAACACCTTCACTTCTTTTCATGTACACGCACACACCTATATGTACATATGTATCACTTCCCTATCCGTTCGTCTGTCAATAGATCTCAGGATATTTGCATGTCTTGGCTACTGTAAATAATGCTGTGATGAACTTGAGGGTGCAAATATTTCTGAGTTAGCACTTTCATTTTCTTTGGCTATATACCCAGAAGTAGAATTGCTATATGCTAGTTCTATTTTTAATTTTTTAAAAACACATTTGTCTGTGTATTTGGCTGTGCCGGGCCTCACTTGCAGCATGATGCAGGGTCTCTAGTTGTGGCATGTGAACGCTTAGTTGCGCCCCTTGGATCTGGTTCCCTGACCAGGGATGGAACCCAGGCCCTCTGTCTTGGGAGCACTGGGTCTTAGCTGCTGGGTCACCTGGAAGTCTCTGTTTTTAGTTTTCCGAGGACTCTGCACACTCTTACACCAGATTACAGTCCCATCCGTGCAGTATGTAACCTTTACTTCTGCTTTAGGTGCCTTTGGTTGAATTCATGGCACTTAAGTGCTCGTGGGACTCCCCCGCCCCCTGTGTCCACCCCTCATTCATTCATTGGCCCCACAGATATTTACTGGAATCTTCCGTGTGATAAGCGGCTGATGAATCAGCCACCAGGCCTGCCCTCAGGGTGCCCACCATCTGCTGGGCACAGACAGTGAAGTCGGGGCTGAAGTGTGCCCTGGGAGTCTGCTAGAAGAGGGCTGGGCGCCGGGTGGATGGCACCAGGCTGGAGCGTGGAAGGCTGCCCGCAGGGTCACCTAGAGTGGGCCGCCGCCACCCGGGAGAGGAAGGGCGTGGTAGGGAGGCGCAGTCACAGGCGGCCTGCAGGTGTGGCCCCGGCAGAGTGACCTGGGCACTGGCGGGACGCTGGGGGCCGGCAGGGGCAGAAAGGGGCTGGAGACAGGGGTGGGGAGGGGTCCTTCCCACAGGGTCTGCCAGGGGACGGGGGTGGGGAGAGCTCTCTGAAGACCCTCTCTCCCTTGTGTCCAGGGAAGAGGCAGGATGTGGGAATGATCAGATTCTTAGCACATATAGAAATCTGCTAGGAGTCCAGCATTATTGTCAACAAAGAAACGGTGATTTCCTGACATGCGCTCCTGGGGACTGCTGCATTCTTTTTCAAATACTCACGACCTCCTGTTTGGTACACCCCTGCGGAATTTTTCCAGGGAAGGGCACCGGTGACCTAGGACTCAGGCTCTGGGGGCCACCCTCCTCTGCCTACCAGCCGGGCAACATGGATGCGTTTCTGGGCTTCTGCTCCCACCCCATTTCACTGCTTCTCCTCTCAAGTGGTCTAGAGCAGCTCGCCCCTCTCCCCGGGGTGGCCAGGTTTGGGAATCCGCATGCCTTGCACAATGGCTCCGTCTTTCCCCCATCTCGGGCTGGGCGGGTGGATGGAGCCCATGTCTGGTGAGCGGATGACAGCTTGGAGGGGTGATCTGAAGACCTTCCCAGAGAGACACACAGAAGCAAGGGGCGGGCCAGCTCCACTTTCTCTCTGCCATTTCTTAACAATACGCCATCTTGCCAGAGCAAAAGACCTATTCTTTCCCTATTCTTGTTTAGAATGCAGCTAACAAAGGACTTTTTGTCTCGTGTGCATTTTTTTTTTTTTTTTTTTGCAAGCCTCAGTTCATCCTGGGTTTTAGTTCTCCTGACACTATTCTTTGAGATGACTCTTTTGTTAAAACGTTCTCTTGCCAGCTTTCCTCTGGTCGACAGACACACTCTCACACTCTCACACGCCTTTACACGCACGTTCATTCATTCAACGGCCGAGGCGTTGCAGATGAGTAGTCTGGGTCCTCTGTGTTGAACTGGTCTTTGAATTCAACACAGAATAAGGATGGTGAAGGTGCTGAGCCACAAGCCACAGAGAGGATGTCAGGAAGTCCTCAGAGGGGACCCCTAGCTGCGCCTTGAGGGAGACGGTAACCACAAACCCTCCTAGGAAGAGCCACTGCTTACCCACCCCTTCCAGGCGTGCTCTTGATTTGGTGGCTGGTGCCTTGGCTTGTTTCATCTTCCTAACACCCTTAGGAGGCAGGTGCTTTATTATTCCCATTTCACAGAGGAGGAAACTGAGGCCTTGAGAGGTCAGACAACTCACCCCAGACCCCACCCCCGGGAAGTGGAGCTGGGATGTCAACCCAGCTGGATCGGCACTCCCCTGCCCCGGGCCCTGCTCTGAGACCACTGGGCAACATGGCCTGTCACCAGCTCAGTGGGAGAGGAAAGATATTTGCAGACTGAAGGCAGAAAGGCTTGGAGGAAGGAAGGAATGCCTTGAGCATTTCTTCTTTTTTTGTAAATGTATTTGTAATTAAACCACAGGAAGATACAGTACGCACGTGTGTGTTAACTGCTCTGTCATATCCGACTCTGTGCGACCCCATGGACTGTAGCCCGCCAGGCTCTTCTGTCCATGGGATTCTCCAGGCAAGAATACTGGAGTGGGTTGCTAATTCCTTCTCCAGGGGATCTTCCCAACCCGGGAATTCCTGCATTGCAGACAGATTCTTTACCATCTGAATGAGTATCAGTCAAGTGTATGGCTATTTTGAATTAGATTCTGATACACCTATGGGCCAGTGTACGGCATTGTACGAGTATTTTAAAAAAACCTCAGGTGTTTGAACAATCTTCTGCAGGTTTGTTGTTGACCCTTGACAAACGGCAGCAGTGTGCTCCAGCCTTGCTCACTGGGAGGAGATGCTTGGTTGCAGTGGAGGCAGGAGAGAAGGGTGGACGCTGGGGACCGGAGATCAGCTCTGTGGGCCTGTCCCATCAGCCAGGCTCAGCCAAGACACGAGCCCCTGAAGCCCCCACTCTTCCGTTCATCCAGGGGTCCCCCAGTTCCTCGGCTCAGAGACAGCCAGGTGTGGCATTCTGAGCCCAGAGAGGGCTGTAAGTGCCATGCCACGGGGCTGGCAGAGGCCACCTTTTTCCATCTGTATGTTTTCCAAATCATCATATATTTCGGCCGGTGTCACTGCAGATTGCTCACTCTCTGACCCATCAGCTTTAAATAGCAAAAGAGAAAAAAAAATACAGTGCACTTTGTGGTTTCCAGTAAGATACCGTAAATACACCCAGATAATATTCCGGTGCAAACCATTTGCAGCGGCTGCGCAGGGCGGTGGAATGGAATCTTTCGGGCAGGCTTGGACACCAGTTCATTTCCTCTGTCCCCGCCGGGATCATTACGGAGCTGGAATGCGGGGAGGGCGTCAGCCGGGCTCCCCGGGTTCATCTCCCTGATAACTCCAGTCTTTACGAAGAACCTCCCAGGGAACTGGGCTTCTCTGAACACAGAGGTTTCGTTTCATCTTCAGGGCAGCTGGGTCATGTCCTCCGGGCGGTTCCCACTTCCTAGGCAGGGAAGCTGAGGCTGGGGAGCCGGAGTCCTTGCTGAGGGTCACCCCGCTGAGTAGGGAGCAGGTAGGAGGGACGAAGAGGCTCCATCATAGCCAAGTTTGGAGCTGAGGCCACCTGGGCTTCTGGCTGGAAAATTACCCGCAGGTGCAGGTGGCCTAGTGGAGGATCCAGAGGCGGCGGCGAGGGCAGGACTCCTGCTGGTAGCCAGCCAGGAGACCCCGCTCCTAACCCTCAGGTCTCGCTGAGTCACTGGTGACCCTGGGCAAGTCTCCCGGCCTCTGTGAAGCTCTGGGTCCAGGAGGAACCTTGGGCTTTATGTCTGTGGTGCTGGGTACTTTTCTCTGGTTCTGAAGACAGAGGGCCCTCTGCCCAGGCCGGGTGGTGGGGCTGGCAGGATCTCCTCCCATGCCTGCTCCCACCGCTGCCCACGCCAGGGCAGGGCTGCCTGACCCTGGTGGCCGGGAGCCCTCTCTCCCTGTGCAGAAGCCCCATCCCAGAGCTCCCTGCCCCTGTCATCTCCCTGTCCTACACTCTGCAGGGCCCTGGGCTGCCTGAGTGATGCGATCTTGCTGTCTGTCCCGCCAGAAGGCAAGGCTTCGCCCAGATCCCTCCATCAGGTTCCTCAGCCCCCAGCATAGTAACCCCCACCCAGGAGGTGCTCAGGAAATAGCTGTGGAGTGAAGGAACAGGGCACTTGGCTTGGTCGGGGGCCAAGGAGAGGCAGGGCGGATGGAGGCTCTTCCTCTGCTCAGGGACCGGAGGGAGGCGGGGTGGTCAAGGCGAGAGGGGGCTGAGTCTGCCCCTGGAGGGGACGGTCAGCGATGGCCAAGCCCTCTGGCCCCATGAGGAAGAATCCGGAAAGAGCCTGGCCAGGGACTGGAGTGGGTGTCCTGACATCAAGGCAGGAGAGAGGGTCAGACTCTGGGGCCAGGCTGACCGGGTTTGGGTCCTTGTCAGAGCACACCACCTCTCTGGGCCTCAGTGTTCACATCTGTAAAATGGAGATAATGACATCACACCCCTCATGGGATGCCAGAATGAGGTGAGTCGATCTGCATTGAGCGTTTAGGAAAGGGCCTGGCGCACAGTAAGCATTCCATGACTTTGCTTTTCTTCTTATGAAGCGGGTGCCAGTGGGTCGCCACCTCGTCCCGTTCCTGCAGCAGTAAAGCAGGCCCCCGGGGACACATGTGTACGTGTGTCCAGGGAGACTCACATACACAGCCTCGGGAAACCGCCCCACCGGAGGGCCTTCCCCAGGCCGAGAGAGGGGTGGTCCCGGGAGCACGCATGTAGTCGGGGTCGGGGGAGTCCTTCGAGGCAGCCCGTGACCTCCGGGTTGGCATCCTGGCTGCCCCTGGGCAAGTCCGCTCCCCGAGCCCTCGTTTCCCACAGACCCAGTCAGGAACTGCTGTTCGCCTGGGCAGGCGGAGGGCGTGGGCGGGCGGCATATAAGGTGGCCTCTCGCGGAGAGTCTGAGGGTTTAAGATTTTGGGACCCTTGTCTACCTTCTTTCTGCCGTCAGCTCTGTTCTCAGCAGCCCGTCCCATCTGAATGGGTCTTATAAGTGATTTATTGATGTTTTAACTGATAACCATTGAATGGCAGAAATAAAGGCATGTTGATTGGGGTTGATGCCTTATGCTAAAGGAATCTCTCTCAACCGTGGGCTTTCCCACGCAGTGAGGAGCCAGGAAGGGAGGAGGGAGCCGGGACTGAGGAAGGACCCTGCCCACTGACCGGGGCCCGGAATCCCAGTCCGGGCTGGTTTGCTTCTCAGAGCCTCAGTCTCCTCCTCCTCAGTAACGTTGTGGAGAATGGTGGCCACCCTCAGGGCCATTGGGAAACAGCCTCAAGTGTGGGTCTGGAACAGAGCATTTGCTTCACCAAGGTCCCTTCTCTTCTAGCCTCTCCCTGCATCCCCAAAAGCCCCCAAACCCCAGGCCTTGAGCAGACTCTGTGCCGACACCCCGAATGGGGGGACGGGGAGGTCATGCCAAACAGGCGCGGCCCATCCCTGCCCTGCACCTGCTGTGTCAGAGCCTCTCTGGACCCCGAACAGCTGGGTTCCTCGCCCACAGCTGAGCAGAGCTCTTCCCCAAAGTGCCGAGCCAGTAATAAGTGCTCAACGAAGTGCCCTCGGCTTCTGGCCGCTGTTGGGAGCCTGCCTTCATTCATTCACTAAACAGATGACGTACTGAGCACCCGCTCTGCGGCAGGCCCTCGGGACACGACACGGCACTGCCTTGCAGGGGGTGAAGCTCAGAGCCAGCGGGAGTGGTCGGTGCGGCACGAGCAACAGCCAGCAGAGGAGTCTGACACGGCAGGAGGGCGATGGAGAATGCCGAGGTGGGGAAGTTTCTCCCTGTTCCTCCCAGGAGGCCGGGGATTCCATCTGTTACAATGATCATAATTCTCACCCCCGCTTATTCATGCACCGGCCATGGGCCAGGTGGGTGAGACTCACAGATACAGAAATGGAGGTTCAGAGAGGCTCAGTGACGTGCCCAGGGTCACCCAGCTTCTGGCAGGGTGGAGTTGCTCATTCATTCAGCCCTCCATCACGCGCCGTCATGGCGGCTGTCAACAGTTGGAGCCAAACAGGCTGGGAACCCCGAGTCTGGCCGGGCAGCCGGACAGTGGGTCATTCCCACACACTGGCCTCTGCATGAGGCGGCCATGCCCTTCAGCCCTGGTGGTCCAGTGGCTAAGACCCTGCCCTCCCAATGCAGGAGGCCTGGGTTTGATCCCTGGTCAGAGAGCTAAGAGCCCACCGCAACTAAGAGTTTGCATGCCACAGCTCAAGTTTCCGCATGCTTGAGCTGAAAGTCAGCACAGCCAAATACGTATATTCTCTTAAGAAAGATCTTTAATAAGAGTCACAGCAGCGGTATCAACTGTTTACGGAACAGTCACTCCATGCCGGGAGCAGTGAGTCAGCCTCCTGCCAGCCCATGACTCACAGATGCTCTTACACCCATTTCACAGAGGGAGCAATAGAGGCCTCGACAGGTGAATGGGCTTGACAAGAGTTACACAGCCAGCCCCCTGCCCAGGGGAGCTTCCCTGGTGGTCAGTGAGGAAAGGGAAGTAGTGGGGCTGGGCAGTCCTAGTCTCATACTGGTGGGCAAGGTCTAGGCCAAGGTCAATGGCAGGAGTCAGCAGCAGCCCTTCCGCATCTGGACCTGAGCAACCGGTTCCTGGGTCCTGGGAGCTCGGAAGCTAAGAGTAATGGTCCCTTTGTTTCCCAGGGGCCGTGGGTGCAGAGGTGAGGGCCAGCTTGGGGGCTGGGGGGAGAGGGGAGGCCATGGCCCATGATAGACTTCACCCTGGTCAGGGGCTGACCTTGAACTCAGGGGAGCTGTGTGTGTGCAGGGGTAGCTGCCCTTCTCCCACGCATCTGGGATATGCTGGGGGATCCCGGTGGGAACAGAAGCCATCAGCATCGCTGTTGGGTTTGGGTAGGTGTTCTCCCTGAGCGTCTGGGTTGCCATGTGTTACACAGGGGCCTCAGAGGCCCGGGAACCTGAGTGGGAGAGCCCCGCCCCGTCCCAGCCCCGCCCACTGAGTGGGAGAGCCCCGCCCCTGTCCCCAGCCATACCCTGCCCCAGGGATGAGCCTGGGGAGCAGGGCAGGTCTCAAGTGGCAGGCCAGGGCGCCACCCCTCCTCAAGTTGCTGCTCTGCTCTGGGGCAAATAAATGAGACACAGTGTCCACTCACCTGCCGAGGCCACCAGCCGGGCCTCCGCACTTTGTGGTCATCTGATCACCAGGGACAGTACCTGGTCTGCACAGCTCATCACTGCCGCCCTACCAGTTGGGTGGCCTGAACGAGCCAGACTTTTCTCTCGGCCCCGGTTTCTTCAACAAATGAAGACTCCTTCTTACCTCACAGCCTTCTCCTATGGGACTGTTAACTACCATCATCAGTAGGAATAGTAATCAATTTGATACCCGGGGTCAGTTTCTCATGCAGGGCTTCCCTGGTGGCTCAGATGGTAAAGGCTCTTACCTGCAATGCAGGAGAGCTGGGTTTGAACCCTGGGTTGGGAAGACCCCCTGGAGAAGGAAATGGCAACGCACTGCAGTATTCTTGCAGAGGAACCTGGTGGGCTGCAGTCCATGGGGTCTCAAAGAGTCAAACGTGACTAACACACACTTTCTTTCTCATGCCAGGCTCTTTGCTAAATTCTTTGTTAATTCTGCCAAGTCCTGTCAACCTCCCTGACAAAGTGGGTGGTCGTTCTTCTATTTGGTAGTGAAGGCACTGGAGCACAGAGCAGTTAGGTGACCCGGCTGAGGCCACACAGCCAGAAAGTGGCGGAACGGGGCTCTCCTCCCCGTCTCACTCTCTGTGTTCCCTCCACCTGGCGATTCTCTGCTGTCTGTGCGGCTCTGACCTCGCTGTCATCTGTCTGTTCCTGTGGGTTGTTTCCTTGTGGGTCTGGTGCTCGGTAGCGTGAGCTAGAGCTTGAGCCTCAGGACGAGGAGGACCTTGCCTGCGTTGCAGCCACTGCGTGGCCGAGCTGGGGTCTGGACTTGGGTGTTCGCGCTCTGGAGCCCCTGTGTGAGCAGAGCTGTTGTAGAATGCCAGGGTCTGGCTGTGGCGCAGTGAAGCAGTGGGTCCGGCAGGTGGACAGGCCTACGTGTCTGCAGGGTTGGTGGAGCAGGGGCCGGCGGGGGAAGGTGGCTGGGGGGCAGGGTGCTCATGTCCTGGCAGCCTGGGTGGGGGCTGTGCAGTGAAGCGGGGCGGGGTGCGTGAGAAAAGGCCTGCCTGAGTCAGATGACAGTGACCCGGGGCTTGAAGCATCTTGGGGGTCGCTGCCTCCTCCACCTCCCTGGCCCCCGCTTCAGCCACCGTCACCCCCCTCCCAGACCCTGAAATGCTTCTCTGCCCGCAAAGCCTCTTCCTCCAGGGGCTTCCCTGACCCCCACCCATTCTGGCTCTGAGTGCCCACGCCACATGCAGGGCCTGGGATCCTGTCCTTCCTGGGCAGATGGTGCTGCTCTCAGACCCAGAGGGGCCGGGAGGCTGTGTCACCAGCCCGAGTGACTCCCCACTTGGTTCTGTCTCCCGCCCCCCAGCTATGCAGGACCCTTGCGCCCCGCTGACCACCCCAGCGCCCTCCTGCTGGGCCCATGTTCCTCCTTCCACGGGGCCTCCAGCCATCCTCCCGGCCAGGCCCCGTCTCCACGTAGCTGGGAAAGCGTATGGGGAAGCGACCCCTCAGCGCTGGGTCTTGGCCTCCCCCCTGTAAGGTGGGGACCCCGCCACAGTGCCTTTCTCATGGGGACCCCAGGGAACAAGAGGTCAGAGTTTAGAACAGTGTCTGAAGGTGGAGCCCATATGCTGTGCAATTGATTCAAGCCTGCGAGAGTGAACGGAGAGTGAGGACTCGATGCCACTTTGAGTGGGGTCCCCAGGACCCCGCTTCCCAATGCCGGCCTGTCCTCCCGTCCCTGCGGGCGGTCCCTCTCCCCTCCCCCAGCTCTGATATCTGTGTCAGACGGAGGCTGAGGACGCAGGTCCCAGCCTTGTCTGCACGTGCTCACAGTCTCGTGGGCTGGACCTCTGGACCGCAGGTGACCTGAGCGCAGCAGGAGCAAGACCCCGAGCACAGGAGCTGCTGTTCAGGCAGGTGCCATGGGCCAGGTGGGCGCCCAGAGCTGCGGACAGACTCTCATCTCTCTCTCTGTTTTTAATCCTTACTTATTTTTTGACTGAAAATTTTGCTTTTCTTATATTTGGTAGAGTTATTAAGTAGTTCTATTTAAACATTATTGTTCAAAAAATAACAGTAAAACATATATTGAAGCGTAAGGATGCATGTGCACACCGCATTTTGCAAAAGGTCCTTTTATTAGTTACCTGAAGGCTCAAAGTGGCAAAGAGCTGTCACTCTCCGTTCATGTTCGCAGGCTTGACCCAGTTTCATAGCAGGTGTTCGCCACCATCAGACACCGGTAAAAAACCCTGATCTCCTATTCCCTGGGGTCCCCACTTTATGGGGGGAGGCCGAGACCCAGGGAAGGGTGGCAGCAGCTGAAAGTACTAGAGCAGAGACTGATGCTTTGTGGTTTTGGCCCAGGCTTGTGGCTCCAGAGCCTTTGCACACTGTGGGTGTTCAAAGTGCTGCTTGATGGTTGCCAGGGCCTCATGTGTGTGTGTGTGTGTGCACGCAGCCACATCAGTGTGGAGTGTGGGTGGTAATTGGTATGCTGGGGGGGTCCCTCCTCTGACGTCACAGGGGCCAGGCAACCAGGTGCCCCTCTCCTGCGCTGCCCCCGTCCACTCCCCAGGGTGTTCAGTGACTGGGGATTGAACTGGGGTGCACGTGATGGGGGGGCTCTGGGGGCCAGGGACGGGCGCTGGGTTGGTCTTGGTGGACCCCAGCGGAGCTCAGCCTGCCTCCTCACCCCGGACACCCAGACCTGAGCCCAGTGTTCCCGCTCTTGTCCCCGCAGGGAGCCGGGAGGCCGCCTTCACCTACGCCATCATCGCCGCGGGCGTGGCCCACGCCATCACGGCGGCCTGCACGCAGGGCAACCTGAGCGACTGCGGCTGCGACAAGGAGAAGCAGGGCCAGTACCACCGGGACGAGGGCTGGAAGTGGGGTGGCTGCTCTGCCGACATCCGCTATGGCATCGGCTTCGCCAAGGTCTTTGTGGATGCCCGGGAGATCAAGCAGAACGCCCGGACTCTCATGAACTTACACAATAACGAGGCAGGCCGGAAGGTAGGTGGCCGGGGGGGTGCCAGGCGGCCCTGGCGCAGGCGCCGCGAGACGGCGTCTTCGTTAACGGCTGGGGTTGGGGGTCTGGCGATGGGGCACGGGGCTCTGCCCTTGCCTGGTTCGCCTGGAGTCCATGGTCCATTCGCTGCCGGTCGGGGGTCCTGTGTGGTATGATGCTGGTCAGTTACCGACAAGGCAGAGTAATTGTGTCCCTGTTAGAACATTGTAACCCAGCAAGATGGGACGAGGGGTGGATATGAACTCTAGTCCTGGGATCCACAAAATCAGCTGTAAAAACTCAGATTGTGGGCTGGGGGGGCCTCGGGAGTCGAGATGAGTTCAGTAGAAGTCATCCCCCTGGGGTACATGCCAGGGCTGCTAACACATCCTTGGTCAGCTTAACCAAGATCTGGAGCTGAAAAGGATGGACGGGACCACCCCCTCTTCACTGTCTCCTCATGCCCTCTGAGAGTCTGGGCTCAGCTTGGAAGATGGTCCGGGGTGTCCCAGAGTGGCTGCCACCTCTGCCTTTAGACCCAGATTTTCAAGCACAAGCACTTCATTTTTTTGCTGGTTTTTAAAACTGGTCGTCACCAGTGACTCTTGAAAAATGTGCAAGAGGGAAAAGAGAAAGAAGGTTACTCTAGGGGCTCAAACACATGTCCTGGCGAGGGGGCCTGGCGCTGCCTCTTTGGCTGCCAGGGCTCCTTGCTTTGCTCGAGCGTGTCTGGGGGCCAGCGGTCTTCTCCCTTCATCCTCACGGCATCCCTGTGAACGGTAGCACTGTTACCCCATTTTGCAGATTGAGAAATTGAGGCACAGAGGGGTTGACTGACGTGCTATTCAGGGTTAAAGCCAGAATGTGAAGCCTGGAGTCTGGCTGGCGGGTTGGCCCTCTGCACAGCGTGGGCCGGCAGTGGGCCCCCTGGGTTCTGATCATGGCTCTTGCCGCTCTCCTCCTCCCGGGAAGGAAGCAGGGCTGGCGCGAGTGTCCTCGGTCCAGGGTGAGGAGGGACGGGGAGGGGGCAGGGGAGCCCTTCCCAGGGCCTGGCACACGGCTGGCCCTCAGCACAGGGTGGGTGTGACCGCAGACGGTGCGTATGTGTGGCGTAGGAGGGAGCTGTCTGGTACCGATGTTGGGGGTGGCCTGCCCGTCTCAGAGGGGAGCCGGGCTCCCTGCAGGCGGACAGGGGAGAGGCACCAGCGGCCGTCTGTCCCTCCCGCTGTGTCAGAGCCTCCCGGCTGGCCGTGGTGAGTCACCGCGCAGGTGGTGATGGTGGGGCAGGGGTTGGACTGAAGGCCCTGCCGGTCCAGCCCTGTGCCGGGAGCGCCTGCCCAGGGCAGTCTGCCCACCCGCTTGCTACGGTCGGAGCACTCCTTAGGGCTGAGGTCACGGGCTCCCTCCTAACCTGGAAGCTCCCGTCCCTGGGGGTGGACAGCTCCACTCTGGTTTGAGAGGACACTTGAGGGTGGCCTCCTGGATGGCCGTTCAGCCAGACGCTGTATTTTCCAGAGCAAAGAGGCTGAATCTGGGGCTCCCCAATGCACACTGATCCACCCCCAGCGCAGCTGCTCTGTGGTTTGGGGGTGCAAGCCGAGGCCCGGAGCGGGTCCTGACTAGCCTTCAGCTACCCGGGGCAATGGCCACACCACTCGGTCGGAGCACAGCAGGAAGGGGGTCTCCCTGCCTGGCTCCTCACCCCCAGAACCGAGGCACCCCAACTGACCGGACCCAGATCCCAGCGGCCAGGAGCAGGGCCTAGCCCCAGGCAGCCGAGGCTCAGCCTGGGGCCCACCCCTCTGGGGGCCTCAGTGTCCTCATCTGTCACACGGGTGATGAGCCTCCGTTTGCTCCGGGGCTTGGCGGGGGCGCAGTTGGGGGATGCCGGGGACCATGCAGCCTGTAGGCATGGGACCCTGCACCAGAAACTCTGCCCACCCCAGGCTTCCGTGGGCCCCAGGTGCAGTGGGGCTGGAGGTCTTGGTGAGCTGGAAGTCCTGCTGAGCGTCTTGGAAGGAGGCACAGATGTGTTTATCGCCGGCTCCCTCCCCCTGCTGAGAGGAGACAAGACTCAACCTGACCACGGGGCTCTGGGCTTGCTGGCAGCCTGCGCGAGAGAAAGGGGGGAGGGGGGCGGGGTGTGCGTCCCGGGGGCCGGGGTGGTGGCAGACCCCACGAGGGGTGGCCCTGGGGCTGCAGGGGCGCACCCGACCCAGCTGACTGATGACGAATAACGCGCAGGGACCACCCTGTCTCCAGTTTGCTCCGGGGGGGCGCCGAGCCAGGCTTTTACCTGCAGATGTGTCCGAGGGGCTGCGCTGGGAGGGCGGTGGGCACCCCTGCAGCCATGACCTGCTGTCCCGAGCAATCGTGTGGTCAGCAGTGTTGAATCAGAGCGAGAAGACAGAGCCAGCAGATCCTTTGGAGATGTGATGTTCCAATCAGAGTCGCTGTTGGAATTTTGTTGTTCAGTCGCCAAGTTGTGACCAATACTCTGTGACCCCATGGACTGCAGCACGCCAGGCTTCCCTGTCCTTCACCATCTCCTGGAGCTTACTCAAACCCATGTCCATTTAGTTGGTGATGCCATCCAACCATCTCATCTTCTGTCGTCCCTTCTTTTGCCTTCAAGTTTTCCCAGCACCAGGACCCATATTTTGGAATTTTAGGGTCACCGTATTTTGGGGTTGAAATCACAGACTGTTGAGGTTGGGGCTGTAGAATGTTAATGTTTACACTTTCACACTTTAGGTTTGAAATCAAGGTCTTTGGGAGGGAGCGAGGCGTCCGAAGCGGTGGGTTGGAATCCCTGGACGGTGTTGGGATCTTTGCGGCTTTGCGTCATCTCTTTCCCACCTTTGGGGCTGTGAGGGGATGAGCTCACCACTCCTTTTGCCCTCAAGGTGCTCAGTCTAGTGAGAGAGGCGGGTAGAGGAGCAAAAATGATAATTCGGGACTGAACAGTGCAGGAGACACGCAGCTGTTCAGGAGGCTCGTAGGGGCTCAGAGGCGGGAGCAGTTTCTTCTTGGACAAGTCCAGACACCTCTGGGGCAAAAAGGAGGGACCCTTGAGCAGGGCTTTGAAGGATACCTAGGAGTCCTCCACGTGGACAAGGCAGGCGGGAGGGAGGGAGTTCAGGAAAAGTCACGGCCGCTGTAAAAGCATGGTGTTGGTCGCTCAGTCGTGTCCAGCTCTTTGTGACCTCATGGACTGTAGCCCCCCAGGCTCTTCTGTCCGTGGAATTCTCCAGGCAAGAATACTGGAGTGGGTTGCCATGCCCTCCTCCAGGGGATCTTCCCAACCCAGCTATTGAACCTGGGTCTCCTGAGTTACAGGCAGATTCTTTACCATCCGAGCCACCAGGAAAGCTCTACAGGGGCATGAAGTCCTACAAAAGCATGGGCCCTTGGGGCAGACTGCATATACGTGGGGAGAGGGGCCCGTGGGTGACGGGGCTGCAGAGGGGGCTGGGGTCAAGTGTAGGCCCAGGAGAAAGCATCCCCCCTGGGCTGGCGGTTCTTGCATAGGCTTTGCAGGAAGGGTGCCGGGGGCAGGTCTCTGGGACCAGGTGGGGAGCAGAGTGCAGGGGGTAGGGTGGCAGCGGGTGCCCCAGCCCTGCAAAGCCCATGGGTGGGCAGGGGGCACTGCCATTTAGGGGCCAGAGTGGGCAGGAACCCAGCTTGGGTTGTATCTGGGGTGGGTGGGTAGGAGCCCACCTCCCTGCGGTCAGGCCCTGGGGCGGGTGGAGACTGGACATGAGGGGTGATGGTTATGAGGGTGCACTTGGGCTTGGGAGTGGGGGGCCCCATGAGCAGCAGGTGGGGAAGCCCAGGGACCACGCGTGCCTGGAGGGGGGTCCTGGTTGGAGCCACTTCTGGAAGCCACCAATGGGAGGTGAGAGCCGACGCCCTGGGGTAGTAGCAGGACAGGCTAGCCTGAAGATTGTACTGGGAAGGCCCAGAGCCGGGCTCAGCCCTGGGGAAACAAGCACTGGGGCAGGAACGTATGGGCCGCAGAAGACGGGGAGGTGGGCCTTGTGGATTGTCCCTGATCCCTGCGCTTGGAGCTGGCTTTCTGCTGGGGGCCTGGGGGTCAGTCTCTGCGCCTCCATGGCACTCCTGCACCGGGCTGGGCTTGCCTTCGAGGCCTCACTGGACATTATGCGCCATGCATGCAGAGGAGCTCTGGAGGCCCTTCCTGGGCACGCGGTGCCTGAGCCCCGTGGAGGCAGCCCTGGGGATGGGGGCCCAGCTGGGATGGGGCTGGCCCCGCTGGAATGTGCCGCTTGCTCCAAGGAAGGTGAGCTCAGGGAGATGGAATTCCACCCTAACGGGAGTCACCTCCCAGTCCCTGCCCAGCCCCTGCCCGCCGAGGGTGCCGGTCTTGTCCCTTCCTGCCCTGCCCCGTCTGGTCTGGGTGCTCCCAGGAGCGGGCTTCCCACCCTGCCCTAAGGCCTGGGAGCCAGGGAATGGCAGGGCGCTGGCCTCAGGTGGCTGGGGCGGGGCCCAGATAAGGCTGCTTAGCTATGCTCCCCTCTGCTGTCCTGAGGGCCACTTGCATATTTGATCAGATGGAGTGGTCAGGTGGCACGCCGAGGGCCTGAGCCCAGCCAGGTCCCACCTGCCCCGGAGCCGGCCAGCCGCCCAGGCTGCGCTCTGGGGAGGCCTCCGAGGGCCTCCGTGTCCTTCCTGGCTCCAGGTCTGGTGCCCCCGTGGGTTCTTCCCTTTCCAGATGTGACGGCTTCCAGATGTGAGGGAGGTGGACCAAGGGTGGCTGTGGGCAAACCCCGACCCTCCAGGGCTTCCATGTCCTCCATGGTGGGACCTTGAGTGTCAGAAGGGTCTTCTAGTTCTGACGTGAGGGGATGGGAGGAGTACAAGGTGCTTAGGACCGACTGGACACCAGCCGTGTCCCTGGCCGTATGCTCTGGAAGTCCGCCAAGCTTGTGTTCCTGCCGCAGGGCCTTGGCACGTGCTGTTTCCCTGGTCTGGAATGCCCTTCCCTCAAACGTCTGCGTAGCTAATTCTTGCTGGTCTCTGCTCAGAGGCCCCCTTCCCTGGGAATCCCTCCCTGACTTTCCACCCGTCTGTCCACCTCAGCTCTGTTCACTGTCCTGCTTTATTTTCTTTGTCACTCTTACCGCCGTGTGAAGTCATCTTATTCACACATCTCTCTACGTCTCTGCTCGGGGCTTCCCTGAATGGCTCAGCGGGTAAAGAATCTGCCTGCAACGCAGGAGACACAGGAGACGTGGGTTTGATCCCCTGGGTCAGGAAGATCCCCTGGAGGAGGAAATGGCAACCCACGCCAGTATTCTTGCCTGAAAAATCCTCTGGACAGAGGAGCCTGGTGGGCTATGGTCCAGAGGTGTGCAAAGAGTCAGACACAACTGAGTGATGAAGCACACACTTAATGTGTCTGTCCCCCGTCTCCTCCCACTACAACATCAGCACCGCAAGGGCTGGGCGGCCTGAGTTTGCAGCTGTCTCCTCCGTGCCTAGAACGGGGCCTGGCATACAGTAAGTGCTCAGGCAGTGTGTGTGGACTGACGAGTGACGTGCCAGGCATCTCCTCTCACCTGGGGGGATTTCCCAGGCGTAGGGTTGCCAGATAAAGAACAGGCCTCCCAGTCCAATTCGAGATACTGAAGGGTTTTTTAGTACGAATGTGTCTCCAGTGTTGTGTGGGGCATTTTTAGAGCAAACATGTATTCATTGCGTATCTCACAGTAAAACGTCAATGAATTTCTTGCGTTTTTACATTAAAATGTTTATGTTGAGATGTCAACCCACGTGCGGTTGTAAGAATTCAGAAGGCTCCTGCGTGCCCTTTGCTCGGTGTTCCCCGGCAGCTCGTAAAATTAACACGGCATCCCAGCCGGGTGTGGGTCGGCACGGTCAGGACACGGAACGTTCCGTGGTGAGGATTCCTGCGCTTCCCTTTGGCAGCCGGAGCTGCTTCCCTCCCTCCTTGTACCCTCCTCAGCCCTTGTTGTTCAGTCATGTCCCTGTCTTTACCTAAGTGGACTGCAGCACACCAGCCTTCCCTGTTCTCCGCTGTCTTCCAGAGTTTGCTCAAGCTCATGTCTGTGGAGTCGATGATGCCATCCAGCCATCTCATCCTCTGTCTCCCTCTTCTCCTCCAACCTTCAGTCTTTCTCAGGATCAGGGTCTTTTACAGTGAGTCAGCTCTTCGCATCAGGTGGCCAGAGGATTAGAGCTTCAGCATCAGTCCTTCCAATGAACACCCAGGACTGATCTCCTTTAGGATGGACTGGTTGGATCTCCTTGCAGTCCAAAGGACTCTCAAGAGTCTTCTCCAACACCACAGTTCAAAAGCATCAATTCTTCCACACTCAGCCTTCTTCATGGCCTTCCTAGCCCCTGGCAGCCACTAATGTCTTGTCCATTTCCACATTTTATCATTTCAAGGTTGTTATATAAGTGGAATCACACAGTAGGTAACCAGTTGGCATCGGCTTTTTTCACTCAGCATAATCGCCTCATGATTCATTCAACTTGTTGCGTCGATGGAGAGTTTGTTCCTTTCTTTGACGGAGTGTGGTTTCACGGTACGGAGCCCTTCCCCCGTCCAGGGCTGTCTGGGTAGTTTCCGGGCGGGGGCTGTGGCGCACGAGGCGGCTGTGAATGCTGGTGGACAGGTTTCGGTGTGAACGCACGGTTCCAGGTCTCCGGGGTCGGTGCCGTGGCTGTGTGTTGAGCCTTGTGAGGAAGGGCCACACTCGCGCAGAGCGGCTGCGTGGTCTCGCAGAGCGGTCCAGGTGGCCGCCGGTGCTGTGCCAGGGAGCGTGTTTGACTGCATCCTCTCCAGCACTGGGAGTTGTCTCTGGCCTTCGGTTTTGCTGTTTGAGAGGTGGGTGCAGGTCCTCACTGTGGTTTCAACGACTGTTTCCCTCGTCGCTAGTGATGTGGACCGTCTTTCCACGTGTGTATTTGCCAAATGAGCATGCTCTCCCCAGGAATGTCTCTTCGTGCCTCATGCCCGTTTCTGATTCGATTGGGTTTCTTGCTGCTGAGTTTTGAGAATTGCTTGTATGTTCTGGATGTTAGTCTGTCAGATGCACAGTTTGCGGTGCCCCCTGCTCTGGTTTATGCTTGTCCCTTCCTCCTTTTCGTAGATTCTTTTGCAGAGCAGATGTTTTTAATTTTAATAAGGTCTAATTTATCAGTTCTCCCTTTTACGAATAGTGCTTTTGTGCGGAGAACTCTCTGCTGAGCTCTCGGTCCCGAAAATTTTACTGTTTTTTTCCTCTAAAAGCTTTGTAGTTTTACATTTGAATCTGCCTTTTGCAGGGGGCCTTCCTTGGTGGGCTCAGATGGTGAAGAATCTGCCTTGCAGTGCAGGAGACCCAGGTTCGATCCCTGGGTTGGGAAGACCACCTGGAGAAGGGAATGACTACCCTCTCCAGGTTTCTTGCCTGGGAAATCCCATGGACAGAGGAGCCTGGCGGGTTACAGTCCATGGGGTCACAGAGAGTCAGACACGACTGAGCGACTTAACATACACACATAGCTTTAAATATTTATAACGTATCTGTTACAAAGTAAAACTCAAAAACCGAAGCCCCTACTCTGGTCCCCAGCCTCTACTGCCCTGGTCTCCAGACGGCACTGAGAACTGTGCCCATTTAATAAATGAGAGACCCATCACAGAGACCGTGCCGAGGCCACAGGCAGCTGGGGTGAGGGGCAGGATGTGCGCCCAGGCCCAGCTCAGCACCCCCTTGCTGTGTCGACCCCTCCCCACCCCGTGACCGGCCGAAGCAGGGGGTGGGCTGGACGGGTTGCTGCCGTGGGGCTGGGAGGTCCCTGGGGACAGCCCGCAGGGATGGCCAGGCCGGGACGTGCAGGCCCAGAGGAAGGAGTCAGGCAGGTCCAGAGCGGAAGCCGCGAGGAGGGGCTGGAACAGAGCCCGCAGGGGCCCGGGGGGAGGATGCCCGGGAGGGAGGCTTTTTTTCCAGTTCTCCGTGGTGACACAGTGAGGGCAGGGCACAGCCAGGTCCGGTGGGTGATGCTGCCGTGGCGATAGCAGTGGGAGGGGCAGGGAGGCGATGGGGGGCGGGGGCAGCCCCAGTCCTTCCCTGGAGAAGGGAGATGTCTCCGGGACCCCAGCTCCACGGGGCCTGGTCCTCAGCACCCCGCTTAGCCCTGGGTTGCTGAGACCCCCCCTCCCAGCCCAGTCCGGGTAGGCACAGGCAGGCCCAGAGGTCTTGGGAGGAGCTTAGGACCTCAGCCTGAGGCGGGTGACCTTGGGAAGGCTGTCACTGTCCCCCGGTCAGCGAGGGGCCCGGGGTGGGGGTGTGGGGAGGCAGGCGGCAGGACCACCAGACAGAGGAGGCTGGGAGGAGGCTGCCGGTCGCAGCTCTGATGATGGGATGAGCCGGAAGGCAGGTGCCTGGTTGCTGGGAGAAGGTGGGGGCCGGGTTCTGAGTTCTCACCAACTTCATCCCCACGGGTCCCGTGAGGCTGCCATTCTCCGTTGTCGTCTCCATCTTACAAATGGGGAAACAGGGGCTCAGAGAGATCAAGACACAACCCAGGCCACATAGCAGGCAGGCACTGCCTTGGCTCTGGATCCGGCTTTTAACCTCTCACAGCGTCTGCTGCCCCAGGACCTCTTGGACCTAGGCACGTTTCTCCCCATTTCTTCCATCCCATGGTTCCAAGACGTTATCCTGAGATTCTCCGGCACCCTGTTTGGGGCACCTCAGATGCTCTGGGGCTCCCACCCCCCCAGAAGGCCCCAGTGTCTGAGGTTTGGGGCTCGTAGGTTATTCGGGCACCTCCTGTCCTCTCCTGTCCTGGCCGCTGCAGCGCTAGGGCAGCCTTGCCTTTGTCCTGGGAGAGGACTCTCCTGGGCCATGTGGAGAGGAAGTTGCGCCTGTTGTTCATCGCCAGCAGGAGAGAGGCCTGGGCCATCCTGGGGGTGCAGGAGCTGGACGAGGAGGTGCCAGGGGTACCCAGGCCCGTGCCGGGACTCGGCACACCTCCTGCCATCGTGGGACCTCTGGGCTGGCTCAGCCTAGGGAAGCTGGCCGGGGAGCCCCATCCTGTCCCCCTGCCAACTCCTCTCGTCTCTCTGGGCGGGCATGAGAACCACCTCAGCACCTCCCAGAGCCCACCCTGGAGGCCGGCGCCCAGTGGGTGTGCTCAGCAAGGTGGGGCGACCTCAGTGTGATGCCTGCTGTCCAGAAGGGGTCCTGTGGGGCTCGGGGGTTGCAAGGGCCTGTCCCCTGCCTTTCTGCACACAGCCGTGGAGCCGAGGGGCTGGGCTGAGGCTGGCTTGGCCTGCTGTGGGGACTGGGCTCTGGAGATGGTGCCCAGCTTTCCTGTTTCTGGGCTGTGTGACCTTGGGCGTCTTAACACGCCTCCCTGTGCCACAACGTCTTCCTCTGCAAAACGGTGACAATTGCTTCGTATTATGAGGGTTGGAAGAGCAAAGGCATTGAAAGTGCTCCTAGCCCTGCTGTCCTACGTGGCCGCCACGGGCTCCGCATGGCTGCTGAAGTTTGAATTCATTGCCAATGAGTAAGACACAGCATGGCCCTCAGTCTGCGTTTCCAGGGCTAGGCGGCCACGTGGCTTGTGACTCAGGTAGGAAGGCCCGATGGACAGGCTGGCTTGGGGTGGCGGGCACTGGGCTCCCACCTCTGTGTCACTTCTCGGGGGACACGGAAAGGTCTGGCAGCAAGGGGTGCAATCCTGCTGCCTCTCTGGGCCCCAGCCAGCCCAGGACAGGGCCTTGCAGAGGGGCTGTGGGTGGCGGTTCCCTTGGAAGGCGTCCCCAGAGTGGCTGTGGGCCCTCCGGGGGCAGGGTAGGGGGGACATGCATTTGAAACTGGCCAAAGTGGGAGGGGGCGGCCTGGTGAGGCCCTGTGAGGCCTCCCAGGTGGGGCGCAGCAGAGGGGCTCAGTTTCAGCGCGGCGAGACCAAGTCAAAAGGCGCCCACCAGGGACAATTGCCACCTTTGTGCTCTGCGGGGGGAGTGGGACTCCGGGTGTTATCAAATCTGCCCAGGCCGGGGAGGGGGAGCAGAGTGGGGGCGCAGTGGAGGACTTGGCACCGCGCGGCAGTGTCGCTTGCCCTGATTCTGACACTTGTGTGTCCCTTGAGGAGTGATCAAGGTGCTGTCGTGTCCCCCAAAAGGACCCCTGGGCTGACAAAGGTCTTCTTCAAGCCCTCCCCTTGCAGCGCACCTTCGCTACGCGGGTCCTGTGCTGTGTCTACACGAGGGCGTCCGTTTCACCGGCCTGACCACCCTGCGGGGGTGTGGTCCTCGTGAGCTCCATTTCGCAGACGGGCAGCCGAAGCCGAGGCCCCAGATTGAGGGCTGCCGCAGGTTGGGGGCTCACCTGACCTCAGGGCCACCCCGGGACATTGCGGGGAGGGGGCGGGCCAGGCAGGGCCCGCTGGGGGTGGACAGGGCCAGCCCAGCCTCCCCTGCTCAGCGCGCCCCTTGCAAGATCTGTCTCACTGTGTGTTGGCCTAGTACCACTGGTCTCCATAAATGAGCCCCTGGCTCCCCGGGGAAGGTGCTGTTGCTCCCATTTTACAGATGGGGAGAGTGGAGGCACAGGTGGTTAAGGGGTGGACTGAGGTTGCCCAGGCAGAAGACATGGAAGCAAGCTTCCCTCTCAGCCACCTGCCTGTGCAGCCCACGCTCTGCCCAGCCTCTCTGGGTCTCTTCTTAGTGTGTTTGTGTGTGTGTGTATCTGTGTGTATCTCTGTGAGTGTGTGTGTCTGTGTGTGTCTGTGTGTGTCTGTCTGTATGTGTGTATTTTAGACCTGGAAGGATTGGTAGTATTTTGAAATAATAATGATTCTAACAACGTTTGTAAAACACTTTATAATTTGCAAAGCCGCCTGATGGCTCAGGCAGTAAAGAATCCCCCTGCAGTGCAGGAGACCCCGGTTGGATCCCTGGGTTGCGTAGATCCCCTGGAGAAGGAAATGGCCACCCCTCCAGTGTTCTTGTCTGGAGAATCCCAGGGACGGAGGGGCCTGGTGGGCTGCCGTCTATGGGGTTGCAGAGTTGGACATGACTGAAGTGACTTAGCAGCAGCAGCAGCAGCTCTGAAGCTCCGTGTTTCCCATGGACCATTTGTGTGGCCCGCTGAGGACTTGGGGAGGAGGTCTGCGGGAACTCGTGGAGATTGGTCACTTCACTGGACAGAGGAGAGGAGGTTGCTAGGGGCAGAGCCCGCTGCATGGGCCCTGTCTGCTCTGTGACAGGTGAGGTCCCCCTGGGCCTCTCGGGGGTGCCAGAGCAGCGCCCCCAGGAGAGAGCTCTGCCCCGGCCCTTCCCAGCCCGCCCAGAGGTACCCAGGCACCGCCACAATCCCGGAGCTGCAGAGCTGTCTGTGGAGTCCACTCTCCTGCCCAGACGTCTGTCCAGACTCGAGCCTCAGCTGCCCCCACCCCGCTCCAGGGGGTCTGCTGGCCCAGAGCCTGCCCGGCCCAGCCCTCACTGCGGCTGCTTCTCCCACAGACACACCCCTGCCTCCACCTGCCCACCCACTCGAGGGGAGCAGCCCCGTCCTCCCCACCATCCGGGCCCCAGACCTGGGCTTGGTCCTGACCCCTGCCACTGCCTACATCCGGCAGGTCGGGTTCTGCCTTCGTGCGTGGCGTTCGCGTCCACGCCCCATCCCCTCCCCCTGGTTAGTACAGCCGCAGCTCCTAACGCGCCTCCCTGCTGCCAGCGTGCCCGGCAGCCTCTTCAAATGGAAGGTGTTTCTTTTTTTAATATTTATTGATTTATTTGGGGCTCTGCTGGGTCTCCGTTGCTGCGTGTGGCCTTCCTCTAGTTGCAGAGAGTGGGGGCCACTCTCCAGTTGGGGTGCGCAGGCTTCTCACTGCCGTGGCGTCTCTTGCTGCAGAGCATGGGCTCCCAGCGCACGTGGGCCCCCGTCCTTGGGGCTCACGGGCTCTGGAGGGAGCGCTCAGCAGCTGTGGCACACGGGTTTGGTTGCTCCTGGGCATGTGCTGCTTGAACCAGGGATTGAACCAATGTCCCTGGCATTGCAAGGCGCACTCTTAAACCACTGGACCACCAGGGAAGCCCTTCAAACGTGAGTTACCTTATCCACTCTCCACTCCCAACCTTACATCAGCCCCCAACTCGCTCAGAGCAGAAGCTGAAGTCTTCATAAACGCCAGTGAGGCTGTTCATGACCCGGACCCCGGGGACCCTCTGACCTCATCTCCTCCTTCCCTTTGCTCACTCTGTTCCGCCTGTGTGAGTGCTTGTGTCTGCTAAGTCACTTTAGTCGTGTCCGCCTCTTTGCGACCCTGTGGACTGTAGCCCGCCAGGCTCCTCTGTCCATGGGAGTCTCTGGGCAAGAATCCTGGAGCGGATTGCCATGCCCTCCTCCAGGGGATCATCCCAGCCCAGGGATCAAACCCTCGTCTCCTGTATCTCTGCATTGGCAGGCGGGTTCTTTACCACTAGCGCCACCTGGGAAGCCCACCCTTATCTTACTCCAGGCTCTGCTCTAAGCACTTGATGTATATTAAGTCATAAAAATCTCATAAGAGCCTAGTGAAGCGCTATTTTTAAAAATACTGTAGTTGATTTACAATGTGTTAATTTCAGCTGCATAGCAGACTCTTTAGCTTGCATGTACACATAGTCTTTTTCGTATTCTTTTCCACTATGGTTTGAGACATTGACATAGTTCTCTGGGTTACACAGTAGGGCCTTTTTTGTCTCTCCATCCTGTATATAACAGTCTGTGTCTGTTAATCTCAAACTCCCGACCCTTCCCTCCTCCGACCCTTGGCAGCCGCGGCCGTTCTCCATCTGCGAGTCCGTCTCCGCTTCGTGGACTGGTTCACATGTGCCCTGTTTTAGATCGGACATATAGGTGATGTCATGCGGTGTTTGTCTCTCTCCTTCTGACTGAGGAAGGAAGTACTGTGATCTCCCTTTTACAAATGAGGACACCGAGACACAGAGAGGTTCATTAACTCACCCAAGGTCATACGCTAAAAAAAAAAATAGAGAGCCAGGATCTGCCTCCAGGCAGTATGGCTCCAGAATCTCTACTCTTGCCATAGCTCTTCTCTCATGTGCGTTCACTGACTCATTCACTCAGTACGGATAACACACCTTGTTTGCGTCAGATGCGAGATTTTAGCAGCAGATGACTAGAAAATGGCCTTGGCCATCAGGGAGTTCACAGTCGAGTACGAAGTGCAAAACAAATAAATACGGGGGAAAGAAAAATCTGCTCGTTCAGCGAACGTTCACTGGCATCTCCTACATGCCAGCCCTCTATCAGGCGCTGGAGAGCAGAGGGAAGGCACAGCCTGTGCTTCCGAGGTGCTGATGTTCTAACAGCAGAGGGAAAGAGTGATTGCCACGTGGCATCACGGCAGCATGCGCTGAACTCGGGGAAGGAGGGCGGAGACTGTGGGTCCTGGCAGTAGGAGGTCCCAGCATCTGGGAGCTGGTGTGGGTGGGCGGGAGACTGAGCAGTTGGGCAGGTGGATTATGTAGATCAGTTTAGGTCAGTTGCTCAGTTGTGTCTGACCCTTTGCGACCCCATGGACTGCAGCACGCCAGGCCTCCCTGTCCATCACCAACTCCCAAAGCTCAAACTCAAACTTACCAACTCAAACTCATGTCCATTGAGTCAGTGATGCCATCCAACCATCTCATCCTCTGTCGTCCCCTTCTCCTCCTGCCCTCAATCTTTCCCAGTGTCAGGGTCTTTTCCAGTGAGTCAGTTCTTCACATCAGATGGCCAAAGTATTGGAGTTTCAGCTTTAACATCAGTGATTCCAATGAATATTCAGGACTGATTTCCTTTAGGATAGACTGGTTGGATCTCCTTGCAGTCCAAGAGACTCTCAAGAATCTTCTCCAACACCACAGTTCAAAAGCATCAATTCTATATGTCATTAGTTGGATGGATAAATAGATGATAGGTTGTATTTGGAAGGATGGTCAGATGAATGGTTATATGGGTGGATGGATGTGTGATTAGATGGACAGATATTAACAGATGGTTAGGTGGATGGTTGAATGGTTGGTTGGATGGATGAATAATATAGGCATGGCATGGATATAGACATGGATGAATAATAACCATGGCACCCCGGGGTGGTTCACTTGCTCCCCAGTTCTATGTTTATGATTAGATGGGTAGATATTAGGAAATGGTTAGGTGAATGGATACGTGGACAGATGGATAGACGTTTGGAAGGGTAGGTGGTGGTTGTGATTTAGTCACTCAGTCGCGTCTGACTCTGCCACCCCGTGTAGCCCACCAGGCCCCTCTGTCCATGGGATTCTCCAGGCAAGAATACTGGAGTGGGTTGCCATTTCCTTCTCCAGGGGATCTTCCGGACCCAGGGATTGAACCGGGGTCTCCTGCACTGCAGGCAGGTTCTTTACCACTGAACCACCAGGGAAGGAAAGATAGATAGGAAGTATTTGGAAGGATGTTTGGATGAACAGTTATATGGATAGACAGTTGGATGGATGGATGGATGGATATTCGGAAGGAGGCTGTGTTGAAAGGATGCATGAAAAGCTGAGCTCACCGCTGGCAAGTTGGACATTATCCCAGTGAGATCACAAGACCAGCTGAAAGAAAGGGATGGAAATCCATGCATTCACTCTTTCAACAAATGTTTATCAAGCACCTATTTCTGTGTCTGGTACTGTGTTAAGCTCTGGGATTAAATGGTACTTGCCTTTATGGAGCTGACATTCCAGAGGGAAAGCAGGGGATAAACAAATAATCACATATGTATAGATTCTACTGTCAATGTAATGAGTGCTGTGGTGAGAAGGGAGAGCAGGGTGAGAGGGCAGAGATGACCGGAGGTGGGGGGCATTTTCTCTTAGGGAGTCAGGGGAGGCCTCTGCTGAACGGGAGGTCAGGAAGCGAGCCACGTGGGGAACAGCATCCCAGACCGAAGGAACGGCAAGTGTAAGAGCTTGAGGCCAAGAGGCCAGTGTTGCTCACTGACTGAAGGAGACAGGAGGTGAGCTCCCAGGCGGTGTGTTTGGGGTCTGGGGTGGGGGCGACGGGCAGATCACCTCCTGGACTCTGGAAGGAGTGTGTGTGGTACAGCTTCTGTCTCGGAAAACCAAGGGCAAAACTCTGAGCCTGGGCTGCTTTGCGTGTAGAGAGGCCCCGCCCTGCCCGCTCCCCTGGCAGGTCCCAGCCCTGCTCCTCACCCAGCCTGGAGGCCCGTCAGCATTTTGATTCCAGCGCCCAGCTCTCCGTGGTTTACAGCTCCACCGTGAAACAGCCCTGGGCCCTGGCACCTCGAGTGATTCACTTGCTCACCAGTTCTATATTTAGTGCCGTTGAACACCTCGGGGCCAAGTTTTCAGAGAGAAAAAGGAGGAATTTAGGGAGAATTGGTTACGTGTTTTATTTATTTATTTTTTTAAACATGCAGATCCATTTTTCAGTTGTTTTCTGAGATTATTTCCCAGCCTTTACCAAGTTACATGGCTTCCCTGATAGCTCAGCTGGTAAAGAATCCACCTGCAATGCAGGAGACCTGAGTTCGATCCCTGGGTTGGGAAGATCCCCTGGAGAAGGGAAAGGCTACCCGCTCCAGTATCCTGACCTGGAGAATTGCATGGACTGTATACTCCATGGGGTCACAAAGAGTTGGACATGATTGAGTGACTTTTTCAGCAAGTTACAGGATGCCAGCGCATGGTGGATTTGGGAGAGTGCATGGCTCGTTTTGAGGAGAGCCCAGTCTCCGCTTAACTACCCCTTTCTCTTGAAAGTTTGTGTTTGTTCTTGGTGAGAGCCAGCTGGCAGAAAGGACACTACAGACCAAGCGTATGACTCAGGGGCCGAGAGATCGATTATTTAGTATCCCACGGAACACGGCTGAACTTCAGGCTGTTCGTTCTCAGTCCCCCAAAGCCAAGTCCCCCAGACCCTGGGTCAAGGCGCCCGCAGGGCGTCTCAGATTTTCATTTGCACACATGTCACCTGAGGGGTGTGTGAAGGTACAGCTCAGGGATTCTGACCAGTGCTGTCCAAGAGAAACTAATATGAACCACATACATAATTTCAATTTTCTAGTAGCCCCATCAAAAAGGTAAGAGAAGATGACATTAAACTTAATAATATTTTTAATATGCCCCAAATATTGTCATTTATTTAATATGCAATCAGTATGAAAGTGGGCTGCCCAGGTGGCGTTAGGAGTAAAGAACTCGCTTGCCAATGAATGCAGGAGACATAAGAGACAACGCGGGATCAATCACTGGGTCGGGAAGATGTCCTGGAGGAGGAAATGGCAACCCACTCCAGTAAGCTTGCCTGGAGAATGCCATGGACAGAGGAGCCTGGCGGGCTACAGTCCAGAGGGTCGCACAGAGTCAGACATGACTGAAGTGACTGAGCACGCGTGCAATATGAAAACACGGGGAGGGTTGACTCACCTTTTCTTCCTGTCCCCCTCCGATAGTGCATCTTTGAAATCTGGCCATCACTTTACACTTAGAGCACATCTCTGTTCAGACTAGCCCCAGTTCAGATGCTTGTGTGGCAGGGGGCTCCTCTCTTGGACGGCACAGATCTCAGTCTGGCTTGAATACCTCTGGTGACAGGGCACTCACTCCCTCCTGGACATTCACTCCATCCCCACAGACTCTTAGTTGGGAGTTGCCCCCAGGCCAACCGGGAAGAACCCAGCATCACTGCCTGCATTTCCGGGCTGGCTGGCATCCTCTGCAGGGAATAAACAGTCCTGCAGACATGCCAAGGTCCCCTCCTCCAGCTCCCCGCTGCGGGCAGGCCCCTCGAGGCCCTACCCCAGCTGTGGTCTCTGCTGTTTTTCCTTCTTATTGAACCAAGCTCAGGGACTTTAAATGTTGTCCCCTGATCACTCGGCCAGGATGCAGCAGAGCTGGGGCTCCAAGTCAGGACACTGATGCCTTTCCTCTCTGCTGTAAAAGCACCAGGGGCTTGGTGTGACACGGTTTCAATGGACCTCCTGGTCCTCCCTAGCTCCTGCAGGCACACAGGGCTGCCCGCCTGCGCCGACAGCCCTCCTGGACACCAGCACAAAGGGGGCTTCTGCTCTGGGGCGGGGGCGTTCGGGGGCTTCAGTCGTGCCTGGTCACCCGGCGCTGTAGAGCAGTAAGGAGCTGGCTCTCCCTGCACCACGCCCGGCCCCTGGCAGGGGGAGAGCCCCCCACCGCTGCTGGAAACTGCCCTGGGACAGAGATAACCCGGGGTGTTTTTCCCTCTTGTCAGCCTGGAAAAAACCTGCCTCCTGCGGGGACAGGAAAGAGGCGATCTCAGGGGAGGTGTCCCCATGCCGTGGCCCCTGGGCTGGCTGCCGGCAGCAGGGGCTGCCGGCTGGGCCTGCCCGCCCGCCTGGACGCCGACGCAGAGGGCGCTTCCACTGCTGGACAGGGGCGCTCACAGGGCTTCAGCCGTGCCTGGCCACCCGGGCAGGACCTCACAGGGGTCCAGGCCCTTCATCTGGGGGTGGCCAAGGGCACAGAGGGTGCCAGGCAGCAGGGCCTGGGCCCTGTCCCAGTACTCTGGGGAGTCCGCTCCTCTGTCCTCGGTCCCAAAGCTGCTCCCTGGGGCTTCAGCGTGGTCTTTTGCAGACTAAGTCAGAGGCCTGTCTATTAGACCCCACCATGAAGGAAAAGGCCATCTGGGCTCCCAAGCCAGGGCGCCTTCGTTCATTCACTCACTCATTCATTCACTCATGCATTAATTCTTTCATTCACTCATTCATGCACTCATTCATTCATTCACTCATTCATTCCTCACTCATTTCTTCATCCACTCACTCATTCACTCACTCATTTCTTCACTCATTTCTTCATTCACTCATGCATTCATTCACTCACTCATTTATTCATTCACTCACTCATTCATTCACTCACTCATTTCTTCACTCACTCATTCATTCACTGACTCATTTCTTCATTCACTCACTCATTCCTTCATTCACTCACTCATTCATTCACTCACTCATTTCTTCATTCACTCATTCATTCATTGACTCATTTCTTCATTCACTCACTCATTCATTCACTCATGCATTCACTCACTCACTCACTCATTCATTCACTCTGCAAATGCTTGCTGAGCACCTCGGCCCCCTCTGGATGCCTCCTGAACAGGACAGACGAGGAACCGAGGAAGGGTGCTGCAGGCAGAGGAGAGCGCAGGTGCTGAAGCCCCGAGGGTTGGAGTGGTTCAGAGCAGCCTGGCACGAAGTGCACAGAGGGCTTCCCGGAGCCACACAGCCATCATCACAGTCCATTCTAGAACTCTTTACTGCCTCGAAAGGAACCCCCACGCCTGTCCATGGTAGCTCCCCGCTCCCCGTCCCCCAGCCCCAGGCAGCCAGCAGTCTGCTTCCTGTCTCTACGGATTCCCCTGCTGCTAAGTCACTTCAGTCGTGTACGACTCTGTGCAACCCCATAGACGGCAGCTTGCCAGGCTCCACCGTCCCTGGGATTCTCCAGGCAAGAACACTGGAGTGGGTTGCCATTTCCTTCTCCAATGCATGAAGGTGAAAAGTGAAAGTGAAGTCCCTCAGTCATGTCTGACTCTTAGTGACCCCATGGACTGCAGCCTACCAGGCTCCTCCATCCATGGGATTTTCCAGGCAAGAGAACTGGAGTGGGGTGCCATTGCCTTCTCCTACGGATTCCCCTATCTAGGCCCTTTTGTGCAGATGGAATCGTTACAGTATATGACCTTAGGGGTCTGGCTTCTGTCACCGAGCATCACGTTGTCAAGGTCCATCCATGTTGTAGCCGGTGTCGGCACTTCACCCCTTTAGAAAAACCGTTCTTAAATTCTTTTGGCTGCGCCGGGTTTTAGGAGCGGCATGTAGATCTTCGATCTTCACTATGGCATGCGGGGTCCTTTTAATTGCAGCATGTGGAATCTAGTTCCCCACCCAGGGATCGAACCCAGGCCCCCTGCACTGGGAGCTCAGAGTCTCAGCCTCTGGACCACCAGGGAGGTCTCCACCCCATCCCTTTTTAGGGCTGCATAACACTCCCCTGTGGTCCAGACCACGTCTTGTTTATCTGTCCGTCTGATGCTGCCGTTTGGCTTGTTTTACCTTCTGGCTGCTGGAGCATTGCTGCCGTGAACACGCATGGACAGGTTTTGCGAGGACGCTCGTCTCTGGTCTGAGTGTTGCATCGTCCTTGTGTCCAGGTACCACATGTCCTTGAAGTCCATCCTCTTCGGAGCCATCCCTGAAAGGGCCCAGGTCTCTGGGTCAAGACCAGAAGGGGGGTCTGGATGGACGCGGGCAGGACCTGTGCCCAGGGTGCTCTGGCCCTGCCTCTTTGCAGGGCTGGCCGGGGCCAGCAGCCCAGCAGGTGCCGTGGACACAGGCTTGGTCCGTGGGGGCTGTCCCTGGAGGGAGGCGAGCAGTTCTCCAGCATCTCTGCTTCCTGGCTTCCCTCTGCAGTTGCCCCTGGCTGAGCCACATCCTCCTCCCCACATTTGATCAGGTCTGTCCTCCACGTGGTGGCCGTAGGGAGCCGCTGCAGTGCCAAGTCCCCATCCCACGGGAGGTGGGCGGCCGTGCAGCTAGGCCACTGGCCTCCTCCCCACTTTGGGGCTCCCTTCCATGCATGCCTTCACCCGTGCTGTTCTCTCCACCCGGCCTGCCCTTTCCTCCTCTGCGCCCAGCCTGGCCCTCCTCGTCCTGTGTCAGCTCAGGGATCATTTCTTCACCCACCCCCACTCCAGCCAGGCCTGCCGTCAGCCGTTCCCTCAGTTACTGAGCACCGGGCCTGCTCTGGATGCCAGTCTGGGTGCTGGGGCCCCGGCAGGAGCAGGCAGACTGAGTCCCTGCCCTTGGGCAGGTGGCGTTCCCGTGGTAAACAAGAGAAGCCGAGGACAGCAATGTGTGCTATGTCAGATACTGATGTCCGCGGGGCTCAAGACGAACCAGGGCAGGGGTCAGGGAGAGTCCTGGCAAAGGTGAGACCTGAGCCTAAGGCCCCCAAGAAGCGGGGGCGGGAGCTGTGGAGAGAGCGGGCCGTGCAAAGGCCCTGAGGCAGGAGCATGCCAGGGGTGTGGGAGGAGCCGCAAGGAACCTAGGGCGATCAGGGTGAAGAGAGGAGGTGCGGATGAGGCAAAAGAGGCGGCAGCGACCGCGGGGGTGGAGGAGGGGGACCGGGAACCCACGGAGCCAGCCCTTGGTCAGCAGCCATTGTCATTGTTCCAGGGTCCTCCCCAACGCCCCCAAACCTGGAGCAGCCGGAACAGCCCCTCCATACTGCACGACAGCCCATCTGACTCAGCTGCTCCCATTGTCTTGCAAGCACTTTCCAGTCGGGCTGTGGGGGGGCCAGGGCCGCTGCTGGGGGTCCGTGAGCACAGCAGGCACTCCTCTTCAGAGCTGCCAGCAGGGGAGGGCAGCGTCAGCCTCGTGCCCATGTGACAGTCGGGGGCATGGCCGCCTCCCCACCCAGGACGTCAGCTTCTGGTGAGCGAGGCCTGGCCTCTTTCTGCCGCTCGGTCACCGACCTCAGGCCTGCCTGGGGCAGAAATTCAAGAACACGTGCTAGAAAGTTGAAATTAGCGAGTGAGTGAGCGAATGGATGGGCCTCCCTGGTGGCTCAGCAGTAAAGAATATGCCTGCAATGCAGGAGACACGGGTTCCATCCCTGGGTCAGGAAGATCCCCTGAAGGAGAGCATGGCAACGCATTCCAGCCTTCTTGCCTGGAAAATCCCACGGACAGAGGAGCCTGGTGGGGTGCCATCCATGGGGTCGCAAAGAGTTGGACAACAACTCAGCGACTGAACGATGGGTGAATGAATGAATGAATGCCAAGGCCAATCCAGTGATGTCAGAAGTCGGGAGGAACACGTTCCTGTGGCTCTGCTCACTCCCATCAGCCTCCTTGCCCCGCACCCTATAGCTGGGGGTACCTGACTGCCTCACTTGGGGCCACAGTACACGCCCCAGGGCACCGAGCTTGCACGGGAGGTGGTGACACGTGTGCTCTGAGTGTGCAAGAGACAAGTCAAGAAAGAGACGAGTCTGCAGTGAGGGCCGTCTGTCCCCGAGAAGCAGCTCCTCCCAGACCCCTCCGTGGGCAGAGGCTGGCAGGCCCCAGGCCCCAGGCTTCAGCCCCAGGACGACAGGGAGCCAGGGGTGGCGTCTGAGCGGCCGTCACCCGGCCAACACTCACTTCAGCAGGTCCCAGTCCAGACCCGGGAGCGTCTCCCTTGGGGACAGGACTGACGCTGCTCACTCCGAGGCCCGGCCGGAGTCCGCGCCCCTCCCCAGGCCAACCCGGCCGCATTCCAGCAGCCCTGCTCTGTGGAACGCAGCCTCCCCGGCCATCCCCACCGGAGGCAGGCAGGAATCCTTGCTTGGAGTCAGCGCATCCAGAGTGACTCAAAGAATGTGACCAAGGAGAAAATACTCCACGTGTTTACCAAAAAAAAAAAAAAAGCTGTCTTTCCCCCTCTTTCATCTGAGTCGCCCAGAGGAACACAGCTGCAGCTGAGTGAAGTGAAGCTTTTCTGCTCATGATGGATCGACGTGCGGGGAGGAGGGGCGGTGGAGAAAGGAGTGGGAGTTGGGGGGCGGGGGGCAGGGGATGGGGGTGCTGGCAGCTCCCTCCCAGGGCAGCGCTCACACCCGTGGCACCTCCTGTGTCTGGGGGGTGGCGTCCTGCCCATGGGTTCCACGGTACCCTAGATCAGGGTCCTTGGAAAGGGTCCCCGATGTGGACACTCACCTGCCGTGCATTTCCCAGGAAGTGGGAGAGAAGCCAGGCGAGGATGCCATGGCTACAGAGGCTCCAGTGGGTCCTGGGAGTGGCTCTGGGCTCCAAACGTCCCTTTAGCGTCGTCCCCAGAGGGAGGCAGGGGACCCAGCATCAACCAGGCACTGGCCACAGCCGCCCTGACGAGGGCCGTGAGCTCGGGTGCGGGGGCTCCTTCGTGTGCTGAGTGCCATCAGTCATCTTGGACTCTTCGCGACCGCATGGACCACAGCCCCCAGGCTCATCTGTCCAGGGGATTCTCCAGGCACGAATACTGGAGTGGGTGGCCATGCTCTCCTCCAGGGGGTCTTCCCGGAGGATGATTCCAGGAGGCTGTGGGCCTCACGGGCTGACACCCTGCGCAGCTCATTGGTGAGTGCTCAGTCCTGGAGGAGGGCCTGGGTGGGTGCCGTGGCGTCCACTGCACCGTCCAGCCCCATGACTGTGGCCCAGGGGGACAAGGCTGACCCGGCATGCATGTCTTCCTTCCTTCTGTTCAGCTGTATCCTACAGCCCGACTGTCTGGGTTCACACCAGCCCAGCGCTGCCCACCTATGACGGCCTTGGCACCTCTGCTTCCTCCCCTGGAGAGTGGGGGTGATGAGGATGAATGTGCCTGGCGGGGTCACTGGGCGGCTTCAGCGAGTCGCTGTCTGTTGCGTGCTCAGGACACCAGCGGCTTGGACTGGAGTCGGGCACGGTGGTGCCTGCCCTCCAGGAGGTGCTCACAGTCCGGCGGGAGGAAGGGGTGCGCAGACGGGAAGTTGTGACCCCGGGCAGCTTGGCATGGAGAGGGCACGGGGCCCGGATGTGGGCAGTCATCCCTACGCTCACCCTCGGGCGACGCAGGGACTTCGTGTCTAAGCGCCTGGCAACACGGCTGCCCTTCTGAGGGCTCCTTGGACCCGGCACCTCGCTGTGGGTCACTGGCCCTGATGCAGCCACCATGGGCCATGTCCCCTCGAACACGGAGACAGAACCGAAGCCTGTTCTGTCTTCGGGGTGGGGCCTGGTGGACGGCACAGTTGGGGAAACACAGGGGAGTTGAATGAAGGGGCTACTTACAAGCGCGGGCGGCATCAAGGTGCCTCAGCACCCGGGCTGGCGACTGGGGCTCCCCCAACTGGGCCTGGCTGGAGGCTGGGTACAGGGCGTCTGTGGGTGCAGCATACACAGGTCGCCCTCGGGGGATGGAGAAGGGGGCACAGAGGTGCCCAGTGCACCCAGGGCCTCTGCCTTGACTCCAGCGGGGGCCCCACCTTGTTGGGCTCCCTAGGAAGTAGGCACGGGGTGCTTGGCACAGGGCGTGGCCCCAGCACGCACAGTGAGGGACACCTTGAATCATGTGCAGAGGCGGGGGGCCCGTGCGGGCCTCCCTGCAGCAGGCCGTGTGGGTCACACGCTGCCTGGAGACGGGCAGGCGGGGCCCGGGGACCATCCCCGTGCCCACGTCCCCTCCCTTGGTCCAGCCCGGCCCTGGGAGAGGAGGCCTCCGCGCCCAGCAGCTCTGCCCCCTGCTCTCTGCTCCCCCCAACTGGTGCGGCCTCTCCCAGGTGGTCGGCTGCCTTGGGGGAGCTTGGAGAAGGTTCCAAAGCCAGGTCTCCTGCTGGAAGGGAGTGGCTGGGGTCTGAGCATGGGAGGAGGCACAGTGTCCACATGGATGATGGGCAAGGATGCAGCAGGGGCCAGGGCAGTGTCCAAACGGAAGGGCAAGGATGCGGCAGGGGCCAGGGAAGTGTCCACACGGATGATGGGCAAGGATGCGGCAGGGGCCAGGGACGTGTCCACACGGACAGGCAAGGATGTGGCAGGGGCCAGGGAAGTGTCCACACGGATGATGGGCAAGGATGAGGCAGAGGCCAGAGTAGACAGTGCGCAGGGAGGAGGCGGCGATCGTGGGGTGCACTTGGGCAGGCGGCAGGAGCTGGGTGTGGGGTTCCGACAGGAGAGGTGTCTGGGTGTGGGAGGAGGCGGGAGGGAGGGGCTGGGCCGTGGTGGGCACTCACAGTGCCCCCCACCCCGGGGGGGATGGTCACTCCCTCACTTCTGTCCCTACTCCTGCATCAGCCAGAGCTTGCCTCCTGCCCCAGCGATACCTGGGAGAATGTGCCCGTCTCGCCCCTGTGTCCCTGTCTTCTCTCTTGGGAAGTCCCCTCTGGGGCCTTCGTCCTAGAGGCAGAGGAAACCGGGGCCCAGAGAAGGAAAGGGACTTGCCAGCAGCCACAGAGCAACGCAGGGGCAGAACCAGGACTTGGGCCTGCCTGCTCCCTCCACCCCACGACCCTGCCCCCCACCCCTCCCACCCCGTGCCAGCTCACCCCAGCATTCATTGTGCAGAACAAGGAAAACTCGAAGAGGTTTTTTAAAAAAATATTTATTTGGCTGCACTCGAGATCTCTGATCTTCTCTGTGGCATGAGGGATCTTTAGCTGTGGCGTGTGAACACTTGGTTGCCGCCTGTGGGCTCTACTTCCCCAACAAGGGATCGAACCCAGGGCCCCCTGCATTGGGAGCTCAGCGTCTTAGCCAACAGGCCACCAGGGAAGCCCTGCCCTTCTCTCCTTAATCTCCACCTTTTCCTCTGAGGAAAGACTGCTCCTGCTTGACGACAAGGAGCAGATCTCTGAAGGTGCAAGGTGCCAAGTACCAGCATACCTTATTAGGTGTGGCTTCGATGATAGGAGTTGGCTTTTTCCTGCAAAATGAAAGTCTGGATACAGTTTCTTTCAGAGGCTCTGCAGACTCTGCGAGGCCCAAGCTGTTTCCATCCTTCCGTCTGCCCTTGTCACCTTGTTTGGCCTCTGGTTCTGTCGCCTTTGGGTCACAAGGTGGCTGCCTAAGCTCCCGCAATCATACTTTCACACCACAGCATCCAAAGATAAAAAACGGAAGTTGCGTTCTCGGGTCTCTCTTTATCAGGTGGGGTCCAGTGTTTTCCCCTCTGTGGTCAGAGGCGGCCAGCTGTGGTCAGGGGGCTGGACAGGCAGGCAGCGTGCCCTGTGTCCTGCGGCCATTTCTGTCACCACCAGCGTGTGGTGGCCGGAGGTGGGATTTGAAGCAGGTTCTTGGGCTGCCTCGCTCTGGTGCCTGCTGCCCTGCTTCAGGCTGCTCTCGTCACACCGTACTGCTGTGCTGAGACTGAGTCTGACTGCCTGGGTCACTGCTCACCAGCTGGGGTACAGACAGTCCAGAACTGAGCTCTCCCTGCAGAGCCGCAGGTGGGCCAACAGGGGAGGCGGGGCTCAGATGGACCGAAGCTGGAGATGGTCGAGGCTCTCAGCTCTGCTTCCAGCTGTGACTTCAAACCCACCAACTAGGGACTGGCTTTGGGGTTTACGTGAAGCATCGCACTGTACCGGCAAAAGGACGTCTCGGCCAGGTTCAACATTTCAGTCCACAAGGACAGAAACCCAAGTCAAGCCGGCTGAAAAACAAAAAGGGAAGTCATTAGTTCGTGGAAGCAACTGGTCCCAGGGTAGAGACTCAGGGCCAGTGTGAGCCAGGGCACAAATGATACTCCCAGGAAGCACGTCCACACACCCCTCCTCCTCTCTCCACTCTGCCTTCCTGGTTAGACCACGTGGCCGCGAGATGCCCGTCCGTGGCTCTGCCCTCTGTAGCCCCTCCTGCTCCTCTGGTGGGAAATTACGGTTCTTGTTCTGAAAGTCACACGGCCAGGCCGTCTCCTCCTATATTACGAATGTTACACGACTGTTAATACGGCTTCAGATGGTTGCCTTTCAGCAGCCTCTTAGTTTACAGTGAGCTGGTGGTCGTCTAAAGCGGTCGATCTTTCTCAGTCTGTCGCTGAACCCCGAGGACTCTCTCTGATTGGTCCCGACCTGCCTGAGTCACCAGCCCGGACTTGGCGGTGACCAGTGGGAACTGGAGAGTTGACGGGTGGCAAGTGGCAGTGAGGACTGGCTGGGGCCCCTTTAGTTTCCGTGGCTGGAGAAAGCCTCACCGCGGAATCCACGTTCGCAGAGCTTGGAGGCCACGCGGGTTGGCGGTAAACGGGGCACAAAGAGAAGGGTGTCAGGCGAAGGGTGTCAGGCGAAGGGTGTCAGGCGTGGGAGAGGTCCGTGTTGGAGGAGTCCTCCTGGGCTGGGTGGGGCAGGGGCAGGGCGCTCCGGGGAGGAGGAGGAGGAGGTGGCATTTGCAGAGGCCCCAGGAGGGCTGGGCTGGGCAGGGCCGTGCGGGGATGAATGGAGGTGCATTCCTGGAGGGGGGCCGGTCACTGCGAGGTGGGGAAATCGTCCTGGGCGAGGGCTGCAATGTGGAGGGGGGCAGTGGAGCTCAACACTGGCCAAGAGCTTTTGGTCTCAGCACTCAGCTGCCTCTCACAATGCTATGAGGGGGTGACAGAGGCCCTCGGTCACTGCCTGCCCTCCCTCCCCGGAGGACCCCTTCCTCCTCCAGGAAGTCCACCCCCAGATCATCCAGGCAGCCCCAAAGTCTGGGGCGGCCCAGGAGGCCAGCCTCGATAGTATCTGTTGGGTGTCATGAATCAGGAATTTTTTCTGGAGCGAGTTTCTCCTGAGGCCCCTCCCAGGCCTGGGAGCCCCGCCCTGGTAATTCTGGGCTCTGGGCAGCACCTGGTACATTGTTGGCACTTCCCGGGGGACCTGTCAGGGAGAGATTGATTTTTCTCCCTCCAGCGGTGCAGAAAATCCTTCCTACTACTCCAGACAGGTTTGGTTGCCGGGCTGGGGGACAGAGGAGCAGGTTAAAAGCGGCCCCGCCCCACCTGGTTCAGGAATGCCCCCCGCAGACCCCAGCTGCCGCCCCCCACACCTCCCAGGACAAGAGGTCCCCACCTCTGGCGGCCCCTCCAGTGCTGGCCAGCGTGCTGGGGTCACCTGGCTTTGCGTGGAGCTGGGATCTGCTGCCTGTGAGTCCCCTGCAGCTGGGGTACTGGTTCTGATCCCTGGACACACAGCCCCTCCCATTCACCCCCCAGGACAGGCCAGCAGAGTGTAGGGGGTGGTGCCCAGGACCCCAGAATCTGCCTTCTCTTGGCGGGGGGGCAGTTCCAGCTCTGTCAGCCTGGGCTCTCCAGCGCCCTCGTGTACGCGTGCTCTCTAGGTCTGTCCATCGGTGGGGGCATAGCCCAGTTCTGAAAGTCACATGGCCAGACTGTCTCCTCCTATGTTATGAACGTTAGACCTCTGTTAATATGGCTTCGGATGGTTGCCTTTTTAGCAGCCTCTTACTTCATAGTTAGCTGGTGGTCATCTTTCTCAGTCTCTCGTTTCTTGTGCTTTTGTAATCTTTTTTTTAATACCCAAAATGATAGAGATGGGTGTCCTACTTCTAGCTGTTTTCATCCACGTTTTGTGTCTTTGGAAGTGACTGGATCCTGACCGGGATCATCTGCTGTGGTTGCTCAAGCTGACCGGGGCCAGATTTCAGATTTCTGCTCCCGGAGAGGCCCCCTCTTCCTGACCACTCACTGAGCCTGACATGTCCCCATCACGCCCTCGACATGTGGCCTTCCCCGAGCCTGGCTCCTGGCCTGGCCCCTGGTCTCTGCACGGCCTCCATGTCCATCAGAGGCCCGTGAGTCACCCCGGGGCCCCGCACCCTTCCCCACTGGGTGTCAGCTCCCCTTCCCCCCACTGCCACTGCCTCCATCGGGGCCTCCAGCGTCTCCGGCCTGGGTGATGGGGATGGCCTCCCCGCCCTCCACTCTGCCTCTCTGACCTCATTTCCACCCTCTCTGGAGTCCTCTCTCAGGGGGTCAGCCAGACCTCATCCGTCACTGCAGGAAGGCCCCTTCCCGGAACCCTTGGGCCCTCAGGTCATCAGGAGCACCCCTGCCCTGCGCGTGCAGCCCTGTCTCCTCCCGCTCCTCCTGGGGGGTTATCCGCATGCCGCCCACCTCTGGGCCTTGGCATGTGCTGTTCCCTGGCTTTAACTGCCATTCCTCCATCTCCCCTAAGTTCGACTTTTTTAAACTTTTATTGAAATATTGTTGCTTCACAGTGTTGGGTTAGTTTCAGGTATATAGCAGAATGACTCACCTAAACATACACGTTTCTATGTTTCAAATTCTTTTCCCATTTATTACAGAATCGTGAGCAGAGTTCCCTGCTCTGTACAGGGCGGTCCTTGATAGTTTTATTTTTTTAATGTCAGGGCTTCTCGTGTGGCTCCGGTGGTAAAGAAAGAATCCACCTGCAGTGGGGGGCGTCCTGGGTTCCATCCCTGGATCGGGAAGATCCCCTGGAGGAGGGCATGGCAACCCTCTCCAGTATTCTTGCCTGGAGAATCTCACGGACAGAGGAGCCTGGTGGGCTACCATCCACGGGGTCGCAGAGAGTCGGTATGTCCGAACGACTAACACGTATTTAGAGAAGATTTTAGTTTCTTTTCCTTTACATTTTTTACATTCTCTCAGGTGCCACAGAAACTTTTTAATATTGTTCCAAGCTTGAATTTTCTTTTAAAATGTATTTTGTATTGGAGTACAGCCGGTTAACAATGTTGTTAGTTTCAGGTGTACAGCAGAGTGACTCAGTTATACATACATTCATTCTTTTTTCAGACTCTTCCCCCATTTGGGTTATTACAGAATATCGAGCAGAGTTCCCCGTGCTATACAGTAGGGCCTTGCTGGTTATCTGCTTTAAATACAGCAGTGTGTCCGTGTCCGCCCCAGGCGCCCAGCCCGCCCTCCCCCACCCTTCCTCGTCGGTATCCGTCGGTCCATTCTATTTCTGTTTTGTGAATAAGCTCGTTTGTATCATATTGTAGATCCCACATATAAGCAGCATCATATGTATCTGTCTTTCTCGGTCGGTCTTCACTTAGTATGATAATCTCCAGGTCCATCCACGTTGCTGCAAATAGCAGGATTTCAGTTTTTATGGCCGAGTAGTATTCCTAAAGGAAATCAGTCCTGAATATTCACTGGAAGGACTGATGTTGAAGGTGAAACTCCAATCCTTTGGCCACCTGATGGAAAAAGCTGACTCATGTGAAAAGACTTTGTTGCTGGGAAAGATTGAGGGTGGAAGGAGAAGGGGACGACAGAGGATGAGATGGCTGGATGGCATCACCGACTCGATGGACATGAGTTTGAGTGAACTCCGGGAGTTGGTGATGGACAGGGAGGCCTGGCGTGCTGCGATTCATGGGGTCGCAAAGAGTGGGACACGACTGAGCGACTGAAGTATTCCACTGTGTATATGTACCCTATCTTTTTTATCTATTCAACTGTTGATGGACGTCTTGGCTGGTTCCGTGTCCTGGCTGTGTTTAGTGCTGCCATGGACACTGGGGTGCGTGTCTTCTGGAATTACGGTTTTCTCCAGATATACTCCCAGTAGTGGGACGCTGCGTCGTAGGGTAGTTCTGTTTTGAGTTGCTCAAGGAACCCCCATATTTTTTTCCATAGTGGATGTACCAATTTACATTCCCACTGGCAGTGTGGGAGGGTTCCCTTCTCTCCACACCCTCTCCAGCATTTATTGTCTGTAGACTTTTTGATGATGGTCATTCTGACTGGTGTGAGGTGATATCACACTGTAGTTTTGATTGGCATTTCTCTTAATCATCATCCGTGCTGAGCATCTTTTCATGTGCCTCTTGGCCATCTGTGTGTTTTCCTTGGAGAAAGGTCTATTTAGGTTCCTCTGCCCAGTTTTGGATGGGACCATTGGTTGTTTTATTTAATATCGAAGCCCCCAAGCTGTTTGTAAATTCTGGAAATGGATCCCTTGTCAGTTGCATTGTTTGCAAGTATCTCCTCCCATTCTGCGGGCTGTCCTTTTGTTTGTTTTTTTTAATTTCATTGGCTATAGTTGCTTTGCAGCGTTGTGTTAATTTCTAGCGCACACCAAGGGGAATCCGTTCCACGCATACACACGTCCTTCCTGCTCTGGACCTCCTTCCCGTTTAGGTCACCACAGGGCACGGAGCAGACGCCCCTGTGCTGCACAGCAGCTTCGCATCAGTCGTCTGCATTACCCACAGTGGCGTGTATTCATCAGTTCCAACCTCCTAGTTCATCCCTCCCCACCTTATCTGCTTGTATCCATTCATTTGTTCTACATCTGTGTCTTTATCTCTGCTTTGCAAGTAAGTTCATGCGAACCACTTTTCTAATATACGATGTTTTTCTTCACTCTGTACGACACTCCTAGGTCCATCCATGTCTTTGCAAACAGCACGATTTTGTCCCTTTTTATGGCTGAGTGATATTCCATTGTGTATACGTGCCACATCTTCTTTATCCGTTCCTTTGTTGATGGACGCTTAGGTTGCTTCCATGCCCTGCCTGTGGTAAGTAGAGCTGCAGTGAAGATTGGGGTGCCTGTGTCTCTTGGATTTATGGTTTTCTCTGGCCATATGCCCAGCAGTGGGACTGCTGGGTCATATGGTAAGTTCTATTTTTAGTTTGTCAAGGAACCTCCATACTGTTCTCCACAGTGGACGTTCTCACTTACGTTCCTACCAACAGTGTGGGAGGGTTCTCTTTTCTCCACACCCTCTCCAGGAATTCCTGTAGATGTTTTGGATGATGGCCATTCTGACCCATGTGAGGTAATAAGACCTCCTTGTAGTTTTAATTTGCATTTCCCTGTGTCTTTTCATTTTGTTCATGATTTCCTTTGCTGTGCAAGAGCTTTTGAGTTTAACTTGGTCTCATTTGTTTTCTTTCTGTTACTCTAGGAGATGGATCCAGAAAGATATGGCTGCAATTTATGTCAAAGAGTGTTCTACTTCTCTTTTCCTCTAAGGCTTTTATAGTATCCAGTCTGTCATTTAGATCTTTAATCCATTTTAGGCTTACTTTTGTGCATGGTGTTAGAGAGTGTTCTGCGTTCATTTTTTACACGTTGCTGTCCTCCCGGAACCATTCACTGAGGGGACTATCTCTCCTCCTCTTTTTTTTTATTTTTTTATCTCCTCCTCTGTGTCGTCTTGAGTTGGGCGGATTCTCGCGTGCCCTGCCTAGTTTCTGGTCCTTGCTGCGCACAGGGCAGCTCCTCCCGGGTCGAGTTTCATTTGCTGTCTGTCTCCCACTCTCTGACTTCGATCTGGGGGCGGTATTAATTCCAGGGCTGCTCCGTCTGGGTCCTCAGGCTCAGGGAAGGCAGCACGGCCCGTGTCTGTCTCATGGAACCCCCGGGGCCTCCGCGGCAGAGGTGAGCAGATGCTTGGTGCACGACGAGTGAGGACTGAGGAATGCACATGGGAGCAGACGCACAGCGAGTCCTCCTCTCCCCTCGCGGCTGGCCAGCACCTACTCCGAGCCAGGCTCTCTGCCCGAGGCTGGGGTGGAGGGCCACGTCCTGGCCCCCCAGGAGTGCCACAGCCGGGGGTGCAGGGGTCTCCTCATTCTCGTAGCCCCAGGAGCAGAGGCTGAGATGGAGTTCAGTCCAAGCTGTTCATGAGGAATCAGTGAAGGGGGGTCCCAGGTGGCTCAGTGGTAAAGAATCTGCCTGCCAATGCAGGAGACGCGGGTTTGATCCCTGGGTCGGGAAGATCCCCTGGAGGAGGAAATGGCAACCCACTCCAGTATCCTTGCCTGGAGAATCCCACGGACAGAGGAGCCTGGTGGGCTACAGTCCATGGGGTCACGAAGAGTCAGACGTAAGTGAGTACGCACACACGGGGGGTGGGGAGGAGCAGGGTGGGGCGCGAGTGTGCCTGCAGCGCCTCGGTGGGAGCGCCAGAGCAGGTGCCGCCCGTCAGAGCGGCCAGACCGTGGGACCCCCACCTGTCTCTGTCCCCGGCTGCGGGGAAGGCGGCAGGTACGTGGGGCTGGGACGGACCCTGCAGGGTCGCACAGCTGGAGGCTGCCCGGTCCCCTGGTGTGCTGCAGCTGGCTCCTGGCACTCACAAGACCCCGTATTAAATACTGGAGATATGCAAGCTGATTGCTAAACCACTGGGAGCTTCAAATTGGCCATGGTGGGAGCAATTATCCCACACTGGGCTTTTTCTTCTCTTGGGAGCCGGTTTACCAGCACACCGCTACAGGCAGGAGGTCTGGGTGGCATGGCTTCATGTCCACCGCAGGGAGCTGCTGGCCTGACGCCAGAGGCTATTAATAACTGGCACACAGTCAGCAGGGGGACAAAGTGAAAATTACCCAACAGCCCAGGGCAGGGGTGGAAACCATGGGGGAGTCCGTGACTGCCCTGGCCATCAGGGAAGGCTCTGTGGAGGAGGTGACGCTTTTCCGACCTGGTAGAATATTCAGATGGCGCCAAGAACAATCCTACGGCAAGGAAGGTACCAGGTATCCTCTCCGGAGGCAGCCCCTCCTCCCAGCGTCTCCTGCTGCTCAGGGCGCGCACTCTGTGCTCTCAAGCACACACACAGTCTATCTCGCGCAAACAGCGCGTGCTCCGCATGCTTTGCACACCCCTGCTCTCTCCACCGGTGCATCTCACTGGGAAGCACAGGGCCGCCTCGTCCTCTGGCAGTTCAGGACATTCCAGTTTATCGATGCCCCGTGATTCGCAGAACCGGTCCCATTGGTGGATCCCGAGAGCGTTTCGGCCTTTTGATATCTCAGATAAGGCCTCTCCGAGGCTGTCATTTTACACATGCATGCGCCTACCCCGGAGGGTACATATTCTGTGGTGGAATTGTTGGGTCGAGCCTCCGTAAAGGCAGTAAAGATTGGCCTTCCAGATAAGGGCCGGCAGGTGCAGAGCCCAGAGGTGGAGGGAGGGGAGAGCGCGTGGGCTGGGAGTCGAGGGGCAGCTCGTGCCCGGGCCTGCCGCGAGGAACCAGGGTGTAGCACCGGGTCAGGGCTGGGCGGCCGACACGCTCCGACTCGGAAACCCAGGACGGTTTTAACCAGAGAGCCTGAGGCCAGCGGCTGGTGGCTGGGCGGATGGAGCGCCGCTCGGCCCCACAGGGAGTATTATTCAGCCGTGAAAAGGGATGGGTGCTGAGCGCTGTGGCACTGGGGTGAGCTCTGAAAGCTTTGTGCTGAGTGCAGGGAGCCGGGCACACAAGAGGCCACACGCTGTATGAGCCCATTTATGCGAAATGTCCAGAACAGGCAAAAAAAAAAAAAAAATCTATAAAGAGAGAAAGCAGATGAGCAGTTGCCAGGGCCCGAGAGGGGGAGAAACTGGACTGACTACTGCTGCGCAGCACGGGCTTTCTCTCGGGTGATGAAGCGCTCCGCACTTAGCAGTGGCGGCAGCACACGGCATGTACTAAAGCCCTTGACGCGCACACGCTTAGGAGGGTGGGCTCTGTGGCTTGCGCATTACACTGCAGGAAAGAGAGAGGCGAACAGAATAGAGGACACAGGCAAGGGAGCCCAGAGGGAGGGTGCAGCTCCCTGGGGCTGGCAGCAGGGGGGCCGTTACTCCTCAGGCCGGGTGGGCCGGGGAGGGGGTCGGGCTGCTGGAACCCAGTGGGCGCACAGAGCACATGGGAGCTGTGACCTGTGACCTTGGTGAGGGGGATGCGGCCACCCCGTGGAGCCGGCGGGGAGGAGCAGGAGGAATGAGAATCAGGACTTGGCTCTGCCCCTGGGGCTCCCTCCGGGGCCTCCACCAGCCAGAGCCTCTGCATTCATCCCGAGGCAGCTGTGCTCGGAGCCAGACCACTTGCCCCTAGGAGCGAGAGCCAGCTCAGGGGTGCAGCCTTCCGGGCCAGTCTCCTGGGGGCGGGGTGGGCGGAGGCGGAGGGTGGGGAGTGCTCCAGACAGACGTATGGAGGAGATGCAGCCTGCGCTGTGGTCTTGAGTCCCTTTCCTTCTCTGAGCCTCAGTTTCCTCACCTGTGAAATGGGATGTCCGTGCCCATCTCTCAGCGGGTGTCAGACCCCTGAAAACGCTTTGGGTTGAAGAGCAGTATTGGTACGAGGTTGGGATTCTTAGAGTCAGAAGCAGCCTTGGGAATCATTTACTTCAAACCCTTGACTTTGAAATGGGGAAACCCAGGTCCAGGGAGGCCTGGTCAGCAGCAGAATCAACCATGTCTGGACTCCAGCGACTCTCCCTGAGTACAGCCTCTCGCCTGGGGCTTTTTTAAGACCATGTTTCAGACAAGTTTTAGGTCCACAGTGCAATTGAGCAGAAGGTGCAGAGTTTTCCCAGATGCCCCTGGAGTCTCTCACACACACCGTCTCCCGGGACTGGAGTGGTGCCTTTGTTACAGCCAATGAGCGGACTTTAAACAATCATAAATCCTGCTCCTGGCCGCCACTGGCTGTCCTGTCCTCACACAATAACACCCCGTCTCGCAGCCCAGGGAGACAGGCAGACTGAAGGCCATGGGGTGGCCTGGATGGGCTCCTGGAACAGGAAGGGGACAGAAGGTCCCAACCCAGGGGATCCGAATGAAGTACGGACTTCACTGAATAAGCGGATATTATAAGAAGAAAGTGGCTCAGTCGTGTCTGACTCTTTGTGACCCCACAGACATACAGTCCATGGAATTCTCCAGGCCAGAACACTGGAGTAGGTAGCCATTCCCTTCTCCAGGGGATCTTCCCAACCCAGGGATCGAACCCAGGTCTCCCACAGTGCAGGCGGATTCTTCACCAGCTGAGCCGCCAGGGACGCCCTTAGCTCGTTCGTTAATTTACCGTGCTGATAAGTGTACGTTATGCTGAGCTGAGGTGTTAGTCACAGGCAAATGGGCGAAGGACGCACTGGGGCCGCTGTGCTTTCTCCACGCTTCCCCAGCGAATGTGGAACTTCTTGTGCTTCTCCCCCTCCCTCCCATCCACCCCGCATGACAGCCCTCTGGGTCATCGCAGGACACCGGGCTGAGCTCCCCGTGCTGCACGGCACCTGCTTTGCACACGGCCATGTATACACGTCGTGCTGCTCTCGCAGTTCGTCCCACCCCGCCTCTGCCCCACTGTGTGCACAAGTCCGTTCTTTCCAGCTGCATCTCTATTCCTGCCCTGCCGTAGGGCTTCATCACCGTTTTTCTAGATTTCACATATGTGCATAAACATGTGTTTTTCTGACTGACTTCACTCTGCGACAGGCTCCAGGTTCACCCACATCACTTGGTACATATGGCTGATGGATGATGCTGTACACCAGGAACACACATCATATTCCACTAAAAACAGAAAAACCAAGCCACCGCTCCTGAGCATGGTCAGCAGAGCCTGTGGGAGGCCCCCTCCTGGGCTCCGCACAGCCCTGGCCCTGTTCAGTGGAAGCCTCGGGCCCTCTGCCCTCCGGCCGCTGGCCCCAGTGTCTGTCCCTCAAGGGGCCTGTGCTGCCCCACCCCGGCCTGCCCTGGGCCTCTGCTTCTGCTGGAGCGTCCCCTCCTTCAGAGAGGATGTCCCGCCCAGCGGTGTCACGCGGCCGCCTGCCTCCCACCCCCACACTCCGCACCCTTGACCCAGCTTCACCGTCTTCGTCTGGCTTATTCTCTTATTTGAGGCAGATGCCTGCACCCTGCTTCCCCACGGGCTCTTTGCAAGGGCGCAGGTTCTGTGGCTCAACGTTACTCACCAGGTGAGTCCCCGGTCCTCACCTGGAGCCACTTCCATGAAGGCCAGTCCCTGCCCTGCCTGACCGGCGGTGACAGGTGGGGTGAGGGGCAGGAACAGAACTCAGAGGGCCTCGCGATCTGCTTTCTCGGTGGCCTTTCCTTCCATCTCGAGAGGTCTCTGCATCAAGGATGCCAATGTGGCACCGCCCGGGCAGGCTCGTGGGCCCGGTCATTAAGCCAGGAAGGACCCAGAAGTGCAGCCATGGGCAGAAATACTGACAGCAGTCCACTCAGGCGGCTCCAGGCCCCCCACTGCCCCTCCCCGGGGCCCCTGACCTTCCCTCCATCTGGCGATGCAGGGCCCCCAGGACCCTGGAAGCTCGGGATGGGTGCTTGAGCCTGGGGTACCAGCTGTGCCAGGGTGTGAAGGCACTTGTTGCTGATTTCTGTCTGGACATCTCCTGAGTGCACCAGCCACGGGCCAGGCCACGGGGAAGATGCGCGGACCCGTGACTGCCTGACCCAGAACTGCAGCCCAGGCCCCAAGTGGGAGGGCCCCGGAAGGCCCCCTGCCCCAGGCAGCTCAGATGCTGGCAGCCAAGCCTGGCTTTGTCCCACATGCATTTCCTCTGCTCGCACCCCCTTGCCTGGGGGAGAGGGCTCAGTGCCCGTCCGAGTGACCAGTCCTGGCCAGCGCGGCTGTGATTCCGCCCAGCTTAATGCGGACTTAATGTGATCACCGAGCTCTCAAAATGCAGAGTCTGCAGGGTTAATTAACGGGCTGCGTGTCATGCGATCAGGGCCCATGCAAGTGCTGCCAGGGCCGCAGGCCATGGTGGCCCCAGAGGAGGAGGGAGGCGGTGAGCTGGAGGCGGCCGCCCGGGCATCTGGCCCTGGCGCTGGGGCTCGCCGCCCGGGGGGCCACCACCAGGGACACACTCGGTGTCACCCAGTGCTTCCTCACAACCGGCCAAGAACTTGTTTTTTTTTAAAGCCAACTTAGTTACAGTCTACTGCACACACCGTGGCGTGGCGCTCGCCCAAAGGGCGCAGTTCAGCACTGTTTGATATCGTCACACGTGTGCACAGCCTTCCCCACAGTCAGCTTACCTCCAGAAGAGCCCTGCACCCTCCAGCACTCACCCCCCACTTCTCTGGCCTGCCTCCTGTCTGCACAGCGCTGCCTCTCCCGGACATGGCCGGTAAACGCGATGAGACCGGACCTGGTCCTGTGGGTCTGGCTTCGGTCACAGCGCCATGTGATCAGGGTGCATGGTGGTCGGGTCGGCACCCATCCCTTTTCATGGCTGATACTCTGTGTGCGGGCGGCCCACATTTTCTCTCTTCACCCGTCAGTGCTCGTCTGGGTCGTTTCCACTTTGGGGCTGTTGTAAAGGATGTTGCTGTAAACGTTGTTTAATCCATTTTTTTACATGGATGTGTGTGTGTGGGCTTCCCTTCTGTTCAGTATATCAACTTGCTGGGGTTACCTCCTCCTGAAGGCTGAGCATCTGGGGTCAACAGGACCCTGGACACGGGCCCATCCCTGGAGATGGGGATCTGATCTGGTCACCTCTCTGCCCCAGCACCCACAGAGGCCCAGCCCAGAGATAGAACTAATGGCGACTTTTGGAACATCTGATTCTCTCCCAGCCACGCCCCGCTGCAACTTTTGCCACAAAAGATCGAATTGTCTTCACTGCATGTTTACTGAAGGCAGCTGAGGCTCAGAGTGGGAGTGACAATCCCAAGGTCACACAGCAAATAAGCAGCCACCAACCACTCGACTCACACCCCTCGGCAATAAGACCCTGGCCTCCGAACACCGCACAGACCAGCTCTAGGAGGTAGCTGACCCTTAGATTTTGCCTTGTTAAGTGGAATCATGAAGTAAGACACCACCTATAAAAGCATGGACCCAGTGTGCACAGGTGATGAACAGATTTCTCGGTATCCTTGCTCTAACATCTTACGGAAAAACTGAAATGACCTCTGTGGCCAACCCAACACCTAGGGAGAATTGCTGGGTGTCTCGGGGTGCCCGAGCAGCTCCAGCAGAGCGCCCCAGACTGGGTGGCACGGGAGCAAAACAACAGAAACGTGCTTCTCCCACTTCTGGGAGCAGGGGGCCCAAGGTGCGGCTTGTGCCCTGGTGAGGACCCGCTTCCTGGCTCTCGGCCGGGACCTTCTCTTGGTCCTCCTGGGCTGGAAGGGGCTCTCTGGAGCTTCCTTCACGAGGCACCAAGAGCATTCATGAGGGCTTCATTTGTGACTGAAGACCCTCCCAAAGGATCGCCACTACCCCCCCTTTGGGGGCTAGGGTTTCGGCCTGTGAGGTGAGGGGTGGGGAGCGCGGCCCCAGGCCATTCGGTAGCCGCGCTAACACAGAGGCGCTGCCAGCCTGCCCTGGGGGCTCGCCTGCTCACACCCCTCAGCAGCATACGAGGGCCCCACTTCTCCACATCCTGCTGCAACAGCGGCCCTCTCTTTCCTCTCGCACACCCCGGTGGGTGGTGCGTGCTGTCTCACCGCAGTGCTGATCCGTGTTTTCCCGGAGCTACTGACGTGCATTCTCTCTGCATGTGCTTGTGGGCTCCTGCGCCCGTTGCATTTTTATAAATTGCAAGCACAGCTCACGTACAAAAAAAGCTCTCAGATCGTCCATGAGGATTTAAATGAATAAAGAGAAAGCACCCATATCAAGGAACAGAAAGCTGCCAGGACCCCAGGAGCCCCCTGGGTGACCCTAGCCAGCCCCAGTCCCTCGCCTCCTACCCCAGGGACAACCACTGTCTTGGTATATCTGTGACCCTCCTTTCTCTCCAGTCCAGTTCTGCCACCTTTGGACTTGATACACACGCAGTCATTCCGTGCAGAGCTCCCATGACTGCCCCCTTCCCTCCCAACTGTGTTCCAAGGTTGACCTCTGCCGCTCTGGCTGTTCAAGGTCCCTGTCCTTGAGGGCCCCGTTGAGCCCACTCACCTCCGTTTATCCGTCTTACCGTGGACGGACATCAGATCGTGCCCACAAAGCCGTCACGAACACTGCTGGCAGGAACATCCCTGAACCTGTTTCCGGGCATGTGATTTCCAGGGCAAGCGCCTCAGAGGGAACCACTTCCAAGCCAGGTGCTCCGTGTCCTCATGCCTGCTCAGTGTCAGAACCTGTTCTGAATGCCCCTCACCCCAGGCATCCGTGTGGGAGGTTCTGATGCTCTAAGATCCACCAGCCAGGGCATCAGGCCCCAGAAACGCCTGCTGAACTCTGCCCCCAACACACACGACACCTCTGCTTTTTAGGCCAACACGGAAAGGTGACACCTGGGGACTGTCTGCTCACTGATGACCACAAGGGACATCTGTGTGACTTGGGGGGCTGCTCCCCCCCACCAGCTGCACCATGTGGGGATCACACAACAGGTGTCCTGGAAGCAGGTGTTCAGCTGAGTCCCAGGACACTCTGGTGCCCTGGCCTCGCTGGCGTGTTTAAGTACAGACACTGTGGGTTTCCCTCCTGTTGAGTATCGTGACCAATCACCTCTTGGACTCGGAGCGTCTGGGGCCAAGAGGACCCTGGACACAGGCCTGTCCTTGGAGACAGGGATCTGACCTGGTCACCTCTGTGTCCCCAGCACCCACACAGGCCCAGCTCAGAGGCAGAACTAATGGCTACTTTTGGAACATCAGGCTCTATCCCAGCCCCTTTAACTTTTGTCAGAGAAGATGCTCCCGTCACTCCATGTTCACCGAAGGCAGCTGAGGCTCAGAGAGGGGGATTGACAACACCAAAATCACACAGCAAGTATTCAGCCACCAAGCACTTGACTCGTACCCCTCGACAACAAGACTCTGGCCTCCGAACACCTCACAGACCCGCTCTGGGAGTCAGCCGAGCCTTGGTTTTTGCCTCGTTAAATGGAATCCTACTAACCCCACAGAGTTAAATAAGACGCCAGTGCACGGGCTTCCCTGGTGGCTTGGTGGTGAAGAATCCACCTGCCAGTGCAGGAGATGCAGGCTTGACCCCTGGGTCAGGAAGATGCCCTGGAGAAGGGAATGGCGACCCACTCCAGTCTTCTTGCCTGGAGAATCGCATGGACAGAGGAGCCTGGCAGGCTGCGGTCTATGGGGTTGCAAAGCGTCGGATACAACTTAGCAGCGAAACAACAGCATGAACGCATGGGCCCAGAGTGTGCCCAGGCCACTCCCTCCCTCCCGCACTCAGCCTGTCGCTGTCACAGACAAAGGCAGCCGGGCAGTGTGGATGCAGGACCACCAGCACGCTCACACGCGGTGACCCAGAAATGGCGCCCACCAGCACGTGCCCATCGCGTGCCTGGCGCACAGCAGCAAGGGCCTGTTAGGATGACATCAGGCTGAAGATGGCCTGGAAGGAGGAGACACTGTAACCCCAAAGATGCCTCTTCATGCACAGAGTTTAAATCAATGAACAACAGAAAGGAGGGAGGGAAGGAGACAAAAACTGGGAAAAAAAAAAACAAAACTCAACCTAGATAGCAATATAAATATCCTGTCCTGTGGGGGGTTTGGTAAACGTTGTCTTCTTTAATTGTTGGGCTATTCCAAGAGCTGCCTCATTGGAAGAGGCCCTGATGCTGGGAAAGATTGAGGTCAGGAGGGGAAGGAGGTGACGGAGGATGAGACGGTGGGATGGCATCACCGACTCGATGGACGTGAGTTTGAACAAACTCTGGGAGATGGGGAAGGACAGGGAGGCCTGCTGCGCTGCAGTCCATGGGGTCGCAGAGTCACTCAGTCGTGTCCGCAGCAGGGGCCAGCAAAATCCAGGCCATGGGCCGTCTCAGCCCGTTTCTGAAGATAAAGATGGCGCGGAGCCCCGTCGTCAGCTTCGCCTGTCCTGGAACTTGCTGTCACTGCCGTCACGTAGTAGGTCCTCTTGCGCCCGGCTTCTTCCGTGCCACGTCGTGCCGTAGATAGCTGAGCTTCCTGTGTGTCTCAGAAGCCCACCCTCTCTCCTTTCTGACCAGCATCTCACTGGAGGCTTATAATGAAGTACACCCATCACCCTGGTTCTGAACGTGGGGAAACAAGCAAGCTGCCTGAGGGCACTCAGCAGGTTCATGTTAGATCTGGGACTTAAACCAGTCCTTACGGCTCCAGAGAACAGTAAGGACGGGGGCGAGCCGAGGGCTGCCAGCCCGGGAGGCAGGCGGAGGCTGGCGCAGCTCCGTGTATCACTGCCCGGGTGGCCGAGCTGGCCGAGGTGAGCCAGACACTGCTGGACCGCCGTGCTGGCCTCTGTGGCCAGCTCCCACGCCAGCAGGTCAGCGTCCAGCTGCTCTGGTTGTGAATAATTTCGAGCATCACTCCGGAGTTGCTGGGTACCTGTTCTGTTGGCCTGGCAGAACACCTCACAGCCTGCCTTTGAAAGTCTCCTCCTGGCTTTCAAACGTTGGTTCCAAAGTGATTTTAAGCCGGTGTAGCCCTGAGAGAACCCACGTGTGGTCAAGATGGGCCTGCGTGGATCTAAGCAGCGGCATGAGGGCCCCTCGGGGTTGGGAGCAGGGAGGGCAGGCGAGTCCTGGGGAGGCTTTGCATCCAGGTCTGAGCTTCCGGCACCAGAAAGAAAGTAAGTGAAAGTGGAAATGGCTCAGCTGTGTCCGCTTCTTTGTGATTGCATGGACGATACAGTCCATGGAATTCTCCAGGCCAGAATACTGGAGTGGGTATTCCCGGCCCCAGGATCGAACCCAGGTCTCCCACACTGCAGGCAGATTCTTTACCAGCTGAGCCAGCAGGGCAGCCTCCCGGAAAGGAAAGCACAGGCCAAGCCCACCAGGCCGGCGGCAGAGCGGGTGGGGGGTGGCCCGGGGCGCCCGCCCGGCCCTGCCGTGACAAGCTGTGCTCTCTCCGCCGCCCCCCGCAGATCCTGGAGGAAAACATGAAGCTGGAGTGCAAGTGCCATGGCGTGTCGGGCTCCTGCACCACCAAGACCTGCTGGACCACGCTGCCGCAGTTCCGCGAGCTGGGCTACGTGCTTAAGGACAAGTACAACGAGGCGGTCCACGTGGAGCCCGTGCGCGCCAGCCGCAACAAGCGGCCCGCCTTCCTCAAGATCAAGAAGCCGCTGTCCTACCGCAAGCCCATGGACACCGAGCTGGTGTACATCGAGAAGTCGCCCAGCTACTGCGAGGAGGACCCGGCGACGGGCAGCGTGGGCACGCAGGGCCGCGCCTGCAACAAGACGGCGCCCCAGGCCAGCGGCTGCGACCTCATGTGCTGCGGCCGCGGCTACAACACCCACCAGTACGCCCGCGTGTGGCAATGCAACTGCAAGTTCCACTGGTGCTGCTACGTCAAGTGTAACACGTGCAGCGAGCGCACCGAGGTCTACACATGCAAGTGAGCAGCGGGAGGCGGTCCCCGGGCCACGCGCGGGGCGGGGCGGCGGAGGGCCGGCACGCTCCCGCGCGGCCCCGCCCCAACCTCCATAGCCCCCGGCCCCAACCTCCACAGCCGCTGCTGAGCTTGTCTTGTCTGCTGGGGCGGTGGGGCGGGGGGGCGGCCCTGACGGTGGGGAGGGCGGCGGGGGACCCCTGCTGGGCCCCAAGTCGTCATCCACGCCCCACCCAGACGCCGCCTTCGGCCGGAGCGGAGCCTGAAACACCAGACCCCGGGGGCCTCAACAGTAATAGCAATATTTAACAATTTATTCTGATATTAAAAAATAATATTAATTTATTTAATTAAACAAGAACCCTTCCACCTCGTCGGGATCCGTTTTCTGCAATCAACGTGGACCGCTGGCTTTCCCTGTGGGATGTTCTGCTGCTAGGACGAGGAGTGGAGTAGAACTGTGCGTAGTGATTCTTCAGGCAGATCTTTTTCCTAGCTGATTTCGCCAGGACCCCCTTGCCGCACTAGATGTTCGAGTGCAAGGGCAGACACCTTTCTACGTATATAGATACACACACACACACACACACACATTTTTTTTGCTGTTGCTGCTAATTCTCCAGAGATTTAAGCTGGTCTGGAATTGGGAGACGTTTTCTAGAATACGGTTCCCAGCCTGTACTCCTGCGCAGCTCAAATCTCCCCATTAGAAAAGTCCAGTTTGGAACAGAGAGAGAGGGGGGGGGGAAAGGTAATGCTAAACCCCCAGCAGTTCCCACCTTCTAGAAAGTGAGCCACTGGATAAGAGAGAATATTTTGTAAGAGACTATTTTTATATGAATATTTTATTTATATTGAGTCCGCCTGTATCATTCCACGGCCTGTGCTCCTTCTTAACCCCGGTACTCCCTCTGGGGTAAGGAGGGGCCAGGCCTCACAGAGACCCTGACGTACACGGCTGGCTCTCGGCCCTGTTGGCCAGGTGGGTAGGAGCAGCCCCAGACGCCTGGCCGTGCTGTTATCAGCCTCCCCGAGGAGGACGCAGGGCCCTGGCCCCGGCCTGCTGAGCTCGGCCTTTTGAGCACGGCCCCCGAGTGCTGACCTTGAGCGGAGCCGTGTGGAGCACAGGCTCGTGTCCCGGGCCCCATGTGACTGTCACAGGGACACGTCATAACCACCTGGCAGAAGTCACCAAGGGAGCCCGCTCCTCCTCAGGATGCCCTGCCGCTGCTGGGTGCTCTCAGTTACGGAGCAGCAGAGCTGGGCGAGGGGCTCCCTCGAGCAGCAGGGCTTCCTGGATGGCACAGTCCCAGGGCGCAGAAAGGTGTGGATGAGGCCTCTGCACTGGGTCCACCAGTGTCCAGCGCCTCTCAGCCTGGAAGTCTCTCCTCCAGGAGGGTGTGGGTGTTCTAATGCGTGTCTGTTTGCATTTCCCTGTGTGTGTGTGTGTGTGTGAGAGAGAGAGAGACAGACAGACACACACACACACACACACACACACACTCTTTAGGGATGCTCAGCGCTGTCGTGTGACGCCCCCTCGAGCACCTTCCGGGTGCCGACATGTACGTCTTGTGTGCTCCTGCATGTACATGGCTATCTGTGTATCTCTCTCCACGTGCCTGGGAGATTCAGGGTGCTGTGTGCCTGTCGCTCTTCTGGTCCCGGGGGTGTCTGCTTGCGGGTGAGGGCTTGTGGTGTGATGCAGGTTGCTGGGATCTTTGGCGATTGTGTTGAGCCACCAAGAAGAGATGGCACCTCTGAACTCTGTGCCCACAGACACTGATGAAACTGATACCTCTGAGACAACAGCCCCCTGGCCCCACACACTGGGAGGCCCTCGGTGTCTATAGGCTGTGTCAGACTCCCCGATGTTAGCACTGGGCCTGGATCACAGCATGGACAAATAAAATGACTGGACAGTTGCTTGACTTCTTCCCTTGGACCTTTTTTGTCTTCTTTACATGGGTGTCTGGATGTGTAGGCACGTAAAGGGATGAGTGGATGGACGGATGAATGAGTGGATGGGTGGATAGAAAGATGGATGGGTAGATGGATGGGTGAGTGGGTGGATGAATAAGTAGATGGTAATGGATGGGTGGGCAAGTGGGTGGGGAGTGGATGAGTGAGTGGATAGGTGGATGTATAGATGGGTGAGTAATGGATAGGGGGTGAGTAGGTCACTAGGTGGATAGGTGAATGGATGAATGAGTTAGTGGATGGGTGGATAGAAAGATGGATAATGGATGAGTGGGTAAGTGGATGGGTAGATGGATGGGTGAGTGGGTGGATGAATAAGTAGATGGTAATGGATAGGTGGGCAAGTGGGTGGGGAGTGGATGAGTGAGTGGATAGGTGGATGTATAGATGGGTGAGTAATGGATAGGGGGTGAGTAGGTCACTAGGTGGATAGGTGAATGGATGAATGAGTTAGTGGATGGGTGGATAGAAAGATGGATAATGGATGAGTGGGTAAGTGGATGGGTAGATGGATGGGTGAGTGGGTGGATGAATAAGTAGATGGTAATGGATAGGTGGGTAAGTGGGTGGGGGGTGAATGAGTGAGTGGATAGTTGGATGTATAGATGGGTGAGTAATGGATAGGGGGGTGAGTAGGTCACTAGGTGGATAGGTGAATGGATGAATGAGTTAGTGGATGGGTGGATAGAAAGATGGATAATGGATGAGTGGGTAAGTGGATGGGTAGATGGATGGGTGAGTGGGTGGATGAATAAGTAGATGGTAATGGATAGGTGGGCAAGTGGGTGGGGGGTGAATGAGTGAGTGGATAGTTGGATGTATAGATGGGTGAGTAATGGATAGGGGGGTGAGTGGGTCATTAGATGGATAGGTGAATGGATGAGTGAGTGAGTGGATGGTTGGATAGAAAGATGGATGGATAATGGATGAGTGGGTAAGTGGAAGGATAAATGGATAATAGATGGATGGGTAGGTGGGTGGGTCAGTGAATGCTTAGATGGATGGGTGAGTGGGTGGATGAATAAGTGGATGGTAATGGATGGGTGGGTAAGTTGGTAGGGGGTGGATGAGTGAGGTGACAGGTGGATGTATAGATGGGTGAATAATGGGTAGGTGGGTGAGTCGGTCACTAGATGGATAGGTGAATGGATGAATGAGTGAGTGGATGGGTAGATAGAAAGATGGATGGATAATGGGTGGATAGGTAAGTGGGTAGGTGGGTGGATGGATGGATGGATAAAAGGTGGGTGGGTAGGTGGATGGGTACATGGATGAGTGAGTGGACAGGTAGGTGGATGCATGGATAATGGATAGGTGGGTACATGGGTGGGTCACTAGATGGGAGAGGGATGGGTGGATGGATAGGTGGATGAATGGATAGGTAGATGGATGGATGAGTGAGTGGATGGAAGATGGGTAAGTGGATAGATAATGGATGGATAGGTAAGTGAGTGGGTAGATAGATGGATGTATTATTGGCTAGTAGGATGGATAAGTGGATGGGTGGATGGATAATGGGTGGGTAAGTGAGTGGGTTGGTGGATGGGTAAATGGATGAATGGATGGATGAGTGAGTAGATGGGTGAATGGATAGATGGATAAATAATAGATAAGTGGGTAAGTGGGTGGGTGGATAAGTGGATGGATGGATAAAGGGTGGTGGGTAGGTGGATGGGTAGATGGATAGCTGGATGGATGGGTGAGTGAGTTGATGGATGGATGGATGATGGGTGGGTAGTTGGGTGAGTCAGTGGATGGCTAGATGGATGGATGAGTGGGTAGATGAATAGGTAGATGGATAATGGGTGGGTGGGTGGGTAAGTGGGTGGGGGGTACATGGGAAGACAGATGGGTGGATGGATGAGTGAGTAGATGGTAGATGTATAAGTGGATGGATAAGTGGATGGATAGTGGATGATTAGGTAAGTGGGTGGATAGATGAATGAATGGATTAGCTAGGTGGATGGATAAGTGAGTGGGTGGGTGGGTGTGTAGAAAGATGAATGGATGGATGAGTGAGTAGATGGGTATATGGGTAGATGGATAAGCCTGTCAGGTTCCTCTGTGCATGGAATTTTCCAGCCAAGAATCCTGGAGTGGGTTGCCATTTCCTTCTCCAGGGAATCTTCTGGACCCAGGGATTGAACCCATGCCTCCTGCTTGGCAGGTGGATTCTTTACCACTGAGCCACCTGGGAAGCCCAGTTGGATGGACAGATGGATGTTAATGGATGGGTGGGTAAGTGGGTGGGTGAGTATATGGGTAGATGGATGGGTGGGTAAGTGGATAGATAGATGGTTGGATATGGATGGAGGGGTAAGAGGCTGGGTTGGTAGATGGATGTGTGGATGGATGGATAGATGGATGGGTAGATGGTTGGGTGAATGAGTGTGGGTGGATGAATGAGCTGATGGCTGGGAGGGTAAGTGGACAGATGGGTGAATGGGTGGATAGGTGGGTGGATAGATGGGATTAGGGAGAGGAAACATATGGAAGTTTCTTGCACCCAACCCCAGGTCACAGTTTTATCCCCACCTTGGAAAACCTCCAGCATCTACCATGAGTAGAGGCTCCCCAGTCCTGCGGTTCTCCTGCTCCTGGTCTCACAGCACCTGACAAAGGGGAGGCTCTGACCACACTCCCCAGACCATTTAATGTTAATCACATAACATGATATCAGAAGTCACCCCATGACTTCCATCTCTCCAGCTAAGGAACAGGCCTGGCATGAGGGCAACCAGGCCTTTAAGAAGAATGCCAGCCTTCATGTGGCACCTTCAGTTCAGTTAGGTTCAGTCGTGTCCAACTTTTTGAGACCCCGTGGACTGCAGCCCGCCAGGCCTCCATGTCCATCGCCAACTCCTGGAGTTTACTCAAACTCATGGCCATTGAGTTGGTGATGCCATCCAACCATCTCATCCTCTGTCTTCCCCTTCTCCTCCTGCCCTCAGTCTTTCCCAGCATCAGGGTCTTTTCCAATGAGTCAGCTCTTCACATCAGGTGGCCAAAGTATTGGAGTTTCAGCTTCAGCATCAGTCCTTCCAATGAACATTCAGGACTGATCTCCATTAGGATGGACTGGTTGGATCTCCTTGCAGTCCAAGGGACTCTCAAGAGTCTTCTCCAACACCACAGTTCTGGCACAGTAGAATAATGTTAATTCCCAAGCCTGGGGCCTGCCTTCTCTCTAAGATGCCCAGCTCAGCTGTGCTCTGAGCCCCAGCTTCTTCACCTGAAAAGTAGGGAATAATCCCTACTTCACAGGGCTGTTGTGAAGGTCCTCCCTCCCAGTAACAACTGCATGGCCCTTTCAGCGGCAGAGCAATGGGTCAATGCTAAATATTAGTATTATTAATTATTTCTGTTACTATTATTCTCCCCGTAAGGGTGAGATTCTTCAAATACAGTGTAGAGCAATAAATATTTGGCTTTGTGTTGGGCAAAGGTATTTTTTCCCTCTTGAGTTTATTTCTAAAGTGGCTTTTCAATAAAACAGACTCTAAAAAGGCCAAAATCATAAGAAGCTGAATCAAAACTTAGAAAATCCAGGACTATGGTGTTGAATGCTCAGATGCCGGGTCCCCGGTATAACACAACTGAGGGAAATGAGTCACTCAGCACGGGCCCACTGCAGTCGCCCAAGTCTGGGAGGCATAGAGAGTCCCACACAGGACAAACCCAGGGAGAAACTCGCCAAGTCACATATTAATCAAACTAGCAAAAAGTAAATTCAAAGCAAAAAGTATTAAAAGCAGCAAGGGAAAAGCAACAGATAGTATACAAGGGAATCCCCAAAAGTTTATCAGCTGATTTCTTCAGCAGAAACTCTGCAGGCCAGAAGGGAGTGGCCAGATATATTTAAATTGATGAAAGGGAGAAACCTACAAACCAAGATTACTCTACCCAGCAAGGATATCATTCAGATCTGATGGAGAAATCAAAAGCTTTACAGACAAGCAAAAGCTAAAAAAAATTCAGCACCACCAAACTAGCTTTACAACAAATGCTAAAGGAACTTCTCCAAGTGGGAAACACAAGTGAAGAAAAAGACCTACGAAAGCAAACCCAAAACAATTAAGAAAATAGTAATAGGAACATACATACCAATAATTACCTTAAATGAAAATGGGTTAAATGCTCCAACCAAAATACATGGACTGGCTGAATTGATACAAAAATAAGACCCATACAAGATGCCCACTTTAGACATAGGGACACACAGAGACTGAAAGTGAGGGACTGAAAAAAGATATTCCATGCAAAAGGAAATCAAAGGAAACCTGGAGGAGCAATACTCAGTTCAGTTCAGTTCAGTCGCTCAGTTGTGTCCGACTCTTTGCAACCCCTTGAACTGCGGCACCCCAGGCCTCCCTGTCCATTACCACCTCCCAAAGCCTACCCAAACTCATCTCCATCGAGTCGGTGATGCCATCCAACCATCTCATCCTCTGTCATCCCCTTCTCCTCTCGCCCTCAATATTTCCCGGCATCAGGGTCTTTTCAAATGAGTCAGCTCTTCGCATTAGGTGGCCAAAGTATTGGAGTTTCAGCTTCAACATCAGTCCTTCCAATGAACACCCAGGACTGATCTCCTTTAGGATAGACTGGTTGGATCTCCTTGCAGTCCAAGGGACTCTCAAGAGTGTTCTCCAACACCACAGTTCAAAAGCATCAATTCTTCAGTGCTCAGCTTTCTTCACAGTCCAACTCTCACATCCATACATGACCACAGGAAAAACCATAGCCTTGACTAGACAGAGCTTTGTTGGCAAAGTAATGTTTCTGCTTTTTAATGTGCTATCTAGGATGGTCATAACTTTCCTTCCAAGGAGTAAGCGTCTTTTAATTTCATGGCTGCAATCACCATCTGCAGTGATTTTGGAGCCCCAAAAAATAAAGTCTGACACTGTTTCCACTGTTTCCCCATCTATTTCCCATGAAGTGATGGGCCCGGATGCCATGATCTTCGTTTTCTGAATGTTGAGCTTTAAGCCAACTTTTTCAGTCTCCTCTTTCACTTTCATCAAGAGGCTCTTGAGTTCCTCTTCACTTTCTGCCATAAGGATGGTGTCATTTGCACATCAGAGGTTATTGATATTTCTCCCAGCAATCTTGATTCCAGCTTGTGCTTCATCCAGCCCAGCATTTCTCATGATGTACTCTGCATGTAAGTTAAATAACCAGGGTGACAATATACAGCCTTGACGAACTCCTTTTCCTATTTGGAACCAGTCTGTTGTTCCATGTCCAGTTCTAACTGTTGCTTTCTGACCTGCATACAGATTTCTCAAGAGGCAGGTCAGGTGGTCTGGTATTCCCATCTCTTTCAGAATTTTCTACAGTTTATTGTGATCCACACAGTCAAAGGCTTTGGCATAGTCAATAAAGCAGAAATAGATGCTTTTCTGGAACTCTCTTGCTTTTTCCATGATCCAGAGGATGTTGGCAATTTGATCTCTGGTTCCTCTGCCTTTTCTAAAACCGGCTTGAACATCTGGAAGTTCACAGTTCACATACTGCTGAAGCCTGGCTTGGAGAATTTTGAGCGTTACTTTACTAGCATGTGAGATGAATACAATTGTGCGATAGTTTGAGCATTCTTTGGCATTGCTGTTCTTTGGGATTGGAATGAAAACTGACATTTTCCAGTCCTGTGGCCACAGCTGAGTTTTCCACATTTGCTGACATATTGAGTGCAGCGCTTTCACAGCGTCCTATTTTAGGATTTGAAATAGCTCAACTGAAATCCATCACCTCCACTAGCTTTGTTCGTAGTGATGCTTCCTAAGGCCCACTTGACTTCACATTCCAGGATGTCTGGCTCTAGGTGAGTGATTACACCATCATGATTATCTGGGTCATGAAGATATTTTTTGTACAGCTCTTCTGTGTATCTTCTCTTCTTAATATCTTTTGCTTCTGTTAGGTCCATACCATTTCTGTCCTTTATTGAACCCATCTTTGCATGAAATGTTCCCTTGGTAGCTCTAATTTTCTTGAAGAGATCTCTAGTCTTTCCCATTCTATTGATTTTTCCTCTATTTCTTTGCACTGATCACTGAGGAAAGCGTATCTCTTCTTGTTAATCTTTGGAACTCTGCATTCAGATGGGTGTATCTTTCCTTTTCTCCTTTGCTTTCACTTCTCCTCTTTTCATATCTATTTTTAAGGCCTACTCAGATAGCCATTTTGCTTTTTTTGCATTTCTTTTTCTTGGGGATGGTCTTGATCCCTGTCTCCTGTACCTCAACATAATAAAGGCCAAATACAACAAACCCACAGCAAACATCATTCTCAATGGTGAAAAACTGAAAGCATTTCCTCTAAGATCAGGAACAAGACAAGGATGTCTACTCTCACCGCTATTATTCACTATCACTTTGGAAGTCCAGCCATGGCAATCAGAGAAGAAAAAGAAATAAAGGAAATCCAGATTGGAAAAGAAGACTGTCACTGTTTGCAGACGACATGATACTTTACATAGAAAATTCTAAAAATGCCACCAGAAAGCTACCGGTGTAATCAATGAATCTGGTAAAGTCGTAGGATACAGAATTAATGCACAGAAATCTCTTGCTTTCCTATATACTAACAATGAAAGATCAGAAAGAGGAATTAAGGAAACAGTTCCATTTACTATTGCAAAAAAAAAAAAAAAAAACCTAGGAATAAACCTACCTAAGGAGGCAAAAGACCTATACTCGGAAAACTATAAGATACTGATGAAGATGCAAACAGATGGCAAGAAATACCATGTTGCTGGATTGGAAGAATCAATATTGTGAAAATGACCATACTACCCAAAGTAATCTACAGATTCAGTGTAATCCTTATCAAATTACTAATGGCATTTTTCACAGAATTAGATTAAAAAAACTTAAACTTTGTATGGAAACACAAAAGATGCCAAATAGTCAAAGTGATCTTGAGAAAGAAAAACAGAGCTGGAGGAGTCAGGCTCCCTGACTTCAGACAATACTACAAAGCTACAGTCATCAAAAGTGTCTGGTACTGACATAGAAACTCACACACAGGTCAATCCAACAGGACAGAAAGCCCAGAGATAAACCCACATACCTCTAATCACCTCATCTGACAAAGGAGGCTAGAATATACAATGGACAAAAGACAGTCTCTTCAGTAAGTGGTGCCGGGAAAATTGGACAGCTACATGTCAAAGACTGAAATAAGAACCTACTAACACCATACATGAAAATGGATTAAAGACGTAAATGTAAGACTGTTCACTATAAGACTTAGAGGAAAACATAGGCAGAACACTTTTTGACATAAATCACAGGAAAGTCTTCCTGACCCACCTCCTACAGTAATGAAAATAAAAACAAAATAAACAAATGGGACTTAAAAGCTATTTCACAGCAGAGAAAGCCATAAAGATGGAAGATCATATTCTCCTCTGAATAGGAGAAAATATTGCAAACAAAGCAACAGACAGGAATTAATCTCCAAAATATACAAACAGTTCATGCAGCTCAATATCAAAAACAAAACCAACAACCCAATTGAAAAATGGGCAGAAGGCCTAAACTTCTTCTCTAAAGAAGACTGCAGATGGCCATATGAAAAGATGCTCAACACCCCTAATTATCAGAGAAACACAAATCAAAACCACAGTGAGGCATATTACCTCACACTGGTCAGAATGGCCATCATCTGAAAATCTACAAACAATACATGCTGGAGAGGATTTATTGGAGAAAAAGAGCACCCTCTTTCACTGATGGTGGAAATGTAAACTGATACAAGCACTACGGAGAACAGTAGGGAGGTTCCTGAAAAAACTAAAAATAAAACCACCGCATGAGCCAGCAATCCCACTCCTAGGCAGATACCCTGAGGAAACCAAAACCGAGAAAGACACGTGTAGCCCAAGGCTCATTGCAGCGCTAGATACAGCGGCCAGGACACGGAAGCACCCTGGGTGTCCGTCAGTAGATGAACAGGCAAAGAAGTGGTACATACACACAGTGGAACATGGACGCAGCCATGAGAAGGTACAAACTGGGTCATTCGTGGTCTTCATCGAGCGTGCAACAGCGTCTCACTAGCCGCCTCACTCACGTCACGGTGCTCTTTTTCTCCAATAAACCCTCTCCAGCATTTATTGTTTGTGTATTTCACACACGTCAGTGCGTGCATGCCAGTGCCAGTCTCTCGATTCATGCCACCCTCTCCTTCCCCGCTGGTCCTCAAGTCCATTGTCTACATCTGTGTCTATTCCTGCCCTGCAAATAGCTTCAGCAGTACCATTTTTCTAGGTTCCACACACTAACATGTGTACAATAGATAGCTGGTGGGGAACTAGCTAGTGGGAAAGCATTTTTGTGTTCTAGAGCACAGTGCAGCGTGCCTATGCGTGAATGCACTATGAGTGATTGCCATGTCCTCCTCCAGGGGATCTGCCTCACCCACGGATCAAACCCAGGTCTCTTGCATTGCCGGCAGACTAGGAAAGGAGTACGTCAAGGCTGTATACTGTCACCCTGCTTATTAAACTTATATGCAGAGTACATCATGAGAAATGCCAGGGTGGATAAAGTACAAGCTGGAATCAAGATTGCTGAGAGAAATATCAATAACCTCAGATATGCGATGACACCACCCTTATGGCAGAAAGTGAAGAAGAACTAAAGAGCTTCTTGATGAAAGTGAAAGAGGAGAGTGAAAAAGCTGGCTTTTTGAGTTCACACTCTGAACTCAACATTCAGAAAACTAAGATCATGGCATCCGGTCCCATCACTTCATGGCAAATAGATGGGGAAACAATGGAAACAGTGAGGGACTTTATTTTTTGGTCTCCAAAATCACTGCAGATGGTGACTGCAGCCATGATATTAAAAGACACTTGTTCCTTCGAAGAAAAGCTACGACCAACCTAGACAGCATATTAAAAAGCAGAGACATTACTTTGCCAACAAAGGTCCATCTAGTCAAAGCTATGGTTTTTCCAGTAGTCATGTATGAATGTGAGAGTTTGCACTATAAACAAAGCTGAGCACTGAAGAATTGATGCTTTTGAACTGTGGTGTTGGAGAACACTCTTGAGAGTCCCTTGGACTGCAAGGAGATCCAACCAGTCCATCCTAAAGGAGATCAGTCCTGGGTGTTCATTGGAAGGACTGACGCTAAAGCTGAAACTCCAATACTTTGGCCACCTGATGTGAAGAGCTGACTCATTGGAAAAGACCCTGATGCTGGGAAAGACTGAAGACGGGAGAAGAAGAGGACAACAGAGGATGAGACAGTTGGACGGCATCACCGACTCAATGGACATGTGTTTGAGTAAGCTCCGGGAGAGTTGGTGATGGACAGGGAAGCCTGGCGTGCTACAGTCCATGGGGTCACAAAGAGTTGGACATGATTGAACTGAATGGGAAACGGCTGTGTAACGCAGGGAGTTCATCTCAGTGCTCTATGATGACCTAGAGGGGTGAGATGAGGGGGTGGGAGGCAGGCTCACGAGGGAGGGGACATATGTATTCATATAGCCGATTCATGACGTTGTACAGCAGAAATGAGCACAACGGTGTAAAAGACAACAGGGCTTCCCTGTGGTTCAGTGGTTTAAGAGTCTGCCTTGCAACGCAGGGGACACCAGTTTGATCCCTGGTCTGGGAAGATCCCACATGGCACAGAGCAACTAAGCCCATGTGCCACAACGACTGAGCCCGCAGCTCTAGAGCCTGCGAGCTGTAACCAGAAGTCTGTGTGCCCTAGAGCCGTGCTCCACAGGACCCCACAGCCGTGCTCCACAGAGGCACCGCAACGAGAAGTCCACACATCACCACTAGAGACTAGCTCCTGCTCGCTGCAACTAGAAAAGGCCCATGTGCAGTGATGAAGACCCAGCACAGCCAAAAGTAACTAAATAAAATTATTTTTTAAAAGACAATAGATAGTCAATATATTTTATATTAAAAAAGTGATGAAAAGACAACCATCAGAATGGGAGGAAATATTTTCAAATGAAGCAACTGACAGAGATTAATCTCTGGGAGTTGGTGATGGACAAAGAGGCCTGGCGTGCTGCGGTTCATAGGGTCGCGGAGAGTCAGACATGGCTGAGTGACTGAACTGAACTGAATCTCCAAAATGTACAAACAGCTCATGCAGCTCAATATCAAAGAAACAAACAAAAAACACAATCAAAAATCGGGCAGAAGACCTAAACAGACATTTCTCTAAAGAAAACACAGAGATGGCCAACAAATACATGAAAAGATGCTCAACAATGCTCATTATTAGAGACGTGCAAATCAAAACTACAATGAGGTATCACCTCACACCGGTCAGAACGGCCATCGTCCAAACATTTATGACCAATAAATGCTGGGGAGGATTTACTGGAGAAAAAGGGAACCCTCTTTCACTGCTGGTGGAAATGTAAACTGATACAGCCACTATAGGGAACAGTGTGGAGGCTCCAGAAAAAATTAAAAAGAAAGCTACCATGGATTTAGAAATCTCACTGCTGCTAAGTCGCTTCAGTCGTGTCCGACTCTGTGCGACCCCATAAACGGCAGCCCACCAGGCTCCGCCGTCCCTGGGATTCTCCAGGCAAGAACAGTGGAGTGGGTTGCCATTTCCTTCTCCAATGCATGAAAGTGAAAAGTGAAAGTGAAGTCGCTCAGTCGTGTCTGACTCTTCGCGACCCCAGGGACTGCAGCCCACCAGGCTCCTCCGTCCATGGGATTTTCCAGGCAAGAATCCTGGAGTGGGGTTCCAGTGCCTTCTCCGATGGTTATACCCTGAGAAAACCATAAGACAAAAAGACACACGTAGCCCAAGGTTCATGCAGCACTCTTTACAATAGCTGGGACATGGAAGAAACCTAAATGTCCATCAGCAGATGAATGGATAAAGAAGATGTGGCACCTAACACAATGGGATATTACACAGCCATAACAAGGAATGAAACTGGTTAACTTTCAGAGACATACATGGACTTAGAGACTGTCATACAAAGTGAAGTAAGTCAGAAAGAAAAAGAAATACCGTATATTAACACACACACACGTATATATATATGACATCTACGAAAGTGGAGCAGATGAACATACACGCAAAGCAGAAATAGAGACACGGAGCTAGAGAACAAACATGGACACCAAGGGAGGAAGGGCGAGGCGGGGCGGGGTGGAGGTCAGGATTAGCACATACCTACTGCTACTTATAAAACAGGTAACTAGGAGAAGTACTGTGTAGCACAGAGAACTCTACTCAGTGCCCCGTGGGGGCCTAAATGGGAAGGAAATCCAAAACGGGGTACACGTATACGTATGGCTGATTCACTTTGCTGAACAGCAGAAACCAACACGACCTTGCAAAGCAGCTATACTCCAGTGAAAAATTTAAAAACCCACTACTTCTACTGTTACTGCCATTCTCCCCACAACGATGAGGCTCCTCAAACACGGCGCACGATAATAGGCATTTGGCTCTGTTGGGCAAAGGTATTTTTCCCTCTTTGGTTTATTTCTAAAGTGGCTTTTCAACAAAACAGACTAAATAGGTGAAAATCCTAAGAGGCCAAGTCAAGAATTAGGAAGTCCAGGACTTTGGTGTTGAAAGTCCACGTGTAACAAAACTGCAGGAGGTGAGCAGCTCAGCACGGGCCCACGGCAGCCGCGTGGGGACGTGGGCCACCCTGTGGCCAGACCGTGTGGTTTTTCAAGAAGGGCTGAGTATTCAGGTTTTCAGGGTAAAGCCTCCTCCTTTTTCTGTATGTTGACAAGCACCAGGAGGAAGGCGCAAGCCTGACTGCAAGCTGAGTGTGGCATTTGTGCACGCAGCACCCGGCCTAGGATGTGCACCAAACCTCCTGTTTTCAGGACAGAGAGACTGAGGTCCAGAGAGGTGCGAGCTTCTACCCCAGACCACACACACAGCAGAGGGACTGTCAAGGCCAGGACTCGTGCCTCCTGGGGGAGCCCTTTCCCGACACAGGGCACCCCAGAGGCAGCAGAGTCATCCACACGCGGGTTGGGAGGATCAAGTTCCCATGTTGTCCGGATGTACATACGTGAGCACACGTCTGTGTGCACACACTCACGTGTCTTCTGCAATTATGTTTAAAACCAGCTCAAAGTTCCCCGGGGCGGGAACTGGGCCTTCCCGAGGCCTCACAGGGATGTGCTGTGCCCAGCAGAAGGCCCAGGGACCCCAATCCTTGCAGACTCCCTGCCCCTGAACTCAAGGGACTCCCTCAGCGAGACCCGGGTCAGGGGAGTTCTTTTCTCCACCTGAGTTGCAGCCGAGCCCTGCAGCTTCAGAAGAGACCGCGACATGTTCCCTGAGCCCCTAGGAGTTCGCCCATCCCCAGGTTCAGGGGAGGACAGTCTCAGGGGAATGAGAAGTGACAGCTTCAAGGCCCCCCACCAGGAGGAGGGACAAGGGCTCTGGCCGAGGCTGTCCCACGCCAGCCACACACAGGGTCCCGAGCCTCCACCGGTTCCACAGAGGCTCAAGGAAGACAGTGGATTCAGTTTGGGACGCCCATGCCAGGCACAGAGTGCCGTGAACTTCCTCTAGCCACCTCTGACAGGTCACCATGCTCCAGCCCTGCTTCCCTGGGCCCCCCTCTGTCTGCCCGCCGTCTTCACTGACCTGCCATCGTCTCTCCCCCGAGGAAGTCACAGCCTCCTCCCAGGCCTCTCTGCCTCCACCCAGGCTCCGTCAAGCCAGCCTCCCAGCTGCAGCCAGGTGAATCCATTCCCAGCATGCCGTGCTCTGCTCTGCCTCTGGGCCTTTGCACACGCTTGTCCCTCTGGCTTCTGCGGGGCTGGCTCTTTCGGGTTCTTAAGACTCAGTTCAAATGCCAACACTTCAAGGACACAGCGCCAAGCACCCTGGCTTCAGCGCCCCTCCTCCTCCGTTTCTGTCTCTTTATGGCGAGTACCACTATCTGAAACGTTACTTCTCATTTCTTGGAGGCTGTGCAGTATAGCGGCAGTTAAAAGCAGGGATGCTGGAGCAGACACCCTGTGTTCAAGCCTGCCTCTGCCATTTACTGCTGTGCGGTTTAGGGCAAGCGACATAACCTCTCTGTGCCGGCCTGTCTCTATTTATAAAATGGAAGCGGTGACAGAACTATCGCAGTGATTGAATGAACTCATGCATGTAAATTGCAAAACACAGGGCCTAGTGCATTATAAGGACTGAGGAAGCATGAGCTTTAATTAACATGCTGTTAAATTCCCCGAGGGCAGGACTTTGTCTGTCTTTATGGCCACTGGGTCTCCAGTGCCCAGCACATAGCTGAGGGTTAATATCTGTTAACTAAGAAAGAATGATGATAAAATGGACAACCTAGGAGAAGTGGACAAATTCCTAAAAATGTACAATCTCCCAAGACTGAGTCAGGAAGAAATAGAACATATAAACATACAAATTACCAGTAATGAAATTGAATCGGTAATTTTAAAACTCCCAAAAAAACCAAAGTCCAGGACTAGATGGCTGCAGAGGTGAATTCTGCCAAACACTTAGAGAAGAGTGAACACCTACCCTTCTCAAACTATTAAAAAAAAAAATCACAGAGGAAGGAACACTTCCAGACTTATTCTAGGAAGCCAGCATTACCCTGACACCCAAACCAGACAAAGATCTCGCAAAAAGAAAAGTACAGGCCAACGTCACTGATGAACATAGACGCAAAACCCCTCAACAAAAGAGTGGCAGACTGAATCCAACAACAAAGGGCCAGACACCGTGATCAAGCAGGATTTATCCCAGGGACGCAAGGCTTTTTCAGGATCCATAAATCAATCAGTGTGACACATCGCACTGACAAATTGAAGAGTTGAAATCACGTGATCATCTGACTAGATGCAGAGAAAGCTTGTGGCAAAGTTCAACATCCATTCATGATTTTAAAAAACCCTTCAGAAAGTGGGTATAGAGGGAACGTACCTCAACATGATAAGCACCGTATATGACAAACCCACAGCAAACAGCATTCTTGGTGTTGAAAACCCGAAGGCATCTCCTCTAAGATCAGGACAAGACAAGCATGCCCATCCACTCTCACCACTTTTATTCAGCATAGTTCTGGAGGTCCTAGCCATGGCATTCAGAGAACAAAAATGAAAGAAATTCAAGCTGGAAAAGGAGTAAAATGCTCACTGTTTGCAGATAACATGATACTATACATAGAAAAATCCTAAAGACGCCACCAGAAAGCTACTAGAGCTAATCAATGAATTCAGTAAAGCTGCAGGATACAAAATTAATATACAGGAATCTGTTGCATTCCTATATGCTAACAACAAATTGTAGGAAGAATTTAAGGAAACAATCCCATTTACCACTGCATCAAAAAGGTTAAAGCACCTGGCGATAGGCCTACCGACGGAGGCAAAACACCGGTGCTCAGAAGACCCTAAGAGTCTGATGAAGAAACTGGAGACACAGACGAAAAGACAGCACACGTTGGGCTGGAGGAATTAATATTGTTAAAGCATCACATGATATCATTCATATGTGGAATATAATTTTTAAAAAAGAGATACCAATGAACTTGTTTATAAAACAGAGACAGACTTAAAGACATAGAAGACAAACTTACGGTTACCAAAGGGGAAACGTGTGGGGAGGGATAAACCAGGTGCTTGGCATTTACATATACACACCCCTACATATAAGAGAGAAAACCAACCAGGAACGCACCTCAGTATTCTGTGATAACCGAGATGTGAAAAGAACCTTAAAAATAATGAAGACATGTATTTGGAGGTGTTGCTTAGTTGCTCAGTTGAGTCTGACTCTGCGACTCCATGGACTGTAGCCCACCAGGCTCTGTGGGGTTCTCCAGGCCAAGACTACTGGAGTGGGTTGCCATTCTCTTCTCCAGGGGATCTTTCCCGCCCAGGGATCAAGCCTGCCTCTCCTGCACGTCTCCTGAATGGCAGGCAGGTTCTTTTCACTGCTCGGCCCCCAAGGAAGCCCAGATAGATGTATGTGTGTAACAGAATCAATTCGCTGTGCACTTGGCATTAACACAACATTGTAAATCAACTCACTCCAGTGAAAGTAAAGGCTTGAAAATGTTCAGGGACTGTTACAGTGACCACATACTCAAGGCAACCTACAGATTCAACGCAACCCCTACCCAAACACCAAGGGCACGCTTCACAGAATCAGGACAGACAATTTTAATATGTGTATAGAAACGCAGAAGACCCCAAGTGGCCAAAACAATCTGAGAAAGAAGAACAGAGCTGGAGGAATCACGCTTCTTGACTTCTGACTATACCGCAAAGCTACAGTAATCAACGCTGTCTGGGACTGGCAGAGAAACAGATGCACAGATCAACACGACAGAACACACAGCCCAGAAATAAACCCACACACTTGCGGCCAATTATCCCACAACAGAGGGGGCAAGAATACACAACAGAGGAAACACAGTCTCTTTAATAAGCGGTGCTGGGAAAACTGGACAGCTACATGTAAAAGAAGGAAATGAGCACGTTTTTTCACACCACATACAAAAATAAATTCAAAATGGATTAAAAGGCTTAAATATACGACCAAAACACATAAAACTCCTAGAAGAAAACATAGGCAGAACACTGTTTGATATAAATGGTAGCAACATTTTTTTTGGATCTGTCTCCAAAGCAAAAAACAAACAAGGAAACAAATGGGACCTAATTAAATGTAAAAACTTTTGTATGGCAAAGAAAACCACCAGCAACATGAAAGTACAATCTACTGAATGGGAGAAAATATTTGCAAATATGACTGATAAGGGGTTAATATCCAAAGTATATAAACAGCTTATACTGGAAACAGACAAAAAAACTGATCTAATTAAAAAAAAAAACAAACAGGCAGAAGACCTGAATAGACATTTTTCCAAAGAAAACATACAGATGGCCATCAGGCACACGAAAAGATGCTCAACACCGTTAATCACCAGAGAAATGCAAATTTAAACCATAATGAGCTATCACCTCAGGTCTGTCAGAATGGTTATCATCCAAAAGACTGCACATAGCAAATGTTGGTGAGGATGCAGGAAAAAGGGGCCCTTGTATACTCTCGGCGAGAATGTAAATTGGTGCAGACACTGCAAAACAATACGGTGGTTTCTCAAAAAACTAAAAAACAGAACTACCGTATGACCTAGCAACTCCACTTCTGGGTGTACATCTAACAAAAATGAAAACAGTAATTGAAAAAAGATACATGCACCCCAATGTTCATAGCAACACTATTTACAGTTGCCAAGATACGGAGCAACCTAAGCGCCCATGAACAGATGAATGGATAAAGAAGACACGGTACATATGTGTGCACGCGCGCACACACACACACACAGGAATACTGCTCAACCATGAAAAGGAACGAAAGTTTGCCATTTGGAGCCACATGGACGGACTTGGAGGGCATCACCCTAAGTGAAATGAGTCAGAGACAAATACTGTGCGATATCACTTATACTTGGAATCGAAAAAGAACAGCTAGCGAGTATAACAAAAGGAAACAGACTCGCCCGCACAGAGCACAAGAGACGGGCTACTCGCGGGGAGAGGGGAGTGGGGAGGGCAGGACAGGGGCTGCGTATAAAATAAAGGAGCCACAGAGGCACCGTGCGCAGCACAGGGAATGCCGCCCGTGTTTTATAACAACTGTGCGCGGGTGTGACCTGTAAAACCGTGAGCCATGATGCTGTACACGTGAAACTTACATAATACTGTCTACCAGCTCTGTCTCAAGAAAAAACATTTTTAATAAAAATAAAAACAACAATAACAAAGAGTGAGTGAAGACGCACATCCACTCCCAGACGTGCCAGGCCCCTTCCCCGGGCCGAGGCTGGGGTTCAGCGGGCTCAGGTGGGCTTCTGGGGCCCAGGCCTGGGGGACAGAGGTGGCCTCCCCTAGGAGCTGCTCAGGGGGGTGGCAGGGACAGCTGGAGCCCCTGGACGTGGTCACAGGCCCATCTGCTCCATTGACAAGGTGGCTGCTGGTCGCCACGACGATGCTCCTGGCCCCAGAAGAACGTGCTGGAGACAAGGGGAGAGCCTGCAGTCACCCCCGGCTCAGCCCCCAGGATGGCCGCCTCTGACGCAAAGGAAGTGTCACAGACGTGCTCGTGGGCAGGCACGCACAGACCCGCAGCCACACGCGGGAGGAGCCAGACACCCACAGGGACTGCACACACCAGAGGGGCTCACACCAAGGGACAGACCAGACACCCACACGGCAAGGGCACACGCACACCCGCCCAGACCAGACCCAGACAGACCCCCACGGGAGGCCCCCCACCCCCAGGGCCACCCACGAGATGCACACCCACCCAGAGGCCAGACACGGACCAGGCAACCAGCATCACCTGGGAGGCCACATCACACCTCACCATTCACCTGCGGTCCCTGGAGCCCGCTCTGTGCAGGACCCCAGCGAGTGTGTGCATAGTGTATGCGTGTGTCTCTATGTGTGTAAAGAGAGACCACCTCCGAGGCCCAAGCCCTGCTCCCCACCCCGCCTCACCCCCACCAAGCCCCGGCTCTCAGCCCAGGACGCAGGCCTCCAACCACAGCTCGCCCCTCTTACCTGGAGAGGTGGGGGGATGGATGCAGATACCGGTGGGACACCCCGTTGCCTTCAGCGCCGACAGCAGCTGGGAAGGCCCGCCGCGGAGTGGGCAGCGCCCGGACCACCACCTCGACACCCAGGCCTGGGGCAGCCCCACCACCATCGCGGCCGAGTGAGGCTCAGGGGTCGGCGGGGCGGGGGGCATCTTCCCAAAAGGAGTCCCAGACAGGGATTCTCAAAGCGAGGTCCCAGAACCTCTCAGGGGATCCAGAGAGCAAACGATCAAAACTACTTTCTTGACGATAGTAAGAGATTTGCATTTTTCACTCTCACCTTCTCGCAGGCAGGCATTCCACGGAGTTTTCCAGAGGCTACGTGAGGCGTGATCTCGCGAGAGCTTCAAAGCCATGGCAGGTGTGAGAACCCAGCTGGCCCTGTGTTAACCTCGCTCAAGAGAGCTGCAAAGTGAAACACAACGCCGCTCTTTGGGCTGCTTTGCTGGTTTTAAGACAGAGCTATTTTTCATTAAAAAAAAAGTGCATTATTCCTGTAAGCACAGTGAGTTCGTTGTCAGGTAGCAACGAATGCATAAAGACCTCTGTTTTTTCTCAGCTTTAATTTCCATTGCTGTAAATGTCGATACACACATACACAACAGCTCTGGGCCTGCAATGATTTTTTAAATGCTAAGGGGCCCTGAGACCCCCAGTGTTTGAGACCTGCTGCCTGAGACACGTGGCTAATGATTGATTACAGTTCCTCTGCACACCCAGACTCAGTGAAGGACACTCACAGGGAGCACGTGTTGAGTTCTTTCTGTGCCCAGCCCCCAGCTGAAGGCTTTAGAAGGTCATCTCAGGGAATCCTCACACCAACCTTATGCGGGCGGTAATGTCAAGGCCGAGGAGGAAACCCAGGCTGAGCCGTGAGTAACCCAATGGGGTTGTGGGACTAGTGAGTGGTAGTCAGGACTGAAACACAGACTTTCTGGCCTGAGAGACCCCAAGTCGAAACCCCACTATCTCCCACCCCTCCCTGTCCCAAATAAGATACGAAGTGCCCAGGTAACTCTCAATTTCAGATAAGCAAAGCATTTAGTACAAGCATGTACCCAGCATTACACGGGACATACTTATACTAATTCATCGTTTGTCTGAAATTCAGATTTAACTGGTGTCCTACATGCTTATTTGCTAAACCTGGTGACTCTAGCTCTGGGTGCTCAGGGTCCCTGCCGGGCAGCGTGGCCTGGCCGCTTTCTGGCTGTGCACCCTGAGGCCAGCCCCTTCCCCTCTCTGATCTGCTTTATGGTCCCCCTCCCCAGGGCCAAGATGGAGGGGTGGTGGGAGCAGAGTTGTAGTGATCGCGGGCGCTTTTCATTCTAGTAAACTTTCCCCTAAAATTCAGTCCATAGCATCCACTCACCCACCCCACACACCAGCCCTGGCTCCGCCCGCCCCCCCCTCCCCCCGCAAAGCCGGTCAGGGCTACTTGGCAGGGTCGCCCCAGAGCTGTTGCAAAATGCACCCCCTGCCCCCACCCTGGGTGCCCCGGAAGGACTGTGTGTTCTGCAGCCTCGCCCTGACCCTCTATGACCTCCCACGGGGCGTGGCTGGGGAGGGGCCAGCCAGCAACAGGTTCTTGAAAGGCCACAGGTCCTGGAGCTTCCTCTTCAGAGGGATACCCATTTTACAGACAAGGAAACTGAGGCTTAGCTTTCAGGGCCTGTGATTTAGTACTTGATTAGGTGCCAGGCCGCTGCATCCTGAAACGCCAGGCCCTCTCCCCAGGGGAAGGTCTTCTGCCTGGAGCGGCCTTCAGTCCACCTGCCTCTGGCGTCTACCCGCCAGCACACCTGGATGGCGGCAGAGAGGCAACCACTGGCGGGCATGCTCACACATCGCCTGCCAGGGGAAGGCAGCCAGGGCTGCACATCCCTCAGGGACTCGGCGATGCCGAATCACTAAACACACCGGTGGACTTCTCCACTTAATACATGATTACTTCCTGGAGTAAGAGCCTTCCTCCGCCAGCCTGGCCCCCTTCTCTGCTGTTCCACTTTTTCCCTTGACCTCTGGAAGGATGATCAGTTGGCGTGGTTGAGCCCCAGCTACAGGCAAAGAAGGCCCAGGGTGGCAGGAACCCAGCAAAGCACCCTCGGGAGGGGCTTCACACTGGAGCTCAGCAGGGTCACCAGGAGATCAGGCACCCAGGAGCTGTGTGACCCAGGGCAAGTTGCTTAGCCTCCCCGAGCCTCAGCTGCCTCACCGATGATGGAGCGAGGCCCTTTTCTAAGCCCTGTGCACATCTCTGATGTACTTCTCTCCATATGAGACAGGACTCTTATCAGCCTTGGTATGAGTACCATAGGCTCGGTGGCTTAAATAACAGAGATTTATCACCTCTCAGTTCTGGAAGCTGGAAATCCCAAATCAGGGCATCAGCAGGCAGGTTCCTTCTGTGGCCGTGGCAGACTGTCTGCTCAGGCCTCTCTCCTCAGCTTGTATATGACCCTCTCCACACTGTCTGCCCTCAACGCATGTCTGTGTCCATATTTCCTCTTTTTATAAAGACTCCAGTCATACAGCCAACAGTCCCTTGCCAACAAAGGTCCGTCTAGTCAAAGCCATGGTTTTTCCAGGAGTCATGTACAGATGTGAGAGTTGGACTATAAAGAAGGCTGAGCACTGAAGAATGGATGCTTTTGAACTGTGGTGTTGGAGAAGACTCTTGAGAGTCCCTTGGACTGCAAGGAGATCCAATCAGTCCATCCTAAAGGAAATCAGTCCTGAATATTCATTGGAAGGACTGATGATGAAGCTGAAGCTCCAATACTTTGGCCACCTGATGCAAAGAACTGACTCACTGGAAAAGACCCTGGTGCTGGGAAAGATTGAGGGCAGGAGGACAAGGGGACGACAGAGGATGAGATGGTTGAATGGCATCACTGATTCAATGGACATGAGTTTGAGCAAACTCCAGGAGATAGTGGAGGACAGAGGAGCCTGGTGTGCTGCAGTCCATGGGGTTGCAAAGAGTTGGACACAACTGAGCCACTGAACAATAATAAAGGAGATCGGGTGGGCAGGCAGGCGGTCACTGGCACTGCTCACACATAAGCTGTCTCTCCACCCCTCAGGTGCGTCCAGGGCCATGCTCCTGCCTTGCGGCTGGCCGTGTGACCCGCACTGGCCAGTTTGCAGGGGAAGTCATGCGTCTCGTGTCCAGCCGGACACCCTGGGAGCTGGCAGCAGCCCCTGCTTCCTTCTCTCTGCCACAGCGACTGGCAGCGTTCCCGACGCTGGCTGCCCCGTCAGCCTGACTCGACGGCACACAGCAAAGCCACAGCCAGCCCATTTGGGGCATGTTGAATGGGTGAAAAGGAAACTTTTGTTGCACTAAAGCCACTGGGGATTTGGGGCTTTTGTTACTGCAGCAAAACTTGGGCTCTCCTGACTTGACGGTCCTGACGAATGGGATTCCACGGCCCTCATGCTCCCCGGAGGATCTGCAGGAATAACAATGCCAGGGGCTTATCCGCGTTGTGTGTCTAATGCCCCGACTGGCTCACTGCACGGTCGCAGCAATCCGGTGACCAGGCACCGCTGCTGCCCTGCTGGTGGCACAGATGGGTGGGACACTTGCCCGGGGAGCCCCGGGTGGTAGGCAGGCTGTGAGCTGGGCCCCACTGGTTCCTGGTCCCTGCCTCTGAGAGTTGGAAGGTTCCAGCCACCCCAGCCCAGCGGCCAGCTTGACCCCGAGGAAGGCTGGCAGATCAGCGCCTGGCCTCTCTGCTCGGTTTGGGCCCAGGCTGAGCTAGGGTGCCAAGTTCAAGGGTCTTTGCTCAGGCAGTCACATGGGTGTGGCTCTGGTGCTCAGAAAAGGGCTGGGCGCCTGGTTGCTATGAACCCCTCAACACACGCCCAGGCCCGGGTGCAGGCTTGTCCCCACCCCCCTGGGGAGTCTGCCTTTCCCCTACCTTGGCTCTTCCATCCAGAGCACCCAGGACCCCTGGCCCCTGATAGGCAGCACTGCTCAGGTAGAGTCCAGCAGCCCTGCTGGACTATCTGCCAACGGAGGGATGGCGGCTGGGGTGAAGGCCTGGATTCAGCTTCTGCAAACCAGTTTCCATGACTCCCGCCCCTCTGAGAAGCCTTCCTTACTGAATTTTCAGTGGCGATGGGAGAGTTCTCCCATGTGCCTGGGGAGTGGGGAGGAGGAGAAGAAAGAGTTGTGTCAGGGGTTGGCCCAGGAAACCTCACTAAGGCCTCTGAGGTGGGTGCCCTGTGCCATCTCATAGATGGGAAACTGGAGGATGCCAAGCAAAGGGGCGGCCAGTCTGAAGTCATACGGCTGCTGAGTGGCAGAGCCCGGACTCATGCAGGGATCCTGTTCCCTCGCTCCATCATGGCCGACTCTTTGCGACCCCATGGACTGCAGCACGCCAGGCTTCCCTGTCCACCACCAACTCCTGGAGCTTGCTCGAACTCATGTCCATTGTGTTGGTGATGCCACCCAACCATCTCATCCTCTGCCGCGCCCTTCTCCTGATGACGGTCAGAGTGCAGCCTGCACGCCCACCTCCTGCCCGTTTCTCAGCCACCGTCCATGCAGAAGCCGCCCCTGTGATGGGAACTGGGTCAGGAACTGAAGACACACGACAGCTGCCTCAGGGTCAGACCTTAGCTCCTGACACTCAGTGCCTTGGGCACCAGGGCTCCGACCTGCTGAGCCTCAGTCTTCTCGGCAGTACAATGGGCACAACAAGAGAGATTCTTTCTGCAGTGCAATCCTGAGGTCAAGTGCATGTGTCTGTGAGCTCACTGCCCCAGAGAGCACTGCAGGACGGGGGCTTCACAGGGACCTGAGAGCAAGTCTGGGGACCAGTTCCAGGAGCAGAATTGCTGAGCCCTGGAGGTGGCCCCACCAGCTACTGTTCCCACTCAGGGCACCAGGGGGCCCTCACGCCCACATCCTCACCTGCCCCAGTCTAGTGGATGCAGGCGAGACCTGGGCTTCCCTGGTCACCAGTGAGTTTGCCCATCTGGGCCTTTTCCGTCTCTGCTGTGAATGGCTTGCTTACACCCATGGCTCTGTTTCTACTGTGGCTACCACCTGAGAAAACCCTCCTGAGACGCTGGCCTGACCAACCTCCCTGCTCCAAGGCATTGTCTCCTTAGGAAGCAGGCAGGAGCCCCACGTTCGCGGGGCGCCTGGACTCGGGTGGTTGGCTGCGCTTGGCTCTCCCTGCTGGGACAGGCCGCACTGCATTCTCACCCCTGCCTGCTCCTCGGGCTCCTTCCTTCAGCCACTGTGATGGTTTGTCATCAAACTGGAATAAATTCAAACTCTTTACTGTGGCCAGAGGGGCCCCAGGACCGGGCTTCTGCTGCAGCCCACCTCTCCTGACCGGCCTGCAGCCTGCCTAAGCTGGGGCTTCCAGGCTGGTTTCACCTGCCACGCTCATCCCCACCCTGAGGACTCGGCCTGTCGCTCCCTCTGGGCCAGTTCCTGCCCACAGAGGCTGCCCCTGCCTGCCTCACCATGAGGCTTCTGCAGACTCAGGAAAAGCAAGGAGTTGGCCTCAGTTGCATGAAGCAGGGGGCAGCCTCTGTGAAAAGAAGTGATCTCCTTACGGTCCAAGGGACTCTCTAGAGTCTTCTCCAGCACCAGAGTTCCAAAGCATACGTTCTTCGGTGCTCAGCCTTCTTTATGGTCCAACTCTCACATTCCGGCACATGACTACTGGAAAAAACACAGCTTTGACCAGATGGACTTTTGCCGGCAAAGTGATATCTCTGCTTTTCTAACACACTGTCTAGGTTGGTCATAGCTTTCCTGCCTCCTAAAAGTGGGGGTTCTGGGTCAAACGGTAGTGGCTTTTCCATTCTGATGGGACCACCAGAAGCGGGGTGGTCTTCCCCCAGGATGACTCTGGCTCAGCCCTGGAGAGCCCTTGAGGAAGTGAGCTTCCCTTTGTTGGAGGAATTCAAGGGATTTTTAAGCCACCCCCACCCCCCAGATGAGACCTGCGTGAGGTCCCTTCACAGCCACGGTGTGAAGGCGGGGAGGGGGCTGTCTGCTGAGGGAACCAGAGCCGTCGCCGCCTGGAGTTGACGCTCCTCCGCCCCCCGCCCTGGGACGGCCGTGAAATCAACAGAACAGCAGGCCTTGCAGAATCACGGCACTGGTTGTCACCAGATGCTCTGAGGCGGGGGTGCTAATTTATGCAGACAAGTGGGAAGGGGGCTTCGAGGAGGATGTGCGGGCTAGGGGGGTGAGAGAGCCCCATGCTGGGCCCGGGCAAGGAGGTGCACCCGTGTTTGCTGCTGTTCAGTGGCTCAGTTGTGTCCGACTCTGGGACCCCATGGACTGCAGCACGCCGGGCTTCCCTGTCCACCACCAACTCCCGGAGCTTGCTCAAATTCATGTCCATTGCATCGGTGATGCCACCCAACCGTCTCCGGCTCTGCCACCCCCTTCTCTGTTTGCCTTCAGTCTTTCCCAGCCTCCTAGGAAGGACTGAACAGGTGGGGGACCCCGGGACATTCAGGGGCTCCTGGCAGTGAGACATAAGGAGTCTGACAGTAAAGGATCTCTGATTTCCCTCTAAGATCTCATAGTGCCATTGAGAATTTCTGCCTTTGGTTTCCTGTATCCAACTCTGCTTTAAAATGCTCCATCACGTGATTCTGAGCCCCTGATTCTATGTGACAGCTTCAGAGGGGACCACACAGAGCAGGCGGCTTTGGGCCAAGGTTCCTGGAGATCAGACCTAACCCACAGGAGTGGTGAGAACTTGGGGCTCTACCTGGTGGCTCCGTGCCTTGGTTTCCTGGCTGGTCGATGGGGAGAGAAGGTACCAGCTCAAAGTGTCCCAGGGAAGGTTTGAGGAACCGACCTCCGTGGGCCGTGGCGAAGGGGGTCAGGCTCACAGGGGGCGCTCAGCAATGCTGGCTTTGGCCGCTCCTCAATGACTCTCCACAGCCAGGGGGAGAAGAGATGAGTCTGGGAGCTAAGGTCAAGGACTGAGCTCCGGGGCCCGGGTCCACCAGGTGGCCAGCCCTGCACAGCCGACAGCTGCCAGGAAGCTCAGCAAACACGCAGAGGGAAGGGGGCTCCGGGGGCTGCGAGAGAGCAAACAGGGCACGCTGCGGATGCCAGCCTTTCTCAGGGCTGCTGCTTGGGGGTCCTCTTGGGGTGCCCAGCCTGTGTTTGGACAGTTTGAGGGGCGTGGGTGCAGAGCAAGCGGAGATGCAGAGAGCCAGGCCCAGCCAGCCAGCGCGGCCCCGACCTGCCTGCCCCCCAGGCTGGGCACCGCGGGCAGTCTTCTGGCTACATGCTCAGCCTGGCCTGCCGGGCTCCCAGGATGGGGCACTGGGGCCGGGTAGCCAATGACATCAATAATAATAATTATTATTTCCTTCTCCGGGGGATCTTCCTGACCCAGGAATCGAACCTGAGTCTCCTGCATTGCAGGCAGATTCTTTACCAACTGAGCTATAAGGGAAACCCATAGTAATAATTAGCATTGGTTAAATGCTTACCACGGAACACCTGCCGACCTGGGCTGGGGGTGGGTGGGGGAGCTTCATCTTCCAGTGTCGTATCTGTTTGCCTTTTCCTACTGTTCATGGGCTTCTCCAGTCAAGGATACTGGAGTGGGTGGTCACTTTCTCCTGCAGTGGACCATGTTGTGTCAGAACTCCTCACTACGACCTGTCCGTCCTAGGTGGCCCTGCATGGCATGGCTCCTAGCTTCATTGAGTTACACCGGCCCCTTCACCACGACAAGGCTGTGATCCATGAAGGGGATCGTTTCACTGACTCAATGGACATCAATTTGAGAGAACTCCGGGAGATGATGGAAGACAGAGGAGCCTGGCGTGCTGCAGCCCGTGGGGTTGCAAAGAGTCGGACATGGCTTGGAGACTGAACGACAAAATGCTTGCCAGGGGCCGGGCACTATGCTAGTGAGGTATGCAGAGCATTTCGTTTAATCTTCACAGTATCCCGTCACTACTGCAATTCTACGGATAAACACATTGAGGCAAGACAGAGTACTTCTACAGCCCAGAGGGTCCTGTTCTGGATACCACACCATCACAAACCACACGCTGCCTTTCAAGAGATTCTGACGATGATGCCAATAGGGAGCATTTTCTGAATAACCTGCTTGCACTGAACCCTATTAGGTGGGAATCATTAGGAGACCCATTTTCCAGCTAAGGTAAACCGAGGCACAGAGAAATGGAGCCGTTTGCCTGAGAGTACGCACTTAGAAATTGTAGCAGCTGGGACTCACAGCTGTTTCCGTCCGGCGCTGAAACCCGTGACGCTGACCAAGCGCTGAAACCCGTGACGCTGGCCAAGCGCTGAAACCCGTGATGCTGACCAAGCGCTGAAACCCGTGACGCTGGCCACTACGCTAGTGTATGAGACTCCTCTTGCTGCTGTAACAAACGACCACAGACTGAGTGGAGACTTACCCGCTTCCAGGTCTGTAGGTCAGAAGTCTGCAGTCACTTTCCCTGGGCTGGAGGCAGGTGCCGGCTGGGTTGGTCCCTTCTGGGGCCTCTGAGAGGAGGACCCATGCCTTTGCCTTTTTCAGCTCCTGGCGGCCTGGCCCCTTCCTCTGTCTTCAGAGCCCCTCACCCCCTGCCTTCCTCATGAAGCCATGATGATCACATCAGGGCCATCTGTGCAACTGAGGCTCATCCCCCATCTCAAGACCCTAGATTTATCCACGTATTCAAAGCCCTTCTGCCACTCGAGGTTAACACACCAGGCTCCAGGTACCAGGACACAGGTGATTTGGGGGGCTCTTATCCCGCCTGCCACAGCCATGAACAGGCTGGGCTGCGTCTTGCTAAAGAGGAGGTAGTGGCCGCCCGGTCCCTGGTGCACAGAGCACATCTCGGGTCCACAGAACACTGGTGGTGGGAGTCGTGGGTGCTCATCTCAGACCTGAAACCCTGGCACTCACTTTCAGCCCAGCCTGCACATTTCGGGGCAGAGAAACAGAAACATCCCTTGCCCCAGTTCAGGGTTGGGGGGACTCCTCCACACCAGCTCCCAGCACCCGGCCTGCACCTCCCTTGGGGATCATCACCCTCAGGGCTGTGTTACCCCACGTGCCTCTGCTGTGTGCTGTGAGCTTGGCCGGGACCCTTCTCTCTCTGGTGCCAGCAGTGTGCACGCCGCACACAGGCACGTGGGGAGAGTGAGCAGCGAGGCTCAGAGGGCGCCTCTGACCCGCCGGTTTGCAGACAGCCAGGGGGGGGCCTGGCACACGGCAGGTGCCCAGCAAGTGTGTGTTAGTCCACTGCACCCGGGCTCGACGGCCGTGCCACCCAGAGACAATTCCACGTGGAGCAGTGTGGCAGCCACGGCCACGCCTGGCCAGGAGCGCGTGAGACGCGGCCAGTGCGATGGAGGAGACACTATTTCATCTTTCTCAAATGTGAGTCGCCACACAGGGCAAGCGGCTACTGCATGGACAGTCCGGCTCGCCCAGCACCTGGCCCACCCAGACCCACAGCCTGTTCTTTTTTGGAGGACAGGCCACTGCGTGGGCTGAATTCCCTCAAGAGCCCCACGTCCCGGGACTTCCCTAGTGGCTCAGTGGCCAAGATTCCATGCTCCCCACGCGGTGGGGGGGCCTGGTTCAATCCCCACTCAGGGAACTAGAGTCCGCATGCCGCAACTAAGAGTTCGCGTGCCACAACGTAGAAGATAATGCAGCCAAGACCCAAGACCCCACGTGCCGCAATGAAGACCTGTGCAGACAAACAGATATTGAAAAAAAAAGAACCCCGAGTCTCAGCCTGCAACCGGGCGTCTTCAGGGTTAGCCCCTGAAAGGTGTGGCTGGGAAGGTCTCAGGGGAGCCTGGCCTCTGCGTGTCCCCGTGGGGACCCCTCACACCTGGCTACAGTTCTGCCCGGCCTCAGGTCACCACTGCAGGCTTGTGCTGCGGAGAACCACAGCCTGCGGCAACCGGGCCAGCGGCCGCCATCAGCTCGGACCCGCAGGTGAAGAGTTGAGAGGGCTCCGCGAGGGTCAGAAAGGCTCCTGGCTTCCCCAGGAAGGCCTGGGCCTGCCCTGCTGCACCACAAGTCCCGGCCTCCCGTGCGCCACTGCAGAGAAACTTCTAGAGCAAAGGAGTCCGGCGTCCAGGGGGGCAGGAAGGAGACAAAATTAAGGCCACCTGAGGTGAGAGCAGCCTCGCCCCCCTCGCCCAGCAGTACCCCCACCCCCGACCCTGCCTGCCTCCTGGACATGCTGCCTCAGCCCGCTGGGGTCTGAGGGCCCTCGGGGGGCAGCGGGCTCTGTGGGTGGAGGCGGGGCAGCCCCTCGCCCGGCAGGGCCCAGTTTCGTCCAGGCCCGGGAACAAAGCGCTTTCATGGGGTGAAACCCAGGCCCAGGTGTAGGGGGGCAGGTTCCCACGGAGGGGAAGAGGCAGCCGCGCGGCCTGGCTGGCACGGGGGCCAGTTCCGGCCGCTCCCCGGGCACTGGCAGCCGCTGAAGGCCCTGTTTGTGCGCCCTGTCGGCAGGGGAGGGCAGCCTCTCCGAGGGGCGAGATCGTGTGGCTCGATAGCTCACCGGGGCCTCTCCCTAGGCGGGGAGCCGGGCCCCCCGTGGGGACTGTCGGCCATTGTTAGCTGCCCTCGTGTGAAGGGAAACGGGACCCAGGCGGTGAGCTGATACCTGCGATCCGGCCCGGGCCAGGCTCCCTGCGCTGCGGCTCTGGTTACACGGCCGGGGTTGGGTGGGGTGGGGGATGCCTGCCCTGAGAGGGACCGTGATGCTGCTGGCCCGGCGGAAGGCCCTGTGTGTCCCCAGGGGCAGATGGAGTGACCCCACACACACCCCAGAAGAAAGGGCGCATACCCTGAGGCCACAGAGCCCCTGGGCCTAACACCCCTCCGTCCGAGAAGAGAGGACCCACATGCAGCCTCCGGGAGCGCTTGGCCACGTCCACCCGCCAGCCACATGGCAGAGGAAGTCGAGGTGGGTAACCGGAGAGGCGGACGAGGCCCTGCGTGTCGGGGTTGTCAGCTTCCACTCTGCAAATGCTGGGGGTGGGGGGGGTGCCTGCTGCTCCCTGCAGACCACGGGCGCTCAGCCTCTCCCCCGCACATCTATGGGCATCTGTGGCCACTTGGGAAGGGCAGGGACAGCCCAGCTGGTGAGCGTGCAGAGTCCTCATGTGTAAGGTGCTCTAGTAACTACCACTCCTGATTTACAGGCGAGGCTCAGAGAGGCTGAGTCACTGGCCCAAGGTCACACAGCTGCCACATGGCCGAGATGTGATCGCAGTCCAGACCGTCCAGCTCCAGAGTCAAAGCTGTTGACCGCGGCAGAGCCCTCTCCGCCTGCCCCCTGCAGCCCAGTTAAACAAGAGCCATCTACCAGGAGCGGGCGATGGGCTGGCCACGCCTCTGGGATTCTCTGCCTTAACCTGTTCAGCAGGGTGTGGCGCCTGTGAGCACGCCCATTTCACAGAAACCAAGACTCAACTATGCAGGAGGACTTGCCTGGTGTGTCGGACGGGGTCCTGGCGGGGAACGGGCAACTCTGTGGGTGGGTGATTCACACTGTTTCAGAGGCGCCGGCCAGAGAATCCAGAAAGATATGGGGGTGCAGGCGGGGAGATGTTACCTCTGAGGCCTGAGGCTCAGAAAAGCTGGAACCAGTGCCCGGGGGAGCAGCGGGTGGCCGGGCAGGAGCCACAGGCCCTGGTGGATGCAGTGCCCCCTGCCCTGCTGCCAGCCTGCGGGAGGGGCAGGGAGCCCCGCTCACCCTCCGCCCAGTGGCTGGGAGGCTGTGGGAGCCGCCCCAGGGCCAGCCCCCAGGGCCTGGAGCAGGGCCGCCAGGCGGTCTGCAGGGGCCGATGTAGAAGGGCCAGCCCAGCTGTCTGCACAGAGCGAGCGACGGCCAAGCCGGGGGTCCAAGGGGCACACGACCTGCCTGCACACACATGCCTGCCCACAAGCATGCTGCCAGGAGCCGGGCCTGGCGCTCAGGCCAGGCGCTGGCCACAGAGATGATGCAGAGTCCTGGGTTCAGGGCCCCTGTCTCGCAAGTGTGTTCATCCACTTACGGAACGTGTCGTCCTGCCCCGGGGGCTGCGGGCGCCGTGCTAGACGCCTGCTGGGCACACAGTGATCCACGTACGCCCTGGAGGCTACAGAAAGCGCTCCCCCCTCCATCCCCGTCAAGCCGCCTCACCCTGGCATCCAACTGGCATTTTCTAACAGTTTTTACAAACTGAAGATGCCTAACCACACCAGTTTACATACACAGATGCGTACATGTGATACGTATCTGCATGCCCACTATGTGAAGCACACGTGTGTGTGTGTACACGCACAGGTGCTGTCTGTGTGCTTACATGTAGACGCGTGTGCATGTGTGCACACAGTGGATACAGGTATGTGTGTGTGTGACTATGGCTTCCCAGGCAGCTCAGGGGTAAAGAATCTGCCTGCCAATGCAGAAGCTACAGGATACGTGGGTTCGATCCCTGGGTCAGGAAGAGTCACTGGAGGAGGAAATGGCAACCCACTCCCGTATTCTGGCCTGGACAATTCCACTGAGCTACTGGGAAGCCACACACAGACACACACACACACACATCCATGGACAGAGGAGCCTGCCGGGCTACCGTCCACGAGTATATGTGTGCCAGATACACAAGCCTGAATATACCAAGCTCACAGATGAGGGAGTCACAGAAGCCGCTACGAGGCCGCACACATGTGGGCTCATGAATTGCAGCAGGTGGGACCTGGGTGTTAGGTCTACTCGGACAAGGTGATGATGCCAGAGGTTTGGGGCGATGAGGCGGGCGAGGGGCTCCAGGCTCTGGGAGGACCGTCTTAGCACTTCCCACACCCTGACGCCCCAGGGGCGGCCACTGGCCTTGCTACCGACCTGAATACCCTGCAGCGCCCGCTCAGCCCCATCGGCTCTGAAGCCACCCGCTCTCTGCCTTAAAGCCCCGCATCTGTGGGCTCTGTTTGAAGGACACACACCCCGGCCCACGCTCACCAAGACGGGGCCCTAGCACAGCCGCCCAGCAGGGTGCTGTCGGCCAGCACCTTCCTCCTCCGCGCCTCCTTGCCCCAGTGGTCAGACCGGCAGCATGGACATGGCGTCACGGGGCTCCGTCCGGGTGAAACGAGCCCCACCTCCGTCCACAGCAGCTGCCACCATTGCCATTGCTCCGTGCTTACCCCCGTTACCACCATTTGCAGCAGAAACACAATGCAAACCACTCAGCTGGCTTAAAATTTTCTAAAAGTGAAAAGAAGCCAATGCGAGCAACTCTAATAATATATGTTGTTTAACCCAATATATCCCCAATATTGTCTTAAAACACAGTACCGGCCACCTGTGAAGGACTCAGTAGCCACATGTGGGCCAGTGGCTACCGCACAAAACGGCACAGGTTAAAGAACACACGTGTGAACATGAATGAGTCAAGGAGGGTTTTGCTGCAGCCTGGAGCCCTCCAGAGAGTTCCTGCAGGAGGGGGCACTGGCCCGGGAATTGCAGGGTGAGTGGATGTGACCCTGTGAAGATGGGGTAGGCAGTACCCAGGCACGCGCCCTTCCCATTCTACAGATGCAGAAACTGAGGCCCAGAGGATCTGAGAGCAAGAAGCCCTGGACCGCAGGGACGAGGCTCAGCGTGTGAAGGTGAGAGGGGAGCAGGGGCGAGGCTCAGCGTGTGAAGGTGAGAGGGGAGCAGGGACGAGGCTCAGCGTGTGAAGGTGAGAGGGGAGCAGGGACGAGGCTCAGCGTGTGAAGGTGAGAGGGGAGCAGGGACGAGGCTCAGCGTGTGAAGGTGAGACGATAGCAGGGACGAGGCACAGCATGTGAAGGTGAGTGGGGAGCAGGTATGACCCCTCGTGTGAGCACAGCGTTGGTGGGAGGGAGAGAGGGGGGGAAGGAAAGAGGAAGGAAGGGAGGGAACAGTGTTAAGGAGAACTGGAGCTGCAAGGGGAAGGGAGGGTGAGGGGTGGAGCAAGGATGTGTGGAGCCCGAAGGGGAACCATCTATGGCTTTAAAAGATCTGGCTGCATCCCGCTGCTGCTTAAGATGCTCAGCCTGCTGTCGCCCTGGTAACGGGAGAAAAATCACAGAGCAATTTGTAATCAGTGGTGGTTCCCACTGCTCCCTGGGAACATTGTTCCCCGCTGGAGGCCTACATCTCTGAGCAGGAGGGGCCCTGTGGACCCCAGAGTCCCGCCCCCCACTCAACACCAGAGCCCACTTTTGCATCCATCAGCCTCCACATGAGGCTCCTTGAACGTGGCGCTTCCCCCTCTACGCGTCAGCCCGCCCCATCCTGCCGAGCCTGCCTGGGAGGACACGCGCCCCCACACCAAGCGGGAGCCCAACTCTGTGCTCTGGCCACTGGAGCCCTGCCTGGCCCTCTGGGCCCACAGCCCCACCTCCTCCCCTACCCGGGGCAGCCGGCAGAGACTCAGACGGAGCTGGGCATCTCCCCAGCCTCACTCACTGAATAGTGTGTGCAGTAGCCTCCCAAACCTGGTTGGCTCCTCTCACCCAGCTCCAGGCACAGGAGCCAGGAGGGGCTGGGCAGCCTAAGCACAACTTCACTTCCCTTCTTCTAGGTATTGACCTTGATTAATAGGACCCGAGTTCAAGTCGGTCCAACTATGAGCCCATCCTCCCTGCTCTCTCCATGTCTGTGTCCAGGTGATCTCACCCATGCCTGCGTGTCCTGTCCTTGAAGGTCTCCCTGGATGAGGTTAGCGTGGAACCCCTCACTATCCCCCAGTTCTTCCCGCTTAGGCCAGGACCTAGGATGCCCAGGGTCGAGGGTCAGACAAGCGTGTCCTGAGGGCTGAGGCTCTAATGGTCTTTCTCACGTGGTCCCCAGCTGCTTCGTGTTGGTTTAGTTGCTAAGTCGTGTCCAACTCTTGCAACTCCATGGACTGTAGCCCGCCAGGCTCCTCTGTCCGTTGGATTTCCCAGGCAAGAATACTGGAGTGGGGGTTGCCATTTCCTTCTCCAGAAACCAGCTGTAAAATTCACTCTCCACGTTACAGATGAGGAAACAGACTCAGCGGGAAGCAACTGGGTTAGCATCACGGAGCACATAAAGGTGAAGCAATGTGCCCTGCCGCCTCCGGCAGGCAGAGCAAATCCAAGGCCAGGGACAGGGCAGATTTGAGAGCCTTGAGGCTGACCCTCCCAAGTGCTGGAGCAGGTGGGCGACAGCGTGTGACTCAGGCTGCTAGGAGGGTCCCCAGGCACCTCTGGACCAGGAGAAAGGGTCCCGGACTCTAGAGGTCACTTATTCTGTGACCCTGGACAAGCCCCTTCCCTCCTCCGGGCCTCAGTCTCCAGTTCCGCATAATGGAGCTGCTTGGCCCATCTAAGTGGTGGTGGATGGGGGCTGGGGGGAGGCTCAGAGGCTGGGGCATCGGGGAGAAGAGGGGCAGGGAGGCAGAGGGCGGGGGCATCCCACACCTGCGTGTCCCAGCCCCCATCACCTCCTCCAGGCTCGCCCCCTCCGCCCCATGTCTGGCGGCTGCATAACTCAGTCTGTGGTCTGTACCAGCTGTGCCCGCTCTGGCCCTGGAAGGTGTCCCGTCACAAATGCACTGGCTGAGCAGGCGAGCCTGTGGTTCTGAGGATGGGAGCCTCCTGTGATCAATGGGGTCTGGTGAGGGGGAAGGAGAGGGGAGCTGTGTCCACACCCACCCCCTCTGCCCTCCCACCCTTGGCCTGGGAACCGCCCTTCAAAGCTTGCAAGTGTCTGCTTTCCTGCTGTGGGTGCAGAGACCCTGGACGTGCCCGCCAGACGCTGTATGAGGAGGGCAGTGACTTCCCTACAGCTGCTCAGCACACATGTACCAGAGGCCGCCCCACCCAGCTGCCCCTCATCCCAGCTTCCCCCACTCCGGGGGCAGTAATAGCATTTTCACTTGGTAAGTGAAGGAGCTTTGCAGATCTTTGAACAGACTGGAGTGGGGAGGTCTCTCCTAGCTAAATGTCGACGAGGGACAGGTCAGAGAGTGGCTCAGCTGCGCCCTCCCTCCGCGTCTCTGTGTGAATGGGCCTCTGTTTCCACATCTGTAAAATGGGTGCAGTGAAGGCAGGTCCAGCAAAAGGACTGCTGCCTGGCTTGGGAGATACCCATCTAGTCCACCCCGACCTGCACTACCCCAGCGCCCCCACCCAGCCCCCCAGAGGGGCGGGACAGGAGCTGCGGCTGCCCAGGGTCACCGGGGAGGGTGGGCGTGCCCGCTGGCACCCTGCGGAGCTGAGCCACCCAGCACAACAGCCACCAGCCACATGTGGACTCTCGGCAGATACAAGAGGACTGAGACGTGCGGTGCGGGGGTCTGACACTCACCAGATTTCAAAGGCCCAGTGTGTTTCATAAACACAATGTCTCGTTAATAGTATTTCCAATAGAGGTTATGTGCTGAGGTGAGATTTCTGGCAAGTCTCATGAACTGTACTCCTGAAATTCATTTCACCTGTTTCCCTTTCCTTTCTTTTACTGTGGCTGCATGGAAGTCACACGCATCATGAGACGCCTGGCCTGCACCCCCTTTCTGCCGGACAGCGCTGCCCTCCTTGCTCCCTGCAGCCTCCCACCACGCCTCCTGGGCCCCCCGAGGCCTGGTGACTTGGCCTGCAGTGTGACCATCGCAAGCTGGAGGCAGTGCCGGGTCCAGCCCGGGTCACCGGACCTGGGGTCACCGTGGGGCTCAGGGCAGGGCCCGCCTAGCAGGTGCTCCCGGCGAGCACTCGGAAATGCTCCTCTTGGGGGCGAGTGTTGCTGCCGAGCCCCAGAGGGGGGTGCCCACCCTGGCTCCCAGCAGCGGCAGTGGCCGCTCCAAGGGCGGCAGTCTGGGAGCCCCTCTACCCACACCCGCACGTCCGGGCCTCACGTCAGGAGGAGGGCGGAAGGGGGGCAGCAGCTGGGGGGCCGTCTGAATTGTTCAGGTCCGAGCTCCTGACACAATGGAAGTACTGACCGGGCCAGGCCGGGTGGCCCCTGTCTGCTTAGCATACCCGGCGGAGGCCCCCGGCCCGCCCCCGGAGGCGCTGGGAGCAGCCGTAACGTCCCGGCTGTCGGACAATGCCATGATGGAGGGCCCTGTCACACTTCTGCCCCGGTTACTGGGGTCCCCATTCACGGCCACTGTCACCGGGCTCAGAACAAGCCAGGCCTGGCAGCCTCCTTTGCATTAAAATGGGACGAGAACTAAGCCTTCTCCGCTGTTCAGCTGAGCAGAAAACGGGATTAGGCTGAGGGACGGGGCTCCAGGCCCCCGATGCGGGGCCCCCCACCCTGGGGAAAGAGAGTGTCAACTGCTGCCCCCAAACATCCCGCCCCCAACACCCTGCTCCGGGCAGGGCCTTGCCCTCCAAGCCCCTCTGCCTGGACCTCAGGGTCCCTGGATCTAGAACATGGAGAGAGAAGGGCCTTCAGACGTGGTTCCGCAGCTGACAAACTCCACATCTGCAGGAAAAGAAATCCATCTAAAACTAGATGGAGCGGCTTTGCCCCAGCTGGCTGGCGCCGATCGGGGTGGAAGCTTCAGGGACAAGCCCACCTGTCCCTCTTCTCACCCTCGACGGTGTTTCCCATCAGAGCCCTGAAGTGGGGCGGGAGCCATGGGATAGGTAAGGCTTCTAGACTTTCTAAAGCAGAGCAGAACAACCGCGCAAAGAGCCACGGAAAGAGCGAAGGATGGAAAGCAAGGGAAAGGCCCAGCTGTGCGGGGCAGGCCTGGCCGGTCAGGGACCTCACGACTGCAGCAGACACACAGGCTGGGGGGTCGTACAGACTTGCTTGTGCAGCCTGGCCCAGGGGCGCGAAAACCAGAAACTGCCCATTGTCTGCACACGGTGGGGGGTGGGGGGAGGGTGGGGGGAAGGCTTAATAAAGCACGAGGCACCCGGACCTTGGAACACCACATGCCACGAAAACCAGTGGGGTGGTCTGTGAACTCTGCAGCGGCAGGATTTTCACTAGCAGATTAAAAGAGGAGACGCAGACAAGTATGTCTCGAGGGTCCATGTGTAGAGAGAAATATATATTGTGTGCAGAAGCACAGAAAATGTGTGCAGTGAAGAACCAGAGACTCAACAGTGGTTGCCTCTAGAGGAATCAAGAGGTTGACAAGGAAAATGTTACTTTTACTCGATGTAATTATTTACTGCTTTATATACATAGACACACACATATATATTTCCCCTTATGAATGTCTCGTTTTTTAAACAAAACATCCAAAAACATCTACCTTGGCATAGAGTCCCCTGAGTGTCCCCCTCTCCTTGCTCGCTAATTCAATCAGATCGGTTCAACCAACATTTAGGAAGTTCTTCTGAGTGGCCGTGCCCACTGCGGTTACGATGCCCGCCACCAATCTGCCCCCAAAACACTCCCACTCGGAGACAGAAACGAGCCAATGGCCTCGCAAACGTGATGCCACCGGAACAGGCGGCACCCGATGGATGGTGCCCCTGAGAAGGAGGAGAGCAGCCGGCACTGGACTGAAGAGGGGGAAACCAGCTGGGTTTTGAAGGACGAATCAGAGTTCACCAGGCAGATCAGCAAGGGAAAGTTTTCCAGGAGAGGGAGGGGAGATTTGTGCATCTGTGCTGGAACACGGGCTAGCCTGTCCCCACTTTACCCACAGCTCACTCCCAGCACGCAGTGCAGACTCACAGCTGACATTTCTTTTTATCGAAGCCGTTCCTGCTCATGAACGCATTCCACAGACTCTCTGAGCTAGGCAGCAGTCCTTATAACCATCCCCACTTTTACAGACAGAGAAACAAGGGTTGTCCAAGGGGAAGCAAGTTCAGGAAGCTCACGGGTGCCAGGGCTGGGATGGGAAGCCAGGTGGCTGGCTGCAGAGCCCACGCTCTTAGCCGCGACGCCAGGCTGTCCTTGCAGCTGGAGGACGTGCTGCCTGAGCCTGCAAGCTGAGCGTTCTACGCACGCACGTAACCGCACCCCCGAGGCCGCTCAGCCGGCAAGGGGCAGCAGGCAGGGTTCAGTCCTTGGGTGTCCGGCCCTGAAGCCCACCTGCCTCTCAGCAGGGGCACTGTCTCTGGGCACGTGCAGGCGAGTCAGCACCGCCGAGATCCAGGCGGTAACGGTGCACGTGAGCGTGAAGGCAGGGCACTGCAGGGTGACCACAGGGGCCGAGGGGGACGTGGTTACCAGAGCGTGGGTGCCCGGTCCAGGACGCTCAGCTCTGCCCCTTCAGAGCGCTGTGCATGCCAAGTCACCTCAGTCGTCTGACTCTTTGCGACCCCGTGGACTGCACCCCACCAGGCTCCTCTGTCCATGGGATTCTCCAGGCAAGAATACTGGAGAGGGTTGCCATGCCCTCCTCCAGGGGATCTTCCCCACCCAGGTATTGAACCCGCGTCTCTTACACCTGCCTGCATTGGCAGGTGGGTTCTTTACCACTGGTGCCACCTGGGAAGCAGCCCAAATAAAACACACCCGCAGGCACTCCAGCCTCTAACTGGTCTATCCTGCAGGTACGAAGGCGGCCCGCACAGCCAAGCCCTTGTCTCAGGGCTCCCACCTGCCGAGACCAGCCAGCAGGTCGACCTTCCTGCTCACCCTCCGATCTCTTCCGTCTCAGTCTGGGTTTGACCTCAGCCTCTCCTGTTGTAGTTTAAATTGGAGCCTGCGTGCAGGTCCCCCTTCATGGCCGGGGGCTGGGGGTGCAGGGTAGCTGGCCTTCACAGCCCAGCTCCACGCTATTTGCCCCCCTGGCGGGGACATCACAAGCCAGATGGAGGACGTTCCCAGCACCATGCCCTGGTCCGCGCCCCACAGACCCTGGCTGGGGCGCTCCCCATTAGATTAAACGGCATTTACGGCAGCTGTAAGCACGTTTCGAGTTGATTACCCTATAATTTGTATGCAGTTGCAGGTCATTACCAAAATTACAATTAAACGCCAGCACCCTGTAATTAGATGTTTTCATGAATTAGGTCCTGCGGTATTAATGTCAGATTTCCACGCTGTGCTCCTCCCCCGACTCCACTGCCCTGGCCCCTGCCAGCCAGCAGACCAAGTGACCTCTGGGCTCTTCTGAACCCTGGGCTGGCTTTGGTCAGAGGCTCTGCCACGTCCCAGATGGCCGTCACCGATGCCTGTGTCTCCTGTCTCCCCGGGGACAGACACGGCTTCCCACAGCCTTACTCCAAGCAGACGGCACAAGTTCATTCCGTCTGTCTTCATTGAGCACCTTCTAGGGGCATGAGAGGTGGAAGTGATGGCAGTCAATGTATTAGATAAACAAACAGATCCCCCAAACCCTGTCCGGCTGGAGCGGATAGTTGAACAGCAACCACAAAACTGATAATGTGTCTGGGGTGCCTGGTATGTTGGAGCCACAGTGAAGCTGGAGAGGAAGATGAACGCGAGCTTCAGACGTGATACCCAGAGGCGGGCTCCCTGATGCCTGACCTGCAGCCTCTGCATGTGGGCATCTTGCAGGAGCGTCACCCGCCTGGGATGTCAGGGCACACAGGCCTGAAGCTGTCTCCTGGGAACTGGCTTCCCTTCACCTCCGAGGCACTCCCCCGAGTCCCCACCGCCCCGCCAGGCAGGGAAAGGGCGCCTCGGTCTCCCCCACCACCTCCACAGCTGTGCCCATTCTCCACGGCACACCCTTCCACATCCCTGAGAGATGGAGCGTCTCTGGCAGCCCCGCCAGGCTACAGTCCCCTCACTCCAGGCCCAGAACTGGCCTGGCTTCCTGGAAGGCAGCTGGCAGGGGCTCAGGGGCGGGGGGATGAAAGAGACCCAAGTGAGTCCTCGGAGACCCCAGCCTGACTCCCCAGGCCCTGAGGCAGCTGTGCTCAAGCCTGGCACAGCTGGGGTCTATGGGGCTACTGTCTGACACACCCTCCTGCCCCGGGAAACGCCCGTCTTCTCCCACCGGACCCTTCATGGTCTGACTGGTCCCTGTCACTGGACTGCATGGGAAAGCAGCCTGGAATCCCTAAAACAGAGGTTTCCAGGGTGCAGACAGCAGAACCACAGGTAGGCACCTGATGCAAGGCCGTCTTTGGGCACATCCATGCGCCGCGGCTAACAGGGAACCCAGCACCCAGTGGGGGCTTCCCCGGTGGCTCAGAGGTAAAGAAGCCAACACAGGAGACCCAGGTTCGATCCCCGGGTCGGGAAGATTCCCCTGGAGGAGGAAAGGGCAACCCCCTCCGGTGTTCCTGCCTGGGAGACCCCATGGACAGGGGAGATGGGCGGGCTACAGTCCATGGGGTCGCAGAGAGTCGGACACAACTGAGCAACATCAGAGCAGAGGTGGATGGTGACCCGGCCCCCGGGACACGCCGGATAAAATGCCCTGAGAAGCACCATCTGGGACATCCTGGCCCATAACGCTGCACCTTCTTCAGAAGATTCGTGCTGGAGGTCAGTCAGCAAAGAAATTGACGGGCATGCTCGTAAAACATAAACCCAATGACAAAAGCCCCAAGACAAGCCCCAGGTTGGTAGAGACAAAGGATGCTCTAAGACATCTGAACACACCAGGGCTGGAACGGCTCTTCAAAAACCAAGACACTCGGAAGTTGCAACTCAGCTCAGCGTTCTCCCTCCTGCTAAGATCCCCCTAAAATATCTGAGGAGAGGAGAGGAGATGGTTTTTCCAGCTTGGGGCCACCCTGGAGGGGTATGAGTCAGCTGCGACAGGACAAAGCTTCCGTCCGGTACCGAGATGAACGCTGTCTGGCTGACTTCCGGGCGCCCTCTCAGGGGGTGCCATGCCCTCTGGTCAGGCTCTGAGCACAGCCTGTGCAGCAGCCTCCACGGCCACAGAGCCCTGGAACAGGCTGGGTGTCCTCGAGGGCCCCCGGGCCCCTGACAACCAGGCTCCCTCCACGCCTTTGCTCAGCTGCCCTCAGGCCCCAGTCAGCCTCCCGGCCAGGAGGAGACATCACTTCCCCCAGGAACCCTCTGCTTGAGCCAGGCCGAGGCCACGCTCACCTCTGGAACCCCACGGCTTCTCTCTGCCCATCCTTGGCCCCTGCCTCACTTCACAGGAATTCTCGAGACTCCTCTCAAGGGTGGGGACAAGGCCACGTCCACCCATGTGTCCCCCTGGCCCCTGCCTCCAGCCCAAGTCACTGGCTCTTCCGGAGAAAGACGGAGTGAGCCAAGTGGGCAATAGAGCAGGAGCCTCCCAGGCAGGAGAAGGGGACGACAGAAGATGAGGTGGTTGGATGGCATCACCGACTCGATGGATGTGAGTGTGAGCAAGCTCTGGGAGTTGGTGATGGACAGGGAGGCCTGGCGTGCTGCAGTCCATGGGGTCGCCAAGAGACACGACTGAGCGACTGAACATCAACCCCAGGCAGCGGGGTCAGCAAGTGCAAAGGCCCTGAGGCAGCACGTGTTTGCGGCTACAAAGAGTGAGCGGGAGGCTGGAGTTACCCCTCTGAGGGTCTTGGCAGCACCTCTGAGCCACTCAGGGAGCTGAACAGACAGCAGGCCTTCCCGCAGGGGTTCCCGCAGAGCACTCCTCATCAGCATGTGAGCATGGGTGTGAGTCCTGGCCCTGCCAGGCCCCAGCAGTGTGACTATGGGGTCACGGCAGCACCCGGCAGGCAGTGGGCATCCCCTACAAGCCAGCGTCCCCCACTGCTCTGTGGGTCAGAGTCTTCTCCAGATGCTGAGGCTCTGGGTTCTCTGCTTTCCCGGGGAAAGGCGGGGCACCCCCACCCCGTACCCCCTCCCCCAGCCCCCTCCCTTCTCCTCTGGCTGCGCATTCTTGGAATTGCTGCTGGTGAGGAATGACTCTGAAGCCAGGCTGCCCGCAGTCCTTATGACTTGGTAGCTTTCACTTCCTCCACGGTACTGGCTGGGGGGCCACCAGGGAGCCATTTCTCTGGGCCCTGGGCTCTCCTGGCTCCGAGCTGGAGGGACAGCCCAGCCTCCAAGGCTCCAGCCTGGACGGTGGGTGAGGCCCCGCCCTCCCTGGTCTGCTCCATCCTCCCGCCTCTGCACATGGCGCTTCTTCCCTCTTTCTTTTGCCAGCAGGAACACCCGCCCTAAGCAACCATACTGCAGCCCATGGGGTGCGGGCAGAGCTCTGCCCTCCGAGGAGCTGGGCCTCTGGGCTGCTGGGGTTACTTAGTGACCCACAAACCTCACTTTTTGCACAACTGATGTGCCAATACAGAATCGCCTGCCAATGCAGGTGATGCAAGAGACCCGGGTTCAATCCCTGGGTTGGGAAGATCCCTGGAGAAGGAAATGGCAACCAACTCCAGTGTTCTTGCCTGGAGAATCCCATGGACAGAAGAACCTGATGAGCTACAATCCAAGGGGTTGCAAAGAGTCAGACATGACTGACCACTATCCACATACACACACACACACACACACACCTCACTTTATGGGGTGACCACAGCCCCTGACCCTTCTGACCAGAATCCAGTGAAGACCCTCTTTCTAGCAGCTTCTTGGGGGTCCACTGCTTTGGAGTACAGGACCTATCGTGAACCCCATGACAGTGGCTTAGGCTCGACGGGGGACTTACTGACCCCCTGGGGTAGATCTGAAATAAATGAAAAGGTGGGGCTTCCCACTTTCTGTGGAAGTTGAAGGAAATGCTCTGAAACCACGCAGAGCCTGCGTATAATAACAGCACCCACCTCCCGGGGAGGGAGCCGGCTAAGACCTTTCGTTGCCTCTGCTTTCCCACTCTCCAGACTTTCTACGACCCTTCAGCGTCTACTGGATGGTCACACTATTAAACCCAGCATGTGTCAGCCTCCCGCAGTGCTGTGTCTCACTGGCAGGACCGGGAACTCCCCAGCTGAGTTGGGGTGGGGGTATTGGTGACTCGGGAGTCAAGGTGGCCTTGAGCTGGGCGTGGGGAAAGGGGGAGAGGGGCTGGGCACAGTGCCAGGGAGCAAGGGGGTTGGGAGGGTCAGGCTGGACCGGGCGGCGTGGGCAGGTGAGTGGGGCCGAGGGTGAGGCACTCGTAGGGTCAGGGAACCCAGGGCCTGGCACTAGTCCCGCAGGTCCTGGGCAGCCATGGATGGCGTGTGAGCAGAAGGCTGAGTCTGGGAAGGACAGCGGGCATCTCCCAGGTTCCTTTCTCCCGCTTTGCAATGTCGATCCCACGCTTCTGTGCGGTGTAAAGATCCCGAGCGTGCCTGCTCTGGACGGCAGTGTGACCCCGGGCTTAGAAGCAGTAGCTGCGGAGCTTGGCCGGCTCAGACCCTCGGGCTGTGCTCTGCGGCTGCGTGCGTCGTCCACAGGCCGTGACCCCACCTCCCTGGGCTTCAGGTCCTCACCCCCGGGTTGAGAACAGCCATAAAACACCAGCCTCCTGGACGGGGCGGGCAGGCCTTCGATGAGTCAGGACACGTAAAGCATTTGAGACGGGGGGGCCGGCACACAGCAAGCCCTCGAGACACCTGGTCCTTGCCGTCACCCTGTTGCCGGCGTCCTCCCGACTTCAGTCTCCCTCGACGCTTGCTTTCGAGGGTTCCTCGGGGGGGCAAGCATGGGCTCAGGGTCTGTCGGCCGGCAGACGCCAGCAAGGCCTGTCCTGCCACCCACCCTCAGGACGTGCTGTCCCCAGGCTCCCTCTCTCCATCCTCAGCATCTGCACGAGCCAGGCCAGTGCTGGGGAGCCCCCGATTCAGCCTTGCCTCACCTCGTTTATTCTCCTCTGAGACCCTCTTGGGGTGCTGGGGTGGGGGGCGTTCGTTCTCGCTCCCATTTTATAGACGGGGACTCTGAGGCTCAGAGAGGCGAGGGAGCACACCCACCAACAGCTCCCTCCTGTCGGGGCCCTGCGGTGCCTGCGCGCCCAGCTGGGACGCCCTTTCCGAGGCTGGCAGGAGGCAGCAGGCGGGACAGAGAGTGAAAGGGAAGCACTTCGGTTTCCCAGAAGGCTGTGGGGTCCCGGGCTCCAGGTGGGGAGCTGGGGAGACGGGGGGCACCTCTGGCCTTTCATCTGGAGCCAGAGGTCCCTCCCTGCAGGCCTCAGTGGGGGGCCCCCACATCACCCACCTGGAGCCATCAATGAGCTGCTTCTGAGGCCCACCTGTTGCCCAGCAGGTACACCAGGACCCAAGACAGGGAGGGGTCCTCCGCCCACTCCGAGAAGGAAGCGTTGCCCACCTCGAGCTGCACCATGCCAAACTTCTGAAGCCCCATAAAAGCTCAGAGAGCTTCCCTCTGCCAAGCCTCACCTGTCTGCCCGGCGGCTACCCCCTCCCCTCGCCCAGCTGGGGGTCCGTTAACCAGGGGCTGGACCCCTCTGAGCCTCTGCTCCCAGCTCAGGACAGGGGAACGTGCCAGGCATCTCAGGGGGTCAACTCCGGCCACCCAAGGGTCCACCACGCTGTCTGCCTGCGGCCCTGCAGGGCCTTTCCAACCAAAGCTGGCATCCTGGCAGCCGCCAGCTGGCTCTGCAGCTCTGAGCTGGAGCTCCGTAGCGGGCCAGCGGGCTGGGTGGTCCCTGGGGAAGCAAGCCCAGATCCCTACCCAGCCTCTCCCTGAGGGCGGTGGGGACCCCATGTGTCCTGTCCTGACAGTCAGCAGAGGCGGGCGCTCTGCGCTCTTAGGACCTGTTGTGCCCCGGTTCTGAGGGACCCAGAAGCGCCCCCCGTGCTGTGCTGAGAGGCAGAAGCCCCGCCGGGTCACTCGCCTGGGAGCCCTACCTCCTCTCTGAAGCCCAGCATCCCTGGGGCAACCGGGAACCGGTTCTCAGTGGCCGGGGCCCCGCCCAGAGAGAACCCGAACTCACCTTCCTCGCTCTGCACACCTAAGCGCCTGGCTTTCAGAGGTTGGATTTTCTAGAAAAACAGGTATGCAGTGGAATGGGGACACAGCCTGCCCCAGCACAGGGGAGAGGCAAGCCTCCAGGTAATAACTGTTCCGATAAGCGACTACCTCGTGCGTTATTTTTTTTTCCCCCTTCAAAGTGGTTCGCGGAATCCAGCCTAATTAATTTTCCCCAAAGTGGGGAGGACCATCACTGGTCCCCTGCTCTGATGTCCGAGCACACGTGAAGGACGGGGTGTGGGGTGGGTGTTCCCAGAATCCCAGAGACGGCAGAGAGGCTAACTTAGCTGGCAGAGGCCTAAGGGAGGGCGAGGGAGGAACCGGCCCCTGGGAGGCTGCCCGGTGAGACGCAGAGAAGAGCAGAGATTAGAGGGAGGCGGGCGGGCTGGGAGCGGGCAGGCCTCTACCTGCCCCGAGAGCCGCAGGCCGCCCTGGCCGCCTTCGCGCAGAGTCACCTCGGAACAGCCCCAGTGCTGCTGCCCTCTGCCCCTGCTCTGCCAGCTGAGAACACTCTCTCGCCAACAAAAACCATTAGCTTCTCGGTGGAGGCCTCCAGTCCTTGAATTAGGAACAGGGACTATAGGTATAAAGGAAACGGAGTCCGTGGACTTAGGCCCAGTCCACAGAAAGAGAGACCACTCAGCAAGGGGAGGGACTGACGGGGCGGAGGAAGCACAGAAGGGGCACTGAAGCAGCGGCTTGGAGACGTTTCACGCCACAGGCAACGTTTCATCTTAAACTGGGTTTTGAAGGGTGAGTAGGAGCTTGCCAGAAAGGGCATTCAGGCAGAGAGAACAGCAAGTACAAAGGCCCACCTTTGGAGCTAGACAGGGCCTGGGCGTCTGGGGAACCATGAGTAATTCCAAACGACTGGAGCAGAAGGTGATTCCTGAGGATGGGCTTGGTTGTCAACAGTTGGACTGGACTCATCGGACCTCAAGAAAGGCTTCCCGGCCTTTGCCCCATCCCTCCGGGGTGTGCAGAGGTGTGTTCAGCTGCTGGGGAACAGAAGGCGCTGCTGAGGTCAGAAGCTGCCAGCCTGGGGCTCCAGCCACTCAGCCTGTTCCACCTGCCTGAGGCCCGAGGGAAGTCATAACTCAACACGCTACAACCAGTAACACAGAGATAAAAAAGTGTTGCCTGAGACATCACTTTTGACCACACAAGAAATCCCAAAGTAAGGATCCTGCTTTTGTCCAGGGGCTCAGTGATGCCACTGAAGTAACAAGGCTTTCTATGTTGCCACTCTGTGATTCTTTGCATGCCATGCCACCTCCCTTCATGGCCACAAGACGGCTGCACAGCCCTCGTGTCACATCGCCTCATGATAGCAGCTCACTCAAAAATGAAGGGAGGCTATGGCTAAAAGGCTTGCTCTGTGCACATCTCTTTCTAGGAAAATTGTTCCCAGAACTCCCTGACAGAATTTCCTGTAAATACTATCAGCCAAAATGAACTTGTGCCCATCCCCAAACAAATCCCTGGCCAAAGGAAGTGGGACAGTGAAGATCAACCAAGTCCGATCAGAATTCATCCTCAGCTTCTGCTGCTAAGTCACTTCAGCCGTGTCCGACTCACAGCGATCCCAGGGACTGCAGCCCACCAGGCTCCTCCTTCCATGGGATTTTCCAGGCAAGAATCCTGGAGTGGGTTGCCGTTTCCTACTCCAGGGGATCTTCCCAACCCAGGGATCGAGCCTGCGTCTCCTGCCTCTCCTGCATTGGCAGGCAGATTGTTTACCACTGAGCCACCTGGCAAGCCCGACCTGCTGTTAACTCTGTCATCTTAACATTTTTGTCTTTTCTTTATTGTCTGTTTCCTCATCAAATTGTCAACCCCATGAGGCCAGGAACCTCTCTGTTTGGTTTTACTAATTGCCTGGCCTCTAGGGCAGGACTGGGCTTCCCTGGTGGCTCAGATGATAAAGAATGTGCCTGAAATGCAGGAGACGCAAGAGACATGGGTTTGATCCCTGAGTTGGGATGGTCCCCTGGAGTAGGAAATGGCAACCCACTCCAGTGTCCTTGCCTGGGAAATCCCACGGACATAGCAGCCTAGTGGGCTACAGTCCACGGGATCACAAAGAATCGGACACGACTGAGCACTCTCAGACCAGGATCTGGTACACAGCACACGCTCAGTACGTACTGAGTGAAGAAATGAATAAACCAGACGGTGTGAGCAAGCATAGAGGTCAGTCCAACTCGTCAAGACCTGAATGTCCTGCGGGAGCTGGAAGCCACGGAGGGTCTGAGCAGGGCTGGACAAGGTTAACGGTAAATCTGGGGAAGATATCTCTTGGCAGAAGGATCGGAGGAGCATGCTGGAGGCCGGGAGACCTAGGAGCGGAGATGCTGTGTGCAAGGCAGTGCACAGAGGACCTGAACTCAGCCCCAACAAACAGAGTGACTATCTGACCACCTCCCATGTCCCAGCCCCTAGATGCTGACCCCAACCCACTCTACTCACCACGCTCTTGTCCTCAGAGCTCCATGTCCAAAGTCTCCCCACCTGCTGAGCTTTGCCCAGATACCCCCTCCTCCAGGAAGCCCTCTCGGCTGCACCTTAGATCTGCGACCCAGTCTGTGCTCCTTTCACACCCTCCCTGGGTGTTCCCAGGCCCACAGCAAGCCTAGCAACAAGTGCATGAAGGAATCGGAGGCCTAGAGAGGGTCAGGCTTCTGGAGGGCAGAGGCTTTAGGAACATGAGGGATCACAGATGCAACGCAAGGCCAGCCCACGGAAGCTTCTGGAAGCACACAGGGCTAGGCGGGCCGGCAGCCCAGCTTCTTCGAATGGAAGGAAGAGTAAGGGCTTTGAACTCTGGCTGAAGACAGCAGGGGAGAAAGGGAGAGCAGCCTGCCACGCATGAATGCACCACCTTGCCTAACAGCAAAAAGCCCCATTTAATAGAGGAGAAAACTGAGGTTCAGGGAACCGTTTATCCAAGGCTGCAGAGACAAGCCTGGCCCCTGCAGCTGCCAGACTCCTTTCTAAACTTGGATTTTTCAAAGGGAGTTTTATCCCCCAGGGGCATGTGGACTTTTACGGGTGTTATGTTCTTTCCGGTAGCTGGGAGGGCGGGGCTACTCCCACCCAGCAGACAGGATCCCAGAAGCTGGACATCTCAACACGCAGGGCCGTCCCGCCAGGCAGGCCTGTCGGCACCCCGTTTGTGATCTCCAGAGTCTAGAATCCCACTCTATTTTGCATTTAAACACACAGTGGGTTTATTATATTTTGCAAGGTTATTTTATACTTTTTTAAATACACATGAACTTGCCAGGGGTGGAACCACTGTGTAAATCAAGGAAGGCAATGCTTTCTGTCTGCCTGGACTTTGCCAAGAGTTGTTCACCATTTCATAACACCACCTGTAGCCCCGGTTACTGTAAACCACACCTGGCTGAGTCTGCACCCGCAGCTGCTGTATACAGAGTACACTCTACCCGTGTGCAGAAATGTATGTTTTAGCCCTGACGTTTTTCAGTTATAAAGAGTCTTATTTCTCTCAGAGCCAAACGCATTCATTGTGACATCAAGGACTTCCGCGGCGTCCCAGTGGTTAAGAGTCTGTGCTTCCACTGCAGGGGACACAGGTTCAATCCCCGGTCTGGGAACTAAGATCCCACATGCCATAAATTAAAAAAAAAAATTTTTTTTTAAACAAGGGGACTTCCCTAGTGGCCCGGTGGTGAAGAATCTGCTTGCCAGTGCAGGGGGCACATGTTCCATCCCTGGCCTGGGCACTAAGACGCCACGTGCCTCGCGGCAACCAAGCCCGTGCACCACAGGTACTGAGCCTGCCCGCCTCGGCCTGTGCTCCGCAACAAGGGAAGCCACAGCAACGAGGAGCCTGCACGCTGCGACCAAGAGGAGCCCTGGCTGGGCATAACCAGAGAACGCCCGCGGGCAGCAGCAAAGCCCCGACGCGTCTAAATAATAGTAATAAGAAGTAGGTACAATCCCTGGAGAGCTTCCCCTCTCTCCTGGTATATACAGTCCTGCCTGAGCATTCATGTCATCACACATGTGTCATTCTGTGACAAGTAATTCTCCTTTCCTGTTACAGCTTGGGCATTGTATTGAGTTGCTTAGGTTATGGGTTGCACGTAGGTAATGCTAACCATGAATCTGATTTCAGAAGAGAAGAGGAGCCACTGCAGCATACTCGTGAGTGGGGTGGGGAAGGCCGTGGGTCTCAGCTCTAAGCCACGGGGCCTCAGCCCAGGGGGAGGCGCAGTACAGACCTCAGGCAGAGCCTTGCAGGGTGTTCCCTAGACAGACCCTGCTAGGGTCTCCTCTGGGTCAGACCTTCTGAGAGCGAGGGCGGGAGGACACAGGCGCTTCCTGTCTAGGGAACAGGTGTGAGAGGGGCTTGGGGCTTGCTGGGGGGGGGGGGGGGGTGGTGAGCTCCTAAAACCACAGCACCGCCAATACCACTAGCATTTCCAAGGCCCCTGACCCTTAAGGGGGAGAGCAGACCGTCTCTGCCGTGGGAAGTGCATAACTGGGTAGAGAAACGGAAGGAGAGGTCACGGGTTTCCGGAGCGTGATTCCCAGAAGTGACTGGACAAGGAGACGCACAGGAAGGGGCTGCCTGAATTGAGCCAAATTGATTGAAGACGGCGATGGCACCCCACTCCAGGACTCTTGCCTGGAAAACCCCATGGACGGAGGAGCCTGGTGGGCTGCAGTCCATGGGGTCGCGAAGAGTCGGACACGACTGAGCTCCTTCACGTTCACTTTTCACTTTCATGCATTGGAGAAGGAAATGGCAACCCACGCCAGTGTTCTTGCCTGGAGAATCCCAGGGACTGGGGAGCCTGGTGGGCTGCCGTCTATGGGGTCACACAGAGCCGGACACGACTGAAGTGACTTAGCAGAAGTAGCAGCAGATCTTTAATAAAAGCAGATACAAGGGGGAGGGGTGGCAGAACTCCTCCCAGCGAAAGGGTGAAGGAAGACACCGGCTCTGACACCGCTCGGCCACAGGGTGGCAGTGTTGGCGCGAGACAGCTTGGTTGCGGCGCAGGATGTGTGGAGGGTGTTTAAGCATCAGGCAGCCCAGAGGTTTTCAGAAGCGAGGTGCGGAGAAAGGCATTCACAAGGCCATCGGGGGCCAAGTTATCTTGTGATTTCAGCACTGGCCGCACTGTATTTCATATCTGCAGAGTCTACTCTTTTTAAACGCAGAAGTAGAAATACGTGTCAATTTGCATGTCACACAGGCTTGGCAGCACGATGGTTTAGGATCCTTTCAGGCGCCGATCCCAGGCTGTCTTAAGCACAAATAGGACTTTTTCCCTCACTAACTGAAAAGGCAGAGAGTAGATTGGCTTCCAGGTGAAGCTTACTACAGGGGTCAAGCACCAGTTGCTCTCACCTCCTCCATGGGGTCACCTATGCACAGGCTATTTGCCCAGGCAGGTCGCCTGTTGGGGTGAAGAGAGGGGTGCAGAGGCGTCAACACCCCTCTTCCAGCTTTAGGTCCTTGAGGGCAAGAGAAGGCAAAGATGAGTCTGGTTGTTTCTGATTGGCCAGGACTCAGTCATGTGATAACCCAGGATCCAATCGCTGTGGCTGGGGCAGTGACGTACAGACTGACACCTGCCATGGTTGGGGCCAGGGTGGACGGCACCAGGGCAGGGCAGACCGCCAGAGAGGCACGAACTCACCGGGGAAGACGGACACTCGGCAGAGAAGGGGTAAGCGGTGCTGCGGAGAGGTTTGTTCAATATCCAGGCACAAATGCACCAAACCCACTCCAAAAAAGAGGTACAGAGGGTCACCCCCACGTGAGAGGATGTCCTACATCCTTAGTCACAAGGCAAAGTAAACAAGACCACAAGGAGATCCAAAGAAGAGGTACAGAGTGTCACCCCACGTGAGAGGGTGTCCAACATCCTTAGTCACAAGGCAAAGTAAACAAGGCCACAAGAAGATCCAAAGAAGAGATACAGAGGGTCACCCCACGTGAGAGGGTGTCCAACATCCTTAGTCACGAGGCAAAGTCAACCAAAGCCACAAGAAGATTCCACTTCACACGCACTGGGCCAGTTCTCATAAAGAAACGACAGACACTCAGGGGTGCTGGCGAGGATGTGGAGAAACTGAAGGCCTGAGACACTGCTAGTGGGAAGGTACACGGTGTCGCTGCTGTGCTGGACAGTTTGGAGGGGCCTCACAAAATTAAACAGAAGTCATCATATGTCCCAGCAACTTCACTCCTGGGTATATACGGAAAACATATGAGACACACAAAAGCTTGCACATGGATGTATATAACAGCACTATTCACGGCAGTCAGATGGTGGGGACAACCCAAACGCCCATACTGATTAATGGATACACAAGACGCTGTCTACCCATACAACGGAACATTATTCAGCCATAAACAGGGAACGAAGTCCTGGCACCTGGTACCACAGGAATGAACCTGGAAAACTTCAGGCTCAGTGAAAGAGGTCAGACACGAAGGCCACATACCATGTGATTCCTTTTGGATCAACGATCCGGGACAGGCAAATCCATAGGGTCAGAAAGTGGATTTGTGGCTTCCTGGGGGGAGGGGCAATGAGAAGCGACCGCTAAAGGGCTCAGGGTTTACCTGGAGGTTGAGTACATTCTGGAAGTAGATAGAGGTGATGAGAGAATAACCCTGTGAATAGACTAAAAACAAACAAAAAAAGCCCCTGAATCGATCCCTTTAGGATGATGATTTTCTTTTACGTGAACTATTTATCGATTTAAATAAGGAAGAAACAGCACACACCCATTATGTGGAACCCAAGAAGGGCCAGGACACACCTGAGGAAGAGGGTTGAGGACCTGCCTTATCAGATACCCAGATGTGTTAAGGACTGCAGCGATCAAGAGCGGGATGCCTGGGGTTTCACTGAAATCTGGTGCCGGCGATACCACATTCGTGATGAGCCTACATGAGAACACCGCCGGGGACACTCCACAGACGTCTGTGCACCTCTCATTCCAGTGACCCACAGGCGATAAGTCCTGCTGTCAGCAGCACGCCCAGCAGCACAGGGAAACCAGACCGAGCTGTGAAGAGCTGCTTCTCGAGGTGGGGTCTGTGGCCTCCCGCGCCCAGCGTCTCCGGGGGTGTGAGCGTCAGGAGCACGCTGTGCAGGTGATGACGATGCATGCTCCCCTGGTCAAGTTCATCCTTCTCAGTCCAGGCTTCCAGCTCCTCCCAAGATCATCCGGGAAGAGAGTAACCTTCCTATACTTCCTCAAGATGCAAAGAATTAGGACGCGTATTTTCCCCAGTGTGTTGAAGGAATAAAGGTTTTAGAACCCTTTTAAAAAACTGAAAGGACATAATGATCCATGGATGTTGACAGCCGACAGGCGTTTTGCTAAAGGGATGGACACGGCTTGGTGAAATTGCGGCTGCCGAAAGAACGCTAGTGTTGCCCTTCTAAGACACGAGCTTCCCTGCTGGCTCAGATGGTAAAGAATTCGACTGCAATGAAGGAGACCCAAGTTCAATCCCTGGGTCAGGATGATCCCATGGAGAAGGGAATGGCGACCCATGCCAGTATTCTTGCCTGGAGAATCCCATGGACAGAGGAGCCTGGCGGGCTACAGTCCATGGGATCGCAAAGATGTGGAAATCAGCTTTTAAAATCTGTGTTTCCCACATCCCAAATTCCCTTGGTCAAATTTTGATAAGCTTGATGATGTCACAGGAATTTGGTGGGGGTTTTTTAATAAGTCTTTAAGGCCAGAATTTATTTCTATTTTTAAATGTTCAAGACACTTTAAAAGGGCCCAAAGATGTTCGGGTTTAATACAAGGTCATAACTGAGGTGGTATCTGTTGGTTCCTCCATTGCTAAAGGCTCAATTTAATCCTGGTTAATCACACACCCTCATAATTCTTCCAGTTGGTGGTGGAGATCTGTTCTGACTCCCAGCATCTTTCATAAATGGCCACCAGTCCACAAGCGACGAAAAATGCAGTAGCAGAAATAATCATGAAATGACTGTCCCTGGACATCCTTCCCGTGTTGTTCTTTGAAATTAGGCCCTCCGATGGTCAGCTGGGGTAGCTGAGATCACACTGAATCTCATCTGGTATTAAATGTAGCTCTTTCTCTATAGAAACCAGAAAACACCCTTCAAGATAAAGTGCCCACAGAAATGTCTTGCATCATCTAATTCCATGCATTCACCAGGGGAAAAGCTCAGACGCCAAATCCCTGGTCTCAGGCTGGGTTTTCAAGGCATTTTTTTCACTGAGTGCTTCATTTTGTAAATACAGTCATCAGAACAAGATTTCAAGGGCCAAGTATTCGATTTACAATTGTATTCCAATTGTATTAGCTTTTGAAAGCACAAGAAAATTTTCAAATGAACTCTCGGGATACTTACAAAGGTAATGACTGCTTTGCATGAAACATTTAAAAACTCACATGGAGAAACTTCACAACCACCCTGGAGTCTGCTTGGCGTGTTCTAATGGCACTGAGGTAGACGTGCCAGTTTTTAAGCGCGCTCCTCTTGGAACACGAACAACTGCCACCACGGCACCCACAGTGAGATGCCCTTTTATCTAACGAAACATTATTTATAACACGCCAGGGAGGACTATAAAAAGCTTCACAAGACCAGATTCCTCAGCTGAGAGACTCTAGCCAATCAAAACCTAAACATCTAAGAGTTCCTCCTATCCGTGTCAACTGATGACTCTGTGGATGTCCAAAGATGCCTCAGTGCTTTGGGCATTTGAAGTATGACTGAAGCTGAGTATGTCGAATACATCTTCTAATACACACAAGATGTAGTAAAAAGAGAAAGGCCGGATAAAGCGCAGTTTTAAATGTCCACACTCTTGTTTGATATTTTCTCCACCTAGCCTCCAAATATTATTGTTAATGCAAAAGGCGTCATTGCTACCCTTCCTTCAGTCAATCTGTTTTCATTAAATGCTCAGCAGAGGGCTTTTAAACTGCTTTTTAACAACACCGTGTGAGCCACAGAGCGTTGCTGGACGCGCAGCGCATCAGATCTAGCGCACAGCAGATCTCAGCTCCCCAGCGAGGATGCGGCCCTCACCCAGCATGGGAATCGTGGCGCTTTCATCCCGGGACACAGGGAAGCCCTAGCACTGCTGCCTTTTAAACTAACTAAAGAAAAGGATTTTAATGTGAATATGTTTAAATGCTGTTTGCGTTGAAAAAGTGTCTGTGTTTTAAGAATCTGCTGTAAAAGAGACACAGATGTAAAGAACAGACTTTTTGGACTCTGTGGGAGAAGGCGAGGGTGGGATGATTTGAAACATGTATATTGCCATACGTGAAATAGATGCCCAGTGCAAATCGATGCATGAAGCAGGGCGCTCAGAGCTGGTGCTCTGGGACAACCCAGGGGGATGGGATGGGGAGGGTGGTGGGAGGGGGTTCGGGAGTGGGGGACACCTGTGCGCCGTGGCTGATTCATGTCGATGTGTGGCAAAACCCACCACAATATTGTAAAGAAATTAGCCTCCGATTAAAATAAATTAATCAAAAAACAACAAGAAAAAGAATCTGCTCTATTATTTTTTCAGCTTCAGCTGTTAGGGACACAGCCATATCCTTAATGAAAAAGAAGATGAAATGGTTAGTGGGGAATGGCACCCACACACAGCATGTTACACCCTTAGAGGGGACTGAAGACAGAGGAGGGGGCAATTCTCCTGCCTTAATAACAGCAATTAATTTATCATAGCAGTTATACATAACTATTTTGGTGGCAATAGTGATAAAGAACCCACTTGCCAATGCAGGAGACACAAGGGACATGTCTGTCCACACGTGGGCTGAAGCCAGGAACCGAGGCTGCCGGTTTGGACGGAGGTAAATGAGTTATGACCCTGACAGCAACATCCTTGGCCAAGGACCACTCCCCGAGCCCAGTACATCTCCCTCCAGCCCAGTACATTCTCCCCACTGAGTGCCTCAGCCGTGGCACCCTGCTATCCACCCCACTGTACCAACGGGAGCCAGATCCAGCCACACACGAGTTACAAATGGGGTTGGGTCTCCCCTAGTCTGCACCCTCTCCCCTCCCACGCTGGCTGCAAAGAGGGCTTTCAACTCCAGCTCATGTCAGTGTAGACCGAGAGCAGAGGTGACCTGATGACAAGCTTTCTCTCCAGGGCCCTCAGTCTTTGACTTCCTCACCCTGGCCACCTTTTCAATCTTATTTACAGGAAGAATTATTTTCCCAAGAGTAACAGTGAGCCAGGCCCTGTTCTAAGCACTTTATACAGACGGGTCTCACTTTGTCCTCACCACAGCCCTGCAAAGCCAAGACTACTTCTGTCTCCATTTTATAGATAAGACAACTAGGGCTCAGACAGGTTAAGCAACTTGCCCAAGGACACACAGCTAGTAAGTGGAGAAGGCAACCAAACAATCTGACCCCAGAGCCTCGACTCTTGAAGGCTGTGGATCGTGGGCATTCACTCATTCCCTTGTACGTGGCATCACACATTCATGGCATATTCTGTTCCAAAGTGGGATGTACAGACCCCAGCAGCTGTGTGAGATCCACTGTGGAAAAAAGCTTCACGTGAGGCAGAGGACACGCAAGCCCAGTCAGCTGTGAGCCACTTACTGGGCAGCTGCTATCTCACAGGCATTGTTTCAGCTGCTTGGACCACAGCAGTGAGCCAGCCAGACAAAACCCCTGGCTGCCAGGAGCTGAGAGGCTCGTGGGGAAAACGGAGAGTAAGGAGAGATGGAGACGGTGAAAGAATACAAATCAGGAGCTGCTGGAGGCCCGGGAGCAGATGCTCCTGAGACAGAAGCATCCAAGCCAGGACCTGCAGGAGGCCAGGGAGGGAGTCTCTGGAGGCAAGCATTGTGGGCAGAGAGAATGGCAGGTGCAAAGGCCCTGAGGCAAGATTGCATGCGCACGAGCCCAGGGGGCAGCCCAGCCGGCCTGGGCAGACAGCTGGGGACGGGGAGGGCTGGGCCGGATGAAGCCAGCCTGCAGACCACCCAGGGGCTCTGCAGCTGCCTCCAGGGAGAACGGGAGCCAGGGACAACGAGAGCACAGCAGGGCTGTGACGCCCAATGGCAGCGGCCTGCTGGCTGCTGGTGGAGGCTGGGTTGGGGGAGGGTGGGCACGGGGAGGCCGGGGCCAGGACGCAGGTGGCGGCCTCGGGCTCCTTGCTTCAGCTCTCGGGCTGGCTCCTCTGGACTTGCCCCCTCCCTGCCACCTTCCTGCACCCCAGCCCAGGCAAGTGCTCGCTCAGAAAGCCCTGCCAGCGCCCCCCCCCCGGGAAAGGCCCGGCCTAGCGGAAAGAGACGTTCAGAAACCGCCAACCCTACAATTACCGATAAGATGGATTCTTCTCCCTGACAGGGTGCAGGAGATACGGAGCCTGTTATTACCAGGCCTAATTACAGCGTCTCGGGCTGCAGCACTCGCTGTGAGAGAAATACCAGCAGCCTGCAAAGCTCAGCGCTCCCTCCTCCCTGCTGTCAGAAGCATTCAATCTGCCCGAAATAATTACACATCTTCTCCCCCAAGAGGCTGGAGACAGGCCTGCTCCTTCTCCAGGGGCTGGAAATTCAGAACCTGCCTCTGCGATCGCTGGCAGGCACCTTGGATGCTCACATCGAGGCCGAGAGTAGCTCAGGTCTCCCCAGGTCTGGGCCTCTCCGGGTCCGAGTGCTGCTCTGTGCTGGGCGGGAGTCTCCGCTTCCTTGTCTGTTAAATGGTTTTGTGATAACTGTCGTGTGCAGAGTGGGTGATGGATGCCCCAAGGTGAGGGCTGGTTCAGTTCAGTCACTCAATCGTGTCTGACTCTTTGAGACCCCGTGGACTGCAGCACGCCAGGCCTCCCTGTTCATCATCAACTCCCAGAGTTCACCCAAACTCATGTCCATTAAGTCGGTGATGCCATCCAACCATCTCATCCTCTGTCATCGCCTTCTCCTCCTGCCCTCAATCTTTCCCAGCATTAGGGTCTTTTCAAATGAGTCAGCTCTTCGCATCAGGTGGCCAAAGAATTGGAGTTTCAGCTTCAGCATCAGTCCTTCCAATGAATATTCAGGACTGATCTCCTTTAGGATGGACTGGCTGGATCTCCTATTGTGTCACGGGGTCACTTTTGAAGAGGTGAAGGGGTTCTGTGTATGGAATGCCTACTGGGTGCTGGACGTACGATGCTGACTTCGATTCTGCTGAATGAGTGGCTTCCTCTTAATGACATCTCACACCCAACCTGAAGAAGGGAGGGCTCCTGTTCCTACCAGACGGAAGAGGAAATCAAGGCCCTGCAACAGCGGGCCGTCTTCCCGGAGTCACGGTCACAGAGCAGTCCCAGCCGCCTGGCGGGTCGCAGGGAAGCAGAGGGACCTTCCTGGACACGGGGCTGGCTGCAGCCTTGGGCGGGCTCCTCGCTGACCTTGGAGCTTCCTGAGCGGACGGTGACAGCGGGCGGGACCTGGCTCTTAGGCGTCCCCCGAGGGCTCCTTGGGGAGCCGCACCCTCCACGGCCACAAGCCGAGAGAGGAGGCTTCAGGCCGGGCGTCCTGAGAACGACCTGCTTGTTCACAGACCACCGACGCGTAGGACTCACTCAGCTTATGTCTACCATGACTTTTCACTTTTAGTACGTGAGTCCAGGGTGGTTTGTGTGGGTTTTTAAGATAGTCTAATCAAGTTTCCACTTGTTTGAGTGTGTTTAAAAAAAAAGTGAGTGTGCTCAAAGAAAGGTCAGTCCAAGGACAAGTGCTCCAGAATATGGCAAAAATGGGGAGGGGCCGGGCAGCTCAGGACCACTCAGGAGAGTCTGGGAAAACTGGGTGCTGGAAACCGTCCCACACGGGCGCCAGGTCACACAGAGTCGTCAGTCCTGGTACCTGGAGCTGAACCCTGGCCCCACGGGCCCCGCGGTGTCTTCTGCTGGGGTCTCAGCCTCAGGTTCCCCCCGGGGAGAGGACTGGCCCTCGGAGCCCTACCTTCCCAGCCTCTCTGAAACCCAGGCCTGGGTCCCAGGCTGGACTCCGGTTCTCCGCCCCCACCCAGGGCCACGGCTAAGTGAGATGTCAGCGCGCCGTGGCTCCGCTCTGGCTGATGGGCTAATAAGTGGGCACCTGACGGCCCCGGAGACCTGACATGTCTATTTTCAGGAAATGGAACATCTGGTTCCAGGCCTGGTCCCTCTCCCCGCACCACCTGCCCGGCCGCCGCGCTCCCGGCCGTCTGTGCCTGACGGATCGCCCTCCTGATATCTTTATTATCGCTTTGAAAAGATGCCGTGGGGGCTCCTGAGCCGCCCTCCTTTCCTGGAGAAATGCTCCCTCCAGGGCGTTCCGATGTCAGCGGGTTAAGGGTGTGACACCACAGGCAGTCCCTGGCCAGAAGCTCCCCCTGTCACTCAGATGACTCCATAAATAACGCCCAGCCCCTGGGAGCACCTCCACCCCTCCCAGGGAGCTGCAGAGGCTCAGGGAGGCGCTGCCGTTTCCACCTTTCCTGCCAGAGGTCAGCTGGCTGCTGCTTAGACAAGTTTCAGGAAACAAGGATTTCCGGAGAAAACAATCAATAAGTAAATTCAAGGCCCACGGGGGTGTACACAGCCTCCAAAGACTCAGTTTGAATTCAGTTCTTTCCCACCGGTTTTGCAAAAGCGCCTCGGAGGACGTGAGCGACCGCTCACTAACTCACTCATTCATTCATTCCAAAACAGTACTGGCCTGCCGGGCAGACGACCTGGTTTGTTTCAGAAACAAAAGGCACAGAAATAAAAAGGGGGGATACGTTACAAATTCAAAGACCCGACTTATAAGCCTGATGGAATATGTGAGTCTGGCACAGATCCTGGTCTGATTAAATGAGGTGTGGGGAGAGGAAGGCACCTATCATGAGCAGGAATAAATGAATGCACTCTGAGTTGGAAAATATTAAGGAATTACTGTCATTCTTCAGGCACAATAATGGTTTTGTGGTTACTTTTTAAAATTCGTATCTGTAAAGTCTGGGATTTTCTTTCCTGGAAATTATTTCAGGTAACCCCCCGACTCCTAACCCCCCGCAACACACACGCACAGATTCGACTTTAGGATGAAATAAGATCAGCAAGTTTGATGATGTTTGACTCCGGTGAGGTGTGAGAGGGGACATGAGTGCGTCACGATTATGCCATCTCTCCAATTCTGACCACTCTTTACGCACAATACCCGATATTGTTACATGTGGAAGTCACATATGTGCAATCACCATATAACTTACCATATGATACAATTTTACATTATGATTACGCACATGGTATCCTATGCTCGAGGCAACGCTGTAACATGTATAAACGTGACATAACGCATGTTACAACATGAGACAGAACAGACATGGAACACAGTGCGCTATATATTTATTATGATAGTGGAACGTAGTAACCTCAGGGAGGTGTTAACTGATGCCTTTCTTTTTTTTTTTTGCCTCACCATGTAGCTTGTGGGATCTTAGTTCCCCAACCAGGGACTGAACCCGGGCCCTTGGCTGTGAGAGCACAGAGTATTAACCACTGGAGCGCCAGAGAATTCCTGACTTAGGGCTTTTGGTTGGGATCCAGTGGGCATAAACCCCGTCTAAGTCTGAGACGTACCAGTGTTGATCCGGGTGCGTCCCCATTCTGCAGCAGGAGTGGTCTTTGCCAACACCTCTATCACAGCACACTGGAGGAGGGCATGGCCACCCACCCCAGTGTTCCTGCCTGGAGAATCCCATGGACAGAGGAGCCTGGCGGGCTGCAGTCCGTGGGGTCACAGGAGACGGACATGACTGAAGTGACTTAGCACACACACGATGTTGACTAAAACCATCAGTCTGTGGTTCGGGCTTCACTGGTGGCTCAGACAGTGTAGAATCTGCCTGCAAGGCAGGAGACCCGGGTTCGATCCCGGGGTCGGGAGATCCCCTGTGTATCAGCTCTCAGGTCTTATTCATCCACTGGTTGGTTGCAAGTACCTTAAACAACATCTCCCCGTTTCCCCCACCTCCAGCCCCTGGTAGCCACCCTTCTACTCTCTGTTTTTATGAGGTAGGCTATTTGAGATTCCACATATAAATGACATCACGGTGTCTGTCCTTCTCTGTCTGGCTTGTCTCACTTAGCATAAAGCCCTCCCGGCCCATCCACGCTGTCGCAATGGCAGTGTTCCCTGTTTCTCGTGGCTCGAGAGTATTTCACTATACATACATTGCCTTAAATTTCAGCTGGTCCCCCCAACACTTTCTCCACCTCCCTGTTTTATTTCTAACTGTTGTTATCAAGATCAAACCAGTCCATCCTAAAGGAGATCAGTCCTGAATACTCATTGGAAGGACTGATGCTGAAGCTGAAGCTCCAATCCTTTGGCCACCTGACGCAAAGAGCCGACTCACTGGAAAAGACCCTGACGCTGGGAAAGATTGAGGGCAGGAGGAGAAGTGGGCAGCAGAGAATGAGAGGGTTAGATAGCATTACTGATTGAACGCACATGAATTTGAGCAAACTCCAGGAGACGGTGGAGGACAGAGGAGCCTGGCGTGCTATAGTCTGGGGTTGCAAAGACTTGGACTAAACAGCAACACTAGTTATCATTCAGTTCAGTTCAGTATCAGATGTTAAATCATATTACATAACGGAGCTATGTGTCCTGCGTGTACAGAGTGGCAGCAGATGTCATCGGTGCCGTTCACTCCCGGCACATCACAGGCCTCCAGTAAGCAGAGCTCTGCTGCGTAATTAACACAGCCCGGGTTTACACAGACACGGAGCTGCCTCCCCGTTCTCAGCGGGGTTCAGCCCCACCACCGTCCTCCTCTCACATCAGCTGACTCCTCACAGAGGAGTTTCACAGGGCAGTGCCCGGGGATAACAGCCTTCAGCAGCTCACTCCCCACTGAGCTTGCACCCCACCCACCCCACATCCACGGGCGTGACTTGTCTCCTTGCCAGACCCAGCGCCAGCAACTTGGGTGTGAGGTCCGCGGGCTGAGGGACATTCCTTCCATGAAGAGAGAAGCAAACCAGAAACAAACACATAAATAATTTCAGTAACTGCAGGTGGGGATGAGAGATTTAAAAAGAAGAGAAACCAGATTTGGGACAGAGAACAGGGTGGGCACACTTTATGCCAGGCGGTCAGGACGGGGTCTTGAGCACAGGACCTTGGAAGGGAGGCTGGCAGAGGACCAGCAGGAGTACCCAGGCCGATAAAGGCAGGTGCAGAGGCCCTGGCACTGGACAAGCCCAGCAAGCATGGGGTCAGAGAGAACTGACCCTGAGAAGTGGAGGAGCAGCGTCACCCACACCGAAGGGGGATGCCAGGTGCCAGGGAGGAGGGGCGCCTGCTCTTCTCATGGACCAGAGACGCCAAGGGTCACAGTTGCCATGGAGCACCCTAGTTCTGGGTCCTGCTCAGAACCCCCTTCTCCACCCTGGGCCTCAGTTTCCACGGCTGTGGTCTCAGTCCCGCAGGCACACCAATGGCATCCACGGTGCCAAGGGGCAGCGAGGGGCCCTCTAGCCAAATCACCTGGAAGTCTCTTCTCCAGGAAGGCCAGATCATGTGGGTCTGTAAGGGCACCTACTTCCCTGCCTCTCCTACCCACATTCACTGCCCCAAAGGCAGGAAGCTCTTCTGTTTGAAACGCTGTGAGGTTCAGATAAGGACAGTAGAAGGCTGAGTGGCCTTTGTGTTTGGGCCGTTTCCTGTGTCCTCAAATCAGGTGGCCGGGAGTGCGTGACTAGCTTGGACCTTGTCCATTCTGTGCTTTACATGTGCTGTCCCAGACAGGGATATGTCGCCCCCAACAACAACCACAACTCAGGACGACAGAGTCGTTGGCCCTCCTGCTGTTTCAGTTCTGAGAACATCACTTCTACCGCCCATGTCCACTGGCACGGGCATCGCCCACAGCTCCAGACTGACGGAGCCCCCCTCACCCTGGCTCACCTGCAGGACACCCTGTGCCAAGTGACTTTGTATTTAGCAGGAAAATCCTTGAAAGAAACTACTACAAACAGGTTCAAATAACTAAAGAAACCAAATTTAAAGAACCAAAGGAAAGCATGATGGCAATGAATCAGCACAAAGCTCACTGACTGGGAGATACAGGTTATGGAAAAAAACAAATCGAACTGTGGAGATGGAGAGAATGATATTTGAAATGAAAAAGAACATCCCCGGGAAGACTTCAATAGCAGGATCGAGATGGCAGAAAAATCCCATGAACTTGAGGATACCTCCATAGACATTATCCAGTCTGACGTACTGAGAGCAAAAAAGACTGAAGGAAAACAAAGTCTGTCTCAGAGACCCAGAGGCAGCATGAAGCACACCAACGCACACGGAATGGGAGAACCAAGAGGAGCGAAGAAGGACGCAGGGGAAGTTTTTGGAAATAACAATGGCCACAACGTCCAGAATTTAATGGAAAACGTTGAATCACACATCCAAGAAGCGCAACAAACTCCGAGTTGGAAACACACAAAAATATTCACACATAGACACATCACAGTGAAGCTGCTGAAAGAAGAGGAGAAAGCAAAAGTCTTGAAAAGCAGTAAGAGAAAAATGACTCTTTACGTACAGAGGCGTAACAATATGAATGGCTGACTTCTCACCAGAAATGACGGAAAGCGTGAGGCAGTGAGTGGTGTGCACTATGTCCCAAGTGATGAGACAAAAACGCCGTCAGCCAAAATATGCTATCACCAGCAAAACTGTCCTTCAACAACTAAGGCAAAATTAAGACATTCCCAGATACGCAAAAACTGACAGAATTCATTGCTGACTGGCTTATCTTAAAATAGATTCTGAAGGAAGTCTTCCAGGCTGAAACTAAATGACTCCATAGAGTGATTCAAATTCACAGGAAGAAAGGAAATAGTAAATATATAATTTAATAAAGGACCCTATCAACATATAAAGCTTATGTCATATTTTACTGCCTTTGAAATACATAGTAATGCTGTATTCTTGGGTTTACAACATATCTAGACGTAATATCTATGGGGGAAGAGAACAGAGTTATACTGGAGCAAATCTTCTGTATTTTACTAGTATTAAGTCTGTATGCAGATAGTGACTGCAGCCATGAAATTAAAAGACGCTTACTCCTTGGAAGAAAAGTTATGACCAACCTAGATAGTATATTGAAAAGCAGAGACATTACTTTGCCAACAAAGGTCCTTCTAGTCAAGGCTATGGTTTCTCCAGTGGTCATGTATGGATGTGAGAGTTGGACTGTGAAGAAGGCTGAGTGCCGAAGAATCGATGCTTTTGAACTGTGGTGTTGGAGAAGACTCTTGAGGGTCCCTTGGACTGCAAGGAGATCCAACCAGTCCATTCTGAAGGAGATCAGCCCTGGGATTTCTTTGGAAGGGATGATGCTAAAGCTGAAACTCCAGTACTTTGGCCACCTCATGTGAAGGGTTGACTCATTGGAAAAGTCTCTGATGCTGGGGGGTATTGGGGGCAGGAGGAGAAGGGGACGACAGAGGGTGAGATGGCTGGATGGCATCACTGACTCGATGGACATGAGTCTGAGTGAACTCTGGGAGTTGGTGATGGACAGGGAGGCCTGGCGTGCTGCAATTCATGGGGTCGCAAAGAGTCAGACACGACTGAGCGACTGAACTGAACTGAACTGAACTGAAGTCTATTAATTTGAAAGAGATTGTTTTAAGTTAAGATGCATATTAAAATCCCTAGAGCAAGCATTAAAAAAACTCAAAAATGTAGAGGAAAAATGTACAGGAAAATTAAAAGCGTACACTAGGAAATATTTACTTAACACAAACCACAGCGGTCAAGGAAAACAGAGAAACCAGAAAGATAAGCGACATGGAAAACAAACAGTAAAATGGCAAGTGGAAATCTAACTGTACTGATAATCATATTAAATGCGAATGGTTTAAACATCCCAACCTAAAGACAGAGATTGTCAGACTGGATAAAAAGGTGAGATCCAACTGTTAACTGTTGACAGGAGACAAATGTTAGATGCAAAGTGAGAAAAAAGTTGAAAGAAAAAGGATGGACATATATATACCATACAGACAGCAGCCCAGAAAGCTAGAGTGGCTATATCAAAATGAGACTAAATAGACTTAAAGTCAAGAAAGCAAATTCATAGCTGTAAATATCTAGATTTAGAAAGAGGAAAGGTCTCAAATCAATAATCTAACTGAACTTAAGATGTTGATAAAAGAACAAACTCTTCTAGAGTAGGCAGAAGGAGGGAAATAATAAAGGTTAAAAAGGAGACTAAGGAAGTAGAGGACAGAAACACAGTGGAGACAAGCCATGACACCGAACACTGGTTCTCTGGAAAGAAAAAAAAATCGACAAAATTGACAACCTGCTCGACTGATGGACCAGAAAAAAACAGAGAAGGATCCGACGACTAGAGTCAGAAATGACAGCGGGGTGCTTCCCTGCTGACTGAGTGATGAAGAATCTGCCTGCTGATGCAGCAGACGCAGGGTGGGGCCCCGGTCCAGGAGGATCCCACGCGCCACGGAGCAGCTAAGCCCGCGGGCCACCACCGCTGACCTGTGCTCTGGAGCAGAGCTTGGGGGCCACGACTACTGAAGCCCGCGTGCCCCAGAGCCCACGTTCTGCAGCGAGAGGCGCCATGGCAACAGAAGCCTGCACATCCCCAGAGTGTAGCTCCGCTCGCCGCACCTAGAGACAGACTTCGTGCGGCAAAGAAAACCCAGCACGGCCAGGAGTAAATAAATAAATAGTTTAGAAGTTAAGAAGTCCCGTTTTTTTTTTTTTTTAAAAAAGAAAGAAATGAAAGAGGGGACATTCCTACCAACCGCACAGAAATAAAATGGAATAGTATGAATCCCTGTATACCAGCAAATGAGATGACTTCAACAGCAGAGGTTGGCTAGATGAAGCTGTGAGGTGGGCGGGGGGTGGGGGCTGAGGGGGCAGGGAACGGGCACAGGTTTCCCAAGAAAACCCCGTTCACCCCATCCCAGGGAGTGTGGGTGGAGCCCTGGAAACCTCGGGTCTCTCTCAGGCTTTGCCACAAACAAGTTCAGTCATGTTAAGTCCTCCCCACCTGCTGAGCCTCAGTTTACCCCTGTTTCAGATGACCATTGCTAGACCAGATGAAATTTTCCCAAAGTGTGAGCTTATACCACAGATGGGATAACAACGCTGCATTAGAGACCCCTAACTTCCAAGGTGGAAATCCAAATCTTTTTAGTTCTTTTGATGATCTCACACACGTAAAAAAATGTGTCAGCCTGCTGCTAGGTGTCTCAGCTTCCCTCTAACATCTGCTGGTCTGTCTGGAACAGAAGGCAGGTAGGTCTCGAGGGCAGCGTCCCCACCACCAACAGGACCGCGCCAGGATTTAGGAGCCTTGCTCTATTCCATGTAGCATGGCTACCTTCCGCTGATACAAAGTGGTGGAATGTATTTTTCATTTAACTTCACTTACATAGAAAAGTTGATTTTAAAAATAATCCGAGAGGAAAAAAAATCACACTGTACGATGGTGTACATCGCATGCTTTTGGATTGTCTTTAAAATAGGGAAAGTACATCAAATACATACTTTGTATTGTATTTCCAGACATAGAATAATAGCCTTGGCCCATGGGGCAGGGCTGGGTGGTGGGAGACGGGGGCCGGAGGCAGACTCGCCCCAAACCGTTCATGAAACTTTTTGATTTTTGAACCATGTGAGTGTAACTCAGGTCCCCCTCCAAAAATTAAATGAAAAAATAAATTTAAAATTAAGACAAGCGTGAAATAAATTATAGTGATGCTCACTCATAGGGCAAAAATCTCCAAGGTGGCGCCCACACGGCTGAGGCTGGCTGGCGGTGGCGGTTCCCTCCAGCTCTGGCCATGGCGGTGGGGTCAGAATACCGGGCACATGGCCCGCGCCCCCGCCTCCACCGGCACTGGGTCCTGCAGGGAGGGCTGGGCGAGGCTCCTCAGCCAGCGGGGCTCCCACCACCGCACAATGTCCTGTCTGTCCGGAGCCGGGTCAGCTTGCACCTGCCCGGCCAGGCACTCCCTGCCGTCCGCACGCCCAGACCCCCAGGCCCCCAAGCCCTGGGCAGCGATTCGTCACCATTCGACATGAGATCCCGTCCAGGGCAGCCTGCCGCCTCCGTCAGAGTCTCTGTTCTCAAGCTCACCCCAGAAGGTAGTAACAACACACTCAGCCCTGCCCCTCCCCTGTACCAGGCACCGCTGCACACTCAGCCCCATCAGCCTCATCACCAGTATCGCCACCGTCCTCAGCCCGCTTTCCAGGTGAGCACACAGATGGAGGTTACATAACCAACACATCTGGAAAGGCAGAGCCTGCACTGAACCACCGAACCCTGAACCCAGAGACCCTAACCACTGCAGAGCCAGCTGCAGAGTCCGAGGCTCTCACAGGGCCTTGACCCTCAGTCCCCCGAGTACAGATGGGACAAGGAGGCCCAGAGAGGGAGAGGCCCAGCCCAAAGTCACACAGAGAGTCAGCGAGGGCCAGGACACACAGGAGGTCAGGACACAGCCTGGGCGATGGGATCCCGCAGAGAAGATGGGCCGTTCACACGGGTGCTGTCTGCGCGCCTGCGTCCTTTCAAGGGGCGGGGGGAGTGTGCGTGCGTGTGTGCGCACACGCAGCCCCACGCCTGAGCCCAGATTTCCAGCTCAGCGGTTCTGCTGCCGAGTGTCCACTCCCCGCTCCACCCTGAGACCCGGCCCACGCGGCTAGGCCCCTCCACCCCATTGTTCCCGTCTCACCTAAAAGAACATACGCATTTTTCTGCTGGCGCCACGCCTCGCCCCCTGCTACAACCCATGGCATGGGGGGGCGGTGCAGGGAGGGGCTGGGGGATGGAAAAGAAAGGGCCGAGGCAGGCAGGAGACCTGGGCTGCAATGTCGCAGCAAGGGAGCCCGGCCGGGCGCTGAGAGGCGCTGGACAGGGAGTCTCCTGGACTCGGCTCAGGCCTCGGAGCCTCAGTCTCCGCCTCTGTAAATGGGCTTCCCAAACATCCTGAACCTGCCTGTCGTCAGGGTGACCCAGATTTCTGAGACACGGCCTAGCTCAGCGCCTAAGACAGACTGGGTGCTAACGTAGATGAGTCTGTTTTCCGGACCTCAGTTTCCTCATCTGGAAAATGAAGTGGGGGGGTGGGTAATAGCAACCCCCTCTATGACGTTTGTCGGGAGAAGGAAATGTGTTAACGCTGGTGAAGCACACGGCAGGTGGCGTCTGTGCCATGGGATTATGTGTCCTGACGGACCACCTTCAACCTGGGACGAGTCACAGGGTCCCACTTGGGCTCAAACTGCCCTAGTTTAGAGGAAAAACCTCACATGCCCTCTAGTAATATGAATACACTCAGATGCTCAGTTGTGTCTGATCCTTTGTGACCCCATGGACTGTAGCCCACCAGACTCTGTCCATGGGATTCTCCAGGCAAGAATACTGGAGTGGGTTGCCATTTCCTTCTCCAGGGGATCTTCCCAACCCAGGGATCAAACCTGTGTCTCTTAAATCTCCTGCGTTGGCAAGGGGATTCTTTACCAACTGAGCCAGCAGGGAAGCCCAATCAAAACGTTAAAGACAGACACAGTGGCTCTAACAGAGCCACGCTCTCCCACAGTTGGGTCCCCTGTCTGCTCTTCTCCTCCAGCCTCCGTGTCTCTCCTGAGAGGGCTGCCCTTCATGGAGGACCAGGATCCTGGGGGGGCCGGGAGGGGTATGTCTGATCCCTGCCGCCCTGTACCCCCACCACCATGACGTCCCTCTTAGCCCAGGGTTCATCTTCAGGAACGGTTCCTCAGCCCACTGCGCGGCCCTCCATTTCTGTCTCTCAGGCTGTGATTCCCTCCCTTGCGTGGTTCTTGTGCTGGCGGAAAAGGCAGACTTCTGGGAACGATCCAGAACGATGGCCCTGCTCGGGCCAACTCCAGCTTCTTCGTGTTGCCTCAGCTTGCACACATTTCTCACCGCTTCTCAGCCTGGTGGACTCCTACACACCCTTCAAGGGCCAGCTCAAATGGCCCCTCCTAAGAAAAACCTTCTCCTGCCTCCTGAAGGATATCATCAAGCCCTTCTCTGGGCTCCCTCACTGCCCTGAGATCCAGCACTGACCGCCTTTCTGAGCCAAGGAAAGTTTCCTGGCCTCTCTGTGCCTCAGTTTCCTCACCTGCAAAATGGGAATGAGAAAAATAAGACTCTTCAGGGCTGTTGTGAGAGTTACACGATACCGTATGTGTAGAAACACCCTGGGATACGTGAACACGCGCCTTCTGGATATTGTATTCTATTAACTGTGGTCCTGGCACTCAATCAGGCCCTCACCGCCGCACACCGTCCGTGAGGGCTTTTCTGTCTCCCTAACAAGAGGCAGAACGCTTCTGGTTAGAGGCTGGGGGCCTGGCCCTGGATCCTCAGCTGAGAGCACTGGATGGGCAGAAAATAGGTCCACAGGAATGAAGAAGTAAACAATCCGATTTGTTGGGCTGGGGCGGAACCATTCAGGGCTGCAAACCGGCACAAACCCATCAAGAACCTTGTGCAGATAGGAGGACCAAGGCCAGGGAGGGCAGGCTCCAGAAGGGTGGACCCCGGGGAGGGTGGACTCCAGGGAGGATGGACCCCAGGAGGGCGGGCCCCGGGGAGGATGGACCCCAGGAGGGTGGACCCCGGGGAGGATGGACCCCGGGAGGGTGGACCCCGGGAGGGTGGGCCCCGGGAGGGCGGGCCCCAGGGAGGATGGACCCCCGGGAGGGCAGGACCCTGGGAGGGCGGGCTCCGGGGAGGATGGACCCCGGGAGGGTGGACCCCGGGAGGGTGGGCCCCGGGAGGGTGGGCCCCGGCAGGGCGGGCCCAAGGGAGGATGGACCCCAGGAGGGTGGACCCTGGGAGGGTGGGCCCCAGGGAGGATGGGCCCCCAGGAGGGCGGGCCGCAGGGAGGGTGGACCCCAGGTGGGTGGGCCCCAGGAGGGTGGAGCCCAGGAGGTCAGGCCCCAGGAGGATGGGCCCCAGGAGGGCGGGCCCCAGGGAGGATGGACCCCAGGGAGGATGGACCCCGGGAGGATGGACCTCAGGAGGGCAGGCCCCAGGGAGGATGGACCCCGGGAGGATGGACCCCAGGAGGGCGGGCCCCAGGAGGGAGGGGCCCAGGGACGGTGGACCCCAGGAAGGATGGACCCCAGGAGGGCGGGCCCCAGGCGAGTGTGCGGGGTCAGAGTCTGTGAGGGGTGGGTGATGCTGCCCGGTGCTTCAGATGCCCGGGCAGCAGGCCGCCTGGTCCCCACTGTTTGGACAGATGGCCATCTCCCTGGCCAAGGTTAACGCGATTCCCATTGTCTGGGAGCTAGACGCGCCCCACAGTAACAGGATCCTCAGTGTTTTCCCCAGGTTGGGGAGGGAGAGGCGGGCAGGCTGCTGGGTAATGCTCAGAGCCCTTTACAGAGGCCGGGGCATCATTATGCCTTTTTCCTGGATGGGACAACTGAGTCTGAGATACACTGGCAAAAAGTGACAGCTTCCCAGGATCCCACTACGAAAAATGGGGCCCCCCAAATGGACAGATCAAGCTGCCTGCTGTAGGAATGCCATTAAGAAATAGCCCTAAAACATAAGCTCTTCTCCAGTGAAAACCTCGGTGTTAGCGGTGACTCCATGTTTCAGTGGGCTGTCCCATTTCTCAGATAGGGAAACTGAGGAGCCAAGAGGTTTCCTGACTTGTCAGCTGGCAGAAAAGAGAGGAACCTGGGAGACTCTGACTCCAAAGCTCCATCCCACCCCACCTTTCCACCCACCTCATGGCGAGAGGCCACCTATCCCCATGTGTCCAGGAATCTCTAGCTTCCTCTGTGGCCCACAGCCTAGTCCTGGGGAGACCTCATCTCCTCCCTCTGCAGGCAGGGCTGGGACGAGGGTATCTGCGCTCAGAGAGGTCCAGGGTATGCAGGGTCCAGCCCAGCCCCCCTACAGCCAAGGCTGGGGGCAGCTGCTTGCTCCTGCCTGAGTGGCCAACCCCCCAGGTGGACACCTGGGTCAGGGCCAAGTTCAGCCACCGCCCCACTTACATGCCTCTCCCACTGGGGAGCTCAGTATCGGCCCCAGCCCTGCCCTTGGCCCGCTCCACCCGCTCCAGAACAGCCCTGTGGAAGCTGGCTGGCAGGACCGGATCCCTGCGGGCTCTGAGTGCCAGGAGAAATTTGAGCTTCGGCTCCAGCACAGAGGCAAGGCATGCAAAGCAGGAGCCCGGCCACGGAGGGGGTTTTTAGGAAGGACATCCCAGCAGCTGAGCTGAGGATGGGGGCGCCTCCAGGAGCAGAGGGGCCAGACGGAGGCTGGGCCAGGGTCCCGCACACTGGAGGCGTGACCAGGCTAGAGCAGGCCACATGAGGCAGAAGAATGCTGCAGACAAGGAGAGGGGGTCCGGGTGGAAAATGGGTCTCGGGGGAGCGGGGAGAAGGGTCCCCAGCTTTCCTGAGGCCCTGCCCTTTCCACACCGGCCAGGCCTCCTGAAGGCATCTTCCTCTCCTCCATTCAGATGGAGCTGCAGCGAGGTGAGCCTTAACAGGGCCGAGAACCGTGACCCACTCAGTCAGCCCCAGGAATAACCGTCCCTGCTGTTGCTGTTGTCTCTCGGGCTTTGTTCCCTGTTTCTGGGCTGAATAAGCGGCTCGGCACCCAGGCAGTGAGGGGCATGGCGTGGTGGGGGGAATGGGGTGGGCAGGCCCCTCCGAGGCAGCTGGGGGCCCCAGCCTCCGGCTCAGGCAGGAATTACCATCACAAGCCAGTGATGAGCTCACCCAGTCACCCTGCTCACAATACACAATCAGCCCATAAATCCCGGGATGCTGGGAGCCAGGCGGGTATTTGAATATGAAAGGGTGGGAAAGAAAGCAGGTCCTGGGGGCTGGGGGAGGGCGGCGGGGGCTGGGCACAGCCAGGCTGGGTGCAGGCCACACACTCACCACTCACCCGGGAGGCGCACACACAGGGGTGTACACACACACACATACGCACACACAACCCGTTTTGCCTCTGCACCTAAAAGAAACAGCAATGAGACAATACTCTTGGACATAACTGAATGCGGAGCCTGGATAACGTTTATTCCACAACCTCAAGGTTCAAGACGCTTTTGAAAAGACTTTCCGATATCTCCGATTCATTTCTGAGGTCTCCTCTGACAGAAGCTGAGCCACAGTCAGCGTGGGGACGTCCCCCCTAACCCCCGGAGCCCGGAGATGGGCACGCTTCAATCGGGCGCTGTCCTGAGAGGATGCCCGGCCCACCTCCAGGCCCCGCCAGCCAGCAGCTCTGCTGCATGGCTATGTGCCTGCTCCCTGCCAGGCCAGCCCTTTGCCTGCACCTGAGACCCTGCCAGCCAGCTCTCCCGTGGGGCGGCAGGCCAGGCGCCGTCTGCTAGAGGACCCATCCGCCCCCCTAGAGCTGGGGGCCCGGCCTCCCTGAGTGGGAAACCCCACTGAGGGTTAGAGTGGCTGCTGGAAGCTCCAGCTCCCCAAGCGTGTGCGTCGCTGCTTCCACGGGGCCCACCGCCAGTCCGGGACCCACGGCCAGGAGGACCACACTCCCCGCCGCCGGCTCCCCGCTTCATCTCCTGAGAACTGGAGGGTCAGGCAAACCCATCTCCAAATCCAGAGCCCCCCACGGCCTTAACCTCGGCATGGAGGTTGGACAAGCCTGTGGGGCTGATGGGGTCTGGAGGCCAGCAGGCAAGTGAGGAGAGCCAGCTCCAGGGAGAGCAGCGTCCCCTGGGGTGGTCTCAGGAACACGGCTGTGGCACAAGCTGCAAGTGGGCATCCAAAGTGAGCTCCCAGATCAAACTCAAAAGCTCCTGTACAGCAAAGGAACCGGCTATGACATAAAAAGGCAAGCCACCTCATGAGAGGAGACGTTCGCAAATCACATATGTGAAAAGGGGCTAACATCCAAACTATGCAAGAGCTCAACACTCAACAGCAAAACACTGAACAACCGATTAAAAAGTGGCAGAGGGTCTGTATTCTCCCGAAGAAGACTAACAGGTACACGAAAAGATGCTCAGTATCGCTGATCGTCAGCAAAATGCACAGAAAACCACAGTGAGATGCCGCCTCACACCTGTTAGAACCACTGTCCTCAAAAAATGAACAGCACGCGCTGGAGAGTGTGGAGAAAAGGGAGCCTTCGTGCACTGCTGGTGGGAGGGGACCCTGGTGCGGTCAGTGTGGAAGACAGCGCGGAGGCCCCTCGAAAACCAAAAACTAGAACTACCATGCGATCCACCAATTCCACTTCTGGGCATTTACCTTAAGGAAACAAAAGCACGAACTCACAAAGCTTCCTGCACCTCCATGTTCATCGCCGCAGCATTTACAACAGCCAAGACATGGAAACAACCTCAGGTCTGTCAACAAATGAGCGGATAAAGAAATTGTCTCTCTCTCTCTCTCTCTCTCTCTCTCACACACACACACACACAGGAGTATTACTTAGCCATGAAAAAAAATGACATCTTGCCATTTATGACAACATGGATAGACCCTGAGGGCATTCGGCTAAGGGAAATAAGTCAGACGGAGAAAGACAATTGCCACATGATCTTTCTTGTATATGGAATTAAAAAACAGCTGAACTCATAGAAATAGAGAACAGATTGGTGACTGCCAGGAGGAGGAGGGAGTGGGTAGGGGAAATGGGTGAAGGAATCAAAAGGTACGAACTGCCAGTTACAAGATAAAGAAGATAAAGAAGTCCCGGAGACGTGATGCACGCCATGCTGACGACAGTCCATTGTAGGTTTGACAGAGGATAAGAGTGGAAGTCTCAAAAGTTCTCATCAAAAGAAAAAGAATTTGTAACTGTGGTGATGCATGCTACCTAGACTTAGTGTAGGGATCATTTTGCAATACAAACACTGAATTGTCACATTGTATGACAGCTTCCCGGGGGCGCAGTGGTAAAGAACCCGCCTGCCAATGTAGGAGACTCAGGACATGCAGGTTCAATGCCTGGTCGTACACACATACACACACGTACACACACACATACACACACACACACACGTACACACACGTACACACACACACATACACACACATACACACACACACACACTGTGCTAATGAAGCAAGCACGGTGTTGTATGTCCATTGCACGTGAGACAGTGTGCGCACTCGGGCCTCACTTCTCCAGGGCGCTTTCCCCTGCTCAGCCTTCTTCTCTATCCCTTCATGGGGTGTGTGCCCATCCCCCAGCCTCACGATTTGGCTTACAATCACCACGATGGACACACGGCAAGGTAGACGAGAACGAACCAGGGGGTGGTCAGGCCCTGGCAGTCCACTGGAGGAACCAGGGACCCAGGCGTCCCCTCCCCCTGCCCTGACAGGGGCAGGACTGGACTGCCCTACCAAGAAAATGTGTCCTGAGAGGCACAGAGCTTGATTCATCCCGGGACCCAGGAGCAGCGTCTCCACATGGTCCCTGAGGCCCCGATGGAGGCCGTGTGCTCTCACCGCCACGGCCTTGGGTACCGAGTGTCCCGGGCATGGCTCTCTGGCCTCCCGGTCCATTCTGGTGAGCCCCTAAAAGCCTTCTGCAACAGGTAGGGTGTGTCCCGCAGAACGTAACAAAGTCTCATTAGCACGCAGGACCCCACGGGGTTAGGGCTTCCCTGGTGGCTCAGACGGTAAAGAATCTGCAAGCAATGCAGGAGACCCAGGTTCCGTCCCTGAGTCGGGAAGATCCCCTTGAGAAAGAAGTGACAACCCACCGCAGTATTCTTGCCTGGAGAATCCCACGGACAGAGGAACCTGGTGGGCTACAGTCCACGGGGTCGCAGAATCAGACACAATTGAGTGACTAACATACCACCCAGATGGGTTTGCGTTCCTCCGAAGGGAGGCAGGCAGGGCTGGGGTAGCTGCTGGAAGAAGTCGCCCAGGGCACAGACTCCCGCCCGCCGCTGCCCGCCATCCCCGAGGAGGCAGGAAGAAGACGGGAGACGGGAGGAGGCCTGGCTGGGAATTTCAGGAAAACAACAGCCTTCTAGGAACCTACCACGCAGATTCCCACTTACAGCACATCGGGCAGAACTGGGACCCTCGGCCAGAGAGTCTGGGAAGTGAGGCGGGGAGGGCCCGCGAGGCACTTGGCCGCATGTAATTAGGACAGCTTCCAGAACATCTCACTTTTGCCCAAGCCAGGGCGGCTGTGGGGCGATCTTAACTCAGATCCCCCACTGACATGGGGGGGCGGGTACCTAATCCAGCGTGGGAGCATCAGGACCCTTCCCAACAGTGTGACCTCAGACCGCCACCTGACGGGCAGGGGTGTGAACACGACGAAGCAGGGCTGGGGCTTTCCGGGCAGGAGGCACCGGAGGAAGGCCTGGGGGGGAAGGCAGCACAGCGTGCTTGCGGGAAAGCAAGGGTGGCACCTGGGACTTCCCAGGCGGCCCAGTGGTGAAGACTTCACCTTCCCGTGCAGGGACTGCGGGTTTGATCCCCACTCGGGAAGCCAAGATCCCACGCGCTTTGCAGCCAAAAAGTCAAAACTTGTCCACATCAAAAAAAACACAAAACTTAAAAAAAAGATTAACCCAAACAGAAAGCAAGGGGCAGCAAGGGGGCACATGGGGTCAGAAAGAGAGAAGGCTGCCTGTGGGCCCAGAGGCTGCAATGAGGGGTCATGATGGCCCTGGGAGCAACAGAACCATCCCCAGGGTTTCCGCAGGAGAAGAGTGTGGCTTCTGTAGACCAGCCGGGTTTGGAGACGGGCAACACGGGTGTGTGTATCAGTCAGGATGTGTTAGCCTCGTAACAAACAGCCCCCAAATAACATCCTTCTCCATTGCGTCAGCTCGGGCAGTGCCCAGGGCTCGGCTCTGTGTGGTCACCTGGGAACCCTGGCTCCTTTCCTTCTGTGCACCCCTGGCTTTCAACACATCACCGCCAAGGTCACCCTGGCCTCATCCGGCTGGGCCAGGACACAGAGGGTAATGCAGGTGTGGGGGCCAGGCCCGGAGGACGTGCAAACCTCTCTGCCCACACTCCTTCAGCCATAACTTTGCCACATGACCCCAGCTCACAAAAGGGAGGGTGACCTTGCGGAGCCCCCAGGGGACAGGAAGTGATATGGATGTCTCCGCACACTTAGTCTCTGCCACAGTCCCCCAGCCCCTGGCCAACACATGTCCATCGGTGTCCTTTCTACAGAGAAAAAAAAACCTCACCTTTTCCCCAAGGAGACACCCCAGGTCCCATGCAGTCACCGCACAGGCTGGTGGCCTCCGAACTAGAGAGGAAATATGTCTGTCCCCCGCCCACACATACAGCATGCGTGAGGCTAAGACAGCAGGAAAAGCTCCGCTTGGGCAGAGTGAGGGGTGCAGGAGGGTCTACAGGGGGCTTGTGGGGCAGGGGTCACGCAGGACGGCCCCCACCATCCAGACCCAGCTTTGCTTTCCGGGTTCACCTTCCTCCTCGAGCTCCCGGAGGGCTGGGCCCATACGGGCGATTTCAAGCTTCAGTTGGAGCCTCTGTTTAGCCTAGGATCGATGTCTGTTTAGCAGTACACTGCTCTCTGAACCTAGGCTTCCGATCGGTCTGCTTCCAGCCATTTCTGGGTGCCCGCAACCAGGCCCGAGCTCTCTCCTGGACGTGACTGTTGAGCCCAGTCATTTCCTGCTTCTGTGCCACCCTGACCCTCCGTCTCCCCTTCGTCCTGACAAAGCCTGCGGCCTGCATTCGCGTGGCAACGCCTCACGCTTCAGCTAGTCTTCAGGCGGCTCGAGGTTTCTTTCTCAGCCTGGTTTCCTACCACTTCAGGTCCTCGAGCTGCTGGCTCTCAGTGCTGAAAACCTCCCCTGTGTTCCCTTTTGTTTCTGCTTCACGCCAGCTGTTCCTCTCCTGAGCTCCCCTCTTCTCCAGCAGCAGCTTGCCAAATGCAGCCAGTAGTGGCCAAGACACGCTAATCCCTTAATTCTTTTCAACCACTTCCCCCAGAGCTCCAGGCTCAGCGCCCACGTGCTTGGCCTTCTAAGTTGCCCTGCAGCGCTGTTGCTCCCAAAGGGCTCACCGCTTCATCACGCAGATGCCGGATTTCACAGACCGGTCAGTATCCACGCTCTGTCACTCCACAGCCAAGCCGACGCCCCACCCTCGGGGCCTTTTCTTGACCCTGCGCTTCCGACAAGCAGTCTCTGACTCGGTGAGGGAAGGCCGACGGCTGTAAGACTTCGGGCCAACAGCCCCGAAGTCTCATCGTGACAAAGACCTCTTCTCACCCTTGTGGTCGGCCAAGGAGCTCAGCTTCACACAGTCACCTGGGGACCCATCGTGGGCACAAGCACCTGGGTGGCCCAGAGGCGGCCTGGCCTCTTCCGGCGGGTGAGCGGACACAAACCACGTGGATGCCGCCGCCTCTTCTGGGTCAGACCTGGACATGGCAGGCATCACTTCTCCCCGCTCCTCGCTGAGCCCCCTGGGGGGTTTCCCAAGCCCCCATCAGCCGCAGGAGGCCAGCACGCGGCCCTACCTGGGAGACGCGCTTGTCAGCCTCGGTCAAAAACAGACGTCAGCGGGGACTGGCTCCCTGAAGCACGTGGTTCTATCTGTTGAGCTTCTTGCCAGCCTGGAAGGTGTCGTCCGCCTGCCGGCCCCCACCTCACACGCTCTGGCCACATGTCCACTCGGGCCATGGCCTGACCCCCAGCTCCACACAGGTGTGACAGGAGCCCCTCACGAGCTGTCCTGGCTTCCTGAAGCTACCATGCAGGGCACAGCCAATCCAGGACCAGGCTGGCCCTCGGACAAAGACCACCCACGGAGCCTCTCTTTGCCCCTCGGAGCACAACCCCAGCAGGATGGGCCCCTGGTGCCCAGAGCAGTGGCCGGCTTAGTGTGCCCCCTTGGACAGCCTGTCCCGTCCCCTGCCTCACCCTAGTCTCCCAATCCTGGTCCCGGGAATCTCACCGCAAAATAAACCACCGGGCCCTAAACCCTTGCCTCAGGCTCTGCTTTTGGGGTGGAACCTAGGCTAAGAGACCAAGTCACTCTCCTTATGCCGGAAGGTCCATCAGCCCCCAGGAAGCTGCCTGCTTAGGAGGACCTACTCTGGAACCGTGTGCCGGAAGGGACGTCACTCCCTCAGGCCCTCCACCAGCCCGGCTGGCTCCAAAGGTCCTTGGCAGCCTGAAGCCCCCTGCTTTGGGGTATGCGGCCAGGCGTCCGTCACACACCCCCTGAGACTGGCGCCCCAAGCTCCCCAAACTCTTCTCTCACCCCTTATCCCCCCTTCTTTCTCCTTCATTTCCTCCCTGCGTCTCCATAGACACTCCCATAACCACCATCACTGTTTGGGGGTCAGATGTGTTCCCCCAAATTCACATGCTGAAGTCCTCAACAGCCCAGGACCTTGGCACGCTACTGGATCTGGAGACGGGGCTCCTGGAGAGGTCATGAAATCAACGTGGGGTCGTGCAGAGGGCCCAACTCCAGCCTGACTGGTGTCTGTGCTAAAGGAGATGAAGACGCTGGCCACACAGAGGGGCCGGCACGTGAGGGCACAGCGGGAAGGCAGCCGTCCATGCGCCCCTGAGGAGGGAGCAGGGAGGCCTCAGGAGAGCCAGCCCCGCGGAGTCCTCATTCCAGACGACAGCCTGCGGATCTGAGAGGCTGCCCAGCCTGCAGTGCTCGTCACACAGCCAGAGCTGACTGATGCACGCTCCTCCACAGCTTTGTCCCCATCCTGGGGCCCCTCTGTGTGCCACCTGAGCTCGCCAGATGATGCTTGCCCACCTTGTTCACACACCCCGTCTCTCCTGGTCTCTCTTGCTGGGCATGGAGCAAGTGGCAGCCCCTTTCTGCACCTGGAGGAATATAAACCCTCCCTGCTCCCTGGAGAATGGCGCTAACGCATGTAAAGCACCCAGGGTTCTAATAAACACAGAAGCAAAGGACTCCGTCTCGACAGTGCTGCTCAGAGAAGCTTCCAGCTGACTGGGCAGGACTCTGCCTTCCTGGGCCCCCCACCCTGCCCTGCAGGAGAGCCTGAAGAGCCCTGGGCTCCATGACAGGGCCCTGTGCCCACCCTCCTCCGGCTCAGCCTCAGCCCCTCTGTCAATACAGAGCAGAACTCTGACCCCCTTTGTGCTGTCAAGTCAGGCTCTGGAGACAACACGCTCCCTGGGTCAGCTGGCCCCGGTCCGGGGAGAACCTCCGAAATCACAGCACATGCAAATGATATGCAAACGACATGCAAACGACCCGCTTCCAAGCACCAAGTGTCCCCGCTGGTGTTCTTTCAGGGCTTGCCCTGGTGAGTGGATCAAAACACCCGTGCCAGCGGCATGGCAACGGTCGGCATGGCAACGGGGCTTCCAGGGTGCTCGGGGAGCTGGGAACCAAGTGTGTGAAACATCCCCTCCCTGCGATCGCGTCCACACTCGATGTCGGCACTCCAGCCATAGACAGAGAGCTCTCCGGGACCCTGGAGACAAGCAGGGCTTCAAGAGATTGGCCGCCACAGAGATCTCTGCTCCCAAAATGCACTTCCAAGTCGCACGGCCCTGAGTGTGAATCTCGCTCCTGAGGCCCACCTGTGGGGCTCGGCCGGAGGCTCCCTATCCTGGTCCGTGATCGGGCTGTGTCTGGGGGGCCTGTCCTGAGGACCAAGGAGCTGGAGGGGGTCCACCCCGCCCCGCCCGGCTCAGGGGGCGCTGCAGAGGCCGGAGGGAGGCCCGACCCAGAGCCGACGCTCAGCACGCCTTCTGTCCTTCCTTCCTCCTCAGCCCTGCATCTCGTGGGCTATTTTTATTCATATTCTGGGTGAAATAAAACAAGTTAAAGCAGAGCATGAAATCTGAGGAGGATTCTACCTTAAGGGGGAAAAAAAAATCCACCTTTGCAATAACAAATAGCTGGAGCTGGTGTATTACCCGGGTGAAATTGTTACCCCTCGAGACAAGTCTAAACTCTTCAGCGTTATGAAAACTCCGCAGATTGCTCTGCTACTGAAAATTTATGGCCTCCAAATCATTCCTGAGAGACAGCGCACATTCCCAACTGAGGGCTTTCCTCGGGACGACCTGCCTCTCTCCCCACGCAGCTGCGTCCCGGGTGTAGGTCCCGCCTTTCCGCCCGAAGCATCTGCTCGATCGGGACCCAGGGAGGTCCCAGCACGTAGTAAGCGCTCAACGAACATTCGTCTTGTTCTGTGTCTGACCGGTGGCCACGCCGAAGGACCGAGAGCGAGGGTCCCCTTCTCCCACCTCAACCAGCCCCACAAGCGGGACCCCAGCTCGAGCCCCTCGTGTGCCCGCAGGGCTGGAGGCACCTGTCCTTCGCCTCCTCCAAGAAAACACTCCCACTCGACACTGAAAGGGCACCATGAGCTTCCAGAAGCTTCATCCGCAGCTACATGCAGGAGGAAACCCAGGCTCGAGGCGTCAAGGAATCCCGCCAGGGCCACATGGGGTGGAGCTGGGTGTGGCCCGTGCTCACCACGTGAACCCAAAGGCCCGGCTCATTTCACCCCAGCGGGTCTTCAGGGAGCATGCGATGCCCCAGGTGGGGCCGAGCGGCAGGTGGGCGGGAATTTGAGCCCAAGGTCCCAGGCCCAGGCTGCAGCAACGCTGCCCTCTCCACGGCCCTGGGCGGGACCCCTGAGGACAGAGTCTGTGTCCACCCCCACGGGAGGGGCATGAGGGCAAGTTCATCTGCTCACATCACAGGTGACGTCAGGGAGGCAGGTGCCCCCTTTGCCCAAGAACCTCATGGCTTCCCCAGAGGGGTCTGGGCACCTGAGGCCACGTCCCCAGCCCCCTGCCAGACCCCGGCCCCCGCAACAGCCACCCCTCCAGACGAGCTGCAGGCTTCTCAGGCACTTCCCCTCTCTTTCCTGTTCCCCGCATCTTCAGATCCTCCTGTCCAGACCCTCCTTGGTCCCAGGGACCAGCAGAGTATGTCCACAGGAGCCCTGCCTGGAAGGGAGTCCCTGTCAGCTCCAGTCGGCCGGGGGTCAGCAAGGAGGCAGGAGCAATGCCAGCATGATCCAGCTTTCTGACTCTTCAAAAGAAGGTGGAAACCCAGACGTCTTATGAGACATCGATTTTTGAAGGTTGGCGCACACCTGCTCTGAACGTTTGATATAACACAGGGCAGAGCAGAGCTAACACACCTGCTCGTCTGACCCCGGCACTAAGGCCACTGCTACGAAGCCTGGGATTCCCAGCAGGAAACGGGGGCCCAGCAGTGGAAACGGCAGCCCGCGGTTACAAAGTTGCTGCGGTCAAGCCCAGGCAGCCAGGCCTTCGGTGAGAGAGACGGAAAACCCAACCAACCAAGGCTGCCCGACTCCGCACCCAGGCATGAGCCCTGGGGTGGCTTGTGGGAGACACCAGGGACTGGGCCCAGGGGCCTCCCTGTGCGGCTGGCAAGCACCCCTAATGTCTCTGGGCCTTGATTTACCCACCTGTAAAATGGGGCAAGAAAAAAATAAGAATGCTGCTTCTCACCTCTGTCTTTGAGAAGGTGTTCAAGGAGCAAAGGGCTAAAAACCTCAGAAGGGCAGGTCCCGCCTCAGTCCTGGACAGCCCTGATGGGCCTGGGGCCTCAGGACAGACCCCCAGGTGTCACGCCCTCTGCACTGAAACACGAGAAGGACTGGCCCCTTCTCCCTCCTCTCTGGGCCCGTGTTCATGGACCAGGCGAGCAGCCGGCAGACCCAGGCCTAGGGCCCTCCTGGCCAGCTGGGGACAGGCCCCCGGGCTCAGCGGACTGTCACTGCCGCCCTGGCTTCCCTCCCTGCTCCCTTTGAAGTTCAAAGAATGGGCCTCGCCCCTCCGAAGCAGGCAGTAAATCAGGCAGGAGAAAGGAAACTGTCCACCCCAGCTGAGTTATGGCAGTCACAGCGAGACAGCTCTCACCCTCTGGGCCAGCCGGCCCCACCCTTGCGTGCCCCTCCGGTCCTGCCTGCCCCCTTCCTGCCCCAGCCGGCCCCTCCATCGCCCTGGAGCCTGCTGCCCGGCCCCTCTGCCTCCCGGGGTCTCTGGGCTGAGGCCCTTCCGCCCCTTCTCCATTGAGGGGGCATCTGCCATGCTTGCACACCTCCTGTGACAGGGACCCCACTCCCACGCTCAGCCAGCTCGACCCAGATGGTCCCTGCCACAGGCTTGGGGCGGGCTCACCCGTCTCTGCTGCTGTGGGCTGACCCCGCTCGGGGTCACGGGCCGCCGGCTCCCTGCAGAGACAGATACACAGAGACCCCGAGGGAGGTTCTCATGGGCTCAGAGCCATTGGCGGCAGCGGATGGGAGGGTCAAGGGAGACCTACAGGTGTGCAGGCATGAACTCGGGCACAAGGGTACTCGTGGAGATTTGGACTCGGGGCTGCGGACTCATGGGTGGGTGCGTGGGTGGGCGGGAGACAGAAGCCAGCATGGTGTGTGTGACCCTGATGGCCCTCGGCACGTAAGCATGTGGGTCTGAGGGAGAGTGTGCAGCTAGGCAGGTGTGCATGTACGAGTGTGTGTGTGCGTGTGTGTGTGTGCACTGCGGCCGGCAGGGCAGGACCCTGAGCACAGGGTGTGTCAAGGGGGAAGCACAGGTGTGGGAGGCTGTGTGCTCCTACGGTACGTGTGACAAGGTGAGTGTGATAGCATGTGAGAGTAATGAGTGTGTGTGAGTGTGCGGTGTGACAGGGAGGGGCAGGGGGCATCTGGGCACTTCCCGGGGGGCTCTGCTGGCAAAGAACCCGCCTGCCGGTGCAGGAGGTGAAAGAGATGCACGTTCGATCCCTGGGTTGGGAAGATCCCCTGGAGGAGGGCACGGCAACCCACTCGTGTCCTTGCCTGGAGAACCCCATGGACAGAGGAGCCTGGCGGGCCACAGTCCACAGGGTCGCAGAGTCAGACACGACTGAGTGGCTGAGCATGCACACAGGGGCGTCCAAGGGCTGCAGTCCTCAGCCCCTGGGACAGCCCCGGGCCGGGCGACGTCACCAGGCAGGAATAGCCCTGAGCTCATCTCCTGGACGCAGAGCCCAGAAGCCCCCTCAGGAGGTGGAGTCGGGGCTGCGGGGAGCCGGTGGCCTGGTCAGAGCGCTTGGCTCAGCCCAGGGGCCTCCAGGGCCTTGAGGGCAGAGGGAAGGGCCTGGCTTCTGAGCTCTGGGGTCCCGGGGTTCTCGGGCTCACAGGAGCGACCACAGGGGTGATGGTCATGACTCAGACCCTGAGCCTGACCGCACGGCCCCAGGTGGGCCTCGGCGCCTGTGTGCCCTGGAGGCGGGCTGCTCACCCTCCGCCCCAGGCAAAGTGAGGCCTCGCTGCCTGGCCGCTTCAGTCTGGCTCAGCAGACGCTCTCCCTGCGGAGCTGGACGTGGCTGGCCAGCCAAGGGGGGAAGTGGGGGCAAGGCTCCCTCTAGGACGCTCACCTGCTCATCTGTGACTTAACCCGGGACCCCGGCCAGCACCCGTCCTGCCCACCTTCCCTGGCCCCACAGCCGACCACCGCCAAGCCCTCTAGGATGGTCTCTCTGCGATCCAGCCCCAGCTCTCAGTTGCCATGGCAACCACTGCCCTTCAAACCACCATCGCTTTGCACCTGGACCACACCGCTGCCCCCTTCTTGGTCTCCTGCCCCCACCCTGTGCCCGTGATACACGCTCCTCTAGGTGATGCGATGCCCAGTATGCGGCAGAAGGTTGTGGGTGCTGCTGGTGCCAAGCCTGGGTCCCCCTGGACGGGGGGCACCCATCCGCTGATCACTGTGTGAGCCTCCCAGCTCACAGCCATGCCTCTACTGAGACAGCACCCCGAGGCTAGAAAGTAAGTGCCAGGAACGTGTCTGCTCATCCCACACACCCCCCAGGAGCGATGATGGACCGGGGTCATGGACTCTCCAGGAGCACCAGTGGACACTAAGTCAGAGGGCATTCAGTGACAATGGGGAGGAAACTCAGGGGACATCCACCATCTCCCCAAAAAATCCCACGGCCAGCCAGTCCCCAAGACGAGGCAGCCGTCTCTGGACTGGGGCACTGCAGAGGACACGCGACCAAGGAGTCAGCCTTTCAGCCTCTCCTGCCCTCCCTCTTCCATCTGCCCCCCTTTCCAGACCATCTCTCTCAACCCCTCCACCTGCCAAATCCTGACAACACCAGATCTGATGCACACAGAGCAGCAGAAAAGTCTGGGGACCCTGAGGGAGGAAGCGAGGACAAAGAACTCCAGAAAAGCCCAGAAGAGACAGGCGCTGAGTCAGAAGGGTTAAAATCTTCTGGGAAGATGGAGACAAGACGGGGAGGGACCTGGGTGTGGGGGAGGGCAGGGCTCTCATTTGGGGCGGGCAGCGTCCACTCTCCCCTAATGCCCCCAGACATCCTCCGGAGTCTCCCCTTTCCCATTCTTGGGGGTCCTCCTGGCAGAAGGGAATGCCCACCTCTCACCACCAGCTTCCCCCTCTCTTGTTCAGGGAAGCCCCACTGGCTGACAAAGTCTGAGCAAAGCCGAGCTGGCAGGCACGTGGTCAGGAAGTGACCATAGGGTCACTCTCTGCCAGCTCTCCAGAGAGTCCTCTGGATCCTCCCCTTTTTATAAACACTGTCCTTGTGTTTTACACAAATGTATCATTATAAGTATCCTTTCTGTATAGGCTTCTCAGGTGCAACATTGTATTTATCCACGTTGACATTTGTTGTTCAAGTTCATTCATTTTAACAGCTATATGATTATTCCAAAATGCGAAAACATCAGAATTGCCCAGGTGAGCTAGAGACTCGAGAACAACAGCTCAAGCTTATGTTTGCAGCAGCTGGGTTTGCGGTTGTTTTGTTACACAGCAACAGCTGACTGATACAATTTCACCACGGGTGGCAGAGCGGAATCAATGTCTCACAATGCCAAGAAACGCAAGCCAGAAGTTCCCTCGGAGGGGGTGTCACTTGGGGAGTTGAGTCTGTGCAACATCAACATTCCTACATGTTCTGGCCCACATTCCAAACCAGGTCATCCTAACTGTGAGCCCCGCTAGCCCTTCTGTTTAAACTCCCTTCTCTCAAGCCACCCTGCGTGGGGCCTGGTCTAGAGGGGAACCAACCAGCTCACACAGGACAGCAAGAATAAATGGCTGTGGATTCAAGTTGCTAACTTCTGGGGTGGTTTCTTACGTGGTGATCACTGACCCAGAGGGTCACCTCAGTGCGGTTCCCAACTAAAAAGCATCCATCTGGCCCCTTAGGTGCAAGTTCTCCAAGACGCAGAGAAGAAGCCCACACTTCCACAGCAGCCTCAAAGACAACCAGAGCATTCTCACACAAGCAAAGAGTGCCGTCAGGGCTCTTCACGTGGCAGCTCTAAGCTGGGGCTCAGCATAGCTGCTACGTGGCCCCCAGCCCCGCTTCAGGATCATCGAGAGAAGTTGGGCAAGTCCTTTTCCATCTCTGAATTTCAGTGTCCCTGTCTGTAAAACAGGGCTGTGCTGTGCTAAGTCACTCAGCCGTGTCCGACTCTTTACAACCCCATGGATCAAACCCTCAGTCTCCTACGTCTCCTGCACTGACAGGCGGTTCTTACCTCTAGCGCCACCCGGGAAGGGCACGAACCCCTAACACACAAACGTGTTACGAGAAGGAAGTGTAAGAACAGGACACAGCACAGCTTCTGTCTTCCAGGTCCACTGACCTGATAGACTGAGTAGCCTGGGACCAGCACCTGTCACTTTCCAGACCTCTCCACATGTAGTTTGGGGTTAATCACTACTACCTCAGGAGACTTGGTGGGGTGCATGACAAAGGATGTCAGAAGGGGCATCAGGAAGAATGCTTTCAGTGGCAAACCCAATTTTGACTAGTCATGTACAGATGTGAGAGTTGGACCATAAAGCTGAGAGCCAAAGAATTGATGCTTTTCAACTGTGGTGCTGGAGGAGACTCTTGAGAGTCCCTTGGACTACAAGGAGATCCAACCAGTCCATTCTAAAGGAGATCAGCCCTGAATAGTCTTTGGAAGGACTGATGCTGAAGCTTCAATAATTAGGCCACCTGATGCGATGAGCCAATTGACTGAAAAAGACCCTGATGCTGGGAAAGATTGAGGGCAGGAGGAGAAGGGGGCAACAGAGGATGAGATGGTTGGATTGTACCATTGATTCAGTGGACATGAGTTTGAGCAAACTCTGGGAGATAGTGAAGGACAAGGAAGCCTGGTGTGCTGCAGTGCATGGGGCTGCAAAGAGTCAGACGTGACTTAGTGACTGAACAGCAACGACCTGTAAGGGGGATTTACTAGATCACATAATGGAAATTCCAAAAAGCGATGGATTCAGACATGGTTTCATCAAGGCTCCGACTTTGTTTCTCTGTGACTCTTTCTTCTGGACAGTCCTCCAGATGTTGACTTTGTCCTCAAGGTGACTTGTCCCCAGGCACTGGTTGGCCTAGGCACTCATTACTGGTTCATCGCTATGAGAAAAGCGGTGGGATTGTGCCTACTGGCTTGGAGTGTCCATGGCAGAGCTAAGGTGGAGACAGTGACTCCTCACCCCTCATGACCACAGGTTCGTGGGAAAAAGAAGGGATGGGTGCTGAGGAGGCTGCAGTGAGGGGCCTGGCAAGTGCCCAGCCCCATGGCAGACCTTGGGTAAGTGACCACTCCTCTATCACTGGCATACCTGTCTCTGGGCCTTGGTTTCCCTTGCAAGAATATGAGGGGCTGCCTGGATGGCATCTCTAGACCCCCACCCAGTGCTCAGAGCTCAGGTCCTGATGAACCATGCAGTGTCTTAGGTGAGAGCCTGGAGCCCATCGCCTGCCTCTTGTGGGATGGACCAGACTCCAGAGGCAAATACTCTGAGCAGAACAAATTTAGGGCCTTGCTTCTCCTTGTAAATGATTTCCAGAGCTCATTAGGGTGGGTGAATGATTTCCTCACCCTGCCACCCCTTTCCAAAATTAATCGCATTTCTAGGGACAGCGCCCAGCCCCTAGTGGGGGCCAGGATGTGGCCAACTCCAGCTCACACGTGGTGAGGCCATCTGTCTGTCTGCGGCCAGCCCACCTCCCATCTGAAGCAGTGCTGAAGGTCCAGGCCCGGCTGCAGCACCATGTGGCCACTCAAGCTCTCGGGAGCCGCGTGGCTTGTGGCTACCACACTGGCCTGTACAGACATGTAACGGCTCCATTCCTGCAGAGAGCCCCTCTCGCCAGCCGATTTCCAGCGGGAACTCGATGCGAGACCTCAGGCCAGCCCCTCCTCCCCTCTGACCCTCAACACCTACCTGTCCTTCCCAACTTCCTCTTCTGTAAACTGGGGGTAATAGGGCTTAGAGAGATAGATACACGAGATAGGGCCCAGGAAATACCGACTCCAGGGCCAGGAGTCACTGGAACGTGATCTGGAGTTCAGGCTCTCACCAACTCCCTGTGTGTGGGGTGGGGATGGGGGGGAGAGACAGGTGATGGGGAGGGGGGCATCTACATTCGACTTCACGTGGCAGATTTGGTTGGCCGTCCCACCCTACCGTCATTCCTTCTCTCTGTTTACTAACTAGACTCTCATTTTTGCTAAAATGCATTGACCCAGAGAACAAAGGATGATTGCTCCATGCTAATCATGACATTCTAATCATTATTTGCCTGTGACTGCTCAAGGAGCGGACATGAGACATCAGGAGAGATCTGCTAGGGGCTTCTGGGAAATGTTCCCTTCATGATAAGAGACTAGCACATGGAGAGAAAATACCTTGGTACCCTGATCGCTGCCTGCTTTGGATCTATTGTGTATGGCTGGTGCTGTGGCAGCCATTTTGGGGCTGGGAGTCACAACCCTGCAGGGAAAGTGAACATGAACAGGCGTCCACGTGGGAGAGTGGAGAAAACTAGAACTCTGATGTCTGTGTTGAGCCCTTGAACACACACCGCCTCCCTCCCCTCCAGACTCTCGAAAGGTAAAAATCAGTGTCCTTGAAGGGCAGCTTTCCTGCAGTCAGAATCACCCTGAGTGACTCTCATTCACAAGTGAGTCAGAGCTTTCCAGGTCACCTGGATGCACAAGTACATTCCAAGCAGTAAGGACAGGATGTGTGTGGGCGCAGAGGTGTGGGAGAGGATGCTGCCTCCTGGGAGCTGGGAGAGTCCCCTGGGGCAGGGGTGCCCACAGCTGATACCGGAGCTGGCAAGGCTCAGGTTGGCACACAGGACCACGTGCTGGAGTTTTGTCCCACCTGTGGGAAGGTCGTGGGGGGAAGCAGGAGGCAGAACACGGGAGCAGTTTTTTAAGGAACAGTTGGTTTTGAGTTACAGGGTGAACTGTGGGTAGGGACGGGCTCGTGGGGAGAGACTGGAGGCAGGGAGGCCAGGGAGGAGGCTGGACGGCAGCTGAGAGTGTGAGCCCTGGGGAGGGCCAGGGTGGCAGGAGGTGAGAGGGTGAGGAGGAAGGCAGGAAGGAGCAGGCAGTCCTGGTGATCGAAGGACAGAGGAGACATGAAGGGAAGGAGCCGGGGTAGAGCAGAACGAAGGACAGAGCCCCCTGGACTCTACCATGTGAGATGGGAAGGAAATCAGCCCAGAGGGAAGAGCAAGAGGTCAGAGGAAACGCAGGAGGTAGATGCAAAGAGGGTTCCAGGAGGAGGGTGGGCGCCCGACGAAGGCTGAGCCAGGTCACGCCCACCCCTGTGCCACACCGCCAAGGCTCACAGCACCTTTGAGGCTCCAAAGACCCCAGCCCATTCCCTCTCCAGCTTCGTCTTCAACTACTCTCTCCTGAGCTTCAGCCACGCTACCTCTGTGCTGCTTCTCGAAGAAGCCAAACATATTTCTACCTCCGGGCCTTTGCACTCATGGTGCTCACTAAGGCAACAGGTTTCCTGGAGATTTCCCCGCCCTTCTTGGGTGAGGTCTTCCCTGGCTACCTTATATTATATAATCCGGCCCCTCCCGCAGCACTGCACACCCTCAGCCTGGCTGTCAGCCGTCTCCGCGGGGGTGTGAGCAGGACAGCAGACACAGGCGTGGATTTGAGGGGCTGGTGCACCCACCGGCTCAGTGCGGGGTGGGAAGTAGGGTCTGCTCCCTGCACTGCGGTTGCTCCTGGGCTGCAGTGAGCGGCCAGTGAAAATCTGTTGAATGAATGAGTGAGGGTCAAGTGTGAGAGGACTGCTAAGGTCCTCTCTGAGTTTGGCCAGGAATCTAGAAAAGTGAGGGTGGAGAGGGGGGCATAGAGGACTCCTGCAGGAAGTACTGGGAAAGGGAGAGAAGAGACAAGCTGCCAGGGAAGGAAGTGAGTGAAGAGAGACCAGGGGTTCAAGACACAAGAGAGGGGTGACTCACAGATGCTGCCAGGGGGCCATGGGCATCACAGCAGCATCAGTGCTCCCTCCTTTACTTGGCTGTTAGGAAGCTCACAGCCAGATTCTAAGGTCAGCCTCTAAAACTGCATAGAGCTCTGTGTTCCATGTAGCTGCATTCTTACTTTCTTCCCAGACTTGATCTCATAAAAGTTTCCATTTTGCCTTGCCTGAAAGTTCTTGGTCATCGCTGCTCTACTCTGTGGGGCTGTGTTTGATAGAAAATCTAAATATAACTGTGGCTTAAAACATGATGCTGATTTGTTTTTCTCTCTTATTACTAAAACCCAGGAGGTATACATACCAGGCCCACACTATCCTCTACCTTCCTTCAGGTATGCCCTTTGTCCTCATGCTCACAAGGTAGCTGTAGAGCTCCAGCCATCACACCCGAATCCAAAGCAGATAGGAAAAGAGTTGCCAGAGGATGAGTAGCCAAATGAGTTTCCCAGAAGCCCCTCCCAACGCCACCTGCTTAGAACCCACTGGCTAGGACTGTTTCCTATGACCACTCCTAGCTGCACGGGAAGCCCAGAAAGGAAGCTCTTTGCATTGGCCTAGTGCAGCTCTGAACAAAATCAGGTGGCAATAGTGGTAAAGAACCCGCCTGCCGACGCAGGAGACATGAAGAGACGCAAGTTCGATCCCTGGGTCGGGAAGATCCCCTGGAGGAGGAAATGGCAACCTGGAGAATCCCATGGACAGAGGAGCCTGGCGGGCTGCAGTCCACGGGGTCACAAAGAGTCAGACACAACTGAGTGACCGAACACACACACAGTCCATCTCTGAACAAAATCACAGTCCTTTTATTGAGAAAAGGGGGATATGGATATTGGTTAGGGACACGGCAGTTATCTGTCATGGTTATCCATATTTCTCTCTTTTATCCTTTATAGATTAAAAAGCATATAGAGGTTGGAATGGAGCATAAAAGCCTGCAGTTTTCAGGGTAGCGATAAGCTCTGTGTCTGTAGCTCTGTCTTCAGTCCCCTGAGGACAAACCAATGCCTCTTGCACACAGCTGGCATTATTCCCACTTTACAGGAGAGGAAGCAGCTCTTCTCCAGAACTCAGAAACATCAAATCACACAGTCACTGGGCTTAAAGTCATTAGTCCACGGAGGAGGAGACATGGCCCAGAGATGTTAAGTGACTTGCTCAAGATCAAACAGCAAATCCAGGGCGAAGGCTAGAGCCTGGATCTTTTCAAGATTACATTTCAGACTGAACCTGGTCTGGACAGATCTCAGCCATGAAGTTTGTCCAAGGCAGGTTCTCTCGCTCCCTGAGACACTGGTCTTCCATTATGCACAGAAGCCTTATGCATGGGTCCCAGTGAGGCGGCAGCCTGGAGTCACCTCTGAGCCCTGCAGCTGCTATAAGGTCAGGGGAGTGGCAAAAATAATTGACCATAACTTTCAACCAAAATCAGGTGCAACTGGCAAACAATGAACTTAAGAGCTGGGGGGAAAAAAAAAAGAAAAAAAAAATGTTTTCCACCACAAGTCCCTTTCCTCGGGTCAAAAGCTTTTCAGCAGGATGGGTTTCCAGTAGACCATGAAGACCCGAACATGCCCAAATATGTAATCTCTTAATAAGCCCTGGAGAAACCTACGCGGGCACCCTGACAAGCCACCACCCGAATCACAATATGGTTTCGGCCCCCAGAGAGGAATCAAAGTCCCCGTTATTAAAATGCGTTATTTATGGCTTGCAGAAAGCCTTCCAGACCCCTGACAGCACAGGAATGAGCTCAGAAATTAACTGTTTGATATTATCAGGGTCAATTCATCTCTCTGAATTCTTTACCCAATGTTCTTTTTTTTTTTTCTGAAAGGCACGTACAGAAGAGGAATTTCATTCAAGGCACACAGGAGTGACGAAGCCAGCTGGGGTGCTGCCTTTCTCCCCTTGCTGATCAACCCTCTGATTCATCCGTCCTTTCGGTAAAGACAAAATCACTTCCTGCCTTGCTGAAGGTGGCCGTGAGGATGGGAGAACCCGGGAGGTGGCCAGGGAAGCAAAGCACAAGGCTGGAGAGCTCCTAGAGACCACACGACCCCACAGAGCCACGGGGAGGGCACGGAGCCCGGCAGGCATCACACAGCAAGCCTGGATCACAGGGCTGTGGGAGGAGGCAGGTTTCCACCAGGGCTGCCCCGCCCCCGAAGGTCCCTGGCAGGGTCCTGACTCTGCCTGGAGCCTGCTTTTCCACCTGTAAAATGCCTGTGGACGTGGGTATTTATCCAAAAGACATGGAAACAGGATCTCAAAGAGATACCAGCAGTTCATGCTCATTGCAGCATTATTTAGGGCAGCCAAGAGATGCAAACATGTCAGTGTCCATCGATGGATGAACAGAAAAAGAAGGTGTGGTGTATGAATGAAGAGCCGACTCATGGAAAAGACCCTGATGCTGGGAAAGGTTGAAGGCAGGAGGAGAAGGGGACGGCAGAAGATAAGATGGTTGGATGGCATCACCAACTCGATGGACATGAGTGTGAGCAAGCTCCGGGAGTTGGTGATGGACAGGGAGGCCTGGCGTGCTGCAGTCCATGGGGTCACAACTGAGTGACAGAGCTGAACTAATAGATACATACTCATATAGACATACAGTGGAATATTAGTCACGATAGAGAAGGAAATCCTACCTTTTGCAACAACATGGATGGACCTTGAAGGTATTATACTAAGTGAAATAAACTAGACAGAGAAAGTCGAATACTGCATGATCTCTTTTATATGGGGAATCTTTTTAAAAAAAAAAAAAAAAAGAAGCCAAACTCACAGAAACAGAAAGCAGACAAGTGGCCTGGGGATGGGCATGGGGGAATTAGGGAGAGGGTGGTCCCAGGGCACAGACTCCCAGCCATAAGATGAATAAGGGTCTGTCCGTGAAGCACGCGGCGCCTGCACAGACAGCACTGTGTTTCTAAGTGAAACCTGCCAAGACAGAAGAACTTCAGCGTTCTCAGCACACACACAAAGAAAAGATGCACGCGTGAGGTGGCCGTGCGTGAATCAACCAGATGGGAGGAGCCGTGTACACGCTCAGCAAGTCATCACGTACACGCTCAGCAAGTCATCACATACACGCTCAGCAAGTCATCACGTACACGCTCAGCAAGTCATCACATACACGCTCAGCAAATCATGTACACACTCAGCAAGTCATCACGTACACGCTCAGCAAGTCATGTACACGCTCAGCAAGTCATCACGTACACGCTCAGCAAGTCATCACATACACGCTCAGCAAATCATGTACACACTCAGCAAGTCATCACGTACACGCTCAGCAAGTCATGTACACGCTCAGCAAGTCATCATGTACACGCTCAGCAAGTCATGTACACGCTCAGCAAGTCATCACGTACACGCTCAGCAAGTCATCACATACACGCTCAGCAAATCATGTACACGCTCAGCAAGTCATCACGTACACGCTCAGCAAATCATGTACATGCTCAGCAAGTCATCATGTACACGCTCAGCAAGTCATCATGTACACGCTCAGCAAGTCATCATATACACGCTCAGCAAGTCATCACGTACACGCTCAGCAAATCATGTACATGCTCAGCAAGTCATCATGTACACGCTCAGCAAGTCATCATGTACATGCTCAGCAAGTCATCATATACACGCTCAGCAAGTCATCACGTACACGCTCAGCAAATCATGTACACGCTCAGCAAGTCATCGTGTACACGCTCAGCAAGTCATCATGTACATGTTCAGCAAATCATGTACACGCTCAGCAAGTCATCACGTACACGCTCAGCAAATCATGTACACACTCAGCAAGTTATCGTGTACACGCTCAGCAAGTCATCATGTACACGCTCAGCAAGTCGTCACGTACACGCTCAGCAAATCATGTACACGCTCAGCAAGTCATCACGTACACGCTCAGCAAGTCATCACGTACACGCTCAGCAAATCATGTACACGCTCAGCAAGTCATCACGTACACGCTCAGCAAATCATGTACACGCTCAGCTAGTCATCACGTACATGCTCAGCAAATCATGTACACGCTCAGCAAGTCATCGTGTACACGCTCAGCAAGTCATCATATACACGCTCAGCAAGTCATCACGTACACACTCAGCAAGTCATCATGTACATGCTCAGCAAGTCATCACGTACACTTTCAGCAAATCATCATGTACACGCTCAGCAAATCATCATGTACACGCTCAGCAAGTCATCATGTACACGCTCAGCAAGTCATCAGTTGTATTTGTCAATTATGCCTCAGGAGGGCTGGGAAAATAAATGAACACTGAGAAATGGAGACGTGGCGAATACTGCCGCACGTAAACGAAAAGCTCAGTGATGGATTCGGACTCAGGCAGGGCTGGACACTTCCCCAAAGTGTCCTCCGGGCTGTCTCTTGGCCCCCAGCAGCACCGTTTTAATCTGTGTGGCTTGTCCTCAGGCAGGTGTCCCCTGCGGTGGCAAGATGCTGGCCACCAGCCCCAAGTCCCGGGAAGACACGGCCTCGCCCAGGAGAATCCCCAGGCTAGCACTGATGCAGCTGCCACGTGACCTCACACGTCTAACGTCACGGCCCACCGCTGAGGCCCAGTCGGTGTGGTCAATACCAGCTCTTCTCTGATTGGCCAGGCCTAAGTCTCAGGCTCAAGTCTGAAGCTGGAGTGACAATCCACTCCCCCATCAACTCGCATTATCCCCCAAAGACAATAAATCTTCCCCAAGAAGGCAATGTGGGTGCTGGGAAAAGCCACCCCCACAGAGGACCCTAGAGAGACGTGGGGTCCAGCTCGGGGAAGCACAAAACTCTGACTTCAAACTACAGCTCAAGCAGGTGCTCAACACTCAACGTGCGGGTCACTTTGGTGGAGGCAATCGGGAGGTCCAGGACCCATCCACGCATCACCTTACCCCGCTGCGCGCATCACAGCGGGGATGTCCAGGGACCCATGCAGATTCCTAGAAGCAATGCTTCCATGGCCTCAGGGGCTCAACCATGCGGTCTGTTCCACCAACAAGTCCTTTCCTGCACACAGACCCCGAGGTCATCCTGCCCCACCTCCCATGTGACAGCTAATCCCCGCTCCCCAGCAGACGGTCTCTCCACCCTCCTTCACATCTCCACAGTGAGAGTGCCCACTCTGCCGACACTCACCCCTCTTGATATTGCTGCCTATTCAGTCTTTACTCCAGACTGTGAGCTTTGCAAGGGCAGAAAGGGAGCCTATTTCCACTGCTGCGACCCCAGCCTACTGCAAGGAGGGTGGATAAATATCAGATGGATGGATGGGTGAGTAGGTGGACAGATGAATGGTCATACAGACAGAAGGATGGATGGATGTGTGGATAGATGGATGAATGGATGGGTGGTGGATGGACAGACAGATGGACAGATGGATGGGTGGACAGATGGAAGAAAGAATGGGTGGTGGATGGACAGATGGATGGCTGCCCCCCGGACACCCCCAGCCTACACCTGTCCTCTTCTCAAGGATCTCAGCTGCAGCACTTAAGGAATTCTGCAAAGCACAGGCTGAAGGCAGTGACCACCTTCCGCCTTCCAGGCTCTCTGCCTTAGGTCCTACGACCCGGGGCTCGTCTGCACTGCACAGGGACTGAGCCCCTGACCACCATGGACAGCGCCAAGCCAGCTCCTCCGATCCTAGCCACATGCCACTTGCTTTGGGGATGCAAGTGCTGGAACTGACATTCATTTCTAATTTAATTCACTCTGCCCCATCCATTCCTCCCCCCAGGACAAGACCATTCCGACCCCTGAGTCTGTCCATGGCTCTGGGCCATCTGTGGCTCAGCTACAGGCAGGGCATGGTGGTATTTTCCCTGGGGAGGTGGCACAGCCCACAGGGCGCTGGGGAGCAGAGGGCAGGGCAGGGTCCCCATGGCCGGGGGCTGAGCTGAACCCCCACCCTCAACACCCCCTCAAGTGTCTCCTTTTCCCTCGTCTGTTTTTCCCTTGTCTCACACTCAGGGCTGCAGCTCCCTGCCCCCATCTCCCAGAAGCTTCCTGAAGTCTCAGCCCTACTCCTCGCCCAAGAACCACTGACACATGTGGGCGGACGGGGACACTGAGGCCTCTGGAGAACACGCTTGTCGCCCACGGTCTCCTAGAGCGTCAAGGGCCAGACCAGACGCCACCTCTGCGGGCGGCCCCACCGCCGGACATGCAGGGCTGCAGACGTGAAAACAAAAATAAACGGGACCTAACCAGACGTACAAGCTTTTTGCATGGCAAAGGAAACCACAAAAGATGCAAAAAATTCTACAGAACAGGAGAAAATATCTGTAAATGATATAACTGACAAGGGCCTGATTTCCAAAATATACACACAGCTCATACAACTAACAACAACAACAACAAAAAAAAATCCAATCCAAAAAAAAAAAAAAAAAGGCGGAAGATCTAAACAGGCATGTCTCCCAAGAAGACATCCAAATGGCCAAAAGGCACTTGAAAAGATGCTCAACACCGCTAATTTTTAGAGAAATGCAAACCAGAACTACAAAAAGGTACCATCTCACACCGGTCAGAATGGCCATGATTAAAGTCTGTAAATAACAAACGCTGGAGACGGCATGGAGGAAAGGGAGCCTCCTTCGCTGCTGCTGGGGATGTAAACTGGTCCAGCCACCACGGACAGCACATGGGGGTTTCGCAAAGCACTAAGAGTAGAATTACCATAAGGTTTATTCAAGGCAATCCCACTCCTGGGTGTATATCCAGACAAAACGATAACTCAAGAAGATCCACGCACCCCTCTGTGCATAGCGACACTGTTCACGAGCGCCAAGACGAGAAAGCAACCTACAGGCCTGTCAACAGATGAGTGGCTCTTAAATACAACGGAGTACTACTCAGGTGTGGAAAAGAACGAATGACACCCCTGGCAGCTACGCAGATGCAACGAGACATTATGATACTGAGCGCAGCAGGTCGGAAAGAGAAAGGCCAATACCACATCACTTAGCATCGAATCTAAAGCAAGACACGAAAGCGCCTATCTATGAAACGGAAACAGAACCACGGACATAGAGACCAGACTTGTGGTCACCAAGGGGAAACAGGCTTGGGGAATGGAACGGGAGGCTGGGGTTCGCAGATGTAAGCTTTTATACACAGAATGAATAAACAACAAGGCCCTACTGTATAGCACGGGACTACGTTCAGTATCTTTTGATAAACCACAGTGGAAAAGAATATTTAAAAAGAATGACTGTATTAATATATGTATAACTGAATTTCTTTGCCATACAGCAGAAACTCACACATTGCAAATCAACTATACGTCAATAAAAATTTTAAATAAAATATAAATAAAAGTAAAACAATTAATAAAATGAAAGTAAAAAACAGAACAGGCAGGGCTGTGTAGTGGGCAGACAAAGGGGCTGCTTCCCACAGTGGGATACCAGCTCCAGCCTCCATGACCTTGGCCAGAGACCTCTCTGGGCTCAGTCTACCTGGCTGTAAAATGGGGATATTTGTTACAGGACTAACCACGTACTACACAGGTGTTCTGAGGATGAAATCGGGTAACCCGTGGCAGGTGCAGAGAACAGCACCCCAGACGTGGAAATGGCCAAGAGCCCTGCATGCTTCCGCCCCTGGGGGCCAGACCCGGCACCAGGCACATGACATATGTTGCCCCCTCTCTTCCTCATGAAGTGCTGGTAGTTAGAGAGGACTCTCCCCATCTTACAGCGGGGGAAACAGACTCGGGAAAAGAGCCAGGCTTGCTGCCCTCCGTGCCCCTCAAACTACCCGGGGTGTCCTATTGAACAACAGGCCAGAGTGTCCACTCTCTGGGCACTGCCCACCTGCTCCCGCTCGTGGTCATCCTCATTCTCACTTCCAGGCACTGGGCTCTTGGGAGACCACAGGGAAGGGCACGAGGGAGGCCCTGCTCCATCTGTCTTGGGGAGACCTGGGCTGACCTCCAGCCAGTCCACTGCTACCTTCCTTTACTGCCCCCTGTGCAAGGAAAATGACTACCTAACAAAGACAAAGTCCAGAAGCGAACATGCTGTGATGAGGAAAAACTGGATAATAAAGAGATGAGGGCGGGCACGTGTTTATTAGTTAGGACAGCCAAGGAAGACCTCGCAGAAAATACAATCCGAGTTGTTGAGGAAGAGATGGATCATGGCTGTCTGAGGAAAGGAATCCAGAAAGAAAAAAAAAAAAAAAAAAAGCAGGTGCAAAGGCCCTGAGGCAGGCATGTGCTTGGAGGAACAGCAAGGCAGCCAGTCCAGCTAGAAGGAACCAGAAGGGGCAGAGAGTGTGAAGCCAGGAGGATCCCCAGGAATGACGTCTGCCTCCCGGGCAGCATCAATCCTCCCAGAGCAGGGGAGATCATGTTTGAAGGAGGAAATGAAAGGAACGCAATCGCTTTTGATCCCAGGACATTGTGCGGATAAGAGAGAACACGCAGCTGCTGGGAATATGAACTGGTATCAAGATTCAAACATTAATAATGCACATCTTCTGACCAGGCAATTTTAGCTGCAAGAGTGATCAGACACATTTAATTACAGCCGGGGCAGAGGGGAAGGGGTCTGGAAAACACTCTGTGTCCGTGGATGGGTTGGCTGTGTGGATCACAACACGGTATCAAGGCTTTGTGAAATGATGCTTCAGAGAAATGGTTCCCAACACAGAAAGACAGGCACTCTATTTCATTAAAAGGAAAAACGGAGGGGGGTGTCCCTTTTTTCTAAATACAGATACACACAGGCGCAGCAGAAGAGACTGGAAACGCCATCGGCCATCTCTGGGGCAGGAAACTGCAGGCAAGTTTTCTTGCCTTCCTTTTGTTTATCTGGGGTTTTCCCCCTGGGAGTTCCTTCAATTCCCCTGAGTAAGAATGGGAGCTGCAAAGAGTAGCAGAGCTTTGTGGTTCTACACCCGGTGGGAGCTGGAAGACGCAACCAACACGGTGGTCACCCCCACGGCCCAGTCCACCATCCACAACCCTGGCCGGTGACCCCCAGGTGAGTTCCCAAACAGGACCCTCTTGGGGAGCCCCCAGCAGACCTGAGGGGAGGGGAGGGGTGCAGGCAGGGCGGGGCCTGCCAGGCAGCCAGGACATCAGTGGTCAGCACCCACGGGGTGGTGCCCTAGGTCAGAGCTCACCCTACACAGCCTTCCCCTGTGTCCCCAGCAACCCAATCTGGGGGATACTGTGTCCCCACCTTACAGATGAGGAAACTGGGCTTCTGAGAAAGGCACCAACCTAGCCTGGGTCTCACAGCTGAGCAGCACCAAAGCCAGGATGCAAATTCAAGCTGCGAGAACGTGTGACAGGCTGAGAGGGTCAGTTTACAGCAAGGTGTCCATTCAACGCCCCTCAGCTCTTCCACGGCCTCCTGATGGGGCTCGAGGCACAGAGACGTTAAGCAACTCCTCCGAGACCACACAGCCCGGAAAAGGCAAGGCCGGGGGCTCCACCCCCCAGGCACACTCCAGCTTCCAGCACGGGAACAGGCCAGAGGGCGCTAGGACAACAGCTACCTTGTGCCCTGAGGACTTGTGTGCAAGTGGACGCAGCCGTGGGTGGGTGCTGGGAGCCGCCAATCACCCCCTTCTGGGGCACCCCGGCCTCCCTGCCTGACCCTGCAGAGCCTGGGGATCTCGAGTGGGAACTGGTCAAACTGTCCACAGCAGGTGCTTGCAGAGCCCTGGGTCCCAGCAGGAAGCCCAGAGAGGGCGGGTGACTTGTCCAAGGTCACACAGCACGGCAGCAAGGCAGGGTCCCCGGGCCGGCCCTCCCCGGCGCCGCAGGCTGGAGTCCGGGGCTTGTCAAGGAGAAGGAAGGAGCGGGCCTGCGTCTTCCAGGCAGAGAGAGATCCCTCACGTCCGGCGATCACGTCATCGGCGGGGACGCCGGCCCCCGGAGTCACCGTGCTGTCCTTCATGACCTCATCTCTTGGCTCAGCCCCAGCGCAGTGCCTGGTGCCTGGAATCAATACCTCTTGGCAGGGCCCGAGGCCCCCGTGTCTTCCTGTCGGCCCCTCCCGGACGGCCCTCCCCAGCAGCACACAGACCCACCACCCACCTCACGCTCCCAGGCAGTCAGGGTCGGAGCCGGGCTGCAGGAGACCCGAGACCCTCAAGGGGCTCAGACCGGCTCTCCTGCCCAGGGTCCCCCAGCACCGCGCTCTCTGCCGGTGGGAGGAGGCGGTCTCTGTGCAAATCCAGACCCCGCCCCCATCTCCTGCCCGCTGGGCAGCACACATGGCCGCCTTAGGGCTCAGGGTCCCTGCACGTCAATGCGGGTGATGGGTCCAGCTTGCAGAGTGGCCATGGGGTTCCCCCGCCCAACACAGCACCTGGCAAACAGCAGCGCTCAATAAACGCTCCCTTCGGCCTGTGGTTGTTAGTCACTAAGTTGAGTCCGACTCCCTGCAATTCCATGGACTGCAGCCCACCAGGTCGCCCTGTCCTCCACTATCTCCTGGAGTTTGCTCAAACTCACGTCCATTGAGTCAGCCTGGAATTTAATGAAGCAAGTTCAAGAACATTGTCCGTTATCACTGAGCAGCAACAATGTGAAGGAGTGGTGTGGGGACCAAGGACTTCACTCTACAGACGGGACCATGGACGTTCAGGGAGGGATAAACGCAAAGTTCAAGACTGCATTTCAGGGCCCAGGCTGGAGACCCTCTGAAAGAACATGTCACCTGCCCTCTCTCGTTCACGGGTGGGGAAACCTCCCAAGGCCCAGCAAGGTCAAGGGAATGCTGAACATCACACGGCAAGTCAGACTGGAGCCTGGATGCTCTGCTGTGAGCGGGGGGAGCAGTTAAGGCAACCTTCCCATCCTGGGTCCTGTGCCTTTTGTTCAGGGTACACCCCTCGCCATGTACCTCACTCACACCAGCCCAGACTCCCCTGAGAACCACAGCCGGCGGTGGGCAGGGGCCACACGTTGGCCTTGAGAGGACACGGTCATCAGCAGGCAAATCATGCTTCCCATCCCAAGATGTCCACGTCCCAACCCTGGAGCCCGCATACGTGTTACCGCAGGCAGCAAAAGAGACTTTGCAAACATGGTTACGTTATGGATGGTGAGAGGGGGAGGTGATCCAGATGATCCAAATGGGCACAGCATAATCACAGGGGTCCTTTAAAAAGGTAGAAGAAGGAGAAGGACCAGTGTGGATGGGACTTGCCTCAACAACTGACCCAGGTCCCAGAGGACAACCAGAGCAAGGCATCCTCCTGCCCAGGCAATCAGCACAGAAGTGGCCCAATCCCTGCTGAGTCCAGAACCTCTGCCGAGTCTGCTAGAAATCCCACCTGTGAGGCCTGGAGCCTCTGCAGCCACTTTGCCATCGTGAGGGGGGTGCCACACAAAGGCAGCAGGAGCAAGAGAATCACGGTGAGAGAAGCTGAGGCCTGAGCTGGAACAGTGGCTGCGGAGAAGGCAGGGGGCCCGGGAGGAGGAAGACTCAGGAGACGACAGGATGGGAAGATGGAGCTCAGTGCTGCGGGAGGAGTGGGCACAGCCTGTGGAAAACCTGCCGCCAGCACCTCAGCGACATTCTCCCCACGGCAGCAGGGGGCACCCCATGAAGACCCAGGTCACATAGTGACCCTCCTCTGCTCAGACCTCCCATGGTTCCTGCCTCATGCCCAGCAAGAGCCAAAGTCCTTATCTTGGCTCCCAGGGCCCCCTGACCTGGCTCCTGCCTCAGGGCCTCTGCTCAGGCTGTGCCTTCTGACCCACACGCTTCTGGATGCTTGCTGGGCTCACTCCTCCTCCATTTCAGGTCTTTGCAAAAGTGCCGCCCTCCCACCTTCCCTGACCACCTAGACCCAAACCTGCAGTCCCTACGGTCACCAGCCCTCCCCCTCCCCGTTCCTCCGTTGGTTTGGCTCCCATTTATTCACTTGTATGTTTTGTCAAGTGACTGCAGCTCCTCCCGGGGGCAGGCAGCTTCTCTGCCGAGTGCCCGGTGCTTAAGACAGAACCCTACTTGGAGCAGCTGCAAAGCACCCCCGAGTCAGCCCCCTTCTGACCCCACCCCCACTCCACCGGCGCCTGGAGCTTGCTCTCGGGCGCCCCCCAGCGCCGGAGCCCGCCACGGCGCCAGATCGACGAAGTCTGCAGGGACAGCTCGGCCTTCAAAAGAGCAAGCATTCCTGGGCGCCCCCCTCCCGCCGCCCCTGCCCCGGGCCTCCGGCGCACACGAGGCGCGTGTGCAGACAGGCCGGCACGAGTGGATTCCAGGAGCCAAGGGAGCAGCCTGCTGGGCGCAGAGGCTGCCCACCGTGGGGCACCTCCAGCCCCGGCCCCAAGCGTCCAAATCTGCTACCTGAGCCCTGCTCCTGGGCACCTGGGCGGCACGCCTGGACACATACACACACACAAGCGCTCCATTTGGAAATGCCAGAGTCTCAAAATTCTGAAAACTTATTATTAGTCCATGTCCTTTTCTTGGAAGTCCAAGACATGGCAGATTGCACATTTCCAGACCCACAGACCCCTCCCGAGTCAAAGCAGAAAGGCTACACCACATCACCTTATGGCAGAATCAGCTGGTGGCCCCCAGCACCAACCTCCCCTTCTCTCTCTGATTTTCAGCAGGGCTCCCAAAACAAAGATTCCATTCCCAGCCTCTGCACATCTAGGCTCCGACCAGTGGAATATAAGAGTGTCTAGCATCAACTCCCAGGAGCCTTTCTTAAAAGATAACTGATACCCACACTTGGCCCCCTTTTCCCTCTTTCCTCCTTTTTCCTACTTAGAAGTCAGATGTGATGGCTGGAATTCTGGCAGCCCTCTTGGACCTTAAGGACCAGATTTCTGCCTTGGTTTGGTGCATCCAGGAGCTAGAAGTAGGCTGGCTCCTGTATCACACACTCCGAGGCTTAAATATGAAAGAGAGAAACTTCTCTCTTATTTAAGTCATTGGTCTTTGGGATTTTCATTTACAGTCCAACCCTCTCATTGCCTAGATGGGGGCGAGTGGACTAGAGTCAGGCATGGACCTGTGCAAGGCCAGATGATGAGTCAGGGCAGGACCTGAACTGAAGCACTGGCCTTGTCTTCCTATGAGCCCCTAGCCAGCTCTTCTGGTTTCTGCTCTAATGGGTCTCAAGAGCTTTTCCCTCAAGGTTGCCCAGGCCAGCTTCCCGCCTCACTCTCACCCACGGTGAGCCCAAGGTCCCTAGAGGCAGCCCTGGGTGGAGGCACAGGGCACCCTGGGCTCTGCCAGGGCATCTATGTGAACCTGGGCAAAGCCTCCCGTGTGCCTGGTCAGTCCCGGCCGCTACCCTCCATGCCTCCTTTCTCTAGTTTCCCCGAGGACCCAGAGTTCCTGGGCTCTGGTTTGCCTTGAAATCTGAAGACCAGAGGATCTGCTGAAGATCAGGGGACCTTCAGCCCAAGCTCTGTCGCTCCCTGGCCGCCCCGGCAGATGGTCACTCTGGTCCTGCTGGGACACCCCAGGTGACAGAGAGAACATTCCTCCCTGACAGCCCAGCTCAGGCCAGCCCTGCTGAGCTCCAACTGGGCCATGCGAGTGACCTTCTGGGCTCACCTGGGCACAGGGACCCGGACTCTCCAATGCTGCTCCTTTCCGAGCTCCTGAGTGTCTGCTTCCCGAAGGACAGTGGAGGAAGGCAATGCCAGCTCAACGGGGCTTCTCAAGGACAGGGTGCTACCTCCGTGGGCAAGGGAGCTGCAGGAGCGGCCCCAGGCCTCCCACAACACAAGGAGGGACCCGGCCCACGTGAGAGGGCTGCTTCGTCACTATCCTCAAAGGCACCCGAGTACTAACCCCGTTTCACAGGTAAGGAAGGGCTTCCCAGGTGGCACTAGAGGTAAAGAACCCGCCTGCCAATGCAGGAGACGTAAGAGATGTGGGTTTGATCCCTGGGTCGGGAAGATCCCCTGGAAGAGGGCATGGAAACCCACTCCAGTATTCGTGCCTGGAGAATTCCATGAACAGAGGAGCCTTGCAGGCTATAGTCCATGGGGTCACAAAGAGTTGGACATGACTGAAGCGACTTAACGCAGATAGGGAAGCTGAGGCTCGGAGGAACCTGTCCACAGTCACTCCCCTGACAAATCCAGCTGCAACCCAGGGGTCCTGCCCCTTGCGCTGGAGCAGGCCCCAGTGGGGGGCAGGGGGAGAGGGTCTGAGCTCTGGCCCACAGCCTCCCAGGGCCCCTCCCTCAGCCCGCGTCGGGACAAGACTCTGACTTGCAGGAGAAATTATGAATAAGGCGAAAGAAAGTTGTCCTGGCCCCTGTGCATGCCTTAAGTGTTTAAATTCTTTTTCATAATTATCTCAAACAGTAATTACTGCAGGAGCAGATGCGCTTATCACAGACAAGAAACCACCCGCCTTCCCATTTTTGTCAAAAGTGGAAACACTGACATTATTTTCCCGATTCGCTTCAATAGCTGTTTTCACTGTAAATACCACCTTAACCACAAGAAAAATACCCTGGGAGATGCTGCAGGTATTCGAGGTTTCAGAAGAATTACTCTGCGAGGGCTGCGGTGGTTCACGAGGAGGTGGAGAGAAGGGGGCTCGGAAGACCTCTCCCCACCTCTGCACCACGGGGAAAGGTGTGCCCCCCGGGAGGAGGGTTTACCCCACGGGGGTCCACACGGTGCTCCCCACGTCCCCTCCTGTGCTTGCCCAACTCCCACCCCTACCTCCAGCTGCCCCCTCTCTGACGGCCCAGCCTCCGGAAACACCTCCTTCACCCCAAATGACATCAAAATCAAGGAGCGGCCCCCCACAAGCTCCATGGGAAATGAAGGGCCCCACCCCTAAGAGGAAGCTCAAAGAATTCCCAGGCTGGAAGGGACCAGGTTTCCAAGAATGTGGCATTCCAAGATTTCCTGGTCTCTAGGCCCCCACAGTCTAGCACAGGGGAAGCTGGGGAGACCAGGAATCCAGGGGTCACAGCCTGAAAGGCGCCCCCTCCCCCGCCAGCTCTTCCCTGGAGTTCTACAGTGGCCCCCGCACCGGCTGCCAGGGCAGGAGGTGAGCTCCCCGGGTTTGCGAGCAGGGTCGGATGGGCACCATGGGAAGCAGTGTCCAGGGCGGAGCCAGAGGCTGGGGACAGGGACCTTGTGGGTGGAGGCTCCCAGACAGAGTGGGACAAACTGAGGCCACAAAGCAGGCGGCCCGGGTTCCAGTCCTGGGTCGGCCCAGGATGGTCTGGACAGGCCGACGGGCAGTCCTGGGGGTTCTCGGCCTCGCTCCTGGTGCGGAACGTTGGGTAAACCCTTCTTGACAAGCTCCAGCTTCTGATCTGAACAGACGGTCTCTGGGCTCTTCCCCACCCCGCTACCCCGCCCCCAGTCATGAATGCCCTGGTCATGACTGACTATCACCATGGAGCATATTTACTGAGAGCCGGGCTCAGTAAAGAGTCCCCGGTGTGCGTGACGCATTTTGTGTTTCCCTGCACAAGATCCCTACACCAGAGGCCATCATCCCCATTTCACAGACGGGGAAACTGAGGCTCAAAGAGGGTAAGCGGGTTACCCAAGGCCACCCAGCTCATCGGCCGCGGCACGTGTGACGGCAAACACATCGTCACCGCGACCGCCGCGCCGCTGGAGGTGGGACTCTGTTCCTGTCTCAGAGATGCGGGTTCCAGGCTCCAGGGGGACCGCCTGCACCGTACCGGAAGTGCTGAAGCCCGGCTGTAGCACGTGTCCTGCAGGTCAGAAGCGGGGGAGCGTGGGAAGAGATTAGCAGGATGGGAGCACAGAAGTGGGTTGGGGAGGGGGGTGTCCAGGATCCGGCCCTGGTTCCCAAAGCGGGTTCCGAGAGCCCGCAGGGCGCTCAGCGGCAGCCCAGCCGCCCGGGTCTTTCCCAGTGGTGTTCTCTGCTGCCCTCGTGTGGCCGAAGGAGTCAACGCAGCCTCCTGGAGGCAGTTTCGGGGTCCCAGAGCCCGCCGGGGCGTGGAAGGGGTGGGGCTGGGCAGACGACAAGCGGACCCAGGGGCGTCGGGCACAGCCCTTCTCTCGAGCCTCACCCACCCCAGCCCAGCCACACCAGCACGTTCGTACTCCCCGGCTTTCGCCCTCGTGGGGGCCTCTGCCCGAGACCCTCCTGGCCTTTCACGCGGCAGCACTTTCTCACCCTCGAGGCGCCTGGCCCGGTGACACCTGCGCCCGGTAACCCAGGCCCCACGTTCTCTCTGCCCCAGCTCCACCCTGCGGCTCATCTTCATCCTTGTCGCCACCCACGTCACATCCTGGTTATCTGCCGACTGTGCGTGCCTCCAGCAAATTCATGCCTCCAGCAAATTCATGTCAGCACCAGGGCCTGGCATAGAGTAGGTGCTCAATAATGGCTTTTGAACCAACACGCTCACCCTGGTTACGGGGCAGCAGTGACTAACATTGGGGCACTCCCTCAGCGCTTTGGGCCCTATCTTCCCAAGGGCCCCAGCCCAAGGGTGTGGCAAAGTTAGGGCAGGCAGCCACCCACATTTACTGATGCCCTCCTGCGGGCCACACCACACCCCGGACGCACCTCCTCCACGCCACGCGAGAGCTGTCTGCACCCCATTTACCGGTGGGGAGATGGGCTCTGGGTTCCTCAAAGGTGCCCACAGCACCCAGCTGGCCGGCGTCTTGCAGGCCATGGTCTGGGTCCCACGCAGACTTCACCCTCTCTGTCTCCACCTGCTGGGGCCTCTCACTGCCCTTTTCTTCCCAGAAAGGGAAAAGTCTGGGCCAAACGTCTCGTGGACAGCCCCCGCCGTCAGCATTCACACATCTCTGTCTCAGCTCCCCAAATCTCTGCACCTCCAGTTGTGTCTCTGGGTTTCTGAGCCCATGAGTCAAGCACGCTGTGATGAGTGACAGTAACCCTGCTCGACAGAGGTGGAGAAACTGAGGCACCGAGAAATTAAGGGCTTGCCCACCATCACTGGGTATCTGTTAGTCACTCAGTCTCGTCCGACTCTTTAAGGCGACTCCTTTGTCCATGGAATTCTCCAGGCCAGAATCCTGGAGTGGGTAGCCTTTCCATTCTCCAGGGGCTCTTCCCAACCCAGGGATCAAACCTGTGTCCCTTACGTCTCCTGCATTGGCAAGCGGGTTCTCTTTACCCTCCTCCAGGGGATTTTCCCGACCCAGGAATCGAGCCAGGGTTGCCTGCATTGCAGGCGGGTTCTTTACCAGCTTAGCCACCAGGGAAGCCCTTAAGAGATTTCCTTTGTGGGGTGTTCTTCACACCTCAGCCTTCAATTCTCCGGGACAACGTCGGCTCCCAGAGATCTCAGTTAAGGGCACACGTACCCTTCAGAGAAGCCCACGACACCATGAGGTCCCTCCCAGCCCTGGGGCTGCTTCCTCTGAACGGCGCCCGTTCTCTAGGGCGGGAGCGGAGGTCCTGCTGGCTTCTGAGCCGCCGGCCGGTCCCTCCCCGCGGGCAGCGACAAGCGGCCAGACCCTGGGGTGAGAGCGCCCCCTGGCGGCGTCTGGCCTATCGGCTCCGACCCTCCTTCAGTACAGGGTCGGGGGGAGGGGAGAGGCCAGGGGGAACCGGGGTGCCAGGCAGCAGGGAGCCCCGAGGGCAGAGCAGGGATGGGGCGCCAGGCAACAGTGGGAGGGGATGACTCCGAGTGCCGGCTCCGCCAGCTGCAGGGGGCAGGGGGACCCCTTCCTGGGGGCCCAGGCTTCCCGTCCCCCCAGACCGGGCAGCGGCGGGAAGGGAAGACCTTCAGTCACACCCCACACCAGCCCCGGAGGGTCAGGGACCTTCTGGCCATGCGTGCTCGGCCAGGAGGCAGGACCGGGTTTCCTGAGGGCTCAGGGTGCATCTTCAACGTAAGTGCAGCCAGCTGATGGAAATGCCCGAGCCGGGGGTGCAGAGAAAGGCGGGGGACTCGCCTGAACACACGGGTGGGTCCAGATGCCTTGGGCCCCCCGCGTCCCCCATCCTCCACCCACCCGGGGGCGTCTGCCTTTTCATCAGGTGTCACCACCTGGTGGAGCGAGCGACTGGCAGGAGGGTCGGTCAGGAGGGTGGCCAGCCCGGCCGTCAACAAGCACAGACCTCAGGCGGCATTCTTCCCCGAAACCAGGCAGTGGGGCCCCCCCAGAAGTCAGACCACTCTGGGTCTAACAAAGGGCGGTGGAGGCTCCCTCCCACTGGAGCCTCAGCCTCTGTTTCCATGGCAACCCCTCTTCCAGGACAAAGCGGAGACTCAGAATTACCCACAGCCACCCCCTGGCAGCCGGCGCCGCCAGAGGGAGGGCCCAGGCCGTCGGGCGCAGAGGGGAAACTGAGGCCTGGAGAGGGCCCGCACCCTGCTCCGTGTCCCCCCAACTCACCCACGCGTGGCCCCCCGCGCAGCACTCATCACTCCGTAGAGTCTGCAGGTGTGGACCTCGGACGGTGATCACACAACTAAATATGTAAAATAGCGTGAGTGGAAGTGGTTTGATGGAAAATATAAAAGGCTGGGAGGAGAAGTAATGCCAGCTGGGGGGTCGGGGGCCAGGACTCCGAGGGTCTTAGAGGCCACAGTTAAGGAACTGCTGTTTGTCCCGGGAGTGATGGCAAACCCATGGTGGGGTGGTAGGGACAGAAGGAACACAGAACCGGCATGTTATTTAGAGTGAGGAGAAGGTGCTGGGCAGACGGGCGGGGCAGGGCTCAGGAGGAGGAGGCAGGCGAGAGGGCCGCAGAGGAGGAGGAGGTGGGGTTCTGGAATGTTCCGAGGGTTCTCAGGCAGGACTCTGACAGCGCAGATGCCGGGGCTCACAGAGAAGTGCGGCTACTCCGGATTCCTAACTAGACACCCGGGGGACTGGGGACACCACCGCCCCTGTACCCCGTGATCCACCTCGGGCTCACTGGGCCCTTCCCTCCGTCCGCTGTGACTTCTGCAGCCAGCAGCCCCCCACCAAACCCCCTCCCCTTACTTCTTGAACATCTGATCCACCGACAGTGTCTGAGGACCCCTGCTGACAAGGTTTCCGCATCGGCTCCCCTCGTCTGGAGGGATGGACAGGAAGGTGGTCAGTGAAGACCCCCGGAGGAATACGGGGTGGGGGGGAAGGGGCTCCCCCAAGCAGACACAGACAGCTAGCGCCCCCGCAATGGCCAGTGGACACGTACTGTCCGAGGGGGCCGAGGAGTGCCTACGGAGACTCACGCCCAGTCACGGTTGAGGAAACTGAGGCCCAGAGAGGCAGGATGCCCCGGCCAAGGTCTCAGCTGGCCCAGGCTGGGCCGGCCACTGCAGGGACGGGGACACTGCGTCCACTCTGGGCCCAGCATGCCGGGTGCCTGGGGTCTCAGAACCCCTCTGCTGCTGCTGCGTCCTCTGGGCCAAATCCCGGCGCCCAGGCCTGGCCAGGCTCTCTGCAGGGGTGGCCCAGGGTTGGCCCAGTGGCGTCAACCCGCTGCCCAGCTCTCAGGCATAAATCCTCACACGGCTGACAGTGTCCTGGGGCCAGCGCAGAGACCCACTGTCCCCTTCCTGCCCCCTCCCTTCCTGCCAAGTTCCCCGGGGTCAGGGCGGCTGGGTGCAGAGGACAAGCACGCAACCTTGGGCGCAGCCAGACCGGACCAGCCTTGAGCTTCCGATCTGATAAATGGACTGAGGAGCGGATGAGGTGGGGCGTAGCGCTGACCTTTTAGGGCTGAGACAGAGAAAGCCGCTGAGGTCCAAGCCCTTGGGGGACCCTCAGGGGGAACCCCCCTCAAGATCAGGCTGATGGGAACCTGGAGCCGATGTTTCAGGCTCTAGGTGGGCCGTGAAGCTCGCAGATGGACCCCAGCCTGGGACCCCGCCCCAACGGTCCCTGCTCCTCCTGCAGCTCTGACTCAGCCTGGACAGTTGGGCAAACTCTGATCACCACCCGAACAGACGGAAAGGACCCCGCCTTTCTCTCCTGGGTGGGTAGGTGGGTGGGTGGGGGCACGCAAAGATGTTTGTTTATTCACTCAGCAAACATTTTTTAGAGCCTGCTTTGCGCCTGCCTGCTGCTGAGAGCTAGGGAAACGGAGATGGTGTCTGCGTGGGTTTCTCCTGAGAGGGGCTGTGCGGAGGCCACGGGGTGCAGAGCAGGACGCGCCCCTCTGTGTGCGGTGGAGTGGGTCCGCAGGGCACTCCCGGCACAGGGGACAGAGGGGCACATGCCTGGAGGTGTGGGGGCACTTGGGGGAGCCAGGGAGGGCTGGGGCTGGGATGGCAGGAGCACCAGGGTGGGCTGAGAGCAACAGCAGGCGTGGAGCTTGGAGGCCAGGGAGGGCAAGGACGAGGAGCTGGGTGGGGGTGCGCACGGGACAGGGGTCGGTGCAGAGTGCCCCCTTCCAGCCCAGCCTCACACCCCTCTCTCCTGAAGTGACAGCAGGGATTCGGAGGCTCAGAAAGACCCGCCCCTCATCCATGGCTGCACTTTCTGTGTGGCCTGTGCAAAAATACTCAACCTCCCTGGACCTCAGTTTCTGCATCTGTAAAACGGGGATGATCATGGAGGGGCTTCCCTCATAGCTCAGTTGGTAAAGAATCTGCCTGCGATGCAGGAGACCTGGGTTCGATTCCTGGGTTGTGAAGATCCGCTGGAGAAGGGATAGGCTACCCACTGTAGTACTCTTGCCTGGAAAATCCCATGGACAGAGGAGCCTGGTAGGCTCCAGTCCATGGGGTCGCAAGAGTTGGACACAACTGAACGACTTTCACTGTCACGGGAGGAAGGATGAGCTTGGTGATGCAAGAAGGTGACACACCCAGTCCATCCGTGTCTCTCAGAGGAGGCCAGAGCCCCTCCCAACTCCACATGGAGGCGGCCGGGCAGGGCAATGAGAACGGCTAGCTGAACACGGGGCTGCAGGTGAGGCGGCTGCCGGAGCCCAGGCACCAGAACAGACCCCATACACATACACACAGACACACACAGACACAGAAACACACACACACACACAGAAACACACACACAGACACCCACATACACACAGAGACATAGACACACACACACACACACACACACAGAAACACACACACACACAGACAGACACACACACACACACAAGGACACACACACAGACACAGACACACAGAGACACATGTACACACACACATACACACACAGACACACACACATAGACACACATGCACACAACATGCACAAACACACACAGAAATACACACAGAGACACACACACACAGGCACACATAGACACACACAGACACGCACAGACACGCACACAGACACACACAGACACAGAGACACACACATGCACACAGACACACACGTACACAGGCACACACACAGACACAGCACACACACAGACACACAGGCACGCACACACACAGAGACACACACACACAGACACAGACACACAGAGACCCACACACAGACACGCACACAGACACACACAGACATGTACACACACACAGATACACACAGACACACGCACAGACACACACACAGAGATACAGACACACAGAGACACACGCACACACACTGCACCCACCCTCAGGCTCACTCACCTAGAGACGCAACCACTGACGCCCTTACGCCCTCCATGAGGGGGAGGCCGTGCACCCACCCACTGCTTCGTTCTCCCTCGAGTGCAGACCCAGACGATAGTTACACAGCCCGTACCTCGCACGGAGTCCTTGCTGGTGTCCTTCTTCCTCCTGGAAGCGGGTCTCAAACACTGTGTGTGCGTGTCTGCGTGTGCACGTGTGTTTGTGTGTGCACGTGTGTCCCAGAGACACCTCTGGCAGCTTGGAGGAGACTGTCGGTTTTTAAAACGCCAATTTAGATTGAAATTATAGTTCTCAAGACACTAAAAAGAAGTCTGTAATACGGCACAACGTGGGCCTGTTTCCTAGCGCCGTGAATAACACGATCGGCCGCAGGTGGTGATTTGCAAAGCACTGATGAGCCCCGGCGCTATTCTGAGACACCTGAGAGGGGAACACAGCTAACGCAACTGAGCTTTCCTGCCTGCGCTCGTACTGAAAGCAAACGCTCCACTTCCACTCGAGGTTAGTGACAAACAAATCATGTCATCTTTGCACGTCTGTATTCGCAGATGCTCCTGATTCCTGCTCCACGACCGCGCCGGGTGCTCTGCCCGGGCCTGCCCGCCCAGGTAGGCACAGGCTGTCCGCGGTCTGCGCCTGCGCGGCCTCCCGCAATTTCCTGAGCCGCCGCCAGGTGTCGCCACGCACACGTCTTGGCCCAGAGAAGCCCGAGCGAACCCAGAGACCTCACCTCCAGGCTGGGGGCGCCTCCTGAGACTCAACTCCGCACACGCTATGCACCCCCAAACTTCCGCTGTGCCCCCAACACCTCGCACCCTCGTGCCGTCCTGCGTGCTGGGTCCTCCGTCCCTAAGGCCGGCCCTGCTATTCCAGCTGGGCTGTCGAAGCTCACTGGACACCTCCTCCAGGAAGCCTTCCCTGATGCTGGTGTAACAGCTCCTCTGCGTGTTCACAGCCCCTCGCCCCCCGCGGCTTCCTCATCGCTGCGGTGACTGTAGGGATGGTCGTACCCATTTCCGTGTCCAATTCCCACCACACTGGGAGCTTCCAGGAGCTGGTTAGGGTAATGCGGTGATTTTTTTTTTTTAATAGACTACTTTTTCATAAGTTTTAGGTTCACGGCAATATTGTCTGGGACATGCAGCGTGCCCACATCCGCCCTCCCTCCACACAGGTGCAGTCTCCCTAGCAATCAGCATGCCCCACCACCATGGTGTGTTTCTGTCAATGAGCCCATTTCACTGCATTGTTAATAACTACAGTCCAGTTTATACTCTTGGTGGTGCACGTCCTCTGGGATTAGAAAAATGTACAATGACACGTGGCCACCGTTATAATACCATGAAGAATAGCTTCACTCCCTTAAACATCCTCCAGAATGCACCGGTTCGCCCCTCCCTCCCTGCTAACTCTTAGCAACTCATCTTTTCACCGTCTTCACAGTTTTGCTTTTTCCAGAATGTCACAGAGTGGGAATCACACTCTGCAGCCTTTTCAGATTGGCTTTTTCACTGAGTCATAAGCACTGAAGGTTCGTCCCTGCCTGTCTTTTCATGACTTGATAGCTCATTTCTTTACACTGCTGAACAGTCTCCCATTGTCTGGAGGCACCAGTTTATTTACCCACTCACCTGCGGGAGGACATCTTGGTTGCTTCCTAGTTTTGCAGCATGAATAAAGCTGCTATAAATATCCATCTTGGCATTTTTTGTGTGCACACCAGCTTTCAGCTCAGCTGGGTAAATCAAGGATGGTGACAGCTGACTTGTATGCCAAAGAGTATTTTTAATTTTATAAGAAACTGCCTGGTATCTTGAGGAGTAGCTGTACAATTTTGTGTTCTCACAAGCAGTGAATGAGAAAGCCTGCTCATCCACAAGCTCACCAGAATGGGGCGTCACCTGCATTCAATATCTTAGCCATTCTAACAGGTGTGTGATGATGCTTCCTCGTTTTAATCTGTAATTCCCTGACGACATACAATGCAGGGCATTTTTGCACCTGCTTCCTTGTCATCTGTAGGTCTTCTCTGGTGAAGTGTGTGTTCAAATCTTTCGCCCATTTTTAAGTTAGGTTATTCATTTTCTTACTGTTGATTTCTGAGTTCTCTGTATTTTTAGAGAACTGTCCTTTTTTTATGTATGTCTTTTGCCAGTGTTTGATCCCTTGTCTTCTCGTTCTATTGAGCCATGAGCTTTTGCAGTCAGGCACACCTGGGCCGGAATCTATGACCTTCGGCCAGTCCCACGCTCTCTCTGAGCCTTAGTCTTCGCTTCTGTGGAATGGGAACAGCAGCCCTCACTCACAGGTCACAGCGGGATGAAAAGCAATCTTAGCAACGCAGAGCCCCAAGCACAGAGGCTGAACCCCTGCGGTGCCTCCAGGTAGATGCTGGTGGAGCCCAGGCATGTCAGTTCTCTGGGGGGCGCCCTTTGCCCCCAGTTCCACCATTAACGCACCTGGCTGTCAACAGTGGTCCCATCCATGGCAGGGCAGGGCAGGGCAGCAAATCCGTCTGCCAGGAAGATTCCTGTGGGGGGGAATTCTCGGTCCCACAGATGCAGTAGAGGAGCAGACCCCAGGAGACCTCAGCGTTGGGCCCAGGGACACACTGCTGTTGAAGCAACGGGTGATCGCTCTGCTGGGCACCACCCAGGCCCACGTCCCTCGAGGACCACCCCTCACTCCGCATCCGGTGCCCCCCACCTGACCTCCCCCAGGCCTCCAGCCTCCAATGCCACTACACACTCCCCTCCAGCCACACGGGCCCGTGGTCAGGGTCTCTCGTGTGTCCCCATGAGCCAGCATGAACCCCCCTGGCCACCAGAAACACCTTCCCCCACCCCACCTGTCCAAATCCATCTCGCTCCACAGGTTGTGGGCAGAGCTGCTGGGCTGGGCTGCAACCACCAGGGGGCGCCATTGCCCAGCTCACGTGCCTGGGATGTCGGGCCTGCTGGAAGGAGCTGCCTCCATCCCACTGGCTTGCAGAGCAGCAGGACGGAGAACACTTGCCTCACAAAATCCTGGAACGTCCAGGGCCCCATCCCATGCCCAGCGGACCTTCTGGGCCCAACCTGCACATCTCCTGTGACGGGGAGCTTACCACCTCCAGCCAGGCTGTCACGGCTTTGCTGTGGCCTGCTCTGCAGGAGCTATGAGGTTATATGACGTTAGATGAGGAGCCATCACTTCATAGCAAGTAGATGGGGAACCAATGCAAACAGTGAGAGACTTTGTTTTCTTGGGCTCCAAAAGCACTGCACATGGTGACTGCAGCCATGAAAGACACTTGCTCCTTGGAGGAAAAGCTATGACCAGCCTAGACGGCATATTAAAAAGCAGAGACATCACTTTGCCGACAAAGGTCCATCTAGTCAAAGCTATGGTTTTTCCAGTGGTCATGTATGGATGTGAGAGTTGGACCATAAAGAAAGCTGAGCGCCAAAGAGTTGATGCTTTTGAACTGTGGTGTTGGAGAAGGCTCTTGAGAGTCCCTTGGACTGCAAGGAGATCCAACCAGTCCATCCTAAAGGAGATCAGTCCTGAATGTTCATTGGAAGGACTGATGCTGAAGCTGAAACTCTTTGGCCAATACTTTGGCCACCGGATGCGAAGAACTGACTCACTGGAAAAGACCCTGATGCTGGGAAAGATTGAAGGCAGGAGGAGAAGGGGAAGACAGAGGATGAGATGGTTGGATGGCATCACCGACTCAATGGACATGAGTTTGAGTAAGCTCCAGGAGTTGGTGATGGACAGGGAGGCCTGGCATGCTGCAGTCCACGGGGTCACAGAGTCAGACAGGGCTGAGCGACTGAAATGAATTGAATGAGGTCATAAGGGGCCACAGGGGTTACCAAATCAACATTTTAGAAGAACAGCTTTGCCTTGGGAAATTACGAGGAGGAGGAAGCCTCGGGTTTCCAGAAAAGCTGAAGACCTACAAGTTTGAGTATGTTGCTGCAAAGCTTTTCTAAAGATGGTGTCAGTCATGCCACGGAGCACGTGGGCCCTTGGCTCGCTGGGAGGGGCCCCAGTGTGGGGGGGGCTGAGTGACGAAGCCAGCCTGGGCCACCCACGAGGGGCGCTCAGACACACCACCTGCACAGCCCGATGGCCCTGGACGCTGGACACTCAAGGCCGGGGCAGGCTTCCCCACTGGGCGACACTCCCGCATCGAGGCTGGGAGGAGGTTATCCCGCACCTGGGATTCCACGGGGAAGGCGTGACCAGAACCTGTGTGCAGACGCCCCCGAGCCCTGCCCTGCATGTCTCCTTCCTCGGCTGATTTTCGCTGTGTCCTTTCACTATCATCTGTTTCGTGGATTCTGCCAGCACCCATGTGCGCGTGCTTGGCCACTCAGTCGTGTGCAGCTCTTTGCGACCCCCTGGACTGTAGCCCGCCAGGCTCCTCTGTCCATGGGATTTCCCAGGCAAGAGTACTGGAGCGGGGTACCATTGCCTCCTCCAGGGGATCTTCCCGACCCAGGGATCGAACTCACACCTACGCGTCTCCTGCACTGCAGGTGGATGCTTTACCACTGAGCCATCGGACACATCCCTTTGCTGTGAACAAAGCTGTAAAAGCGCAGCGCTTTTCTGAGTTCCGTGGGTCATTACAGCAAATTACTGAACCGGAAGGGAACACAGATTGAGCTGGCAGCTGGTCTGAAGTGAGTGTGGTCCTTGGATATCGTAGCTGGCGTCTGAGGATGTGATGGCTACTTTATGTACCAACCTGACTGGATATCTGGCTAAACATTTTTTTCCCAAGTGTAAATGGGAGGGAGTTTCTGGAGGAAATGAGCATTTGAACAGGAAGGTGCAGGAAAGCCGCTTGCCCTCCTCACTGTGGATGGGCTTCGTGCAGTCCGTTGAGGGTCTGAGCAGAACAACGCGGCAGAGGAAGGGAGAAGCCAGCGCTCCCTGCCGGACTGTCTGAGCTGAGACGCCGACCTTCTGCCCCTTGCATGCCGGGCCCTCAGGCCTTCAACTTACACCGCACCACCCACCAGCTTTCCTGGGCTGCTAGTGTGCAGGCGGCAGGTCACCGGACTTGTTGGCTTCCGTAGCTGTGCAAGCAATTCCTTATTTTATCTATACACACACATGCGCACACACACACACAAATATATAAGTTCTGTTTCTCTAGACAACTCTGACTGGCATACAAGGGCAGCTGTGAGGGGATTACTTCCTCAAACTGTGCAATGTGTCAAACGTGGATTTGGGACCAGAGGCTCTCCCCTTGAGAGACAATTACTGGCTGGATACTTTGAGACACTCAGTTGGCCCCATGTTGGGCCAAACGCTGACTCACGGGTGGTGGCCGGTGGCCTGCCGTACAGTCAGGCAGAGGGCAATGGACACCCGGTCTACAACGCTGTTCAGTCGCTCAGCCCTGTCCGACTCTGTGACCTCATGGACTGCAGCACGCCAGGATGCCTGTCCATCACCATCTCTTGAAGTTTACTCAAACTCATGTCCACTGAGTCGGTGATGCCATCCAACCATCTCATCCTCTGCCGTCCCCTTCTCCTTCCTGCCTTAAATCTTTCCCAGCATCAAGGTCTTTTCAAATGAGTCAGCTCTTCGCATCAGGTGGCCAGAGTATTGGAGTTTCAGCTTCAGCATCAGTCCTTCCGATGAATATCCAGGATTGATTTCCTTTAGGACTGACTGGATTGATCTCCTTGCAGTTGAAGGGACTCTCAAGAGTCTTCTCCAGCACCACAGTTCAAAAGCATCAATTCTTTGGTGCTCAGCTTTCTTTATGGTCCAACACTAACATCCATACATGACCACTGGAAAAACCACAGCTTTGACTAAGCGGCCCTTTGCCGGCAAAGTAATGCTGCCTACTCTCGAGACGGCCATATGGGCACCTATGAAAGTCACTATGAGGACTGCAGACTGCTCAGTTGCTCTTTCGTGACTCTTTGCGACCCCCTGGACTGTAGCCCGCCAGGCTCCCCTGTCCACGGGATTTCCCAGACAAGAGTACTGGAGTGGGTTGCCATTTCCTTCTCCAGGGGATCTTGCCGACCCAGACATCAAACCTGTGTGTCCTGCACTGCAGGCAGCTTCTTTACCACTGGACCTGGGAAGCCCAATGAGGGGTGCCTAAAGCTTGTTGCTGTTCAGTCACTAAGTCCTGTCCGACTCTGTGACCCCATGGACTACAGCACGCCATGCTTCCCTGGCCTTCACCATTTCCCAGTTTGCTCAAACTCGTGGCCATTGAGTCCATTCAGCCCGGTGGTGGACACAAATGTTCAAGAACCTGTAAGAGCCTGGGCACAGGAGACAGTGCCAACTTGAACCAGCCAATCACGTTTCTTCAGACCAAGGATCACACATCACAGCCATAGTGCCAATGACAGGCAGAGAGGCCTCCTCCTTGGAATGCTGCTTAGACAGTTCGACTGGCATCCGAAACGCTGGCTGTCTAACATGGCGTGGGGAGATAAAGCCATGGCGTGCCGGCTTTCAAGGTTTCCTGGGTATATGTTCAACACCAGGGGGACGAGGCAGGTCCCTGCTAGACGGATTCCTCGGTGTTTCTAGGTGGTCTGGAGCGACGGAGGGGGAGGCAGGGAATGCTGTTACGAATACACAATTCTTCCCACGGCGGGAGGACACTGCCATGCTGTTATTTCAACCTTCTTTTTCTGTATCTAACGCCAGGAACAAGGCTGCAACAGTGGCCTGATTCCTAAACAAGAAACTAAGACCTTAAACCCGGTGGCAGAATTCCGAAGGGCCTTGCCTTCAACCCCTCTGGCAAGACCAAGGCGGACGGTGGCTGCAGCCGTGTCGCCCGCTGGTAGGGATGACCCCTGGCTCTGTGTCTGCAACCCTACCCGGGGGGCGGAATGGACTGGGGGAGGCACTTGCTGGACAGGCACTGCTGCCTTTGGTCTAGACCAGCACCATGGCCAAACGCGATGTCCACTGCAGAGGTGAAGAATCAGGGTGCAAACAGAAAGGGAGTTGCAGCCAAGGGGAAAGGAAGAATGGTTATACAAGAGGGAAAGGCGGTATTACATTTGCCCAGCACCACATGACCATCTCGGGGCTTGGAGAAAGAGACGATGTCATCTCTCAGCTCCATCACGTCTGAAAGTGGGGAGCCAGGCTCACGCCTGCCTCTGGAGTCTGACAAGGTGGAATGGAGGCTGGGGACCCCGGCGGACACGTGGTCACAGGAGAGACGATGCAGTGGACGAATCGCTAATGACAGCTGGGACCCCAGCCTCAGTCTCATTCTGCAGGCGACTCCTGCCATGTGTCCACGTAGCCCTGGCGCCACTGGTGAGGCTATAAAGCCAGTGATAATGGCCAGATACGTGGGGACACTGAGCTACAGCTTCTGAAGGATGGAAGACACCAATGGAAAGTGGCTGGCCCGAGAGAGAAACTGGACTTGCCTAATCGTTAGCTAATTTCTCTGCTCAACAGTCCCACACACATTCGTTGTAAGGTGTGAACAGTGGCAGGTTGAGAGGTCAAACAGGTAACATAACCCACGCATGCGTGGACGCGAAGTCATGCCCAACTCTGGGTGACCCCATGGACTGCAGCCCGCCAGGCTCCTCTGTCCATGGCATTCTCCAGGCAAAAATACTGGAGTGGGCTGCCACGCCCTCCTCCAGGGGATCTTCCTGAACCAGGGATCAAACCCACATCTCTTCATCTCCTGCACAGGCAGGCAGGCTCTTTACCACCACCACCACCTGGGAAGTCCCAATACTATACATAGATGTCCGGTTCCTGGGTGATGTCCAAGGTGACAAGCCAGGTGAGGTCCACACTGGGAGAAGGAAAGGAGGGTACCAGGCAACGGGGCAGGAAGAGAAGCAGAGTCAGAAGTGAGCGTGTTCCCACTGCCATCCTTCCAACGAGAGGCAAGGGCCAGGCTGGGGACCGCAGACACTCGGGAACATCATCCCAAGCACTTCACAAAAGGAAGCAGGTTTTCTTTTCTCACTTTTTTACTTTATAACCCTTTGGAACTATTTGAATATATATATATTTGCAATATACATGTGCTACTTTTATAATTAAACAAAAACACAAAAATGATCTTTAAAAAAAGTAAAGAGCTAATCACAGTGTAACATGAAACAGAATATCATCGTTGGGGACGGGTCACGCAGTTGAGTCCAAAGCTCCGACGTGGTCGCTGTTTCCGGTCTTGGTCGCCATTTCCAGCCTCCGATCCTCCGATCCCTTCCACGGGGCACCAGCGATGGCCTGGAACTGCCCTCACAGCTCCGTCCCGGGCCCAGGAGAGGCCAGAACGCGAGGAAGGAAGTCAGCAAAATTAAGTTAATTTACAGGGTCGGAGGAAACCGGCCACAGCGCCAGTCCCCCACGCGGCTGGCGGGAGCGCGGAGGCGGGCGCGCGGCCAGGGCGCCGGACCAGCGGGGGAACCCGGGCTCCACGCGCTGTCCACGGCGGGCGCCGCCTCACAGGGCAAAGGCGGTGAAGAAAATGTGCATCTTGGCCAGGAAGGTGGTGACGGAACCCTGCCGCCAGAGCTTCATCTCCACGTCCAGCGCGAAGTCGCGCGGCTCACGCACGGTGCGCTGCAGGAAGACCACGCCCGTGTAGGCGTTGAGGCGGCGCGTGCCGAAGTAGCCCTCCTCGTTGCCCTTGGTGATGGTCAGCGCGATGGTGTCGCCGGCGAAGGCGGGCACCGGGCTGATGCGGAAGATGTGCGCGGGCACCAGCAGCCCGGTCTGGAAGTTGAGCCGGTAGTGCGTGATGCGCGCGGGCGCGTTCTGGCACTCCAGGAAGTCGTGGCACAGTGCGCGCTCGCATTTCCTGCGGGGTGCACGCGGGGGCGTCAGCGGAGGGAGGCTCCTGCTCGCAGCTCCCACCCAGCCTCCACCCGCAGCTCCGCCCTCGGCAGCCCCCAGCAGCCTGAGCTGGGTCACCTGACCCCCCTCGGACCTCAGCTTTTCCGTCTGCAGGATGGGTTAACAGCCACACGGTGTCATTGGCGGAAAGAGGTGAGTTATAAACCAGGCAGCGCGCGGCACAGTGCCCACAGCGTCTGGTCCGCGCGCTCCTTCCTGTCTGCCTTCATTCTTACCTCCCTACCCCTAGTTTTTTTCCTTCCCACACTATTTGCATGGATTCCCTGGCCATGGTGTTTCTATTACTCTAATCGTTTCTCAGATTCCCTTTTCTCCCGTAATTGACTCTCCTTCTGAGCCGTTTCCCCCACTGACTTGGGACGGTCTGCCCTTGTCCCTCTCCGAGTATCAGAGAGCTCTGAGTCACACCTGCCCCAGAGGAAGCCGGGCCACACTACAGGGTGACCCCCAAACCCCATGGGGCCCCTGACTCGATTTCTAAGCTCAGCCATAATCTGGTCTCTTCCTGGCGCAATGAGACTCTGTCTCCTCCATCACTAAACCCCCGCCTTGAAGCTCAGTGCTTCCACCAGGGGCACCAGGGCTCCGCAGTTCTAGAGGTGCTCTGAGCAGAGTTCCCGAATGGGGGGGACCACAGCAGGCAGGACCAGGCCACGTCACGCCCTGTGTAAACTCATGACCCGTTCTCGCTCGTCACGTGCTCTCACCCTCCCTGGGGTTGGCGCTACCATCACCTGTGTTGCAGGCGGAGCAGCTGAGAGCCAGGGAAGGGAGGCCACTGGCCACTCGACACACTCATCTAAACACCCCCCCACGCCTGCACACCGGCCCGCCCCGGCTCTGTAGATTAGTGAGCATGGCACAGGGTCAGCAGGGCAGCCAGGAGCAAACCGCGGGCGCGTACGTGCCAGGAAGGGCCGCCCGAGGCAGGTTGTACACGCAGAGGCAAAAGAGGCTGCAAAGCAGAGAAAGCAAGCTCGGAACACCCGAGCACGTCCGCGTGGCAGCACCGTGCAGAGGAGAGACGCCGGACACTATGGCAGGCACTTATGGAAATGTGTGTTTAGTAAGAAAAGTGAAAGTGAGGTTGCTTAGTCGTGTCCAGCTTTGTGACCCCACGGATTGTAACCTATCAGGCTCTTCTGACCATGGGATTCTCCAGGCAAGACTGCTGGAGTGGGTGGCCATTTCCTTCTCCAGGGGATCTTCCCGACCCAGGGGTCGAACCTGGGTCTCCTGCATTGCAGGCAGACGCTTTACCATCTGAGCCACCAGGGAAGCCCTGTCTTCTTTAGTAAGAAGACAGGAAAAAGGCAAAATGCCAAGAAGCATCACGAGAGAACGTCGTCACCAGCCTGTGAGACAGCCCCCACGCCCCTCTCCCGCAGTCACACCGTGTGGGTCACCTCCCAGGTGACACCTGCCCACCCTCACCCACAGCGCTGGACTGTGCGGCCAGTGGCAGAAGTGATGATACGGCGGTTTTAAGAGTAGCCTGGGTCACGAAGGACCATCTGCTCCAAGACCCAGGCCTCCAGGGCGGGCCGGGGGGGCTTGGACGAGGGTCTCCATCACTGTGACCCATCACTGAGAAGGTCATTGCCTTCTCAGTGACCCGGGCTGGGGAGCTCCAGCCCCACGGAGAGGCCGAGGTGGTGACGTGCTGGGGCCTCCCGCCCAGAGCCATGAGTGGGCAGCGGAATGGTGAAGCCCTGGCAAGCTTCCAGTGGACGTGGCCCCACGGGGCCTGGAGCAGAACCACCCAGCTCAGCTGCTCCTTGGTCATGACCCTCCAAACACCGTGGAGGACGGTAACTACTTGTCATACTTAAGATGCTACGTGTTGGGAAAAACTCGTTACACAACAGAAGATAAGCGTGTGCATGTTTGAGAGAGAGAAAGATGGAGGTTTTTCTTACGTGTGAGAGTCTTCTTTCTTTCATTCTCTCTGCTCCAAACTTCCTGCAAGGTGCTTTTTTTTGCACCATTTATGGTCAGTCAGACCACACCCCGGACAGGGGGCCTGGGAAGACCAGGAGGTGGCGAAGGCAGGCGCACTGGCCACCTGGCCTCTGCCCCGGGCAATGCGGGACTGGTACAGGGTGCCCGGGCCCAAGGCTGGGGCGGGGGGCGGGGGGACGACTCACGTTTCGGAGACTCGGACGTAGTTTGGAGGGCAGTCAAAGCGCAGGCAGCGGAAGCCGCCCTGGACGTTATGGCAGGTCTCAGCCTCAGAGCAGTTGTGGGTGCCCAGCGCACACTCATCCAGGTCTGTGGGGAACAGAGGGTGATGGGCGGGTTTACGGGGGCCCCGGTCTGGAGACCCTTGTCCGAGCCCCGCCCCCCCCCGCCCCCGCCCACCCTGGGGGCCTGGGTCTCAGAGCAGCTGGTCCTGTGGATGCACAGCTCACACGTCCCCACTTCATCCACTCTGGACAGCAGTCAGGGCCTGGAGCCTCTGTGGGGTTGGCACCGGGGAGGAAGGCTCAGGGGGAGACAATCGGAATGGACACAGGTGTCCAGCCTGAAGCACCTTCAAGAGCCAAAGTCACTGCAGCGTCTGAGCTTTGAGACGCCCCTCTGGGTTCCGCCATCAGGCAGACACGGCCTCAGCCTCCAGAGTAAACCAAACTCTAGGCACATGAAGTCATCATTCCCACCTGGCTGTTTAGAGCAGGTGGGATCCTTGCCTTTTACAGAATCCAGACTGGTTATTTTTTTTTAATTAAAATTAGTAATAAACTGTGGAAAATTCTGAAAGAGATGGGAATACCAGACCACCTGACATGCCTCTTGAGAAACCTGTATGCAGGTCAGGAAGCAACAGTTAGAACTGGACATGGAACAACAGACTGGTTCCAAACAGGAAAAGGAGTACGTCAAGGCTGTATATTGTCACCCTGCTCATTTAACTTATATGCAGAGTACATCATGAGAAACGCTGGGCTGGAAAAAGCACAAGCTGGAATCAAGGTTGCTGGGAGAAATATCAATGACCTCAGATACAGAGATGACCCCACCCTTATGGCAGAAAGTGAAGAAGAACTAAAGAGACTTTTGATGAAAATGAAAAAGGAGAGTGAAAAAGCTGGCTTAAAGATCAACATGCAGAAAACTAAGATCATGACATCTGGTCCTATCACTTCATGGCAAATAGATGGGAAAACAGTGGAAACAGTGGCTGACTTTTTTTGCGGGGGGGGCTCCAAAAATCACTGCAGGTGGTGATTGCAGCCATGAAATTAAAAGACACTTACTCTTTGGAAGGGAAATTATGATCAACCTAGACAGCATATTAAAAAGAGACATTACTTTGTCAACAAAGGTCCGTCTAGTCAAGGCTATGGTTTTTCCAGTGGTCACATATGAATGTGAGATTTGGACTCTAAAGAAAGCTGAGCGCCAAAGAATTGATGCTTTTGAACTGTGGTGTTAGAGAAGACTCTTGAGAGTCCCTTGGACTGCAAGGAGATCCAACCAATCCATCCTAAAGGAGATCAGTCCTAGGGGTTCATTGGAAGGACGGATGTTGAAACTGAAACTCCAATACTTTGGCCACCTGATGTGAAGAGCTGACTCATTGGAAAAGACCCTGATGCTTGGCAAGATTGCGGGCAGGAGGAGAAGGGGACAACAGGGATGAGATGGTTGGATGGCATCACCAACTTGATGGACATGGGTTTGGGTGGACTTTAGGAGTTGGTGATGGTCAGGAAGGCCTGGCGTGCTGAGGTTCATAGGGTCGCAAAGAGTCGGACACGACTGAGCGATTGAACTGAACTAAATATTAAAACAGTAACAACAGTAAGAACTCTGCAGCCAGGAAGCCCTGGCCAGCCCTGGGGTTCCTCTTCTGTGGGCTCCTCCCTGGGGAGGTCTCCCACCTTCAGGACCACTCCCCAGGATCCCTGTCCCGCTCGCAGAACAGGGCCCAGAGTGGAGTCCAAGCCTTCAAGACTCTAAGCTGGGTCAAGCAGCAGAAAAACCGCCACGTTCCTCATCCCAGGCGTGGGCCCCGGTGAACCTGGCCACCAGCGGCATCGGCCGTTCTGGGCTCACATGCTCGGTATCATGGCTCCAGGCGCACGGCAGACTGTGAAAGGCTTCCTGCGCCTGCTCGGGGGCTGCCCAAGGCCCCGCCGGCACGGACTCCGCACTCACCCTTGCAGGACCTGCCGTTGGCCGTCATGGTGTAGCCGCGCTCCGGGCACGTGCACTGGTAGCTCCCCGGCACGTTGATGCAGCGGAAGGTGCAGAGGATGCTGGCGCCCTGGGCGCACTCGTCAATGTCTGCCAGAGAGAGGGTCAGCCCTCAGGAACCCCCGGTCACCCCGTCCCTGCCCCAGCCAGGGAGCCTGGGGGCCCTTCTCACAGATGAGGACAACGGGGCTGAGAGAGGACAGAGCCGCCCGTGGCCACGCCGGGGCCACTCCGGGCTTGCTGCGGCCGGCTGAGGGCCCATCAGGTACCAGACATGGCCTGGACGAGACACGGCTGACCCCTGAACGACACGGGTTTGGACTGCGTGCATCCACGTGCATAGGGACTTTTTCAGTAATTACTGTGGGATCCACCCTCGGGCCAGTAACCCATGTGGAACCACAGATACAGAGGGCGAGCTGTAAAGTTACACGTGACTCCAGGGGAGGGGAGGCCCTGAGCCCTGCAGGGTTCAGGGTCAACTATGTGACTTAACCCTTCACCCCGCTGAGGTCACGACCATCGTCGCTGCTTTGCAGGGAAGGCGCCTGAAGTCAGACTTGGGGAGCCCTTGTCCAGGCGCCAGGAAGCCACGCAGCAGGGATGGGACCGCCGCTCCGACACAGGCCTCTGCGTGTCCGGAGCATCCCCCCACCGCGGCGGGGGCCCTCGAGCCTGGCACACGGGGGCAGTGCCTCTGGGCAGGGGCCCCAGGAGGGCCAGGGGAGGTACCTGTGCAGGTGTGCCCGTCCTCGGCCAGCTGGTAGCCCTGCCGGCAGTAGCACTGGTAGGAGCCGTAGATGTTGGCGCACTCCTGGCTGCAGCGCTGGGCCTCACACTCGTTCACGTCTGTGCACAGACCGGCCGGAGGTCACGGAGGAGCCCACCCGGACCAGAGCCGGGACTGAGGTCTCGCTCACGTGGAGCCTTCTCTTGAGAGACCATCGGGTCCAGCCTCCGCCTGGGGCTGATGGGGAACCCGAGGTCCAGAAAAAGGCAAGGGGTCAGCCGGGGACACGCGGCAAGGCAGGGGTGGGAGTGGTGGAGTGCCGGCCTGCTGCCTGGAGGGGCACCACAGTGGCACGCAGACCCCCATGGGGAACTAGATGCTGCTCCACCGCGGGCCACGGCAGCTTGGGCAGGCGGCTCTGAGTGTCACCCAAGGTGCAGACAGGGACCTGCCCTCACCCCCTTCACGGGGCTGGGGGACAGGCAAGAGCCGGTCTGCGGTGGACGGGGAGGGAGCGAGTGGAGGACAGTGCGGGGAGCACTGGCTGGACCCCGAGCTCCGTGCAGGAAGGGACTTGTCTCTTGTTCATCCAGCTGAGACCTGCCAAGCTCTGACAAGCGCCGGGTCTGTGCCCAGCTTGTAGACACGGCCCCAAACAAGACAGACAAACACCCCCACCCTCTGGAGATGATGAGGTACAGAGCAGCTGGGGGTGGCCCTGTGCATGGGCAGGGGGTGCTGGGGTAGGAGCAGGGTGAGCCGTGGTGGGGTGGGGCTGACATCGCACACGCCCTTGGGGCCGCCGCCTGACCCGTGACGCTCACGGCCTCTCCGCACACACCGCTTTCACACGGAATGACTGAAGCCACTAATGAATGCATAAGTGCCTGACCTCCTCTACCAGGCTCCGAGGCCACACTGGTTCCTTCCCCGAGTCTACCGTGCAGCCCGAGAGAAGTGGGTGAGGTAGGGACGAGGGGTGGGTGAAGGCAGAATGGACCGCCACGAGGGTGGGCTAGATGGCCCGCCCCCCACAGCTCTGTGCCCACCTGGCCCGGCGGAGGGGCTCAAAGGTGACGGGAGCACCAGTGACTCAACGGCAGCCACAGGGTCTGTCTGGGGAGCCCATCCGAGTGCCGTGTGACGGAGCCAAGCCTGGTGACGCTCCGCTGCCCCTGGGCTGGACTTGTCCCAGGGAGGCCGGCTCTTTAGCCAGGCCAGGCAATCAGACAGAGGGGCCTGGCCTGCCTGTGGATCTCAGCAAACTCACCTCCCCAGGAGGGAAGGAAGGAGAACACCTCTGGGGAAGGTGCTGGGAGAGACGGCGCCAGCTAGGGGAGGCTGGAGACCCCACAACCCCTTCACCCCCTCGACCCCTCCCCCTGCACTGAGCAGCTTGAGACCTCCGCCTCCCCCACCCCAGTCCCAGCAGACCTGGGACAGCCCCTCACAGGTCCTCTCCGTCAGCCCCGGGGCACCCCGCAGCGTGTTCTTTTAAGTTTAAACCTACCAACAACATGTAAAACCCAACAGGATTTATGCGTGATAAATATCTGGGTTGCTGGGATCTGGAAAACCGTGACTGGTCCGCTTACACAGCACGTGGCTGGGTGGCATCAGTGGGGTGCTGCGGGGCCACGGGCCTGTCTCCTGTCTCGCTCACTTGGCTCCCTCCCCAGACCCCAGGGCACCGCAGTGGTGACCGGGACCGGAGCCTACCAAGGGGCAGAAGCTGAGCTGCCAGCCCTGCACACGGGGAAACTCCCACCTCCGGGCGTGCAGACAGCACAGCCAGCCAGCCCCCGGCTCTGAGACGGGGGTTCCTGCAGGAAGCGGCAGGCAGCCGAGGCCGGGGACTCGGGGTGCGTGGGTGGGTGGGGGGCTGCCGTACCTTCGCAGTGCTTGCCATCGGCCGCCAGCAGGAAGCCGGAGGCGCAGGTACAGCGGTAGGAGCCCAGCGTGTTCTCGCACGTGTGCTGGCAGAGACGTGTGGGTGACGTCCAGCACTCGTTCACATCTGCGGGCAGCAGGTGCGGGGGGCCTCAGGAGGGCAGAGGGGCCTGGATGCCAGCCCCTACCCCAACCTCGGGCAGAGGAGGGACCCAGGGACCCAAAGGAGCGAGGGGGAGGAGGGATCAGAGCAGGAAGCAGCTGGGGCGCTGTAGGGAGACAGAGGGATGCACGGACAGACACAGATGAAAGGCAAGAAATGAGGGCAACAAGAACCGTGAGGGGAGCCTCAGCTGGGCACACACGCACAGAGAGGGCCAGGCAGGCGGTCAGAGCAAGGCTGGCTGGGGCCTGGGGCAGGCGGGCACTGCTGGGGGCGCGTCCCAGCCACCAGCCCCACCTACCGATGCAGGTGCGGCCGAAGGCGTCCCGCTGGAAGCCAGGCTTGCAGTCGCAGCGGTAGGAGCCGGGAAGGTTGTGGCACACCTGGCCCTCGCCACAGCGGTGCACACCCGTCTCACACTCGTTCACGTCTGCAGGGGGAGGCCAGCAGGGCACGCTGAGGCCGAGCTCTCCCCCCTGCAGGAGCCGCCATGCCCAGGGCCACCAGGAGGGCGGAGGCTGTGGGGGGGAGTGGCAGGCCTCACCCACACACTTGGTCCCGTCCTGGCTGGCGTGGTAGCCGCGCCCACAGATCACCGGATTCCGCTGGCACGTGTAGGAGCCCACCGTGTTGATGCAGCTGAAGCCGGGCCGACACGGCTCGGAGAGAGACGTGCATTCATTGATGTCTGCGGAGGGGGTGCAGGTGACAGGGAGCCGGGTGCAGCCCCTCCTGGGGCCCCAGGCCAGCCCAGGTCAGGGCCGGAAGGTCAGACCCCCCCAGTGCCTGTGTCCCAGGACCCAAGGGTGTTCCCTCCCAGAAGCCGGGCACTGTTGACCAGGTCAAAACAGATGTGATGCACCTTCATCCAGCCCAGTCCCACAGATGGGGGAGAAAGTGGAGAAGCAACTCGGCCATGATCAGACAGCTCAGGGTAATGGGAGCTTCTGTCTGCAAAGACTTCCGGGGCCCAGGCACTGACATTCACAGGGAACATAGAGGCTGGGGGAGGGAAGGGCAGCCACCCAGGCCTCCCCGATCTCTAAAGCCCTCAGAGCCCATCCCCCCAAGCACCCTCCCCGAAGACCACCGCCCACCCCCCGGGGCCGGCAGACACAGCCGGGCAGGCCCCGCTCACCCACGCAGTTGCCCTCGGGGTCCTGCAGGAAGCCCTCCAGGCAGCGCTGCCGAGCCTGGCAGTAAAAGGAGCCCTTGGTGTTGTGGCACACGGCGCCCGCCTGGCAGTTGTGCGTGCCCAGCTCACACTCGTCCACGTCTGCCAGAGAGATGGGGCCGGGGCTCAGGGGCTGGCGGGCACGCACCCGCACACCCCTGTCACAACCTTGATGTTACAAAGGTCTCCCGCATCGTGGGGCACTGCCGTGGCCGGGCAGCAGTGAGGATGGCCTCACCCCTCACTGCCGGGCACTCTGAGATGTACGTCTTTACTCGGTGCGCACGGGAGCCCAGGGCCGGGGCCAAGAGGAGCCCCCTCCCACGTGGGGGAAACTGAGGCACTGGCACAGTTCAGCGCTGCTCCTGGGCCGCCGGGCTTGGAGCTTCCAAGGGTGGAGCCGCCAGACCCGCGTGTCTCCACTGTCCCCACCTGCCATGCGGCCCCAGTGGGTCACAGCCCACCCCCACTGCCAGCACCCACAGCTTACAAAGTGCTGGCCTGTGCCCCCCCCACCCCGCAACAGGCACGTTGGGCTCTTTCCCCAGATGAGGAAGCCGAGGATGGAGTCGAAAGGCGACACATGGGGCTCGTGGGACGGCCGAGACTCCGTCAGCCTCCTGACGGCCAGGCCCACCTCGTGCGTCTGTCTGTTGTCCATTCGTCCACCCCCTCTGGTTTCCACAGCAGTCCAGTCTCTAGGGGGCCCATTCTGGGCTCGAGGACCCCCTCCAAGGACCCCCAGAAGCCTGAGGACACAGCCTCTGCCCGGCCACTCTGGTCTAAGGAGGATGCCCTGGGAGCAGAGGGTCAGGGGTGCCGGGTGTCCAGGGAGCCAGGACCGCTCCCCAGGGGTCAGGGTTCTCTAAAGGGGGCTCGCCATTGGTGTGCTTGTGCCTTGGGCGTGCGTTGGTGTGCACAGGTGTGCAACAAGGGGTCTGAGCTCCTCTCCTCTCAGCTCATTCCACCCCTGCTCTGAGCCCAGCTCAGGGCCTGGCACAGAGTGTGTTCAGTCACTTCCCTGAGCTCATGCCCAACCTCAGAGTTGGTTCCCATCAAAATTTTCTGAGCTTGCAACAATGGAGCACTGCTCTGGGTCTCACCTCCTGGGTGACATTCTTCTGGACATGTAAATAAACTGTCACCCATCATGTGTGAAATAGACTCCCAAGTCCTTGCCTGCCTGGGCCTGCCAACCCAGCACTGGCAGTGTGCCTCCAGCCAAGACTGCCCTCTGCTCCTGGCACCAAGGCCCCCTCCTCCCCTGTCCCCTGAGGGCTGGCACCTGTGTTCCTGGCACCCTTCCCAGGGGCTCTACATTCTGTAGGTCCCTGCCTCGACATCACCCCCACAGGGGGCTGGCCTCTTTGGACCCCCAACTAAAGCAAAACCCAGCCTTAGCCCTGCCATCCCGGCGTGCCTGTGAGCCCCTGCCTCCCTGGTCAGCAGACCCGACAGAGAAACACGCCCCTACCGCACCCCCACCACCCAGAACCCTGCCGGGCCCACAAACGAAGCTGGGGAAGCAGCTGCTGAAATGGCTCAGCAGAACTTCTCTCTTCTGAGGTTAGAATCTTCTGGTTAACAAGGACAGAAACGACCCTTCTGTGGGAACAGAGGCATGAAGAGAGTAACGTGACCCAGACACATCTACCTCGCCCCTACCCCCCGCCACCAGTTTGGAGGCCACCTCTGCCCCCAAACACCATCATCTGTGGGGTCTCTTAACGGGCCAGAAACCCTGGAGCTTGGAACTTTCCTGAGCAAGCTCTGAGCGGCCCGTGGGGCAAGGCGGGGCGGCGAGAAGGGTGAGGGGATGGGGCGGAGCTTGGCGAGGGCTGGGCGGAGCAGGGTGAGGGGGCGGGGCAGGGTGAGGGGCGGGGCAGAGCAGGGTGAGGGGCGGGGCAGAGCAGGGTAAGGGGCGGGGCAGGGTAGGTGGGCGAGGCTGGACAGTGTGAGGGGCGGGGTGGGGCGGAGCAATGTGAGGGGCGGAGCAGAGCTGGCGAGGGGCGGGGCTTAGCAAAGTAAGGGGGTGGGGCAGAACAGGGCGAGGGGGCGGGGCGGAGCAGGGCAAGGGGGCGGGGCAGGAGGGGCGGGGGGGCGGGGCAGGGTGAGGGGTGGGGGGGCGGGGCAGGGTGAGGGGTGGGGGGGCGGGGCAGGGTGAGGGGCAGGGCAGGGCCTGCAGCCAGCCCTCCTCACCTGTACACTCGCCATCCTCGAGCCTGTAGCCCGGCTCGCAGGTCAGAGCCTTGAGGCAGTGGAAGGAGCCCACCGTGTTCACGCAGTGCTCGCGGCGACTGCACGTGTGCAGGTCTGTCACGCACTCGTTGATGTCTGCGGGGAGGGCCAGGCCATCAGGGGCTGCGGGGTGGTCCTGGGGACAGCACCAGCCAACCAGCCCCACCCTCAAGGTGCTCGCCTGCCAGACAGCAGCAGGCTCTGTGCCACCACCCATTCAACAAAGATTTATGGAGCACGTGCCTGGTGCCAGCAGCACTGTGCTTGGCCCCAGGGCACCCGGTGAACGAGACAGACAGGAGCCCTGCCATGGGGCACACTCAGAGGACGCCCCGCAGACAGACCAAAGAGGGAGGGTGGTCTGGAGTCTTATGGCAGAAACAGTGGGGTGGAGGAGACCAGGAGTGTGGGGGGCGGGGGTGGGGGGCACGAAGGGTCATCAGGGCAGAGGGCACTTGAGCAATCATCTGAAGAGACCCAGGACGAGCCAAACACACATCCCAGGCAGAGGGGGCAGGTTCAGAGTAAGGTCCAGATGGTGCGGTGTGGGAAGAGGAGGTGATCAGGAGACGCGGGGGGAGGCGGGAGCCATCGAGGGTTCCAGCAGAGGAGGAGAGTGGACTGACTTGTTTGTAACAGGGGCCCCTGGCTGAGTGTGAACACTCCAGGGATGAGGGGTTCATAGAATAGGAGATGAAGGGGCTGAGGCTGCCATCCATGGAGGTGAGGAGACGCAGTCACGTTCTGAAAACAATGTGAAAGTCAAAGCAACAGATCTATGACGAATGAGATGAAGGAGAAAGGAAAAAAGAAGCCAAGGGGTCTTGCCAAAGCTTCCTGGCCAAGCAGCTGGACAGCTGAGGATGGGGCCAGCTGAGGGGAGCAGGCTCACAGAGGAAGGCTGGGAGCCCTGGAGGTGACACTGAGTTTGAGGGTCAAGGGCCAGCCGGAGTCCTGCCTTGGAGTTCACAGAATGGGTCTTAGTTAAGCTGGGCGTGGTGGATGCTAAGGTCAGCTCGGGGACAGGACAGGCACAGAAGAGGCCTAGGACCGACGCCTGGTGGGAGCAGGTGGTGGGGAGATGCCCGCAAAGGAGGGAGAAGCAGCCCCGGGGAGGGCAGAGGGGACCCAGAGTGGCGATCAACACAGACGTCCCGCAGGTGGGAGCTAAGCACGCACGGAGGACACCGCCTGCCAGCCCCACCCGGCCGCGGAGGCGCAGCAGTCCTTGTTGATTGCTTCATTCCCTGGACACACCTCAACCAGCACCTATTCTGTGGTAAGCCCAGGTGGCCTACCCGCGTGGGGGCCACCCCGAGCTGGCAGGGGAAAGGGGACAGGCGGGTGGAGACACTGGGGAGGAAGGTGGCACGGTCTCAGAAGTACCACCTGCTCGGGGGCTGGAATGTCAGGGTTGCTCTGGGGGACACTGAGATCAGAGCTGATTCTACAAGCAGGACAGGGACAAGGTGGAGAGGAGGGGTACCGGGCTGTGGGGCAAGTGTGTGTTAGTCACTCGGCCATGTCTGACTCTGCGACCCCATGGACTGTAGCCTACCAGGCTCCTCGGTCCATGGGATTGTCCAGGCCAGAATACTGCAGTGGACAGCCTTTCCCGTCTCCTGACTCAGGAATCGAACCCATGTCTCCTGCATCGCAGGTGGATTCTTTATTTTCTGAGCCACCAGAAAAGAAATGCTCCCAAACTCCCAGGTGAGCCGACTGGTATATAAGCCAAGCCGAGCCAAGCCTGGTTGGGTGGGGATGAGGGAGAAGAAAAGGGGATTCTGGACCCACAGTTTCCAAGAAAGGCTTGGCTCGGCGAGATAGAGACTTCTGATTTACAAACTGGACTGACACTTTCTCAGGACCCCAGAAACGTCGTGGGTCAGGAGCCCCCCGCCCCCGGTCCCCACCCTGCTCCGGAGGCTGGGAGAAAGCATGCTGAGGGATGACAGCAGACGCCACTGGCTGCACGGCTCACTAGGGATCCGGTGATTTAGAGCAGGGGCCCCCAACCCCACCGGTCTGCGGGCTGTTAGAAGCCAGGCCACACAGCAGAAGGTGCGCCGTGGGCAAGCGGGCACCGCTCTGCTGCCTTTCCCCATCACTCGCGTTACCGCCCAAGCCATCCCCCTCCTCCCCGTGGAAACCCTGTCTCCACAAAGCCAGTCCCTGGTGCCAAAAAGGGTGCAGACCGCTGGCTTAGAGGAAATGCCCTTCCATGACCCTGAACACTCCTTCCCAGCTAAGGAACTAGGTCTCACTGAGGGGATGTGACCGGACCAAAGTCCCACGGCCTGCACGTGGCAACAAGAACAGAGCCCGGAGTGCCCAGCCTTCTCCTCACTCCCGCAGAGTGGGCCACAGAGCCGGGACTCCCATCTTCCCAAAGCCCGACCCACCTGGAACACTCTTCCCCAGGGCCCACAACAGTCCTCAAAGGACAGGGCACAACAGGCCAACAGAAAAGCATAGGGGGTCCCCCACAGAGGTCACCAGCCTGTCAGAAGTCCTCTGGACTTGGCACCACTCAGTCCTGTCCCACTCTGGCTTACATACCTCCAGTGATGGGGAGCTCACTACCTATACAGGCTGCCTCAGTATAACACATTTGTTGAATCATTATTATGACATCGAACTCTAGCAAGTTCTTTACGCAGACTCATCTAAGCAGCACAGTGACCCTTGGAGGTGGATGCTGTTTCTCTTTTCACAGGTGAAGAAACTTGAGTCTCAGAGATTAAACGACTGGTCCTGGATCCTACAAGTAGAAAGTGGCAGAGCCAGGGCTTGAACCCTGGCCGTCTGGCCACAGAGACCACACTCTTCACCCGGGCACCCATCTCCCGTCTCACCAGCCGAGGTTAACAGAACACGCCTGGAGCTTACAAACGCACCACAGAAGACACGTTTATGGACACACAAGTGATGCAAAGAATGAGTGAGCCCTCACGGACGAGATGAACATGTGTGTGGAACAAGGATGAAGAGACCGGGCTCCAGGCAGGATGACACGGAGGGAAGACTGAACGAACGACCATAAACCTTGCTGAATGGAGGCACCTCTGTTCTTTAACCCCAAAACCCGTTTTCCAGCCCCCTGGCAACCCCTTTGAGAACAAAGTCATCTGTCCAGACCACTAGGAAAACCTGCATACCGCATCCTGGGAGGGTGCTGGCAGGCCCCATGGACCATCCTCCCAGACACACACACAGACATGACCCAGACGGGAGGAGCTGCCGACAAGCAGGCTCCGCAGGGCTCATGTTGTGCCCATGGCCGGGGGCCGGGGGGCAAACATGTCTGCAGTGGCCACACAGCTGCCCAGCGGTGGTGGGTGAGGCAGAGGACATGCCCAAGCTGGGCATGGTCCTCAAGCACAGAGACGACAGGCAGGGGGTCTGGGCGCAAGCCGTTCCCACCTCCATGCGCTTCCTGCCGCTGCTCTTCCTCCCCGCGTGCCCTCCTCATCTCCCGCGTCCCTGCCGTCCCTGGAGACCCGTGCCCATGCTGCCTTCTCCAGGGAGGGTGTCCAGACACCGCTGGCTGGAACGGCCTCCCCCTCAGCCTGTGCCCCTGCCATAGCATTTCCCAGTCTGCCCCATGCCCTGCTACCCTGGGTCCCTCTCTGGTCAGGTCCATGATGCTTCCTCCGAGAAAACCTCAGACTGCCCCCTCCAGCCATGGAAGACCAGCTGCCCAGGCAGCCATGGCTCAGGGTCACACAGCAAATGAACACCCAGCTGGGGTATACAGCCCTGGACCATCCGGACCCCAGCTCCATCCATTTGCCTTGGAAGGGACTTTGGCCCCATTGAAGTACAACCTCAGCAGCTGAGGTCACATGCTCACTGTGCCTGGCGTTCCGGCTATGCCACGCACACGTCACATAATCGCCAAAGGGGGAGCAGTGCTCTGAGCACCCCCTTCTCACAGATGAAACAGAGGCCCAAGAGGAAGCTCAAGACCAGGCGGTCCTGCTCTGAAGCCTGGCCTCCCTGCCCCCAAGCCCCACACTTCCTGTCCTGCTGCCCACGCGTCTCAACGCCCCTCTTCAGTGAGCAGCCGGGTCACGCCTCGGTTCCAGCTCTGACTCAGGCCCATCCCTGGGGAGAGCGGCTTCCCCGGGGGTCAGTGGAGAAGCAGGGCAGGACATGGAGCGTGGGGGCCGTGCTGAGGGCTCACATGCAAAGGTCGGGCCCTTTGGCACGTGGCTGCGGGCGTGGCAGGCGCGGCGTGGAGCAGAGCGGGGGGCGTGGCGGCGAGCGGGGCTCCGGCTTACCCACGCACTTCCTGTGCATGTTGAGGATAAAGCCCTCAGCACAGAGCACTGTGTGGTTGACACAGTAGAAGGATCCCAGGGTGTTCACACAGAACTGTCGCCGGTTACAATCGTGAGCGCCAAGCAGGCACTCGTCTTGGTCTAGTGATAAGTCGCAGGAGGAGAAACAGAAGGGCCGTTAGAGAGGTGTGGCCTCCAGTGACAGATGGGGAAACTGAGGCCCAGAGGGGCAGGGAGCTGCCCGGGGCCTCTCAGCCCATCCATCAGCAGTCCCTCTGGGCTTTGGGCCCAAGTCTGAGTTTGTGCAGTCAAAAGATGAGGGAGCAGGAGCTCGGTAAGGACAGGTGGCCAGGTGAAGCTCAGAGAGGGCAGACAGCCTACCTGGGGTAACACAGCGGGCGGGACCAGAGGCTGTCCCCCACCCATGCTCCGGAGACACTCCAGCTCCACGGGCGGCCAGGGGAGGCACAGATGCTGGGGGCTGCAAACCTGAGCGCGTAGGGGGCCAAGCTGGGGACACCCACAGGAGCAGGGGCCAAGGGGGCTCCGTGGGCACTGCTGAGCCTGTGCTCTGTCCAAAGGGGAAGCGGGGCTGCAGGCTCGGATGTTATAAAGATCCGAGAAAAACCTGAAATTTGGACACTTGAAAATGATTCTTGAGCTGTCACTGGTGGTCACCTGGTGGATGATTTTAAACAGGATGGAGCCCAGCAGGACTCCCCTGCAGGGCAGGCTGCACCCACGGAACACCCTCGCATGCACCCCCTGACCTGGACACCACAGCCTTCACCGCTGGGGGCCCTGCAGAGAGAAGCGGGGACCTGGAGGAGCAGGGACATGGGCCCAGGAAAGACACAGGTCCCGGAAGACGGGGAGCACAGCCAGCTTGGTCCCCACCATCTGAGAGAAAGGCTTGCCAGGCACCGCCGTGCTGTGCATCCTGGGCAAGTCTCCTGCCCTTTCTGAGCATAAGGATGGTTTCCGCCCACACCAGAATGGTCATGGGCAAGCGGCCGGAGGCAGATTTTGGCTGCTGATAGGGATGGGGGTCTTTCCCAGACAGACGTAACCCCCCAGGACCCCCACCAGCATCATGACTCCTGAACGTGAACTAAAGCATCTCTGACACCATCGGCTCGCTCTGCGCCCACACTGCCTCCAGACACGGAGGGGCTCCAGGTGATGCTCACTGTGGGCACCACGCCCTGATGACCCCACCTCACAGAGGGCGGGCCCAGCCCGCAGGGCAGACCCCTCCCCTGGGACCAGACCCAGACTGAGCAGGCTCACAGGTGAGAAAGGGACGCGCTTCCAGACCCTTTCCTGCCCCTCTGTGAAGGCAGCGTCACCGACACCCACACCCCTCCATGGTGTCTGAGAGCAGGCTCCCCACCTGGGCTGCCTCCGCCCCAGCCTTGCTCCCCAGGGCAGCCAGCGGGAGGCACTGCCTGCTGTCCTGGCTTCACCCATGGCTGGAACAGGGGCTGTGAGCAAGAGGAGGCATGTTAGGCGCTCAGTCGTGTCCAACTCTTTGCGACCCCAGGGACTGTAGCCCGCCAGGCTCCTCTGCCCATGGGGATTCTCCAGGCAAGAATACTGGAGTGGGTTGCCCTGCATTCCTACAGGGGATCTTTCCGACCCAGCGATCAAACCCAAGTCTCTTGCGTTGCAGGCAGTTTCTTTACCATCTGAGCCACCAGCAGGGCTAACAGAAAGGTCCCACCGAGATACGCACTTGGATTTCTGGATTCAGAGTCTGGAGTGCTCACCATGACAGGGGCAAGGCGGTCACAAGCCAAGACAGGCCACTCACGCGGGGTGACCCTCAAGGACAGAGCTGGTCAGAGCGGGGCCCAGGGGGGCCTCGGGCCCCTCCCCACACCTACTGGGTCGGATCTCTGGGGCCAGGTGGCAATCATAGGATCGGCGTGGTCCCAGGCCCCCAGGGGACCGGCTGCACACTCAGGTTTGGGAAGGCCCGCTCCAGGGGGCGGCGGGGCTGCAGTCACCCCGTGTGCCCGCCGGGGCTGCACGCACCCCTGGCACGTGGTGAGGCAGCAGTCTCAGCCGCTCCCCGTGCCGCCGGCGGTTGCGGCAACCGTGCCTGCTCCCCACTCTCGGCACAGCGGGGCCCAGCCCTGGACCGCCTCCCCCGTGCCGGCCCGCTCAGGTGGGCGGCGGGACTCACCTTCACAGGAGACGCCGTCCGCCATGATGGCGTAGCCGGGGAAGCAGGAGCACATGGCCGTGTCCCCGACGACCCTACAGACTTGCTTGCAGGGCCCGTTGTCTGCCAGGAGAGTGGACGCGTTAGCCGCTCAGTTGGCTCTGACTCTTCACGACCCCATGGACTGCAGCCCCACCAGGCTCCTCTGTCCCTGGGATTCTCCAGGCAAGACTACTGGAGTGCGTTGTCGTGCCCTCCTCCAGGGGATCTTCCCGACCCAGGGATTGAGCCCAGGTCTCCTGTGCCGCAGGCAGACTCCTACTGTCTGCCAGGAGACCACCCGGCCCAGCACCCCCAGCTCCAGCCTACATGCGGAGGGGCCGGGAGCTGGGGAACCCCAGTCCCGACCCTTTCCACAAGGTCTCCCCTCCCTGCTCAATCCCTGCTGGGGTCTGGGCTCTGCCACCATCACCCACCCCTCCCTCAAGTACCAGGGATGCCGGGGAGAAGGAGATGGGGAGGGAGGAGGGGAGGATGCAGAGAATTTCCCGTGTGTCGCTGAATACAGGCTGCACAGCGCCTGGGCAGGCGGGGATTCTACACTCTCGGTTTTATAGAAACTGAGCCTGAAGGCAGCTGATGGGCCATGTGGGGGCCCCACACGCTCGTCCCAGGCCGTGTCCCCCAGCTCACCTCTCACAGCGCAGACAGCGAGGTCAGCCAACCTCCCCGAGCAGAAGCACCCCTTGGCAGGGCCACCTTGCTCACGCCAAGCCCCGGAGGGCTCCCCGCCTGCCCGCGCCCGGGTTTACCTTGGCAGGTGTTGGGCTGCGGCACAGGCAACGCAATGGTGTTGGGGGCCACCTGGGCGGACTCGGGCCTCTGTGCAGACTCCTCGGCAGCCTCCGGCTTGGGGGGGCCGCCATCTGTCACGGGCAGGGCAAAAAAACGAGGGGGTCTCATGTCTATAGTCAACCTTAGGCCCTTTCAGGTGTCACTCGGGGCACTCAAGTGGGGATGGCTCATTTCACACACACACCCCGCACCCCCAATCCCAAGGCAGAGGAAACAGAGGCTCAGGGAGGAACACGTTTCAGGCAAGATCCATCTCGCAGTTAATCAGAGTCGGGGGCAGGGAGGGGAAAGGGTCTCTAGACTCAGATGACTCTACCCGGGAAGCTGGCAGGGAGAAAGTCCTCCTGGACAGGGTGCTGGGGCCTGACTTCCGTGGGCCCAGTGCTGGGGACACAGTCTGGGGACATGGGGGCCTCCTCTGTGGCCCAGGTCCTGGCCCTGAGCTTGAATCCAGGGTGGGGTGCTGGGGCTCCCCTGTAGATGGAGCTCCAGGAGGGAGCCATCTGCCTGGGCTCACAAACCGATTGCTCAGGACCCCTGGCAACTGTGGGTTCCTACCTGTGCGTGGCGGGAGGGGCAGGACCAACCCCCATCCCAGGAACACCACGGCCTGCTGGCAGGGCCGGCCCCGCCCGCACCACCCGGCCTCACCTGGACGGCAGGTGCGGCCGTCATCCTGCAGCGAGAAGCCAGGGAAGCAGGCGCAGCGGAAGGAGCCCACGGTGTTGATGCACAGGTGCTGGCACAGCTCCCCCGGGAGGAGCAGGCACTCGTCCTGGTCGTCGCCCGGCAGGCTGTTGGGCAGCTCGGTCTCCGTGCCCAGCGACAGGGCCTCCCGGCTCGCCAACTCTGCCTCTGAAACTGGGGTGGGGGTCCGTGCTCGTGATGAGAGCCAGGCTGGCCCCAGCGAGTGGTTGAGACCACACCACAGGCCCTCAGGAAATCTGATCAGGTCCTCCCCAGAACATTCCATGTGCTCAGCTGAGACAGCATGATGTAGGATGGAGGGGCGGGTGGATGGAGGGGCGGGTGGATGGAGGGGTGGGTGGATGGATGGATGGATGGATGAATGGATGGAGGGGTGGTAGATGATGGAGGGGTGGATGGATGGGTGTGATGGATGGAGGGGCGGGTGGATGGATGAATGGATGGAGGGGTGGTAGATGATGGAGGGGTGGATGGATGGGTGTGATGGATGGAGGGGTGGGTGGGTGGGTAGATGAATAGGTTGATGGAGAGGTGAGTGTTTGGCTCACTGGATGGATGGAGGAGTGGGTGGATGAGAGGATGAGGGAATGAGTGGTAGAAAGATGGACCAGTGGGGGCTGGTTGAAACGGATGACTGGATGGGGAGGAAGAAGCATGGATGCATAGGTGAAAAAGCAAATTGGAGGGTGGGTGGGCAGAGAGCGGAGGGAGATGGGTGGTTCGCAGTTGTGCAGAATGGATGGTTAAATAGAAAAGCGAATGAGACCACCATCTTGAAAATAATAGGAGTCTATCATCAGAAGCCGCAGAAGAACTCTGTCCAGACCGGACCTTGGGAAGGTGACCAAGGTCCCCACAGAAGGCCAGAGGGCACCAGCCCTGTCCAGAAGCCCCAGCAGCTGTCCCGTCACCCACTAGCCCCCACGCCTGGCTTGGGGAGCAGCACCCACCTCTCCGTGGTACGGCCTCAGGCTCTGGAGGCCGGCGGACCTCAGGCACAATGAGGGGGTCTTCGCCCTCACAGCAGGAAAGCATGACGTGGTTGCAGGGGTAGCCGAGGTTGGGGTTGGACTCGCAAGCCTGGCCCTCAGCCCGCACGCGGAGCCCCAGGCCGCAGCAGTCACAGCATTGCTGGAGAGAAACGGACGGTCGCTGCTCAGCCCAGGCCTTCCCCACCTGCCTGCCCCACGGCCTGAGGGCCCACGGGGCTCACTCCGAGCCCCCAGGCTCAGAGGCGGGGCTGATTTCACCCTCCTCTTGTATCTTCTGCCCAGGACGTGCTCTCCAGGGACAGACATGCCACCTGTCCCCACGTCCTGTGTCTGGCTCAGCTACTGCAAGTGTTTTTTAATAATTCATAAATGACTTCTTATGAAAAGAACTACAAGTTAACCCCTGGCCACACCCATTAACTGCCCCCATATTTGCCAGTAGACTCCAATTCTATTCTGGCTGCCTAAAAGACAGCCCTTCCCATGGCCCCTTGAAGTTAGAGATAGGAGTCGCTGGGTGAAGCTTTCAGGAGAGCTCTTAATTGGGGTTAACTCAACTTGAAAACACATCTTTTTACATTCCTACTTCCTCCTTTCTGGAACAGATGTGATGGCTGGAGCTCTAGCAGCTATCTTGTGTCATGAGGTGACCTTAACGATGGAAACTACAACCTAAAAAGGATCAAGCAGAAATACAGATGCTTAGGTGCTCAAAGATATTTTTAGATTCACTATGCCAGCCTGCCTGCCTCCAAAATCAAAGCCTTTAATTTGTTTAAACTACTGTGGCAGACAGATTGCAGTAACAGCCCCGGTTGTTCACTCTTCACTGTCTCCTGTCTTTGCAGCGTGATAGTGCTGATTCTCCATTGAAAGAGAGTGTTCGTTTCCCAGTCTCTTGATTGTGCCTCATGACTCGCTTCAGCCAACAGGAGGAGACAGAAGTGACGGAGTGGTCTTCTGGCCACAAAAGGCCTCGCACACCTCTGCTTCCTGTGTTGGAGAGCTGCCCAGCCACTACCTGAACAAGCCCAAGCTAGCCCGCTGGACAGTGGGACCACACGGAGCAGAGAAACACTGTCCCAAGTGACGGCCATCCTAGATCTAGCCAGCAAAGCCACTGGCTTTGAGCAGCCACACACGGACCAAAAAAGAAAAAGAAAGCCTTGTGAGGGCAGAGGATCTCGTGTGAGCCATTTCTGTGTTGTTAACACACGACACAGGGCCCGACACACTGGTGCTCCGTCAATATTCCCGAATGAATGGGTCCAAGGGTAACTGGCGGTGTTTCCTATGTAGGTGCAGGGCCGCGCCCCGCCGCTGCCCCCAGGAGTGCGCACCGCAGCCTGCCCACTCCCTCTGCCCTCAAGGGCCTCGGGCTCGGGCACGCGCCCCAGGGCAGCTTGCCTTGTACAGGGAGACACCGCACGTGTCGTTGTCCTCGTCCCCGCAGGCCTCGCCCTCCTTGGCGCCCAACACGCCGGCCATGCAGCTCTTCTCCTTCAAGTAGGACACGCAGCAGTGCTTCTGGGCCGTCCTGCAATAGAGCCGTGCCTCAGCCCCACCGAACACCCCGTCCTCCAGGGACCCCGCTTTCCCAGCAGAGGATGCTCGGCTCAGGGAAGGAAAGCCCCGCCGAGGTCCACTGCGGGCGGGCTCCCTGCTGGCGCCGGGGCAGCAGCCAGACGGCACATCCCCACCGAGCGACATGAGCTCTGTTCTCAGCCTAACCAGGGTGACTCAGGCCTGGGCCTCACAGGGTTCCAGGCTCGGCGTCCCTGACCAATGATGGGGGTCAGGGTCCCTGGTCCTGCCTCCAGTAACCATAGGGCTGAGAGAGCCGATGGACCAGCACCCAAGACTGGGGGATGAAAAAGCAGGCTTCAGCCTCGCTTGAGGAAGGCCATGTCCCAGCAAGGGCCATCCGGTGACAGAAATGGCTGCCTATGAAGTAGTGAGGTTCCCATCACAGGAGGAATACAAGCAAGCACTGGACTGCTAGGTTCAAGACTCATGAATACTGCACGCCCTAACTCGTAGGCAGCCCAAAAGCCAAGGGACGAGGCTAGAATTTGCATATTTCTAACAGAGGGCTTTCCAGGTGGCTCAGTGGTTAAAGAACCCACCTGCCAATTCAACAGAGGTAAGAGACTCGGGTTCGATCCCTAGGTCGGGGAGATTCCCTGGAGGAGGACATGGCAACCCACTCCAGTATTCTTGCCTGGAGAATCCCGTGGATAGAGAAGCGAGGTGGGCTACTACAGTCCCTGGGGTCGCACACAGTGGGACACGACTGAGCGGCTCAGCACCCAGCAGAGGCACGGTGGGTGGGCAGCAGGGAAGTGCGTGTGTTAGTCAGATGAGCAGACAGCTTCTTTACCATCTGTGCCACCAGGACAGTAGGAAGCACGGGATCTAACCCAGCCCAATGTCCAATCAGCTGTGTGGCTTGGGGTGAACCATATGCCCTCTCTGAACCTTATGTAGAAAGAGGAACAGGCTGGACGAGATGGCGCGCCCCAGGAAGAGAGGGGGTGAATGTCTGAGAGGACGTCCCCTGGGCCTGGCACAGGGAGGGTGTGGGTAAAAAGGCTTCCTTTGCTGAGAACAACTGTCAGAAGAAGCGATCAAGGCTCAAGGCTGACCAGGGCCCAGGAGCAGCACCTGGTCAGAGAAGCAGCCAGCTGTTCGCGGGTGACGGCAGGCCCCTGTCACCTGCTCCCAGCTGCCCACTTCTGACCGATCAGCTGCTAGTCTGCACGGTGGGCTGGCTGTCAGGGCCAGTCCGGAGCTCCTAGACCTGGAGAGCGCCCGCGGGCCCCTGACGTGTGCAGCAGGCTCCCAGGGCAGCGTGGGGTCCGGGGTGGGGACATGGGGCGGCCACCTGAAGTGTGCAGCGGGCTCCTGGGGCAGCGCGGGATCCGGGGTGGGGATATGGGACGCGGAGCCAGCTCCCGCCCTACCTGCACACGTCGCCCTCGGCGCCGCTCTCGGGGATGTCCAGACACTCGTCGCTGTCGATGGCCCACTGCTGCCCGGCCGCGCAGCACGTCTCGATCAGGTCCTTCGTGGACACTGTGGGCAGTAACGCGGGCAGAGTCAGTGCCCGGAGGGGGCCCGCGGTGCACAGGCGTGCAGGCCCGGCAGGTACGGAGGCTGCCGGCGCCCGGCCAGATCCCCATCCATCGCTGGGCAGCGGCCTCGCCCACCTGCTGCCGCCCATGCGGGCCGCCAGCCCGCAGCTCGCAGGCACCACCGTCTCTGCAGAGCTGCCTGGGTGGCTAAGTCCAGCCAGGGGGAGCCGGCTAGGCGGGGTTCACAGACCCACTCCGTCTCCAAGGGGACAGCCCAGTGGGACCAGGAGTATCATTAGCTCCTTCTCCGGTCCCCTCCCTGGGCAGTTTCACCCAATGAACCACAAAGTGCCCAAGAACCTCCGACCCAGACTCTGCCTCTGAGGGACCAGATAAGACACCAACATGTGAGCAGCGGCATCATCATCGGGGAAAGTTCTTGGGGAGGACAGGTGTGATGATTGGGGAGGACGGGAGGAGCTGAGGCTTGGGAGGTCTTAAAGGCACAGATCACGGGTTAAAACATGGATGCCTTTTCCTACCTCAGAATTAACATTCCCTGAATAACCAAGAACTCTGTGGCAAATACAACAGACTGCTGACAGGTTAGGAGGTGTTTTTGGAGCGTCTACACTGACAAAGAGTTGCTACTGAGAAATACAGTAACCTCCTGGAAATAAACATGAAAAAAACCAACCCCCAAAGTAGAGTATCTGTGAAACCAGAAAAATGGGAAACAGTGATGAATGCCAGGCACAGGCGGGAGCCCTGGTGCCCTGGGCGCGGGAGAGGTGACCGCAGAGGCCAGTCCAGGTGGAGACCTGGCCCCTCGGACACAGTTAGGCACATCGGCGTTCCGGCCCAGCGGTCCTGCTCCCAGTGTCTACGGCAGGACAGTCATCATCGCACGGACCCACATTCCAGCAGCTCAAGGACGCTCACTTCAGTGAGGCTTATGCCAGTGGGGAGGAGGCAGCCGGGGTGCTCATCACTGCAGGAGTCATGGACGGAACGTGGGGACGTCCTCCACGGAGGACCCCACGGCCGTCAGAAGCAGCAGGCAAGATGTCTGCATGACACTGAACCTGGACACAAGCACACACGGCAACCAGCAGCAGCAGGGATCAGAGCACCGGGCGGGAACGGGCACTGAGAAGACTGCATGCAAATCACAAGTGCACGCTGTGCAAGAACACAGAAAAGCAAAAAAGCAACCCAGACAGACTGAGGAGAACCGCTGCCTAGGCTGAGATGGAGGGAGAGGTGGCCCTGGGGAAAGAGGATCAGTTCAGTTCAGGCGCTCAGTCGTGTCGCTTTGCGACCCCGTGGACTGCAGCACGCCAGGCCTCCCTGTCCATCCCCAACTCCCAGAGCTTGCTCAAACTCATCTTCATCGAGTCGGTAATAAACAGGAATAAATAAATAAATAAAACGAGAGAGTCTTGCTAAGATGATAAGGAACCAGGAAATAAGGGAAGTAATTGACACAACCATTTGCCTCCGCGCTCTGAAAACAAATGACATTCAAAGACGAAGCCCAGCTTGGACGCCTATGTACGTGCTGAGGAGCAGCACAGCTTCACAGGATAACGTCGTACCTGGGTCCACAACTCGGGGCTACCGTGCACAGTCATCTCTCTTCCCTGAAGACTCAGTGGCCTGCTCTGTTATGCAGACCCACAGCTGCACAGCTGCCAAAGCCTACGAGGACCTCTAAATGTCCTTGAGCAGTTCACAGAGCCCAGCAGGGCTGCGGAAGAAAGGCATCAGGACGCGGCAGCAGCCTGCAAGGTTCTGGCAATGGAGAGCTCACTAACAACCATCTGTGTCATCGGCGTAGCGTGCATTTCAAGTCACTGAGCTCTCCTGCGTTTCAATTCCCCTTCTGAAAGCAGGGGCAGGAAGCTTTGACATCAACCTGAAGGCTGTTCTGAGGCACCAGGAGGCGTGCAAAACATTCCTGAAAATGAGTGTCTACCAAAACGAGGAACAAACATCACGCCAGTGGTGAAACAGCAGACGGTGCCCCAGTGCAGGCAGAAAAGTATCCACTAATCCTCCTGTTTAACGCTGTCTGAGAGATGCTAGCAGACACAATAAAGCAAGAAAAAAAAAAAAGAGGTGACAGAAACATTAGAAAAGAAGACATGACTGTCATTCCCTGCAGATGTTATGGTTTCATTTCTCTAGAAAGTCCAAAGGAATCAATGTTGACACAGTACTAAAATGAATACTAATTATTATTACTTGGTAGAAAAAATCAACACATACAAATTAGTGGCTTTACCATACACCAGCAACAATTAAATAGAAAAGGTAAAAGAAAAGAAGTTCCACACTAAAAAGAAACCTGGAAATAAATCTATGGTAAATACACTAAATCTATGTGAAGAAAAAAATCACCTAATAGGTAAGAGCCAGCTCATTGGAAAAGACCTTGATTGAAGACCAAAGGAGAATGGGGGCAGCAGAGGATGAGACGGCTGGATAGCACCACCAACTCAATGGACATGAATCTGAGAAAATTCCAGGAGACAGTGGGGGACAGAAGAGCCTGGCGTGCTATAGTCCAGGGGGTCGCAAAGAGTTGGACACGACTTAGTGACTAAACAACCACCATAGATATAACCATATACTTTGTTAGAAACATACACTATGTATTTAGATGAGAAGATTAAATACCTTAAAGATGTCCATTTTCCTTTACTTAATCTACAGCTTCAGTGGAATCCCAGAGGTCCAAAACAGTTCGTCATGAAATTTATCAAGTTGATTCTAAAATTCATCGCAAAGAGGATATGTCTTAAGAATACCCAAGAAAATCCATGAAAAGAAATAAAGAGGAGCATACCTTAAAGTTTTAATAATTAAAAAAGACAAAGACATGAATGCAACAAAATAAAATTCAGAAACAGAACTATGTGTACGTGGGAATTTAGTATACGATAAAGGTGGCATTCATACCCAGTGGGGAAAGGACTGAATATCTGGTGTTGGTATCTACCCCACATCACACACAAAAATAAATTCCACATCTATAAGGGCAATATTAGAAGAAAACCTAAGGAAATAACTTAAAGAGATAAAGAGAGGCTTCTTCAGAAATAAAATCCACCGAATTAAACTGGACTCTTACCTCACACCATATACCAAAATCAACTCAAAACGATTTACTCAAACCATACAACTCCTAGAAGAAACCATAGAGGGAAAAGATCCTGAACAGTGGTCTTCACAACAAATTTTTGGTACTGACGCCAGAAGTGCAGGCCACAGCAGCAAACATCAAGAGACGGTACTACGTCAAACTAAGAAGAGTCTCTGCAGCCAAAGCAGCAGTCAATAAAATGAAAAGACAATCTATGAAGTGGGAGAAAACACCTGAAAACCAGATATGTGATGAGAGGGTTAACAAGAAATACATAAGGAACCCATACAAGTCAACAGCAAACCAAAAATTATTTTCACAGTAGGCAAAGGACCAAAAGAGACATTTTCCTAGAGACATGTAAGTGGCCAAGAGGTATGACAACGCGCTAACATCGCTCGTCATCAGAGAAACGCGAGTCAAACCACGACAAGCCATCACCTCACACTGGGCAGGAAGGCTGTTACATTACCCAGACGACAAGAGACAGTAGGTGTTGGTGAAGATGCGGAGAAAAGGGAGAACCCTCCTACGCTGCTGGTGCAGATGCAAGCTGGGGCAGACACTGTGGGCAGTGTGGAGGCTCCTCAGAACATTAAGGGCAGAACTCGCATCTACCCCACTTCTGGCATTTATCTGAAGGAAACAAAAGCCCGAACTCAAAAACATGCGTGCGTCCCTATGTGCATAGTGGCACTGTTTACAGAAGCCAAGACGCAGCAGCAACCTGAGTGTCCATCGACAGTGAATAAAGAAAGCACCACACACACACACAAGTATTACTCAGCCATAAACGAGAAGGGAATCCTACCATCTGCAACAACGGGGCGCACCTTCAGAGCATTACGCTAATTGAAATACATCCGATGGAGAAAGAGAAATACTGTAGTATTACTTACATATGGAATCTAAAAGAGCCAAGCTCACAGAAAGAGTAGAATGGTCGCGGAGAACTGGGGTGGGTGGTGAGGCGAGGTGAGCAGTTAGAGGAACAGAGAGATGTTGGTCAAAGGACACAAGCTTCCAGTTACAAGACGAGTAGGTCCCAGGATCTAATGCATAGCATGGTGCCTGTAGCTACCTGCACTGTGTTACACACTTGAACAGTCCCATGAGAGATCTGAAATGTTCTCAGCACAAACAAGAACAAAAAACGAGAACTATACGAGCCGACGGATGTGTTAACCAACCTAACTATAACCATCACTTCACTATTTATGTGTATATCAAAGCATCATATCGTACACCTTAAATCTACACAGTATTATACAGCAATTGTATCTCAATAATCAAACCAGTCAATCCTAAAGGAAATCAATCCTGAATATTCACTGGAAGGACTAACGCTGAAGCTCCAATACTTTGGCCACCTGATGCAAAGAGCCGACTCACTTGAAAAGACCCTGATGCTGGGAAAGATTGAAGGCAGGAGGAGAAGGGGACGACAGAGGATGAGATGGTTGGATGGCATCACCGACTCAATGGACATGGGTTTGGGTGAACTCAGGGAGATAGTGAAGGACAGGGAAGCCTGGCATGCTGCAGTTCATGTGGTCACAAAGAGTTGGACACGATGCACAGACTGAACAACAGTTAAACATCTCAATAAAGCTAGGGGAAAAAAGAAAATACAATTCACAAGAAAAAAGGAAAACCTTAATCCAAGCAACTGGATAAAAGCTGAAAACACCCGATGGTAAAACACGGCCCCAATCTTATCACATCACTCACTTTCCAGTCTCCTCACAGCCCTTATCACTATGTGAGACCCTCCTGTTATTTATGAGCTTACTTTTCCTCTTGTCTGTTTCGTCCCCTTAGGGTAGGGGCCTGAGTCTCTGTGGCCCCTGAGAGTGACACCACCATCCACATTTAATCCTCTCCCATCACACTCCAGGCACGTGGGAGACTCGCCTTGCTTGAACACCTCTGGTGGTGGGGAGCTCACTCTACCCAGGCAGCTTGTCCCTTTCCGCTCAGCTCAGCACACAACATCCTTTCTTTCACTGGACTGAATTCCTTCTTCCTAAGCCTTCTCCAAAACGGCCTTAAAGATTAGCAGATTGCAACAGACCCCTGGGGCTCAGCCAGATGGCAGGAGATGGGTGCCGTATCAGGGTAACACCATCGGCTGGAATGCACTGAGTGCCGGCCACGAGCCAGGCGCTTTGATCTCCACAGGCATTTATGAGGGGTGGGAACCGCTGTCAGGCCCACTCGAGATCAGGCGGGGAGTTGGACGTCCCACGCCTCAATTTCCCGTCTCCAGCCTCAGCTTCTCCACTTGGGCGCCCGGGTGGCTTGATGCAGCCGATCCTGGAGGCCCTGTCGGAGAATCTCAGCGCCAGCCCAGGAGGAGGCTCTCTGCCCTGTGGACGGAGCAGGCTCCCTTCCTGCCCCCGCCCCCCCAGCAGACGCTAGGTCCCAGCCTGCACTTGGCAGCCTTCCCACCATTCTGTCCTAGTCTTCCCCACGCTGGCTTCCCCCCTTTCTCAGACAAAGGAACTCAGGGGCATGACCCCTGAGGCTGGGAGGGCCACCCACTTGGAGCGGGTGGGGGAATCAGCTCGGGGACCAAGCCTGGCACTGCCCGGTACCGTCCACAGCGCGGGAGCGGGAGGCAGGGCCAGCAAAGACCACCAGGTGTGGACCCTGGCTCCTTGTCCAGAGCCCAGCAACCCCAGGACCCCCGCCCCACCCATCACCCCCTCTGAGGTCGCAAGCTTCGTCTCTCGGGGTCTTTTTAAGCTCCTGGGCACCACGCCCACAGAGTTCTGGCCCCAGGGCTCTTCCGTGCGTCCACACCCTGGTTGGCTGAGCTCGTCTGGGCTTGCTCCTGCACATGTGGCTGAGCGACCAGCCCGGGGCACCCTCTGGCGCTCCCACGGCCAGGGTCTGTCCAGTAACTGACTTTCCCTAGACCACCTCTCCCCAGGTCGTCCCTGCGCCAACCTCAGGACCCTCCTGGACTCCCCAGCCCCTGCCCCCTACCCTCAGTGACCTCTGTTCTGCTTCCTGTCTCTGAATTTGTGGCCAGGAGAAGGTGGACATGCGGGCAGGTCCATGCAGTGCAAAGGGGCACACGGCACACCATGCCCCACGAAGACACGGCAAACCGCAGAGACACGGCCTCGAGCGAGCAGCCGTCATGGCCAGACACTGAGCTTCCTCTCAGGGGAAGCTCCAACCCACGGAAGGGCAGAGCGCCTGCTGAGGCGATGATGCTGCCACGAACACGAGGCACTCGTGCCCGCAGAAGTGAGGATGGCGTGACCGGGCAGGCGGCCGCAGCCCCTGCCCCCACGGCTGGTGCTGTGGTGGGTGGTACCCACCTCGAGCCCTTCCGCCACCGTCCAGCAAGTGCCCCATGCTCCTCTACTCACAAATACCCCATAACAAAGGCATTACTGGAAAAGATCGTCTGGCTAGAAAATTCTCAGACTGAAGATGCAACGAGTCCTGAACAACTTTGTCCCCAAAAGTGCCACAAGCAAGACACCAAAGGCCAAGTGTGATAGGATTCTACTTACATAGGATTCTACTTACACAGAGGATTCTACTTACATAGGAGTCTAGTGACAGAGAGAGAAAGCAGAGGAGAGGTTACTGAGGGCAGGGGGCAGGGATGGGGGGGTTAGTGTTTCACGGGGACAGAGCTCCCATTTGGGAAGAAGAGAATACGCTCTGGAGCTGGACTGTGGGGAGGGTGGTGATGTCTACCTAACAGGGTGGTCGTACCTAGCACCACGGATGTGTACACTTAAAAACAGTCGCAATGCCCAGGGCTACGCTACGTGTCGTTAACCACAACAGGAAGAAAATAACGCACGCAGTGCAAAAACAGAGGGGTGATGCAGCGCCTCCCCTCTGAGAAATCTAACAGCTCACAGGTCACAGCGGGCACTCACATGCAAGTCCCGGATACCAGCTGCCCCGGAACGTGCGACAGCGAAGATGCAGACCCAGCCAACCCCGCCGACAGGGCAGCGATGAAACAGCTGTGTCATGACCGCCGCATCGCACACGAGTGTCGAAAAGGACACGCTCGGTGTGAGATCTTCATGCAACTCCGTGGAACGATTTCCCAATAGACGACACAGAGCAAAGAAGACAGGCTTCACGCTGAGCAGCGTCTAGTAAGCCACTGCCAACCTCTTCAAACCTGGAGGAGGAAATAGCACCCTACTCCAACATTCCTGCCTGTCAAAACCCCATGGACAGAGGAGCCTGGTGGGCTATAGTCCATGGGGTCGCCAAAAGTCAGGCACGACTTACCAGGACCTTTCCAAAGGGACACAGGCACACACACGGAGGGTTTCAGGAGGGGGTAACAGTGCGTGCCCAGCGAGGGGCCTGGCCCTGGCGGGGAGGCAGCACCCCGTCATTCACTGTTGGCCTCCTTTGTACTTTTTATGTCTTTTCCTTATCGCAGGCAGGTATTGCCTATTGAAGGAAAGTGGTGTTATAAAAAAGACCCTGAGCTTCTGGGGACTCTAACCTCCTTTGATCACAGGAAATGGGGGGGCCCAGAACAATCCAGCCCGGAGGCGATGACCCCTCCAGAGGGTGCCCTCTCCCAGACATCAGAGCCCTAGAGAATGGCGGCTTTGGAAATGCTGCAGAAAAATGTCCACCTGCAGGGTGATGGGAGGCCAGTGCCCTGTTTGGACAGGATGTTTGCGGGGCCTGAGCAAACAGCCCGGGGAACGCTGTGGCGCCGGTGCTCCGTGCTCTTGGGGGGAGGGGTCACCTGCAGGCCCTGGCTGTGCTTGGACGCCTTTCACAATGACTGGAAGATGGACAGACAAGCAAGACTCTGAGCACTGTCTTCCCGCCCCAGGATCCCGGACACGATGGCTGAGAACCAGCAGGAGTGGCTGGGCTGAGCCTAGCTGCCAGGCCCAGGCCATCCAGCCCCTCAGAGAGGCCTCCATCCCTCCCCCAGGGCAGGAGGCCCCCAGCACCGCCGCCCCTCACAGCCCCTCTCACTGCCTAGCTTCCTTGTGGGGGGTGCCCACTGACTCCCTCCCCCGACCTGAGTCAGCACCCTGCCCACCTGCCGCCTACCTGAGCCTGACCTGGGAGGTGCCCGGCCACCCTGGCTCACTGGCTAGATCGCCGCCTACTCCACCCTGACCTGGGAGGTGCCCGGCCACCTTGGCTGACTGGCAGATCTCTGGCCTGGTGGGCGCCAGCCTGCAGCCACAGCACCGTCCCTCCAGGTACAGGACGAGGTCCCATCCCCAGCCCCGTTTTAGAGGTGAGCAGACAGCAGCCCCGACCACATGCCCAGCCAGGGGCAGTCAGGCGGCCAGACAGCAAAAGTTCCCAAGGGACTCCAGTAACTCAGGGCAGTGTGCAAAGACAGCTTGACCGTGGAACAGAAAAGAGAGATCAGAAAAAACCTACTCACACGCACCCGATCCTGACTTAGGAGACTGCAGTGGGCGGGGGGCGGGGAGACGGGCTTCTCAACACCCAGACTGGGGGCAACTGACTATCCGTTTGAATCAAGACAGTATGGTACTGGCACAAAACCAGAGATACACACAAGATGGAAAGCCCAGAGATAAGCCCACGCGCCTGCGGGCACCTTATCTTTGACAAAGGAACCAAGAAGAGACAACGGGGAAATAGCCTCTTCAGTCAGTTGGTGCTGGGAAACTGGGCAGCTACATGTAAGACAATGAAATGAAAACAACGATCCAACACCACACACAAAGATAAAGTCAGAATGGATTAAAGACCTAAATGTAAGACCAGAAACTATAAAACTCTTAGCGGAAAACATAGGCAGAACACTCACAGCAAGATCCTGTGTGACCCACCTCCTAGAGTAATGGAAATAAAAACAAAAATAAACAAGTGGGACCTGATTAAACCTAAAAGCTTTTGTACAGAAAAAGGAAGGAATTTTGACTCCTACTCACTTCACCCAGAGAAACAAAGGAGATCTGATGTGGAAGGTGAAATAAGTTAAAAGATCTAGAATGTCACAAAGGAAAATATTTTCATGACTCCAGGGTAGACAAAGATTTCTTGAAAAGGGCAAAAAATACATTACCATAAAAGTAAAGGTCAATAAAGTGTATTTCACTAAACTGAGAAGTCTTCATTCCTCAGAAGACAGCGTCTGCAATGTGCTGATCAGAAAATGTCATCATGAGAGTGGAAAGAAAAGTCAGAGAATGAGATGAGGCATTTGTGACCCAGCTGAAGATGTATCCCCAGAACATCTCAAGAATTCCTAGGCACTGGCAAGACAAAGAAACCTAATTTAGAAACGGATAAAGAACAACTGTTCAACAGTAATATGAAAATGTGCTCAACGTCATCAGATGCAAGGGAATGCAAATTAAAGCCACCATGAGATCCCGCTACACGGCCACCAGGTTGGCGATGATGAAACAGACAGACTGCATCCAGTGTCGGCAAAGACGGGGGGACAGCTGGAGTCTTGCTCACGGCTGGTGGGGACAGAAACCGGTGAGACTGGAAAACTGGCAGGGTCGGCCACAGCTCGGATGCAGCAATTCCTCTGCTGGGTGGACACCCTTCGGAAACACACAGAATGTCCACAGCCACGGCACTCACTCACCAGAAACAGCCCGAACCTCCATCCACACTGCGACAGATCAATAAACTATGATTTATCCCTACGACGGAGCAATAAAGAGCAGCATTTTAAAATGAATTACTGCTACACGCAGTAGTCTGGATGACTCTCAAACACACGGTCCAGAGCTCAAGAAGTTAAATGCAAGCGAAACCGTATCATATGGTTCCCGTTACACAGAATAAATTCAAGAACAGGCAGGAGTCATTGATAGCGATAAGTCAGCCTTGTGGCTTCCATGGTGGGGGTGGGGCGGGGGGAGGGAGAGCAGAACCGGCCGAGAAGGGACACCAGCAAGAGTCTGGCCCTCTCGAGATGTTCTGTGTCTTGATCTGGGTGGAGCTGCCTGGAACCTACTGAGCTTTTTTTATGAAGATCCCTGTGCTTTACAGACATAATACTTTATAAAACTATCTAGTAAGACATAAAAAAGTTTTAAGGGAGTACTATTAAATTAATCTAGATGAAAAGATGCTCCAGAGCCTCCATGGTATTTTTTAATAAAAGCTTTCAGAAAGAAGGCAATTCAAGAAATAAAACAACACGAACCAGAAAAGATCTCATCGTCCCTGATTAGATACTCCTTTACAAAAGGGACTGGAGGCAGCACTCCGGGGACTGGCGGAGAAGTGTACGCGGCAGGAGGGCGCTACAACTGTTAGGTGGAGGACCACAGCACGTAGCAGTGTGTCCAGAGGTGTCTTTATTTCTGTTGCAACATACTGTGCCAGACTGAACCGGGTCCATCACACACGCATGTGCACACGGTAACTGAAACCAGAGAGAAAGAACAAGCCCTGGACAATTACGGGTCTGAGATTTCTTTCCCGAGCCCAAGCCGCTTCGAGGGTCTGTCCCAGCTACCTGGCGGGGGCTGGTGTAGCAGGTGGTACTTGAGACGCTGGTTGCCGTGGCTGGCAGAGCCGCAGTTACTTGCAGGCTCTATGGTGGGCTTTGTTGATGTGGATGGGCTGTGCCAGGCTTCCAGCCAGTCCTGGGAAGCTCTGGAAGGTGGTAGGGGGTGGTCGCATGACCAGCACAAGTCCTACCCTCCCAGCCTCCCAGGGAGTAGGGGCGTGGGTCTGTCGTGGGCATTTGAAAGAGCTAGGGCTGTTGGTACCCTCACTATCAATGAGAAGCCGACACCACGGGAAAAGAGAAAAGCTGCTTATACAAAAGCAGGCTACCCTGATCGGGGCCATGCAGAGACTCCTGACAGGCTCTGCTCTGTTCAAGAGGTGTGTGGGGCCCGGGCACCATGGTTAGCGGATGCCACCCCAGAAAGGGCCACTGGGCAGATGGAACCTGCAGGCAAACGCTGACAAACGGAACGGGACCAGCCTTGTTTTCTGAGAAGATAACTTTCCCAGAAACAGGGAAGGAACAAAGAGACCCAAGCACTTGGACGTTGCAGTGGACAGCTCACGCCCTAAGAATGAACGAGTCACTGCGAGAGGAGTCTAGAAGCACACCACTGCAAGCATCTTTCTGACGCAGGGCACATGACCGAGGCTGGATGCCCATGACAGTGGCCTTCATCTGGAAGGAGACCTGTCCCTCCCTCCACCCAGGCTCACCTCGGCCACCGGCCAGCCCAGCCCCTGCCGAGGCTCCTGGTGGCCCCAGATGTGGGCTCACTCCCTTGCTGTGCTTCTAGAGGCTTCTGCAGACCCCCGTACCCCAGTACAGCCTTGCAGTGTAACTCACACTGCAGAAAAACCAAGACATCTGACACGGATTCTGTTCTCCTTAGAAAGAACTGTGAACTCGCTCTTGTTCGTTACAAGCTTCAGAAACGGCCGCTACCCCAGACGATGCTTTGGCTCAAACTAGAGTCTGATGGCATTCCAGTTCTTGGGATAGCTTTTCGTTTTACAGACGAATCTTGTAAACGACATCATTCTATTTTCCTGTTCTTTCCAGATAGTTTAATTACCAGTTCATTGTACATGCACACAGTTTAATGAGAAGATGTTTATCTATAAGGCAATTTGGGTTTTCCAGAGCCAGTATTTATTCTAAGAGAAATGTAAATATAACTTCAATTCCCATCTTAATAAAACTGACTCGTCAAAAACATTAAAAAAAAAAATCACATAAAAAAACTGGACAAGTTTTTTTTTTCTGTTCTGAGATGAGATGCAAACAGGAAGCAGAGCATCAGCAGAGGCGACATGAAAAGTCCTGGCTGGGGAAGGGGCAGCGGGCACCCTGAGTCCATCATCAGATGAGGCAGTGGGGTGGGGTGGTGGGGGGGTGCATACTGGGCAAGGGTCTGGGGTTGCAAGGTTTCCAGTGTTCCCAAGGGGGATGCCACTGGGCCAGTCTGGGGTCCTTCTGGAACCAAATTCCCAGCGACCCCGCCCAGCAACTTTCCGTTTCTCGTAACCCACACACGTGGCCTACCCAACCTAGATCTTGGCCAGATCTCTTCCCCACCCCACCCGCAAATATCTCCATCCTTTGTCCCCATCCCCCGCAGTCTGCAGTGTCTGGCGAATATTCAAAGTGAAGGGACCGTGAAGAGATGGGTAACACCCCCACCCCCACTGAGGACCCTAAACTGGACGTCACTGGGTGCAGAGCTGGGAAGCCGGAACCCTGCTCTGCCTCCCCCGGGCTGAGCCACCACAGATAACACCCTCAGCCTCTCTGTTCCGGGATCCAGGATTTGGGCGCCAGGCGGTGATGCACAAGGAATCACGAGACTTTCCCTGAGCGACCAGCCCCTACCCCCGAGGCCATCCACCTGACCAGGTGGGGCCAACTTGGCAGGAAAGAAACAGGCCGGCCTCTCCCCTCTCTAAGCAGGTCTCCATGGCCCAGACCTCCGCTCTGACTCCCACAGCTCCTCCACCCGGCAGTCGGCGTCTGCCCCCCATGCCTCCCTCCAGCATGGGCCCGCGAGCCACCCTGGCGCACCGAGCTGGGGCCGCCTGTCTCAGGAAGCACACACCGCTCCCCGGCTGGGAGGTGGCGTCCAGCTGACCCTGATCCACCGCCCGGCCTGCTCACCATGGACAGAGCTGGGTCCCCGCTTGGGCACAGCCGCCTAGGCCTAAGGTCACAGCCCCCCTCCAGGCCGGGGGTGACCGCCCCCACTGCAGTGCGCTCATTCTGCAGCCCCCTCGGTCACCCTCTCCAGGAGCCTAGAGCCTGTTTTCTGGACTTGGATTCTGCTGGGCCAGGAGCTGAAGCTTTGGGGACCCCACCCTCTGAGCTCGCTGTGAAGTCTGCCAGCCCCCCCGTCGGCCTCTGTGTCCCAGACGTATAATTAGGGGCAGCTGGCGCTCTGTGAGTCTAAACCATGGCAGCAAGCTGATGCCCACTGCACACTTTGCTGGGGCCTTGATATACATTTACAAATCTGCAGACTTGATTCAAAATTCCAGATCCGAGGCATCTTTTGGAAAATCTAAAGTGACAGGTCATGCCGCCTCGTCCCCTCTCATTCTGCAGTAACGCTGGAGCTGGGGACCTGGAGCCTCGATTTTCTGACCATCGGGGAGAACCACCCCTCTCCCCGGGCCAGGCAGCTGGACGAACCCCAGGAGGCACCATCGGCGGTCGGTCGGCAAACATCCGCTTCACCGTCCTCAGTGACCCTGCACGTGGACATCACCTCTGTCCCTCAGGCACCTCGGCTGTGAGGTGGGGATGACGGCCCCCCCACGCTATGGGTGTCCCAGGCGGTAACACCCTAATCGATACGTGTCCAGGGAGGACCACAGCGCCTGCCACGGGATGAGTACGCAGCCCGACCGAGGCTGAAGGAGGAGACCCTCCCTGTTTCTGGGATGTCAGCCCACGGCCAGGCTGTGCCGCCGAAGGCAGGACCCCCCAGGATGGGGGCTGAGTCCGTGGGCAGGTGCCAGAATGAAGGTGCAGGGCAGGGGCCAGCCTGGCGGGGAGTGGGGGGAAATCTCTACACATCTGGGGGGCTGGAGGGGCAGGCAGTAAGCTGCTGAACGCCCCCAGCCAATCCTACGAGGCCCGGCCCCTTTGCCTCTTCACCAGAGGGACACCTCTTGGCCCCAGAAAAGGCCACATCTGTTTACTTAAGCAGAAACAAACCTGCAGCCCACCGCCCAGAGTCCTGGGCCCCGGGGCAGGGATAGAATGGAGCTCAGGCCACAGCAGCTGCTCTGAGCAGGCGGTGGTCCCCTCTCCACCGGTCAGTAATCCCTGGCGGGGAGAGCTTACCCTTCCGTCTCACCGATGCTGACACTGAGGCTCAGAGAGGGTGCATTCATCGCCTGACGTCACACAGCCAGAGACTCAGAGGCAGGGCTCGCGCCCAGGGACTCACCCTCGGAGGACCAAGCTGGCTCATGACCAGCACAAGTCAGTCCCACGTCCAACTTCCCTGCGTGGAGATCCCGGAGCAGGCAGGGAGGGCCTGGTAGACACCCGGTCCACGCACAGCTGACCTCGGCCGGACAGAAGCTCCTCCTGGAGGCCCCAGACGCTGGAGGACCAGGGGCCCGAGGCTGTACAACCCCAGCCCCGCCTGCAGGAGGCGCTGGAGGACGACGGGGCTGACACTCCCCCCGGGTAGCCCACCGCCCCCACCTCTGAGCTGCAGGTCATGGGGCACCCAGGCTCTGGAAGGTTCACAGCACAGGAGGCCCAGGGGGCTTGGCTGGGCCTCAGAAGAGCCAGTTGGTGGGTGAATGGGAAGCAGCCTGGAGCTCAGAGGGGCTGCCCTCCAGTGGAGCGCCCGGGACACCGGCGTGAGGGCAGCCTTGCTACGCAGCAGACCCCAGCACGTGGGGCCAGCTTCCTGCCAGCTGAGAACACACCCTAGCAGGGAGCCCTCAGGAAGCCCACTGTACAGACAAGAAAACCGAGGCCCGGGGCAGTGAAGCAATGTGCCTGAGGTCACACAGCCAGCACGGGGAAGGGCAGCTTCAGCCTTGGGGACCAGGCCAGGGACCCCCAAGGGTCAGAAGGACCTGGATCCACGGCTGGCCCACTACTGCTCACTGCTGGACCACGGGCTGTGTCCCCTGGTGGGAGGGGACTCGCTGGAAGGCTGTTTGGGGGCTGAGATGAGGTTCCCAGAGAACCAGCCTGGGGCAGATTCACTGCAACGACCACCCACTGTGCTTCCTTTCTTTCCCAAACCCCCTGTAATGTCCATCAAGAGGGACCCTCGACCCCAGGCCGGCGTCCTGCCTGGTGGGCAGCAGACGTGGAGAAAGCAGTGGCTGAGCCGGTTCCGAGCCCGGTCCGAGAGTCCCCGTGCGCATCTCACCTTTCCCTGGGAGCCCTGTTTCCACGATGGAAACGAGCGTGTGGGGCGGAGGCAGCTGCCCTGGTGGGGGCCGTCCTGAAACAACCACTCCCAAAGCAGCCCCTCCCAGGGGCCACTCCCAGCCTGGGGCAGCGAGCCTTGCAGACCCGTGGTCTTGGAATCGGGAAGAAATGCATACAGTGTACCACAGAGGTTCCGCGTCGGCAGCAGACCACGCGTTCATTCATGCCGTGACTGAGGCGCGTGCCCCGCAGGAAGGACTGTCACCGGTTTGGCGAGACGGCAGAGAGATCACCCCGCACCCCACGCAGGGCTGGCAGACCTCCCGGGGGGCCCTTGGCCAAAGCAGGGGAGAGAGGAGCGCACGCACACACCAACGGTCCTGGGGACACGTCCCTCTGGCCGAGGCGCGAGCATCTCGCAGCCCTGCTCAGCACTCTCCTTGGCGCTCTTCAGCATCTGACACAGATCTGACATGTTCTCACGGCTGGCTGTGGGCACCCCCTCCCACAGGGTGGAAGGCCCATGAGGAGTGCCAACTTCATTCAGTTTTGATCTCAGCTGTCTCTCTGGCACCTAGAATCATGCAGGAGGCTCTCATATATATTTGCTGACTCAGTAACCTAGGGAAACAGTCATTCTTGTACACGGCAGGTGTGAGTACCGTCTGGTACCATCAGTGGAGGGGAGCTGGCAGGCACCGGTTAGAAGGACACACCCCGTGGTCTCCAGCAGAGCCCATGGCAGCCAGCTGGCGCCTCCCTGGAGAAAAGCGTGCAGGCAGTCATCAAAACATGGAGTGGCGTGCACACAGCAGCCCTCCTCTGAAGGGTCCAGACAGGAAACAAGCCCACAGCCCTTCAGGAGAAGGAACCACCAACCGGGGTCTGTCCTCACCATGGAGCAGCTCTCAACCACAAAAAGGACCAACCGCGCCACCCACAACATGCGGACATGAAGTGCTGTGCTGAGCGCAAGTCGCCACCCCAGAGAGCAGGCTGCTGCTGCTGCTGCGGACTACACGGCCCCGTTCACAAAACTCCCAGAGCTGTTTGCAGTCAGGGCAGCAGTTCTGGGGACGGGCACAGACGAGGGGAGCCTGCTCATCTCGGGATGATGCCTCATGATCTGGGTGCTGCACACGCAAGCGTTCACCTCTGAGATATCTCACTGAGCTGCAAGCTTCTGAGGCTGCCCAGGGGGCGCGGTGAGAAGAACCCGCCTGCCAAGGCAGGGGACACAGGGACACAAGGGACACAGTTTCAATCCCTGGGTCAGGAAGATGCCCTGGAGCAGCAGTGGCAGAGCTGGACACAACTGGGTGACTGGGAGCACGCACGCGTGCACACTTCTCAGAGGGTCTCCTGATTATATTGGCTAAACGTCTCACCAAGAGAAAAGACAGAAACCCAGGTGGACACGGACCCGGCAACTTCCTGCCAGGACGGGAAGATGTTCACTGCGGCAATGGAGGCAACCGAGCGTCCGCCAGCAGGGACAGTGAGCAACCGCGGGGGCGTGCAGGGGGCAGAGCCGTGGGGAACGTGCCGACAGGGAGAGCCCCAGGGTGGGCTGCCCATGGAGGAGCGCAGAGGACACACAGGTGCACGCACGACACTGTATCTGTGAAAGCTGGTGCACACACCCAACACTCGTGGGAACCTGTGCTTCCCGGGCGTGCTCCCCCGCCCTGCGGTCCCTGAGACCAAGCCAGGGACCCACGGGGTCAAGGTTACTCTCCGAACAACACTGGCGGCCCCCTTCGTGCCTGCCCCTTCTCCTGCGAGTAGGCGGTGGAACCTTCCAGAAGCCACGTGTCAGCGATGATGGCATTGCTGCGATGGCTAACGAATGCGGACGTGCGTGTTCAGGGCGGTCTCAACTCGAGCAAAGGAGCTCAGCGTCACTAGCCTTCAGGGAACCACCAGTGAAACCCGCAGCGAGGTATCACCTAACACTTCAACACATCACATTCAAAAAGGCACACAGGGACTGCCTGCCTGGTGGTCCAGTGGTTAAGACTCTGGGCTCCCAACGCAGGGGGCTGGGGTTCAATTCCCGGTTGGGGAACCAGGTCCCATAGGCTACAACTAAAACCCAGCACAGCCAAAAAACGGAAAACTAAATACATATTTTTTAAAAAATACAGACAATAACAAGTGCTGGCAAAGATAGTGGGGCAGCCGCTGTGGGTTAACAGTTCGGTGCTTCATCTGACAGTTACACAGAGTTACCAGATGACCCAACAATGGTACATTCCCCAAAGATATGAAAACACGTCCACTCAAAGATAGGTAATGAATACTAAGAGCAGTGGCACTCACAGTAGCTGAAAGGTGCCAACTTCATCACCTGGCATATGAACAAAGACGTGGCCCATCCACACGCTGGAATGCCCGCCATGAGAAGGAATGCAGCCCTGATTCATGCTGCAACACAAGGAAACTCCAAAGAGTCACGCTGAGTAACTAACTGGGGATAGTCCCCAAAGGCCACGTACTCTGTGATTCCATGTCCAGGAATGTCCAGCACACGCAATCCATAGGGACGGCGACTAGACCCGAGTCTGCTGGGGGCTGGGAAGAGGAAGCCGGAGGTGGCTGCTACTGGCATGGGGTTTCTTTCTGGGGTGATCAGAGTGTTCTAGAATTCGATTCTGATGATGTTTTCATGACCCTGACAAAACCTACTGAATTGTACGCTTTAAATGGGAGGACTTAGTGGTGCACGAACAATGTCTCATAAAGCTGTCTAGGAAGGAAGGGAGGGAGGGAGGCAGGAAGGAAGGAAACTGTTTTTCTAAAGCCAAGAAACCCCCCTCAGCCCAGACCTTCACTATGGGGAGCTGCTGTGAAATGCGCCCTTTTCCTCCAAGTGCCATAGGCTCTGGGGGCAGCCAAAGCTGGGGACCCCTTCCTGCCCCTGGTGCCCCATGGGAGCTGTGAGCCCACCCCTTGCCTGGAAGACGAGGGCCCCCTGCTCAGCTCTACTATGACCTCTAGAAAAGCACCTCCCATCCCCTCCACTCTCGGAATCCCAGTTCCTCTTCCATGGAATAGAAGGACCCTCCCAAGGTCACCACACAGGACATCTCAGTGCCCCGACAGGCACTCCCTGCAGAGGACCCATCCACCACCCAGCTGCCAACCGGGGCCGGGCCAGTGATGAAACCAAGGGGAACCAGCCCAGGACAGTCCAGCTCCCCCCCTGCACCCCGACGGGCAGGCAGCCCCTTCTCAGATCCCCCGGCAGCTGCCCCAGGACACATGGGCCTGGCAGGCCCACAGCTGCCGACTTCACAAAAGCCAGGAAGCTCATGTTCATGTTACGTCTTCTAAACATTGCAACAAAATTCGAGGGCTTACGAAGGTGCTTTTCAGAAAAACACTAACCCGTGATACTGGCGTGCACCCTCAGCCCAACAGCAGACAGGGGATGAGACAGCTGGTGGCGTCGTTGACTCAACAGACAGGAGTTTGAGCAAACTCCGGGAGATGGTGAAGGACAGGGAAGCCTGGTGTGCGGCAGTCCAAGGGATCACAAAGGGTCAGACACGACTGAGTGACTGAACAAAACAAGACAGAGCAGGGCCGGCCCCAGCTGTGCGGGGTCAGCGAGGAGCCTGGGGCTCAGAAAGGTGGCATCCCAGGCCTCAGGTCACACGAGGAGTGAGGCTGAGCTTCGTCCGGGGACTCAGCGTGGATGGGCAGGGGCCGGGGGAGGCCTGGGTCCCAGGTCTGCTCCCAGCGGCTGTGGGCGGGGCAGGGCCACCTGGCCTGCCTATGAGCTCGGCATGGGGGGCGGGGGGACGCCCCCTCTCCAGGCCGCTCTGGGAGCCAGGCGCCCTCGCACAGGACGTGGGCTCAGCTGTCCAGGTTTCCAGCCTGGCTCCCTCAGGTCCCCTGGCTGTGCTTGGGGACCTCTCAGACCCAGCGCGAGTTTAAATCTCCCACACGCCCAGACTGGAGAGGACAGCGGAGGGGACGGTCTGCGGTGATCGTCCAGGGACCAGGCAGAGGTTGGGCGGGTCTCTCTGCTGCCTAGACCCACAACCCGGGGACTCTGGGGGACCCTGGAGAACCCCAGACGCTGAAGGCCCCACCCACGTTCTGCTCCCTGCACCCGGAGGAAGCGTTCCATGACCCAAGTAAGACTGTACCAGCTCCTGCCTCACACCAGCAGGGGCGCCCCCTGCCCCTGGGGAAAGGCCCCAGTCTTCATGCTGAGGGTAACACTGCTGCCCTGGGCCCAGTTCCTGCCCCTCCCAGGCCTCTTCTCGCCCCAGCCACACAGCCTCATCCCAACCCAACCTCCCCCCCACCTGCAGGGCCTCTGTACCTGCTGTGGCCTCTGCCAGACGCACTCTCTGCTCCCCACTGCCACCTGGTCAACAGCTCCTCCTGCTCAAACAGCCCTTCCTCCAGGAAGCCCTCCCTCTCCAGGGGACGTCAGCTCCCCTGGACAGGCCCGCAGAGCACATCCACTGCGCTCCCACGACGCAGGGGTTTTCTCTTCCACTGAACTATACAGTCCCAGCGACAAGGCCACACTGGGTTTTGGGGAACATCTGGCATGCATCACAGCCCCCGGGCAGCCTGGGGTGGCACCGTAAGTGATTGTTGGGTTGAAGACGTGGAGAAATGGGGCGTGAGGTGGGCTCACCACTTCCTGCGTGTGTGTTGGTGGGGAAGCAGCCCCGATTCTTCCACCATGTACTGAGGGGGCGGCCGTGACAATTGAAAGGGCCTCTGATCCCAGAGGGCTTACGACGGTGCAGGCACAGGCCTTGAGCGTGATACGGGGTCTGCAGTTTGCATCCAGCTATCTCAATGTCAAAGCTTCTCTATTAACTGGACGTCGAGCCACTCAAACAGCCCTGCCCAGCAGAATCCGGGGGTGTAAAGTCCCAACGGGGGCGGGGGGGCTCCTCCTCCCACAGGGTCCCGGGGCCCGCAGGTTTCCCTGGGGTCCTTTTCTGGGGAGGGGGTTGCCTCTAGCTGGGCCACCCTGGCCCCAGGTTCCCTCCCTTGTGCTCGGGGGGGCGGGGTGGGGTGGTCCCTGGGTCCCTCCATCCTGCCAGCCCAGCAGTAGGAGCCCCCCAGTGACAGGAGACGTCAGAGCCCCTCTCCCCGCGGGGGAGTCAGGCATGTGGCTTCCATCAGGTTCCATCTGGACATGCCCAGAGGCAGCCGGGAACCCTGGCAAAGCTCGGAACCCTGCCCGAGCCGGGCCTGGGGCGATGGCTGGCAACCACCTTCTCCAGGCCCGGGCTGCCACGGCGGAGTGGCCAAGGGGCATTTCCACCCCGTGACCCACCTCTCAGCAGGTCCCAAGGGCAAGCAGGACTAAGCTACCAGCTCCCCAGTTTCACCCAAGGGCCCTCCTTCCCTCGGGATTCCCCCAGCCACCCCCTGCAACAGCAGCCAGAGGGCGCCGAGGCCCTGGCTGCCCCAGCGATGTGCCATCGGACCCCTGACCCCCACCCACCAGGCCTCCCCCACCCGCCTCCCCACGCCGTGTGCATGGTGGCCACCACGAATAATTCCGTGTGCCCATCCACGCACGCCCTCTGCCCCCACCAGACCACGAAGGGCAGAGGCTGTGCCCACCCAGTTTCACCAGCACGAGCCCTGGTGCAGAGAGACTGTTCCGTACTCGTCTGTTGTAGAAACTGAGTGGGCAGACCAAGTAACAGAGGGTGAATAATCACGGCCAGCGTTTTCAGTTACTCAGCAGTGCTGAGCCCCTCCCCGAGCTTGAATGAGTTAGTTCATTTAACGCTCAGAACCCTACCCCACCCCCGACGCAGGGCCTTCCCTGTGCTTATAGATGGAGAGAACGAGGCACAAAGTGGTGCCCACCTGAGTTACAGGCTGGCAGAACTGGTAGGGGTCAGGGGTCAGGGAGAGGGGTCAGGGGTCAGGGTGAGGAGGAGGCGGCGGCTAGATGGATGGGGTGATGGGCGGCCGTCAGTCCTTGTTCATGCGGCCAGGGCCAAACTCCTGGGTCCCACTGACACTCACCCCACCCGCCCCTCACCATCCACACCTCCCTCCCCAGAGGAGCACCGAGAAACCCAGCCCGTCCCGTCTGCGCCCTCCACTGGGCCCCTGCCAAGACAACCCTCGGATGGGATGAGGGGCATTGAGTCACGGCCCCTACTCTCTGGCCAACTGCAGCGGCAGCCACACCCCAAAGACCATCTGAGAAAGCCCAGGCAAAGAAAAAACCTGGGGAGCCCGAGAACAAAGCAAGCCTCCAGGATTCCAAGGCCCACAGCCACAGAGGCCTCTGGCAGCAAGCAGAGGGGGCGGGGGGCCATGTCTATTTTGGAAACCCCGGAGGCTGCAGGCACAGACTCGGGAGGCAGGCCTGTGAGCCCGCCCGCTCGGGCACACGTGGACTTCATTATGCTCCCCGCCTCCTGCAGGCCCGGGGGCCTGGGTGAGGAGGAGCCCCCAGAAGCCCGCTGCCCTGGTGGCAACTCGCCACCTCCCGCCATGCGACCCGCTTCCACGAACCACGCCTTTCCACTCTCGACCTGGTGAGCTGAAAATCAGGAGCCCAGCGGCCAGCTTGTGGGGGATCGAGCCACAGATGGGGTGAGCACTCAGTGAGGGCGAGTTCTGTGCCGTCCACTGGGAGCAGGATGCAGGGAAGGAGCCGTCGGGCCGGGGGCCTGCAGTCTCAGCCTCAGCACACCGTGGACACACGCCAAGGGCCACAGCTCTGGACAGATGGGTCCCCCGTCCCCAGGAAACCCTCCTGGACCCCGCCCAGGGGTGGCCCGCTCACAGCCCGTGGACCAGGGCCAGCCGGGCCCACACTGCCTCCCTAGGGTCCTGCAGGGCCTGCCCACAGCTGATGCCCAGTGAAGGTTTTCAGAGCGAACGACCCAGGACTGGACAGGACGTGGACTCCCTGCCGTGGAGAGAGGTCTCCAGACAACAGGTTCCCAGGGCTCCCTCAGAGGGGTGGGGCTCGGCCACAGACCCCCCAACCCCTCTCCAGCTGAGCACAGACCTGCGCCGGCACCAAGACCCAAGGACGCCCTCCACTGGCCGAGCATCCCGGGAGGAGCCAGGGAAGAGTCTTACCTTCCAGGCCACCTCTCGGGACAGAGTGCACGGAGTTGGGGTCCTCCTCCTCCTCCAGCCGGGACCGGGGCCCAGCCGGCTGCTGGGGCACCTCCTGGGTAGGTGGGGCACGGCCCGTCTCCTGCTGAAGTGTGGTCAAGGTGGCATGGGCACTGGGCTCGGTGGGGGCCTCGGGGGGGCCCTGCGTGGTCTCAGTCAGGAGGATGTTGGGCATGCTGAACGTGGGAGGGGGCCCGGCGCTGTGGTGCGTGGCCTGCACATCGGGGATGAGGTTCTCTTCCACCCCAGCCCTGGCCTCGGCCCCCTCCTCCGGGACAGGGTGAGCCGGCATAGGGCCTGCCGTGGGCCGTCCGTCCAGCCCCCGGGGGCCGCCTGCGGCCAGCTGCTTCTGCATGGCTGGCGCCTCCCTGTCTTCCTGACCATCGTCCGTCACTCTCCTGGCTTTGGCCTGCATGGGGGCCGGGGGACCCAGGGCGGCGGCTGCCGTGGGCCTGGGGAGGGCGGCCGGCCAGAGAGTGGCCTGGAGGGCCGAAGGTGGCTGACCCCCGCCTCCCAGAGCGGCCGGGCCCCCAGCGCCCGCCTGGAGCTCGCCCGCCAGGGCCTCCGCCTCGGCCACCTCCTGGTCGTAGCTGTAGGGGTCCTCGTAGTGCCGCTCGGGGTCCCCCTCCTCGGCGTCTGAGGCGTTCCCGGGGGCGGCGTCTCCGTGGCAGTCGGGCAGTGGGTAGCAGATGAGCTCGCCGCCCGCGTCGGGGCAGTGGCAGGCCCGGCAGGGCGCCAGGCGGACGGTGTGGCCGGCGGCGTACTTGCGGCCGGAGTGGACGCAGCCCACCTGGCCGCACTGTGGGCAGCTGTCGGCTGCCACCACGGCCTCGATGCAGTTGGGCGGCAGCTCCGGGCAGGGCATGAACTGGCAGCTGATCTTGCCGCCGCCCGGCGGGCAGGAGCACTCGGTGCTGCCGAAGTCCACGAAGTAGGACTGGCCGGCGGGCACGCGGCCGCGCATGAAGCCGCCCTGCAGGCAGTCGTAGTACTGGTATCCCTCGCAGGCACAGCCCCGCTGCACGCACGTGGCGCAGCAGGCCCCCGGCTCCAGCGCGTCCTCAATGCAGTTCTCCAGCGGTGGGCACTCGACGCCCGTGCAGTCCTGCCCTGGGGCTGCCGCACCGCCGGGACTCAGGGCCAGGGCCAGGGCCAGGGCCAGCCAGGCTCCCACGGGCTCCCCGAGCCGTGCCATGCCCCGCAGCGAGCCACGTGCAGCCTCCAGACGGACCGTCCTCTCCCGCGAGGCCCTGGGGGAATCGGAAAGGACAGGGGTCAGCACCGCATGGTGGGGGTGGGGGGACTCGCGTGCACACCCGGCACACACGCCAGCACATGGGGGCACGGCTGGACAGCCTCACCGCCTCCGTTCACACACGGAACTCGCCCCACATCCCCGCACACACACTCCCACCTGCTCAGACACTGCACAGACAGGTCACCTCGATTCTCACCTGGGTGATGTACAGGGTCGCCAGCACCCAGCTCAGGGCCGCGACCCCCGCCCTCACCCGCCTCCTGACACGTCCCCGAGTGGGACCCTCTGCCCCCAGGCCCGCAGGCACACACACACACCCACACACACACACACGCATGTCACACATGTTCAGCGGGCACGCGGGTGACGGCCAGGCAGAGGCCCCACCACAGTCCTCCAGGCACTTATGAACACCGTGTCACCAAGCCTCACCCGTGTGCCGGGACACGACGGGTGGTCTTGCACACATGGTCCCAGGCACGTGCACACGGCAGCGCCCAGTTTATCTCCCCACCGAAATCCAGGTTGAACCCCAGCCACACGCCCACAGGCCCGGGGCAGCCAGCCGAAGGACACGGCCAGGTGGACACGGGGCGGGAACCAGGCCCTCCCAGGTCTCACGCAGAAACCAAGCCCCCCACCACTGCAGCCCTCAGGTCCCAGAGCTCAGGAACAACCCCCAACAGAGCCCCCCATGACTGCAAGCTTAGCTGCAGGGCAGCCTTCTGCCAACCTCCTCAGCAAATGTTACTGCCGTTCGCAGAATTAGCCTTGCACGTACACTGTCCTGCACACACACACACACACACACATGTGCACGCACACACACACCAATGCCATCTACTCATGGGGCCCTGTGAACAGCTCCCCGCCTCTGCCTGCCCTCCTCCACCCACCTCTGCCCGCCCCCTCCACCCACCCGCCCCTGCCCGCCCCTCTCCACCCACCTGCCCCTGCCCGCCCCCCTCCACCCACCCCTGCCCAACCCCTCCATCACCACAGCCCTGCCCCGCTCTAGCCGCACACTCCCCTCCCCCTACCAGTACCCTGGAAGCCGCCTGCTGCCTCCCTCCCCCGATCTCTTTCTCTGCAAAGCCAGTGTGCTCTGAGAGCAGCTGACCCCACGGCTTCCCGGCCAGCAAGGAGCAGCCTGGATTCCCTGTGGGAGCTGCCCCGACCTGCCCTCCAGGGCCCTCACGTGACCCCCGCAGCCCCTCCTCAGCCTCCTCTACAAGCTCCTCGAATGTCACCTTCTCACAGGGCCTCACTCATCCCGTCACCTCCATCCTGACAAAGGTCACTGGTCCCACGGCCCTGGGACCTGCCGTGACTCAGGGGCAGGCCTGCCCCGCCCGGGGCCGCATGACAAGGGGTCCCCCTCCACCCACTCCCCGCCCCGGGGCTGTGCTGTCAGTCACTGCTAAAGTTCTCTGACCTAGAAACGAACACATTGAAGCCACATCGCTAGTACTTTAAGTTTGTAAATTTCACACCCAAGAAATATAAGGATAGGGACTTCACTTTACTACATTTGTAACAGAGAGAAAGAGGAAACAGCCTTTAAGCTGCCCGCCTCCTGGCTGAGCTGGGGAGAACACAATGAAAGAATGTGGGAGAACACAAAAGAACACAGGAGAACACGATGAGAGAACACGGGAGAAACGAGAGAACGTGGAAGAAACGATGAGAGAACACGGGAGAACACCATGAAAGAACACAGGAGAAACGATGAGAGAACACTATGAGAGAAACGATGAGAGAACATGGGAGAACACCATGAGAGAACACGAAAGGACACAGGAAAACACCATGAGAGAACACGGGAGAACAACATGAGAGAACACGATGAGCGAACATGGGAGAAACGATGGGAGAACACAGGAGAACACTATGAGAGAACACAAGAGAACACCATGAGAGAACATGAAAGGACACAGGAGAACACTATGAGAGAACATGGGAGAACACAGGAGAACACCATGAGAGAACATGGAAAACATAATGAGCGAACAGAGGAGGGTGGAGGAGAGAGAACACAGCGAGAGAACACTGTGAGAGAACACGAAAGGACACAGGAGAACACCATGAGAGAACACAGGAGAACATCATGAGAGAACACGGAAGAACACAGGAGAACACCATGAGAGAACACGGGAGACACGATGAGCGAACACTGGAGAAACGATGAGAGAACACAGGATAACACCGTGAGAGAACACAAGAGAACACCGTGAGAGAACACAGGAGAACATCATGAGAGAACACGAGAGAACACAGGAGAACATCATGAGAGAACACAAGAGAACATGGGAGAACACCATGAGAGAACACGGGAGAAACGATGAGAGAACATGGGAGAATTGATGAGAGAACATGGGAGAACACCATGAGAGAACACGAAAGGACATAGGAGAACACCATGAGAGAACACAAGAGAACACAGGAGAACATCATGAGAGAACACAGGAGAACACCATGAGAGAACACAAGAGAACATGGGAGAACACCATGAGAGAACACGGGAGAAACGATGAGAGAACACGGGAGAATTGATGAGAGAACATGGGAGAACACCATGAGAGAACACGAAAGGACACAGGCGAACACCATGAGAGAACACGAGAGAATACAGGAGAACATCATGAGAGAACATGAGAGAACACAGGAGAACACCATGAGAGAACACGGGAGAAACGATGAGAGAACACGGGAGAATTGATGAGAGAACATGGGAGAACACCATGAGAGAACACGCAAGGACACAGGAGAACACCATGAGAGAACACAGGAGAACATCATGAGAGAACATGAGAGAACACAGGAGAACACCATGAGAGAACACGGGAGACACAATGAGCGAACACTGGAGAAACGATGAGAGAACACGGGAGAACACCGTGAGAGAACACGAGAGAACACAGGAGAACACCATGAGAGAACACGGGAGACACAATGAGCGAACACTGGAGAAACGATGAGAGAACACAGGAGAACACCATGAGAGAACATGAGAGAACACAGGAGAACACCATGAGAGAACACGGGAGACACAATGAGCGAACACTGGAGAAACGATGAGAGAACACGGGAGAACACCGTGAGAGAACACGAGAGAACACAGGAGAACATCATGAGAGAACATGAGAGAACACAGGAGAACACCATGAGAGAACACGGGAGAAACGATGAGAGAACACGGGAGAATTGATGAGAGAACATGGGAGAACACCATGAGAGAACACGCAAGGACACAGGAGAACACCATGAGAGAACACAAAAGAACACCATGAGAGAACACGGGAGAACATGAGAGAACACGATGAGTGAACACGGGAGAAATGATGAGCGAACATGGGAGAAACAATGAGAGAACACAGGAGAACACCGTGAGAGAACACAAAAAAAACACAGGAAAACACCATGAGAGAACACGGGAGAACACAAGAGAACACCATGAGAGAACACGGGAGACACGATGAGCGAACATGGGAGACATGATGAGAGAACACGGGAGAACACCGTGAGAGAACATGAGAGAACATCATGCGAGAACACGGGAGAAACGATGAGCGAACACGGGAGAAATGATGAGAGAACACGGGAGAACACGGGAGGACACCATGAGAGAACACGATGAGTGAACACGGGAGAAATGATGAGCGAACATGGGAGAAACGATGAGAGAACATGGGAGAACACAGTGAGAGAACATGAAAAAACACAGAACACCATGAGAGAACACAAGATAACACAGGAGAACACCATGAGAGAACACGATGAGTGAACACGGGAGAAACGATGAGCGAACATGGGAGAAACGATGAGAGAACATGGGAGAAATGATGAGAGAACATGGGAGAACACCGTGAGAGAACATGAAAAAACACAGAACGCCATGAGAGAACACGAGATAACACAGGAGAACACCATGAGAGAACACGATGAGTGAACACGGGAGAAACGATGAGCGCACATGGGAGAACACCATAAGAGAACACGAAAAAACACAGGAGAACACCATGAGAGGACACGGGAGAAACGAGTGAACACGGGAGAAACGATGAGAGAACACGGGAGAAACGATGAGAGAACACGGAAGAACACGGGAGGACACCACGAGAGAACACGGGAGAAACGTGAGAGAATATGGGAGAACACCATTAGAGAACGCCAGGAGAGAACACGGGAGAAACGATGAGAGAACACTATGAGAGAATATGGGAGAACATGATGAGAGAACATGATGAGAGACACGGGAGAACACAATGAGAGAACATGGGAGAAACGTGAGAGAACGCGGGAGGACATGACAGTGGCACAAGGGCCCGGCCGCCGGGGCGGTGACGGCGCGGCGCGGCGGCCACAGAGCAGCAGGAGCAGCCCGCACCCGCAGCCCGTCGGCCGGGGCTGAGGGCACAGGCCCCCGAGCCGGCACCCTCCAGAACGGGGCTTGTTCCGCCACTGCTGTGGCCCCAGCGTGGGGAGGCGGGTGCCAACCCACATGGACTCCGGAGATTACTGAACGCCAGGCGGCCATGAGGACAATGGAGACATAAATGAATGAAAGCCAGGAAATGGGACAGGAAGAGGCCGGGGCCGGGGAGAGGCTGTGTCAGCCAGGGGAGTCGGGCAAGGCTTCTCTGAGGAAGCGACATGTGAGCAGAGGCCTGAGCCCCAGCCCTCTCAGGAGGCAAAGCACAGCAGACGCAGAGACGGCGAGTGCAAAGGGCCTGAGGCAGGACCGGGGCCGGGGAGGGGGAAAGGGGCGCCCCACCACCCGCAGGGTCTACCCACCATGGTGGAGCCCAGGGAGCAAGGGCCAGGGTGCTCATTGCCAATGAGCCCCAGAGCCTGGAACAATCCGACAGGATGCTCGACTTAAAGGGCTTCTCTGCTGTTGCGTTGAGAGCAGGAAGCTGGGCAAATGATGGGTGGCGGGAGAGGACGTGGCAGGGCCGGCTGACAGCCTGGGTAGGGGGTAAGGAGTCCAGGAGAAGCGGAGGTCTGGGCCCGAAAGTCGGAAGGATGGATGGAGCTGGGGCTTCCATGGAGGAGGGTCACAATGTGCAGGGGAGACTGGGCCAGGCTGAGTTTGAGAAGCCCGGGGACGGTCCAGGTGAGGACGGTAAGGATGCAGGTGAGGACAGGAGGGCATGCGTGGTGGGGCCAGAAGCCAGGGTGTCCCTGGGCGAGGGCTGACCCCCACGGCCCACCTCAGGCGGATGGAAGACCCCACAGCAAGGAGGCCCGAGATCCACATGACAAACCACAGAGATGGGGGAACAAAGGCAGCCCCTCTGGGTCAGAGACAGACCAGGCTGCAGGGAGCAGAGGGAGTTCCCCGTCCCCGGAGACAAGCAAGCCGACTGGGAACCCGCACGCGAGACAGGACTGGGAGGGCACGATCTCTACACAGCTGGTTCTCGGATCCAAACACGCTGTTCCAGGGGGTGCCCGCTGCTGCTCTCCTAGGGCCCCTGCCGGACAGAGCCCCCCAAACGTCTGGGTTCTGCAGAGGGGCCCCCGTTCCAACCTACAAAGAGGAATCACGAGGGGAGGGGCTGAGAAAGGGTTCTTGACCTCCTGCAGCCAGAGAGTTGGGGGACACATAGAGACCCTGTGGCGGACTGCCCAGGGCCTGTGGCTGGGCTGGGGTTGGGGGGCGCTGGGCCCGAGGTAGGGGCTCATCGGGGACCAGGGAGACACAGAGGCTCCCCCAGTCTCTCCCGACACCCGCAGATGAGCCAAGCTGGGTAAGGAAGGCATGCACGCTGATGATAATAAGACTACGACGGTCACAGTGCCAGCGGCCTACGTGAGCCCTGGAGCGGACACTGCGAAAGGGGCACTCGTGCGTGCAGGGCGGGCGCCAGGCTCTCCTGACCCGCGGGGTCCTCCCGAGGGATCTGCAGCCCGTGGCGATGGCCAGTGATGGGCGTCCTCTTAGGGCCTCATGCTCCATCACCAAGAGGCAGAAACAAGAGGCCTTTAGACGGGAAGGAAGATGGGAGATGCCTTCGGCTGGGGGCGTCCCGCCCTGCGGGCCCAGGGCAGGCTCGGGGCAGCAGCGGAGAGGTGGGGTGGCCCTGGCTGACCACAGCTCTGCCGGGGAGGGGTTCTGATGCAGTCCCGGGGCCAGGGTCTCACAAGTGGGGTGTGGGCAGGATGGGGCCGGGGCTCGCTCAGCAAGGCTGTCTTCCAACGGTGCCCAGGGAGACATGCCTACTGTCCCACAGCCCCGCATCCACAGGGCGCCCGGGGAACGGGGGGCTGGTGACTCTGACCACACCTCCACTGCCCTCCCTGCCTGGCTGCGAGCTCCCCCCCAAACACAGACACATGCTCCTCCATTCAGATGACCCCCACCCCCATAAATGGACTACAGCGCACCCGTCCACAGAAGCCCTGGGTTCACACTCTCTGAGCCGGCAAGGCCACCCTGGTGTCCCCCACGCGGGGCACCGACTCATCACCACTACCAAGGCTCCACTCCTGAGCGTGGGGTCTGGCCTCACGTGACAGACAGTGACTCACAAGATAAGGGAATTCTTCCTTTCTCCAGTTCGCTGAGCCTTCTGATTCTGACAAGAACAGGCTTGCCAGAGCTGGCCAATAAAAATACAAGACAGGCAGTTACAGAGGAATTTCAGATAAACAAGGCATCATTGTTTGGTACTAAGTCAGTCCTGTGCGATATTTGGGAGATACTTATTCCATCGTTTCTCTGAAATTCCAACGTAACTGGGCATCCTACATCTTTACCGGGCAACCCCAGACGAGAACAAAGTCTCAGGTCGACGCTGGTGTGGCTTCAAAACTTTAAAAATATCTGTGGGCATCTTTCTTTTAAACCCGAGGCAGACACAGCCAAACGCTGAGGCTCTCAAGCAGCTGGGGATGACAGAAGGGAAATAAACACTCAGGACCCTTGTAGACACACGAGTTACAAGCACGCGAGCAATGGGGACCACCTGGCCTGCTGGCCGCCACCTCACAGAGCAGCGCTGGCCCCAGCATCTCCCAGAAGCCTGTCCAGACCGCTGCCTGCTGCCCCCAAGTCCAAGCAGAGGGTGAGCGCTGACCAGCCACCCCATCGTCTGTCCACGGGGTGTGTTTGGAATCCACACGGTGCTTCTGAAATTAGTTGCTGTTATTAACGTTGCAGTGTTACTAATTTATAGAATTGATTTAATGTTACAACACAGAAAATCAGAACATTTTACAGTCAACCTGGATTTCCAATTTCTCTAGGAAAATCTGAAGCTGGGCCTGACGGCAGGGCCTCAGTGGTCCACGGCGGGGCCACGCTCGCTGTCCATCGGCATCACGGGGCTCCCCCAGCACCCCATTTCTATCTCCTGTAACCCTCCCAGGCCTCTCCTGTCTACACACAGGCAAGAGAGTCCCAGGGGAGGTGGGGGTGGGTCCCTGCTTCTTCCCACCTAGAGTTCTGAACCGCCTAGTGTTCTGGGCTAGGAACTGTCTCTTCTCTAAGTGGAAGCTGGGGAATTGTGCCCACTCCAAGAAGTCCACTCCAAGGAGCCTTGAAACCTAGAGAGCATATTAAAAACCAGAGATGTCACTTTGCCAACAAAGGTCTGTGTAGTCAAAGCTATGGTTTTTCCAGCAGTCAGGTATAGATGTGAGAGGAGGACCACAAAGAAGGCTGAGTGCTGAAGAAATGATGCTTTCAAACTGTGATGTTGGAGGAGACTCCTGAGAGTCCCTTGGACTGCAAGGAGATCCAACCAGTCAATCCCAAAGGAAATTAACCATGAATATACATTGGAATTCCAGGACTGATGCTGATGCTGAAGCTGAAGCTCCAATACTTTGGCCACCTGATGCAAAGAGCGACTCACTGGAAGAGACCCTGATGCTGGGAAAGATTGAGGGCAGGAGGAGAAGGGGCGACAGAGGATGAGATGGCTGGATGGCATCACCAACTCGAGGGACATGAGTTTGAGCAAGCTCCAGGAGACAGTGAAGGACAGGGAAGCCTGGCATGCTGCAGTCCATGCGGTTGCAAAGAGTCGGACACCACTGAGCGACTGAACACCAACCAAGGAGCCCGCTCCTACCCGGGCGGCCTGGAAGGTCAACGGTGTGAGAATCCGACATCATCCATGCAGCCACACGAGACACAGAAGCACAGGAGGGAAAGCGGGAGTGGCACGCTGGTGCCTCCCAGAAGCAGAGCCTGAGATGGGTTCTGAGCACAGGAGGAAGGGCGGTTCTCCCTGGAAGAGCCCTTGGGAGAAGAGGAAAGGGGACATGATGGCAATGGTGCCGTCTCGGCCGAAGTCTGACCCGCCTGACCCCACGGGGAGCACCCAGGGCTCACCCCCATCAGGCACGTCAGAGGGCCACCTGCTGACGATGGCGGAGGCACGACAGCGGGAGATCCCCTCCTGGGCCTGAGGCGGGGGCGAGGTGGGGAGCAACACGTGTTGGCCAAGGCTGAGCGTCTGGAGAGGGTGCCGGCGTGAGCCAGGAGCAGCAGCAGCCTGGGCACCAGCGGGGACCACAGGCTCTGCCACGCACAGATGCACACACATGTGCTGTGCACAAGAGCAGGGCAGGGAGCCTAATCCAAGAAACTACCCCCAAACCTAGCTTTACTTTCTATATAATTTGGGCTGGGATCACCCCAGGCTCAGAAAGGTAAGAAAGTAATGTCCTAAAAGGTCGACTCAACGGACATGAGTTTGAGCAAACCCCGCAAGATGGTGAAGGACAGGGAAGCCTGGCGGGCTGCAGTCCATGGGGTCAGAAACAGTCGGACACGACTGAGCGACTGAACCACCACAACACGTGTCCTGAAAATAGTCTCTGCACACAGATGTTCACAACAGCATTATTCACACTAGCCAAAAGGGAAAAGTAACCCAGGCGTCCATCAACAGACAGATGGATCATCATTATATGGTTCCCTACACACAACGGAATATTACCCAGCCGTAAAAGGGAAGTGCTAACACTCGTGACCACACGGATGAACCTGGAGAACACTGCCCGGTGAAAGAGGTCAGATACACGAGCAAGGACTGAACGACCCACTTACGCGCGGTCCTTAGAGAAGTCAGCTCCACGGAGACGGAAAGCAAGATGGTGTGTGCGGTGGGTGGGAGGGGCGAGGGTCTAATGGGGAGGAGGGTCAGCTTGGGAAGATGAAGGTTTTGTAGAGGATGGTGGGGACCTTTACACAACAGTGGGAGTGGACTTAGCGGTACTGAGGTGTCCATTCAAAAATGGCTCAGCGGGTCAGTTTTATATGTATCTTCTACAGCCAAAAGTAATAAAACGTGTGCTATGGAGCCTAAAATGAACAGTCAAGGAGCAGAGAGCACAGAGGAAAAGAAGTGCTGTGCTAAAGACCTAACAGGAAGCCAGGGCCGCCCCCGAGACCTCCCCGTTGTAGGAAGCTTCCTGGCAGCCAAGGCTAAAAGGGAAATCGGAGGATGACCCGGTGCTCCTTGTCTGATCAGAGGAAGTCATCTAATTCTCTGGGAAAAATAAACGTGCTCTTGGCACAAAAAGTCAGGAGGGATTTTAGTTGTTGATCAGGTTCGTATTAACCTTTGCTTCCTCGGCACCGAAGAATGCCCAGCACCGGCCTGAGAACTTCCAGCATGTTGATTTTATTTAACCACGCTCGACAGATAAGGAAACGAGGCCCACATAGGCCCACAGTTACACCAACGGTAAAAGGTGGTTCAGATATCGGAAGGCAGATCTGCCGGGCCAGGGAGCACAGCCTGGGTCCTCCACGTTGCAGACATTCATTGCCCACCTGCTGCCTGCCAGCCTCCACAACAGGTACTGGGACGTGGCCACGAACAAGACCCCTGGCGGCCAAAACCTCGTGTGGCCAACATCCTGGTGGACAGAAGAGACAAATACCACATAAGAAGGGAACAAGGAGGTTGTGAGGGATTACCCTGGCAAGATGGGGCTGCACGGGCCTCCCCAAGAAGGCGACACTTGGGCTGAGAGTCTCCTGGCACAAGCGCGGTGGCCACGCTAAGATGTGGGAGAAGCAAGCCAGGAGGTGGTAACAGCACGTGCAAAGGCCCTGTGGCATGAACCGGCTACACTCCCTGTGGCCGGCACACACGGAAACAAAGAACAAAGGGAGAGGAGCTGACGGTAACAGCAAGACGGAAAAGAGGTGGCAGTGTGAAAATTAAGGAAGAAGAGAAGGTGAGAAGGAGACCAGTCAGTCACCCATGCCCAGGGCCCCAGGGAACGTGGCAAAGTGTCTTGGTGGACACTATTCCAACAGGGTGGCGGGAGGCATCACCGGGTCCCAGCACGCTAGAAAGTCGTCAGGAAGCCGGAGGAAGATTCCAGCCACAGGAAGCAGAGGGCCGGGTCAAACTCTGTCATCGTCAAAGAGGGAGAGCAGGCACAGGGGACAGGGCTAGACAGCCACGCCCAGTGAGGCTGGTGGGTACCTGGGTGCTGTGGGGGCGGGGATGGGCGAAGGACCACGGAAGGAAGGGGTGTCCTCCGGGGGCAGAGGCGGTAGTGGTCACAGGAGCGTTTCTTCATTGGTATGCTGACTTTCATGGACTTTTGGGTACGTTTTGGTATGCGTGTTTTTTCACAAGGGAAGAGAGTTTTAAAAGAAAAGAGCCTATTATAATAGTCCAGAAAAAGGAAACAAGAGAGCTGTTGGCAGAAGAAATGGACAGGAGTGGACAGATATGAAAAATAGTCACAAATCACCCAAAGAAAAGTGATTAGGCCTGGCTTCCACCTTTAAAGGCCAATATTCCTTCCCTTTCTCATGGAAAGACATCTCAGTAATCGATGCCGTCATCTGCAAAAAGACAGGTCTGGCCGGGGAGAGTGGGCATGGCTGAGGTCACAGGGGACTAGCCTGGGACCCCCAAGGCAGACAGGGACTAGAGGGAGAGTGCAGGGGACCCCGGGTCTCAGGCCAACCTGAGGTGCAAAGTACTGACCGCAGTGGGGCCCAGGTGGAAGGCACAGGGGGTGTTGGGGCCCGTGTGCTCACACTCATGGCCCTGGAGACCCTCCACGGGCGACTTGTAAAAACCAGGAAGACCATCCTTCCAGTTTAACAGCCAGACTTCTTCCCCTCCCTTCCCTCTCTTTGCTCATAAAGAGAAACAAACAAACAAAAAAAAAGTAAGTAAAATGATCAAAGTCTCCTTAAATCTGGAGTGAGAGTTGAGCCTTCATATATAATCACTAATCTCATTATCAACATAAGCAGGTGAAAAATTACAAAGATGAACACCCAAGACTCACAATCAACCCTCGAGAAAAGAAAATGCTGCTTCTGGCACAGGACGGAGCTGATATTTTCCTTCTCCAAGAGTCAAGACTCTGGAGAGAGGAAACACACTGGGCGGAGCGGTGAGAAATGGCCCTGCCCGGGCCAAGGCTGAGCTCATCACCCTCCCCACCTGCGTCCCTACGCCCTCCACCCGGCCCCAGGCAGACAGACAGGCATCCAGCTTGCCCGTGGTCCTACCCGCCGAGGACCTCTCACCCGACTGCCTCCCAGTTGCTAGAAATTCTGATGGTTCTCTACCACCCCAATCTCTTGGTTAATGCACCCATTTCCACCACAAAAGGAAAATGTGAGAGTTCCCTGGACACGGGACGGCTTCTCATTCACCCATCGTACACTCACCCTCCTTCCAAGAAGGGCCCCTGCATTTCATTCTGGGGTCCACACCACTCAATCGCCATGCCATCCGTGCTTCTCATTCCTCTCGCAACAGTGCCTAGCCCAGGGATGCACACCTGGCCGACCTGAGCCCATGAGGCCCAACTGAGGTGAGACCCTGGGCAAACGGCCTCTCTTGTTCCCACTGTATTAGGTGTGAACTGATTTAACAATGAGGGTCCCTGAAGCCATCGTGTTGTCAGGTGGAGACTGTCTGAGGCTGGAGTCAACTCAAAAACAAACAAAAAAACAAAGGCAAAGCCAAGATACAGGAAAACAGAGACGGAGTCACGGCGACAGCTGTCAAGCACCTGGATCCAGCCAGACCTGAAGCTAAGCGATAAGCTGAGCTCTGCAAGTCATGAACCCATCTTGCTTACGCTTTCCATCACTTGCAACCCAAAGTCTTAACAGATATATGGGCTTATATAGAAAATAACTGATGCCCATCATTTCAGGGGTCTCAGAGACTCTCTGGGATTCGTGGAACCAGGGTTGAATACCCCTGGCCCAAGGATAAAGTGAAAACTCCTAGGGTTAGCTTTCAAAGTCCGTCACTATGCAACTCCCACCTATCTTTCCTACTCCATTTCTCTGAGTTGTCCTCCACATATGTAATTCCTGCTAAAGTCTAAGGCTCTGGTTCCCAGACGCTCATTTTGGCTAATATCGTTATCCCAAACACGAGTACCCTCCCTCCTGAATCTCTGCACACCCAAATCTAAGGCCAAGACCCAAGGGCCGGTGGACGGATGAATGGATGGGTGGATGAAGGCACAGATGAACGCATGAATCAGTGGACAGATGAGTGGGTGGGCACCAGAGGGAAGGTGGATGAGAAGGTGGACTAGCAGATGGGTACATGAATTGGCATGTGGATGGACAATGATGAAGAGATGGACGGGTGTCTGACAGATGGCGGTCCGATCAGGGATGATGGGTGAATGAATGGCAGATGGAAGACAGATGGATGTGAAGATGGATCGGTGGATGGAGGAGTAACCAGCCCGTGGATAAATGTCTTGTGGATGGGCAGGCGGGTGGGTGGAAAGACGGGTGAGGAGATGCAGGCAGTGTGGACGGGAGGGTGGGTTAGCAGCGGGGGCAGCAGCACGGGGACGAAGGGCTGAAGGACAACGGGCTGGCTGGGCAGGAAGCGGGTCACCAGACAAGCGGATGCTCGGATGGCGGGTGGGCCAGCAGACCGTGAGCAAGTGAGGGGAGCTCTCGCTCCATCAGTGCTCCTCCCAGCCTCCCTGGAAAACCCAGAACAAGGCCCGCGGCTCCCCTGCAGGCCAGCGTCTCAGGGGAGTCCTGCATTGCGGTGAACAGCGAGCAAAGCGCGGGGCGGGTGTCAGACTGGCTCACGTTCACAGTCCAGCAGAGCCCCCTCCTGCCGTCTGAGAGGCTCCAACTCTGAGCTTCCTTTTCCCCGTCTCCATCCAGCAAGGAGAACACGCTGCCCTCGCAGGGCGCCGTGGGATGAAATCGAAACGTAGCTGCAGCGGCCAGCCCAAGACCTGGTCCAGTCGAGCTGACGATAGTTCCCACTCTATTAAAAATTGTTCCAGCGCCTAGAATAAGAACGGGGCCTCCTCCTCCCGTTTTATGAGACTAGGGAAAGTCCTGATACCAAAAGCAGACGTGGACACGACAAGAGTGAGGTACCGGCCAGCCTCACTTATGAATCGAGCTGCCAAGCCCTAAGTAAAATATCAGAAAGTTGAATCGAGCAGCACATTACAGGGGTAATAATACATCGTGTCCAAACAGGGCTTACCTCAGGAATGCAAGCACCGTACAACACTGAAAAATCAAGGCAATTCCCTAAAAGACAAATTCTATGTGAGACTTTCAATAGATGCTACTCAGAAAGCTTCAACATTTTGTGATTAAAAGCCCTGAGAGAAGTCAGTTGCTCCTGGTACAGTGGATCATCCACTCGGTCCTTACTGGAGGGGCTCCCTCCCTGACAGACATGGAGAATGGGTTCACCCATCACCCACCCTGCCACCACCACACATACACAGAATACACTGGCCTTTACAGGGATTTAATTCCTCTCCTGCGTGTGTGCATGCTGTTATATACGACTCTATGTGACTGCATGGAGTGCAGCCCTCCAGGCTCCTCCGTCCATGGGATTCTCCAGCAAGAATACTGGAGGGGGCTACCATGCCCTCCCCCAGGGGATCTTCCCAACCCAGGGATCGAACCCACGTCTCCTGTGTCTCCTGCATTGCAGGTGGACTCTTAAGCCACTGAGCCACCTGGGAAGCCCAATGTCTCTCCCTTGAAAGGGACACAAAGGTAGGAGATCAACTCTGGGGTCCACCATTCCTTCAGAGCCTCCCAAACCAGGCATGTGCCCTTCTCCAGCCCCTGGACTCCTGGGGTCCATGCACACTGAGAAACCGCTGGAGGAGGAGAGAGGAGTCCCCGATCGGGGCCGGGACCCGGTTCTCTCCCTACCTCCCTACCTACCACGCAGACCACCTCTGGCTTCCTGTTTTCCTTCTCCTTCGGAAGCAACATGCATTTTCAAGGTAAGCTGAAAGACCAAGGGTCCCTCCACGAGAGATGCATGTCCATTACCTGCAGGTCCGTGTGAGCAGGAGTGCTGGGGCAGAGGGGGGTGAGGTAAAAGCATCTGTGTGCACGTGAAGTCTAAGTGAGTATGCGTGTGGGCAGGTGTGTGCCCCGAGGCACGTTTAAGCATGTAGGAGTACGTGTGTGTGAGTGTGAGCCTGTGCATGCCTGCCCCACTGGGTTCCCAGCTGCACTGATGTGACCAGGTATCAGCGCCTATCACACCCTGCATCCTGTCCAACCTCAGCGCGGGCAGCTCTGCCCACATCCCTGCGCTCCGGGCTCCCGCGGTGCCCTGGGCAGGCTGGTTCTGCTACCACCTCCCCTCTGCCCAGACAGGCCAGATGCCCACGGGGCCAAGGCGGGCAGGTTGCCTCCCCGTGCTGGGAGCTGACATCTGGCACACATGGGCCGGAGGCGGGGACCCAGCTCTCCTGCTCAGCCCTGATGCTTCTGGTGGGTGGGAGAGTGGGGACGGGTGGCTGGATTCGCTCGCCTGGCCCCAGCACAAGACCGGCACAGGATATGAGATGCGTCCTCAACCTGAGTGTCACCTGCACTCACCCCAGAAGGGCCTTCAGCAACGGAGAAAAACTCGCCTGACGTCACCTGGCAAGTCACTGGCCAAGCTGGAGGTGGTGGTCCCACCGTAACCACCGCCGGTGTGTGTCCACCCTTCATACAGAAGCCCCGTCTCCTGGGTTCTCCTCTGAGCCTCACGGAGGCCAGGGAGGGACTCTGGGGTCGGGGGTGGGGGCAGGGAGACAGACAGAGACACGGAGACACAGAGGGAAGCAGCGGCAGGCAGACAGACAGACAGGGATGGGCAGGAGGTGTGATGAAGTGGATGGGCAGGGGGCCGGTCCCGCAGACCCGGGCTCCTGGACCACCCTCCGAGGCATCAGCATCCAGAAGGCAGTGCAGCCAGGGAGGCTCTGTGACCGTCTGGGGCCTCTGCCAGGCCAGCACCCCCATTTATTTGCATGGCCCTGAAATTTAGAAACTTCTTACGGCTGTCCCCAAGGGCCCCCAAGGCCGTCAGTCAACTCTGCTGGAGCAGAGATGGGCAACAAGTGGGATTAAGCTCTGGACCCTGGAGGTCAGGGTTCAAATGTGAGCCCAGCTCCCCCCAGGCTGTGGGCGGCTCAGAGCACGTGACCCCAGAGCAGACCCGCTCCTGTCTGCTCGTTTGTGAGCCCAATCACAACAGCCTCCCGGCAACACGGGCAGACTCCAGAGGAGATGTAAGGACCGCAGCACGGAGCCAGGCAAACCAGGCATTCAGTAAAGGACCTGCCTCGGCTCCTCTCAATCTCACGGCCCCTCAGGTCTGCCCATTGCTCTGGGCCCTCTGCCAGGCACACCCATGGCCTGAGCAAACTCCTATTCATCCCTAAAGACCCAGCTCAGTATGACCCCTGCCAGGAAACCTTTCCTGGGCGTCCACAGCTGCCTTTTTTGCCCTCCCTGTGCCCTGCGCGTGGAGTCCTGACCATTTGGAGTAAGGAAGGCCGGGCTGGAGGTCAGGACTCCACAGCCTCGCTCCGAATCTCCAACTCCCCATTTTCCAGGCCCAGGCAGGTGCACGGGCGCCCTGGCCTGGCGGGGTCCTCACCCCACCGTCACCCAGCACCTCGGACCCCTCTTCTCACGCTTCAGGCCATTCCTGGGCTCCAAGTGACAGCAGAGCCAGGAGGGCTGGCCCCAGTTAGCAGATGAGGAAGAAACTGAGGCCCTAGGAGGTGAGATGGCCTGAGGCCAGCAGAGTCTGCTCGAAGGCAAAAGCCTCCAGGGCCGCAGGAGGTCGTCCACTCCTGGGCACACGGGGGCTGGTGGCCCCCACCCTCTTGGCCACACAGAGGCTCTTGATGCTCCCCGCCAACTACGCCCCCCTGGCAGACAGGCACAGCACTTCCTCACCGCCGCTGACCCAGGCGGGGGTGCCCTGGCCGCCCATATTACAGCACACGTCCCCCCCCACCGAAAAGCCAGGCTCCCCACCCTGGAGGAAGGAAATGACCTTTCCCCAAACCAGCACTTTCTTTGCAATAATCTCCATATATGAGAAGACGGGCATTTTTGCAATGCTTCCAGATTCCAACAACCCTGCGGACAATGGTGCAAAATGACGCACGACTTGACCCGAGGGGCCCCGGGAAGGGACCAGCCCGAGGGAAGGAATGAGTGGTCCCTGCGCGCCACGGTACCCCGTAACCCAGGGCAGGACCCGAGGTGGACAGACCTGGCCCCCACCCAGCCCTGGTCCTCACATGCTGCATGACTGCAGCCAGCCTCCCACCTACACTGAGCCTGGTTCCCTGCCCTGTCACCCGCCTAGGCCTCCCGCTGGCCGGCGGACCCTCGCCCCTCCGCTCAGAAACACCCAAGGCTGCCCACCCGCCACCCTGTGAGCAGGACTTAAGGTCCTCCCTGTCTGGTCCAGGGCGTGAGGCCAGCCTCACAGCCCACCTCCCCTCCCACTCATCCAAGAGGAACCAGTGCTCTCCTCCTCACCCCTCAATGTTCACATTACAGAGAAGTATCGCTCCCTCCAGGAAGCCCTCCCTGACCACGCCCAAACTCCCAGAGGCTCTGTGCTCTCCCCTAGAACCACTCTGACAGAAGCATTTCAGAACTGCCTACGTGGGTGCCTGGGGCCCTCAGGATGGCTACTGGAGGGACCCCGGGGCTGGCCCACACCAGAGGCTGTCCTGAGTGCTGGCTGTGAGCAGGGGACTCAAGGTCCCTCACACAGAAGGAACCCCGAGTCCAGCCAGCCTCTCCCAGCTGCTCCCACACAATCCCCACTCTGGGTTCCCAACCTTCCCGGAGGCAGGCTGCGACCCCACTCCCAGAAGCCAGGGGTCCCTGAAAATCCCAATCAGATCGGCCCGCGCTCATCTGATTTCTCATCACACCCAGGGTAAAACTGCAAGTCCCCCTGTATCCCCAGATCTGACCACCCCCATGCTCACGGGGGTCCTTCCTCCAGCTGCTCCAGGTTATAGTCCCTGCTGTGCCCCCTGCCCCGAACCCCACTGGCCTCCGCTGACGTACCCCCTACAGCAGCCCCACCCCCACCCAGGTTCCCAGCCAGCTTCACCTGCTCTGCAGCCCAGGTGCACCCGGCCGCCTCAGGACTTCACAGTGAGCATCCGTCTGTCTCCCAGAGACAGCGAGCTCTCTGGGGGGCAGAGGAGCTGGTCCTGGCACTGCTTTCCCCAAGGACAGCGACCAGCACTCACTGGGCATCACTCCCTTCCTCCTTCCAACAACCCTAAGAGATGGGTTGTGACGCCATTTGACAGAGGGGGTCCTGTCCCAAAGAAAGCATGGCCTGCGACCAGCAGAGGTGGGATCTGAGCCTTGCGGGTCGCCAAGGCGGGGACTTCCTTGCGTCCAGCAGGCCCCCGTGGTCTGGACCTGTCGCTAAGCTCCAGCCCACTGGCAGGCGGACTGCAGAGACAGGCTGAGGATGGGCGCCAAGTGCCATGGTGCCCACCCCAGGAAGAGCCAGCAGTCAAACCTGGAGAAGGAAACTCCCACAGGAAAAGGGGCAGAGAAAAGGGCGCCGTTTTTTCTTTTGTCCAGTTGCCAAACTTTGCAAAACGTGACTTTGCTCGCATCTAATTTTCATCACAGTGGAAACCTTTGTATACCATGCCAGGAAGAAGTCAGTCTGTTCGGGAGAGCAAGGAACTTAGAAACCGGCCTTAAACAGTGCACTTAAAACTCACAAATGAACACTCACCCAGCAACTGCTCAGCTGCGTCTGACTCTAATGTAATGCTTAAACAGCAAATACAGTGGTGTGGCTCAAAATCCAAAAATATAAGGCTGGCAGTGGAGTGCCACTGATCTCACACCCTGGCCCCCACCTGCACCCGCCCTCTAACTCGCCCCAGGGCTTCCTCCCAGCGCTTGCCTACAAGCGTATAAGCAAATCCGGGTTCACAGCTTTTACATGGCACAAGACACACTCTATTTTACACACTGTTCAGCACCTTCTTCTCTTCTCTCGGTGGATCTCGAGGATCAGCGCCTCCTTTCTACAGCTGCGTAGTACTCCGATGGAGGTTGCCCCAACACCTATTTCTCTAGCATGCATCACCCTGGATCTCAAAGGTCTGTCGATGGCCCTGTCTCCTCACCTCCCCTGTAGGATCTCAAGGGGGAGACCTGCCCTCGGGCCCAGGCCCGCAGAGGGCCTCCCCACTCCTGCCAGCACCCTCTTGGTGGGGGCACACAGCGCCCAGGTTGCGCCGCCAGGGAGGCTGTCTTAAAATGGCAATTAGAGCTCGTGGCTCCCTGGATAAACACTTCTCCGCAGCTTTCCAACTCCCTGCCCTGCCCCTCCTCCCCTCCCCTACCGGCTCCAGCCCCCTCCCTTTCAGTCCCTCGTCCCTCGAACACGCCAAGGCTCACACACACCACGCCAGAGCCCACCAAAGGCCATTTGCACCAGCTGCACCCTCAGCCTGCACGCTCCCATCTCAGCTCAGAGATCCCTTCCTCTGAGGACCCTGTCCCCCCACCTGGGTTGGGCTGCCCTGTTGGCTTCAGCGCCTTTATAGCAACTATACCTGCCTGAAGTCAACCTAATTCAATTCTCTGTTGCCTCAGTCACCCTACCCGGCAGGCTGGAACTACATCCCAGGACCAGGGCTTCAGTTTAGGGGGGCAGGTGGTGAGAGGTGGGACATTAGGGTTCAAGAAGCCAGAAAGGGGAGATACCCAGACACTTCCTGAGCAGTGGACCCCAGGCTCCCCTCCCCAACACCCCGTTTCAGGACCATGAGCCCTGGAAAGCCATCAGACAGAACTCACTTTACAGAAGAGAAGACACAGGGTCACGGAAGGGCGGAACAGGCCCTTGGCACCCTCCTCCGTAGCAGGAATGAAAGCCTCTGGAGGTACAGGGACGAGGCCAGGGGCTGAGTCCACCCCCCAAGTCCCGCGTGCCGCCCACAGGGCCGGTCCTCAGTCAGTCAGTCAGCAAACTTCCAGGGAGCCACCCACCACAGGCAGTCAGCTGGCATGAGTTCAGCCACATCCATGCGGCAGAAAGAGAGCAGAGAGTCACAGCAACCAGGCCTTAAGGCAGCCACCGCCCCGCCCCACGCCACCCAGTGAGAGGCCGCCAAGGAGTGGGAGCTGGGAGCCTGTCCCCCAGCCTGAGCCCTGCCCTGCAGAGAGCACCTCCTCCTCCAAGGCCGGCGAGGGGTGGGGAAGGGAAGTGCTCCCTGCTCCCCCCCACGGCAGACACAGAATTCTGATGCCCAACAGGACACACCGAGGCCCTGCAGCCTTGGGGAACTCGGGGTCTGCAGCCTGGCGGTCCTGGAGTCACAGTGACTGCAAGGCCATGGCAGGAAGAGTGTCCACCGGCCCAGGCCCACTTGGGGTGGGCGCTGCTGCTGCAAGAACATCCCAGTTTATACAGCAGGTCTGGAGGGAGCCGCAAATGTGAAAGCGGCCAGCTGGGGACTACAGCCAAGTGGGCCCCGGCCCGGACCCTAGGGGCGGCAGGCAAGCCAAACTACTCAAGGGCACCAACCCCCAGCGACATGGGTCCCAAGCCGCCGGAACCCTGCGATTTCTCACAAGACTGAAATCCGGACTTTTCTGTGAAGCTCACCGATCTGTAAATGCTGACAGCTAATTAAATTTTTAAAAAGAATACTAACGTGCTGAGAGCCAAACCAAACAGGCAGGGCCAGGCTCGGTGGGGGCTGGCAAGTCCGCGCCTTCCGAGTAAGAGCCTCTGACACCATCCACGCCCTGCCCACTGCCCTTCCCAAGGCTCTGGATCTGGTCGGGGGTCGGCGCGGTGGGCAGTCGATCCAGCAGTAGTTCCCAGGCCCTCCATTCCTCCTGGGGGGGGCGGCGGGACGAGGATCTTTAGCCCTGTTTGTACATGGGGACTCGGACACTCAGAGTCCCAATCACTCAGCCACAGACTCGGGCCAGGCCCAGGCACCAGCTGACCCCAGGAGGGCCCTGCAGCCGCATGGTGATCCAAGGGGCTCGGGGTGATGGCCAGCACCCAAACGTTCTTTCCGTTTTTCCATTTCTGGCCGGTCACGGTGACACCTGCTGGCTCAGGCCAGCTTTGGACCAGCCCGAGTGGTGGGCACACACTGAGGTGGGAATGAGACCCTGTGACCGCAAAGGGCGAGAGGGCACCCCTACCTGGAGAGTGGGCAGAAGAGGATACAGGGAGGGGGTGTGTGGGGGTGGGGGTGAAGAGGAGGGGGAGGTTGGCAGGGCCAGTCACCCCGGCCTGTGCTCCTGGGAGCCACCCAGGCTCCCCAACAAGTGACAAAGCCTCTGGGGGCTTGCCTGGGCCCCCACCGGGGTCAGGAGGGCATGAAGCGGGGTGCCCACGAGGGTGGGGGGGCCGGGGTTCCCCAACGAGGAAGCTATTGGCCTGTGCAGGCATTCATGGTGTGTGTGTGGGAGTGGGGTCTGCTCACCACCGCAGGTATGCGTATGACACACGGGAGAGGCGTGTGGGACAGACACCCGCGTGCACGGCGGCGAGGCACACGCGCCTCACAGGCAGCGGGGTGGAGACTGGCGTGCGTGTCTGGGGCCGCCCGTGTGCAAGGCACGTGTGGGTGAAACCTGTGCGCGCACAAGAGACGTGAGAGAGCCGAGTGTGAGGGGCCGGGCGTGCGCAGGGGGTCCGGGGTGGCCGTGCGCGGGAGCAGGAGAACTTGGGCCGCCCGCGGTAGGGGGACGCGCGGGGGAGGAGAGCGGTGCCAACCGACCAGGGCCCGGTTCCCTCCGGGGACGGGGGCTGGGGGCGGGACTAGGCGGGGGAGCGCCGCAGAGGGGGAGCCGGGGGTCCCGGGGGCGAGGGCCGGGGTCCGCGTGCACTCACCGCGCTGCGCTCCGCTCGCCCGGCCGCCGGCGCGTCCACCCGTCCGTCCGTCCAGCCGTCGGCGCGTCGAGAGCTCGGGGAGCCCGGCGGCGGCGCGGGGCGGGCCGGGGGGCGGGCCGGGGGCGGGCCGAGCGGGCGCCGGGCCCCCGGGCCGCCCTGCCCCCTCCGCCTCCGGGGCGGGGTCTCGGCCGTGGCCGGGGAGGGGGCCGAGCGCGCGCCGCCGCTCCCCGCCCCGCCGCGTCCCCGGGGCCGGACGTGGCCGCGCCGCGCGTGCGCCTCGAGCCCCGAGCGCCCTGGGCGCGCCCCTTCTCCGACCCGTTTCGGCGCGGAGTCCTCGCCCTGGCCCTACCGCCCACAGGGGCTTTGGCCCGGCTGCCTCGGCCAGCTGGGCCTCAGTGTCCCCTCCGGGAAGATGGGCCGGCCTCCCCGAGCATGTTGAGAGGGCCCGAGGGGCCTGGCCGCCTCTCACCCTCTCGCTCCCCGTCTGGGGGTCTCCCACACCACCCCTGGCCTGCTGGCACCAGGTCCCAGCCCCCAGCCTAGGCTTGTCCTTTTCCCCAGCCCACACAGCTGCCTGTGGCCACTGTGTGACCTCAGCCAAGGCCCTTGACCTCTCTCAGCCCAGGCTCCTCATCTCTTGAGCAGTCATATCCTGGGCTGTTGGTGGGGAGCCACGGAGAACCCCGTATTATGCCCTCCTGGCTAGGTGCGACAGGCAGTGAACACCCCAAGCTGTCAGCTCAGAAGGTTGAGTGCCCTGACGCCGACCCCCACAGCCGGGGCGGGGGGCATCGTCCGGCCCCCACTCCCTGGGTTTGGCAGCCTTGGAGCTGGTGACAGGACCTACAGGGACAGGCTGCCTTCCCCAGACCTCCTAGGCCCTGTCTCCTGGCCAAGGGCTCAGAACCCGTCCCAAAGCCCACGTAAGCAAAACCGGCCACTGCCAGACCGGGGCAGCCCGGTGAAAGGGGGACTAGCCCCCAGACCCCTGGGCCCTGGAGGCCTAGACTCTGCACAGGGACCCAGCCCCGGTTCCTTCCCCACCACTGCTTAGGGCCCCAGAGAGTCAGGATCCCTGAACTCTGTCCTTCCATCGCTGTCTCTCTTTTCGCTGTAAAATTTACAGAGCGTGAAATTCATCACGGCAAGTACCATTCAGTGGTGTCCGGACAGTCAGCTTTCTCTGCTAGTGTCTCCGTCCCCATCTCTCTGCTGCTGCGGGTCAACGTCTCCCTGTGTCTCTGCGTGTCTCCTTCAAATGGCCCGTGTCTCCCAGGCTCTGTGGGGGCGTCTCCCCCTCCCCACCGACCCTGTCTCTCCGTCTCTGCGTCTCCACCTGTGTCTCTCTGTCTTCCTCTATTCTCGGTCCCCGCATCTCCCTCTGACTCTGTCCTCCGTCTCTGTGTGTGTCTCAGCTCAGCGACCTCTGGGAGCACCTTCCGTCCCTGCCAAGAGACATGTGGTAGCGGTCGCTGCCTCACATCTGAGCAGCAGCCGAGGGCCCATCGTGGGCCCTGCCCCCACCCTAGGGGCCTCCAGAGCCCAGACTGGGATGAGGCAGCCAAGGGCAAAGGCAGAGAGAAGGGAAGCCGCCTGCCCAGGGTCACCCAGCTGGGAGGAGGTGAAGCCAGAGAGTGCCGAGGGGCTCAGACTGGCTGCAGACGAGCCAGAACCGGATGGAGAGGCCAGCTCTGTACTGAAAGCCTGGGACCAGGCCAGAGGCTTCCCCATAACCCTCCAGGCCCTTTCTCTGCGGGCCCTTTTCCCCTGAAGCTTGTTCTCGCCTGGGGCCTCTGCACTAGCCATTCCCTCCGCCTCGAATGCCCTTCCCCCAGATCCCCATACAATGGGATGTCACTCCCCACCCCACCCCCAGGGAGCCCTCCCTGAGACCCTAGCAGAGATAGCAACTGCCCCTCCCTCCGTCCCTCTCTACCGGCTTTGTTCCTCAGAGCTCTTGTCCCTAGATGCCTTTTTAAAGTCCGTTTATAAGTAACTCTAAGTAAGCTATAGTTTACAGATGACAGCTATGTTTATCAGATATGCAGAGTTTATCAGATATGCAGATGACACCATCCTTATGGCAGAAAGTGAAGAGGAACTAAAAAGCCTCTTGATGAAAGTGAAAGAGGAGAGTGAAAAAGTTGGCTTAAAGCTCAACATACAGAAAACGAAGATCATGGCATCCAGTCCCATCACTTCATGGGAAATAGATGGAGAAACAGTGGAAACAGTGTCAGACTTTATTTTTCTGGGCTCCAAAATCACTGCAGATGGTGACTGCAGCCATTAAATTAAAAGACGCTTACTCCTTGGAAGGAAAGTTATGTCCAACCTAGATAGCATATTCAAAGGCAGAGACATTACTTTGCCAAAAGGTCCGGCTAGTCAAGGCTATGGTTTTTCCTGTGGTCATGTATGGATGTGAGAGTTGGACTGTGAAGAAAGCTGAGCGCCGAAGAATTGATGCTTTTGAACTGTGGTGTTGGAGAAGACTCTTGAGAGTCCCTTGGACTGCAAGGAGATCCAACCAGTCCATCCTGAAGGAGATCAGCCCTGGGATTTCTTTGGAAGGAATGATGCTAAAGCTGAAACTCCAGTACTTTGGCCACCTCATGCAAAGACCTCATTGGAAAAGCCTCTGATGCTGGGAGGGATTGGGGGCAGGAGGAGAAGGGGACGACAGAGGATGAGATGGCTGGATGGCATCACTGACTCGATGGATGTGAGTCTGAGTGAACTCCGGGAGTTGGTGATGGACAGAGAGGCCTGGCGTGCTGCGATTCATGGGGTCTCAAAGAGTCGGACATGACTGAGCGACTGAACTGAACTGAAGTAAGCTAACCCGGTAAGGACTCCACCACCCACCAGCTGTGTGACCTTGGGCAAATTTCTTGACCTTCCTGGGCCTTGATTGTCTCAACTGTCAAATGAGCCGAAAGACATCAGGGCCAATCCTGTGGGATTTGTGGGGAGGATTAAATAAGTTGAAATCCCAGAGCACTTTGATCAGGGCTTGGCCCCGGGGGCGAGCTCGGTAAATATCTGGTGATCGGGTGAGTGGTGGATTGAATCCTTCCTGCTGTGGGCAGCTATGGAAGGCTCTGGGCAGCTCTCCGCTCTCAGATGCACTCCCTTTCCGCCCCAGGTGTCCAGGCCGGGAGGGGCGGCAGTGAGGTTGGGCCTCACCTTCCAACCCGCCCCCAAGGCCTGGCCAGCTTTCCAGAAGATAAAGTGGAGATACCTCCCTGTTATCTGAGCTGGAGATGAGCCAAGGCAGCCGGCCCCTCAGAGTCCTGCCAGGGCCGTTATCGCAAACAGCGTGCACATCACCCACCAGGAATTTGGGGCCCGGGGCCCGGCCAAGACATGATTGGAGGAAGTTCTGGGCCGATAAGGCTGAGACAGAATGCTCAGAGTGGGCAGAGGGGTTACATCGGTGACGATCTCCCAGGCATCGAGGCGCCAGGGCTGGCGGGTGTGGGGGCTCACCTGAATCCCTATGCCAGCCCCGGTGAGGCAGAGAAGGCCTACTGAGCTGGCTGGGTCTATATCCTTGCTGCGTAGGCAGGAGGAGGTCCCATGCCTCTCCTGGTGCGTGAGAGACGAGAGTGACCACAGTGATAACCCCAGACAACAATCACGTAGGTTTGGACGCACGGGCTCTGCAGCCAAAGGGTTGGTTTAAAGCTACATCTGCCTGCGTGACGTTCGTGGGGGGCTTTAGCCCTCTGCCCTCAGTGGACTTGTCTGGAAAATAGTTCCTGCCCTGTGGGATTGTTTTGAAGATGCTTACGGCGAGTCTGGCACGTGATGAGCCTTCAATTAAACGTCCGCTGTCACTAGCTCCACGCAGCCTGCACCAGCTGAGCCGGCCGCCTTCTCCCTGCAGCCCTGTGTGCCGGCAGTGTGGGGGCTGCTCATTCCCCCAGGATCCGCCTGCTGCTGCCTCTGGGGGTGACAGGGAACCCCCTCCTTTTCCCAAGACTGAGCTCTGCGCTGGGCCGGCTTTCCCATCACTCTGGCCTTACGTTCACAGTAACTGCGCGGCACAGAAAGTGAAGCGTCCGGGCCCAGCCAGAATGTCTCCTACACACGGGAAAGACATTCAGAGTGGATGGACAGTGACTTTCAGACAGATGCCCTCCTCCCCAGAGCGGCGCTGCCTGCCAGGCTTCTGTCCGACAGACCCGGGGTTGCCCCGCCCCTGGGAACTCAGCTCTAGGACAAAGCTGCTGTCTAGAATCACCCTACTCCAGAACGATTAAATCTGAGTCTCTGGAGGGTGCAGCCAGGTGTTGGGATTTTTTTTTTTAAGCCCCAGTTGCCTGGAGGTGCTGCCAAGTGGGGAAAACTCAGGCTCCCTGTAGCCTTCTGGCAGAACTGTGTCCCTGCTGCCTGGAGCCCACCATGCCTCACGCCAGGCCCTGGAATCCCCTGCTCAAACGGCCCCCGAGTCCCACGATCTGCCCCTAGGAGTGGCCACAGTGGACACACGCCAGTCCCAAGGGGTGGCTGAGGGCAGCTGCTGGCAGGTAGCATGGAGGGAGCTCAGATCCAGGCACACAGTCAGGCCTGGAGCCCCGCGCAAGCCCCCTCTGCTCTGGACTCCACCCGTCCCTGCAGCCCCTTTGCCTGTCTGCGCTCTTTTCTGCATCCCCAGCATCCTACTCGTCAACCCGATGAAAGCTGATTGTGTCCGGTCTCTGCGTGGCCCCACTCTCTGGCTGCAGGAGGTCAAGAACACTTTCCCCTTCCTGCTGGCTGAAGCGAGGGCCTGGGGTGGGCACGGAGCAGGAGTGGCCCCCTGTCTACCAGGGGGAAGTCAGGCTGGGTTGGAACCATCCCTGAGCCTCGTGGAGTCACCGAACCTGGCCTGGCCATTCACCTGCAAGAGAAATGAGCCCTCAGGTGTGCTGAGCCCTGGGTCTGTAGGCCTGAAGCCAGCCCACCCCCCTGTTCCAGGGCGTACTAAATTCCCTTTGGGGCTTCAGCCAATCTGAACTGGGGTTTTATTACTTGCACCCAAGAGCTTCAGCTGATAGCCTGAGTTTCACTGTGGCAACGTTACCTCCCGGCAGTTCCCAGGCCCACTTAGGACACCAGGTTAGTTAGCCATCAGGAATCTGTTTTTCATGATCTCCAAGGATGCTCTGCCTTAAATAAAGGTGACACTGATTGGAATGAAAAATAAACTCATATCTGTTAATCATACACTTTAATAGTTCACACTGTGGTGCTGGCGAAGACTCTTGAGAGGCCCTTGGACAGCAAGGAGATCCAACCAGTCCATCCTAAAGGAAATCAACCCTGAATATTCACTGGAAGGACTGATGCTGAAGCTCCAATACTTTGGCCACCTGATGTGAAGAGCTGACTCATTGGAAAAGACCGTGATGCTGGGAAAGACTGAAGGCGGGAGGAGAAGGGGACGGCAGAGGATGCGATGGTTGGATGGCATCACTGACTCAATGGACATGAGTCTGAGCAAACTCTGGGAGACAGTGAAGGACAGGGAAGCCTGGTGTGCTCCAGTCCATGGGGTCACAACGAGCCGGACGCACCTTAGTGACTGAACAACAACGACAGTACTTTAATGGGAACCCTACGCTGATTAATTCATTTGATCTTAAAAGTAGTCTTTGAGAAACTTGGTATTATCACCCCCATCTCACAGACAAAGAAACCGCAGCTTGTTGGCAAAGCTAAGGCCCCAGCCCAGAGCAGTCTGAGCGCAGAGTCTGCACACTCTCCCTGCCCTCCCAGAGGCAAGAGGGGAGCACCCTGCAGCCAGGCAGGAGGTTCCCCATCCACGGGGTGTGAGCAGGGGCTGGGGGACCCCTTGGCAGAGTGGTTGGAGAGGGCTGTGTGGAGAGAGGAGCTGGAGGAAGCCTTCACAGTCTCTCACTCTAGGATTTCTCTCCACTTTCCCAAGCCATCTGCTGATTCCAGGAAAGCCTGACGCCTCCCATCTGGGAATGGCCAGACCCTACCTCCTGTGGCCTAGCTCATTCGTGACTCACCACCGCCCATCCCTCTGCCTGGTGTGATGAAATTTCTGGCACTTCTGAAAAGTTCTGGTCACCCTAGACAAGACTTGGCCCAGTCTCACCACCAGGCCAGCTTTCCTGGGAGGAGGAAAGAGGGGGAGGGGGCTAGGGGCGCTCTACTCAGGGGGCTAGGACCTCCCTGGAGGGCTGGAAAACTAGGTCTCAGCGCCCCTTCCCTACTGGGTCAGCCCAGAGACGGGAGGCCTGATCCCAGCAAGTCTCTTGTCTGCTCTGAGCCTCAGTTTTCCCATCTGTGAAATGGGAGAGGCTGGTTCTGAGTTTACTAAATAAGTTAGGACGTGCATAATAAAACACTCAACACTAGCAAATCTACCTTCACAAGAGAAACTCTTCCAGCCCCTTTTGTTTTATAAAAACAAGTAGTTGCATGAATGAATGTATGTACGTACACATACGTGCATGCTAAGTCGCTTCAGTCACGTCCGACTCTGTGACCCTGTGGACTGTAGCCCCCCAGGCTCCTCTGTCCCGGGGATTCTCCAGGCAAGAATACCGGAGTGGGGTGCCATTTCCTCCTCCAGGGGATCTTCCCGACCCAGGGATGGAACTAAAGTTTCCTGTGTCTCCTGCATTGGCAGGCAGGTTCTTTACCACTAGCGCCCCTGGGAAGCCCGTCTGTATATATGCCCACAATCAAATTCTAACACACTTTCTGCTCCGTTTTTATGTGATACACAGTGGCCATCTCCTACATCAACACGCGTATCTACATAACTACAGTCAAGAGCTGCCCGGTATTCCACTGTCTGCTGTAACCATGCTTGATCTGATCCTCCCTTCATCATTTCCAATGTTTTTATCATGAAAAATAATTTGAAAAATATCCTCCAACCTATATTTTTGGGCACTTGTCCACCATCCAGAAGTTGCAAGGGTGTACAGATGTGTGAATGCTTGCGATATATCCTGCCAAAGGACCCCCGGAAAGCCACACAGATTTCCTCCCCACAGTCGTGTGAGGGCGCTTGCTCCTCACCCAGTCACCATGTCTGGGGACCACCCGTCTTCCAAGGTCCTAGTCCATCTGCCAGGCGAAGGCGTTCTCCCACCGCCTGAAGTTGATTGCCTTTGTAAATGATTGTGTGTCTTCTGAGAACTCCATGAACCTGTTCTTCATTCGCTTTAACCATTGAGGTGTTCATCTGAAAAATTTTTGAGAGTTCTTTGTATAGTGGGAGTGCTGACTCTTTGTCTGCCAAGTACCTGCTGCAGACACCTTTGTTTTAAGATTATTTGTTTGTTTCTTTTTTTTTTAACATGTAGAGCTTGTAAAGTTTTTTTTTTTTTTAACTTGTGAAGTTTGATGTAGAAAAACTGTCTAGCAGTTTCCTTTGTGCGTAGGATTTCTCCATTCTAAGATGGACTAGTAAGCAACCTGTGTTTTCTTCCAGCTCTTTTTCATTCATCCAGCCTTCATTCATTGTTACTCTCATATTTAAGCCCTAGGTCTCTGGCCACCCTAGCCCACACCCCTGGTGGCTGGGCCTTCAGCACCATGACTTGTTGAGGGACAGGAATTTCCAGTAATTCCTTGAAACCTCCCCTTCTGGGAACGTGGGACGGAAAACACATCTCTATTTAAATCATGAAGTTTGGCCTCTGAGGCTCCAAATAACCTCCAGTTACCCGACAGGGCTGCACCCGACCAGTCCGCGGGTACTGAGGAGTTTCAGGTGCTGATGCTCTCAGTGGCCCTGGGAATGCCTCACTCAGACCTCCCGCTCCAAGGAGCCTGGTCGACCCCCACTCCCACCGTGTGAAATGCCCCCCAGCCAGCAACTGAGCACAGTGGCTGCCAATGCAGGATCACTTCAGCAGGACCCGGGGTTCCCCCAGCAGAAAGTGGCTGAGGGCTCCCTCGTCCCGGCTGAAGCTTTCGAGAATAATGGTAAAGATAGTAATCAAGATAGTCATGGGCTTCCCTGGTGGCTCAGCAATAAAGAATCCACCTACAAAGCAGGAGACGTGGATTCGATCCCTGGGTCAGGACGAAACCCTGGAGAAGGAAATGGCAACCCACTCCAGTATTCCTGCCTGGGAAATCTCACAGACAGAGGAGCCTGGTGGGCTACAGTCTACGGGGTTGCAAAGAGTCAAACATGTTGTTTGACTCTTTTGTTTAGTGACTAAACAAAAAACATAGTCCACAGCTTCATTTAGCTTATGAACCTCTGATACAACCACCTCTCTCGCATCCTTCTCCACCACACAGCTGAGACTCAGACCTGAGCTTGGATGCAAACCCAGCCTCTCTCCTTCCCACCAGGAAGCTCACGTGAGCCCTGTGCCCACCCTACCCACACCCCGGAGTCCCAAGTCCTTGAGTCCAGGTCTCCCAGTCCAGAGACACAACCCACCAGGCTCCAGGTTTCCTCTTCCAGCTCCGAGACCCCTGGACCCCAGCTGGTTATAGCGATGCCGGAGGAAAGGGCCCAGAATGCCCTTCCCTGAGTAGAGGAGCCCAGATCCTCCTGTCCCAGCTGAATCTGAAAGAAGGAGCCAGAAACTGGGCTGTTGGGTGTGAAGAGAAAAGTCTTCCTCACACAGGAAGGCGACTCCTTTCTGGGCTTGGCCCTGCCTTCTGGTACCTGCAGACCTCTCTGCTACTCCTCAGTCAGAGCTCCAGGGTGCCTGTTTTCCAAGCTGACAGACCCCCAACTCCTCCAGTACCCTATGACGAACTAAGCCCGTCCCTCTCCCAGGGCTGGGCCAGAGGCTGTCTACACCGTCCAAAGAGAATTTTCACCTTCCACATTCCAGCCTTTAGACCTCATGTGATGTGACCCATGCTGGAGGCGGTTATTTAGGGTGGCCATACTGAAGCACCAGCACACTGGCCGCAGTGCCCCTTAGCTGCCCGGCTGCCCACACAAAGCTGAGGAGTCCTTCGGAGGGACGCTGGTGAGGAGAGGACTTGGCCAGGCCCAGTGGGCTGTCAAAGAATTTGGTGTTTATTCGGAGAGCTATGAGGAACTGCTCAAGGATTTTAATGAGAGAGACTGAGGAGGCTGGGGCTTCCCTGGTGGCTCAGCAGTTACAAGAATCCTCTTGCAATTCAGGGCATGCAGGAGGTGTGGGCTTGATCCCTGGGTCAGGAAGATCCCCTGGAGCGGGGCATGGCAGCCCACTCCAGTATTCTTGCCTGGAGAATCCCATGGACAGAGGAGCCCGGGAGGCTGCAGTCCACGGGGTCCACAGAGTCAGACACGACTGAGCGACTGAGCGGCACGCACACACTGAGAAGCTGGGTGCTAGAGTTTAGGTGGGAGATGACACAGCTCGGATGAGGGTCGTGGCGTGAGGATGTGGCAGGACTGGAGAGACACTGAGGAGAGAGACCACCTGGGGTAGTGTGACACTGGGAGCTGGGGAGAGGGAGGGGTGGGGCGACTCCCAGGCTTCTGGCTCCAGAGGTGTCACAGATGAGCTGGGAGGGGTGCTGGACTGCACTTTCTGCTGCAAGTCACAGAACACTTGACTCACAGGGGCCCACAGCCAAAAAAAAAGAGGGGGGGGAGGTAGTCAATTCCATAATGGAACAATATAGAGAGGAGGACTTCAGGCATAGCTGGATCCAGGTGCCCAAATGTCTCCAGGAACAAGTTTCTCCCCCTCGGCTCTCAGCTCTTCTCTCCTCTCTCCGCTTTCCACCCAAAGCATCTCTCCTGGTGACCAAAATTCCCAGAAGTTCCAGCCCACAACCCTTCACGTCTAGACGAAATGAAGCAATACTCCACTGGCCTTAAGGTTCTCTCCCGATGGAGGGGCTTAAGTCAGATGCTCAGCCCTGGACCAATCACTGCAGCCAGAGAAACAGGCTGTGTTGATTGGCTCAGCCCCGATTGTACGCTCTCCCAAAAGCCTGGGTGTGGGAGTGAGCCTCTCAATGGAAACTGGGGGCCGTTGCCAGATCCTGGAGAGGAATCCGTGAATGACCCTCACAGGGTGACTGCATTTGCGTTCTTGGGTTTGAACTTGATTTCTTCTGCATTCGATTCAGATGCTGTCAGATGATAGCAAACATTTCTGAAGCGTGTTCTCTGTAAAATCCCCCACAACACACATTTCTGAAGTGTGTTCTCTGTAAAATCCCCTACAGACACTTTGGGGACTTCATTGAGCTCATCAGTGATTGGCTGTCAGCCAACGAAGCCCTGAGCCACCAGCCAATGAGAGCCCAGAGATTCCTGCATCGCACATGGTCGCTGACTGAGGCTGGACTGGGTACCAGGAACCCCGGCAGCACCGGGGACGCAACGTGGGCCTGATAGGAATGCCGTCGCCTGCGGCTGGTGACTAATAATAAAACAAGCAGGTTACACCCATTGCAAAAATGTGAAGCCAGCAGGAGGGAATGTGACACGAGCCCAGTGGCTGATTCCCACTTTGTGAAAATACCAGAAGCGGGGGATTGTGGACGACGGGGTCTACCAGATCCAGAAAGCCTCTCCTAGGCCCCTCCCCAGTTGCAGCATCTCCCCTTAAAAGCAGTGGCCAGCTCTGGGTACATCCCTAAATCGTTATGCTGTTTGGGTTGGTTTTGAAGTGGACCTTAGCAGACGCCCTGTAAACGTTCCTCTTTGCATCAGCGAGCATGCGCACGTCGGTCCGGGTTTGCTTTCAGTGCTGTGTAGTAGTCCAGCGGGGTGAGCACGCCGGGTGAGTCTGCTGTCTGGACGTTCCAGGCTGCGGTCTGGTTCCCTGTTACACGTGACGCGGCTCTGGCTGCTCCGGTGACATCCGTGCTAGTCCTCCAGGGCCAGCGTCCGGCCGGGTCACGGCTGTGCGCGTTTTCAAGTCCACCGGCTCAAGCCAAACTGCTCTTTCCAAGTGTTTGCACCCACACGGGCTCCCGCCAACTGCTGCTGGCGGCAGGGGCCGCGCCTCCTCGCCAGCCCGTGTTAACGCTGGCCTGTGCAGTAGGTGTGAAATGGTGTCTCAGCGTGGTTCTAATTTACATGTCCCTGGTCACTAATGGGGATGAGGATTCTGACATGTTTGCCAGGGGTCTGCAGCTGCTCTTCAGTGAAGTTTCCGCTCAGGCCTTTCGCCCCTGAAAATACTGTTTTCTTCTCGGCAATCACTGATTTGTAAAGCGCAGTCTGCCCATGTGACTCCCTGCCTTTAAGCCCTTCCGTGGCTCCCTGGGGGCCCTGGAGCAAAGCCCACGCCTGAGGCCAGGCGGGCAAGGCCCTCGAGTGGTTGGGCTCTGATCGGCATCTACCCTCAGGAGGAGCCGAGCGTTTCTCTCTCTCCTCTCAGTCTCCCCTCCTCTCTGCGCCTGTGGGGCTGTATCCACTTACTTGTCCACACCCTGCTCTCTGCAACCTCCCAGCTCCTGCTTGTGCTGTGACACCTGCCAGAAACAGCCTCCCTCTCCCCAGCAGCCCCACATCCTTGCCTGCTCGCTCCGTTCTCAGCCTCCCTCTCCCCAGCAGCCCCACATCCTTGCCTGCTCGCTCCATTCTCAGCCTTCATGTCTCAGCTGAAACATCACTTCCTCCAGGGAGCCCTCCTGGCTTCTGTCCACCCCTACCCGGACGGTGGGGCCACAAGGCCTGTCTCCAGGCTCTGTTCTGTGTGCCATAACTGTCAACCGGCTCATGAGCCTTTGCCACTGAACAGCAGACTCCCTGAGGGTCAAGAGTATGGCCGTTTTGCTCACAAGTATATGCCTCGTAAGTGGGAACATAGCTGCACAGAAGCAGATCAGCAAAACTCCGTGGAAGACACAGATGGACAGAGGCAGCTAGGGGATATTTGAGAAAAGCGGCTGCGCTGAGAGAGACCCTGGGAGAGCCCCAGGGACCACAGGGTGGAGGAGGGGCAGGCAATGGACTGGGAGCCCTGGAGGCGGGTTCCAGTCCTGCCAGACTGAGTTCTCCAGGCACCTCTCGTGTCTTCTGAGTCTCCCTGTCTTGCAGAGGGGTGTCCTGGCTCTCCTCTCATCACAGGTCATGCTGTGGGTGGCCAGCCCAAGGTCGGGCCCACAACTTCAGTCTCGGGGAGCAGACAGACCTGGGATCAAACAAAGAGGCCGTGTTCTGGGCTCTTTCAGCAGCTTGGCTGCAGCTGAACAAAGCCACGTGCCAACACGTGGGAGGAGGGGCTGGGGGCGGGCAGCACCCCAGCCCCCTCTCGGCCTCCAGAGCCCGCTGTCTGAGTCTCCCGTGGGCCCAAGGGCGCTGGAGGAAGCATGCTCTCCACCCTGGCTCTTGCAGGGCTCATGCCCATGGCCTGTTGAGCGGACGGGGAACTAGAGAGGCTTGGAGGTCGTGGTCAGAGGTCCTGGGACGCTGCTAGGAGAGGCAGAGACTGGACTGCACTCCGCTGCACTGCCCGGAGGCTCCTTGCCAGGGTCTCAGCAGCCAGGGTGGGTGTGTCGTCCACTCACCCTCCCTGGTCCTGCCCTGGGAAGATGGGGCATGGCACCCTCCTGGGGGCTGATCGGAGGACGGGCAGGGCCAGCTGTCATCACCCGGCCGGCTGCACGGCTTCCAGGAGAGGAGCGGGCCTCAGTCCCGATCACCACCTCGCATCCGGAAATCTGCCGAACATCCACCCACGTCCCCTCCACCCACGTCCCCTCCACCCGCCTCCTGCCAGCTGGCAGAAGGCCTCCTGCAGAGAGCCTGGCTCAAGCCCCGGCCAGCCGCCCGCACGCTGTGTGACGTGGGGCCAGGGACTCCCTCTCTGGGCCTCTGTTCTGTCTCGTCTCTGAAGCGTGGAGGAGGCCGGCGGGGGTCAGAAGGGCGTGGCGCCTGTGGACGAGCCCCATGGCCGCTAGGTTTGTAGAAGGAAGAGGACGCAAGTCTGCAGTGTGGGCGGGAGGAGCCGCAGCTGGAATCCCTGTCCGCCACGGGTGGGAGCTTCACGCCGTACGCTCATCTCAGAAACCATTTGGTAGAATTGGCTACAGCTGAGCACTTGAACTTGGATGACCCGAAACTCCCCTGCAGAGGAGGCGAGCGTGTGTCCGCCAGCGGCCAGACAAGTCGGTCCCCACCAGCACTGCCCTTAGTTCCCCAAACTGGATGTCACTTGCATGCCCACCTCAGAGGGATGGATACGGGGCTCAGAGTGCGTCCACACAGCTGCAGATGGCATCACGGTGAAAACAAACAGTTCCCAGCCACATGGGACAACATGGACATCGCTCAGCAACGCAGCCCAAGAAGTCAGGCGCAAACAGAACACAGAGGAAGTTCGGGAACACGCAAAACTAATCTGTACGGCTACAAGTTGGGAACAGGGACCCTCAGGGTAGTCAGAACTGGGAGGTGGCACGGAGGGGACTTTTGAAGGGTTCTTGGGTTGTGGTTTTTTTTTTTTTGGTCACGTGCTTGGCATGTGGGGTCTTAGTTCCCCGACCAGGAATCGAACTCGTGTCCCCTGTGTTGGAGGCGCAGAGTAATAGCCGCTGGACTGCCAGTGAAGTCCCTGGGTTCTGAATCTTAACCTGGGGGCCGGTTTCATGAGTCTGTGTGATTCATGAAGATCCAGTATGCACACCCTGATGCTGGGGGTGTGAGAAGTTACCCCAAGACAGGATCATGTGGGAACTGGGATATCCCCCCAGCTCTGTTTATGTGAGTTTTGATGAGGTCTCAGGAGGGTAGCAGAGTGGCCCAAAGGCAGGCAACACCCTGCCTGCCGCCCTCAGCCCATGCAGGAGGTCACTGCAGCCCCTGTGGTCAGCCTTGCACACACGTGTGGCTTCTGGCTTCAGGGGCGCAGCTGGACCGTGTGTGTGTGCAGGGCCACCCCAGTGCTGTGGAGTTAACTCAGCCAGCAAGGGGCAGGGTTGCTGGGCAAACACCCAGCTTCCTCGGCCCCCATGGGAGCAGTTCTCAAGCGCGCCCTGCGCAGTCCCTTCAGGGGCCCTGGCTGGCTGCGCCCCAGTTACCCCAGGGCCGACACAACCCCTGCTGGTGACGTTCCGCCTCGCCTCCCTCCCTCCCTCACTGAGCTTTCCGGGTTACCCCTTGTGCCTGAATCCTTGCTCCAAGTCACCTTTTGTGTCCTTAGATGTGGAACAAAAGGGCAGCCGGAGGGATTAGCCCTATCTGGGAATCTGGAGGCAGGCGGCCGCCTCAGATCTAATCAGGAGACTGCGGGTGCCCGGGGCTGAGTCACCGACTTATCTGAGCCGCTCAGCATCTTGACGGCGGCTTTTGCTTTTGCAAAAACTAGTAACCAGGACCCAGAGTCAAAGACAAAGAAGCCCACCAAAGCCCACGTTCTGTGATAGACTCAGATTGTGAATTTCTTGCATATTTTTCTTTCTTTTTATACTGGCTGCGCTACTTGGCGTGTGGGGTCTTCGTTCCCTGACCGGGGATTGAACTCAAGCCCTCGGCTGAGCGAGCGCAGAATTCTAGCCACTAGACCCCCAGGGAAGTCCCAAACCCCACCTTCTAAAGACAGCCAGAGAGCCGCAGCTCCATCACCCCCACAGGAGCACCCACCACACACCTGAATCTGCAGTGGAGCAGGAGGATGTGGTGGCTGGGGGCTCAACAACCAGGGAGGGCTCTATACTGTTAGGACATAAGCCGCATTTCCCCTCCCCCAGAAGCCAAGGTAACCCCCAAACATGCACCCCCCAAAGCCGGATCTCCAGACCGTGTGGATCTGCAAGGAGGCAGGCCTGTCACTCCCGGTTGGATCCCGGCGGCCCTGTGTCCGGGGCCCAGGTGTGCAGGGGAGAGGAGGGCAGAGGGCAGTCGCTAGTGCCCACCGATGGTCAGCGCTAGAGGGGGCCAGGCTCGGGCTGTCAGGTCAGCTCCCCACGCTAGAGGGATGCCTGGCCTGGAGCACCCTGCTGGGGCAGCATCAAAGCAGATAGGGAAGGTGCTCCGGGGTCAGCGCTCTCCCTAACAGTGCTTCTGGAAGATTCTCACATGCCCACGAATGCGATGGTGGGGATGGAGGCCACCCCAGGGACCCTGATGGCCATACAGGGCAGCCCAGGGGGCTGCGGAGACGGCAGTGAGCGGGCAGCAGAGGCGAGGGGGCAGCAGAGGCGGGGGGCAGCGGAGGTGGGAAGCAGAAGAGGCAGGGGGGCAGCAGAGGCGGGCGCCGCCTCCTCCCTGCAACCTCCGGCCTCCGCAGGCTGGACGCAGAGGAGGGTGGGGGCCGACGGGGGGGGGGGTCCGCCGCCCCACCCGCCCCAACCGCCCCACCCTGCCCCAGGCCACAGGCCACGTCCCACCTGGGAGGGGCACAGCAGAGGAGGTTCACAGTGTCCTGAACCCGCCTTCCCTGGCTGACCCCTCTGGGTTCTGCCGGAGGTGGGGATCAGGGAACAGCCGGCCAGCAGAGCTAGGATGGAAGGAAAAGAGCTTTCTGCCTTGTCCGCCCAGGAGTGCAGGCTGCTCGTCAAGCCAGTGGCAGTGAAACAGGAAGCTGGGCCTCGTAAAGGAAGAGACCGGGGCTTCATGGGGCGTCAGGCTGTGGCCCAGCTGCAGGAGCCCCCCCATTAAACCCCCATATGCCAGGCAGACTGAGGAGGCCTCTGCCTGCTTGGTGACTCTGCCAGCGGGCACCATCCTCAGAAAACAGGACCGCCGCCCCAGGACCCCCAGGCTACATAGAGGGGCTCAGGCTCCCCAGACCCTGGGAGCGGCACCCCCAGCGATGGCCTGCCCCTCGGTCCTGGAGCCCCCATGAGCTTAGACGGCTGAGCTGTGAGAACATGGCCGGGGCTGGGGCAAGGGAGAGGGCTGAGAAATGGAAGACTCCCCAGCTAGGAGGAAGGACAGGCATAGGCCAGTCTCATCCAGAGACATGGGCGCGAAGGACCCCAACGAAGGCGAACAAAGCAAATCCGGCCGCCTCCGCAGAGAGAAGCGTCGCGTGTGAGCGTGGCCCGCCCAGGACGGCGAGCCTGGAGGGCAGGAGGACCGGTCACTGTGGCGAAAGAAACGCGGGAGGCCACGCCGTCGTCTCAGTGGGCACAGAGAACAGTGCTCGATGCAGTCAATGTCTTTGTGCAGACTGGCCTGGACGGTAACCCTACAAAGGGCGGGGATGTATCGATTCCACTGTGGCAGGTTAAAGGCATAGCTGGTGGACAAGCCCACGCCAGCGTCCAGTGTCACCCCAACCCCGATCGCCCTCCCAGACAGCAGCTCACTGGGCACCTCCCGGCCGGGTCCATCACCATACTGACCTCCCAGAGCAGCGCTGGGTCCCCGGCCGGTGGGCCGGGTGTGCAGAGCCCGGGTCCCGCTGCAGCGCTGGGTGCGCCCCGGGGCTTTGGGAGCGGGCAGGACTGGCTCCGGCGCCTCCACGCCGGCCTCCCCAGCCCGCCTCTCCCCTCCCCATGGGAACTTCATGGCCACTGCCTGTAAATTGTAGTCATTTTACACGTAACGCGTAATTGTAGTAAAATACACACAACAAAAGTCCGTCTAGTCAAAGCTATGGTTTTTCCAGGAGTCATGTATGGATGTGATTGTTGGACTATAAAGAAAGCTGAGTGCTGAAGAATTGATGCTTTTGAACTGTGGTATTGGAGAAGACTCTTGAGAGTCCCTTGGACTGCAAGGAGATCCAAGCAGTCCATTCTAAAGGAAATCAGTCCTGGGTGTTCATTGGAAGTACTGATGTTGAAGCTGAAATTCCAATACTTTGGCCACCGGATGCGAAGAGCTGACTCTTTTGAAAAGACTCTGATGCTGGGAAAGATTGAAGGCAGGAGGAGAAGGGGACGACAGAGGATGAGATGGTTGGATGGCATCACCGACTCGGTGGACATGAGTTTGGGTGAACTCCGGGAGCTGGTGATGGACAAGGAGGCCTGGCGTGCTGTGATTCATGGGGTTGCAAAGAGTCGGACCCGACTGAGCGTCTGCACTGACGTGAGCTGACACAGGGCACAGCAGTGACCGTCTGGACTGTTGCTAGGTGCACAACGCGGTGGGGTCAAGTCCACTCACATCGTTGTGCAAACACCCCCACCTCATATCCAGAACGTCCTCATCTTCCCACAGTGAAGCCCTGCGCCCATTAAACACCAACTCCCCAGCCCCTCCCCCAGCCCTTGGCAACGCCCTCCCCCGCATAGTCCTGCTTCCTGTGTCTAAGGATTCAACGGTTCCAGGGACCTCATATATGTGGAATCATAAGAGTAGGGGACAACAGAGGATGAGACGGTTGGATGGCATCCCCAACTCAATGGACGTGAGTTGGAGCAAATTCCATGATGGACGGACGGGGAGGCCTGGAGTGCTGCATTCCCTGGGGTCACAAAGAGCCGGACACGCCTGAGCGCCTGAAAACACGCTCTGAAGAATACTGCTGTGGACACGGATGTGCAGATATCCGTTGCACACCTCACTTTTAATCATGAAATGAAAATATTTTATGTCTGAACAAAAATGTGCACCCACCAAGTGCATGCATTTCTCTCAGAATTTGCATCTTTCATCAAAAGATTTGAGATCTTAAATCCAGATAAAAGCTGCATGCGGTCACGTAGAATGGAAGTGAGTCAGCTTCTATGTCTCCCAGCTCTGTAATCACAGTGCAGGAACTGATTATTTCCAATCCACCAGCCAAGCACAGGAGTAGGTGGCACGTTGGACAGCAGAGACGCCAAATGCACCTTATGTGGCCTGAGCCGCCACCGACTCAGCCCTCCAAACACGTGCTTGGAGTTGAGTCCTCAGGTGCCAGGGCAGCCGGATCACAGGGAGTTGAGTTCAATTCCACGGATGATGTGATGCTTATGAAAAGGTGCGTCTCTAAAACACGCACATCCGAAGCACCCGTCTGTGTCACAAAAGCGACCATGTCCACGGCAATGGCTTAACACAGGCAAGCACTTTATCCAGAACTCGTTGCAGAATTTCTGGAGCATGGTGATCATAAAAAGCAGACTGCCTTTATGACTGATTCAACTCATGCACAGGCAAGGCCCCCATGTGAGCTGTGCCAGGGCGGGGGTGGGGGCTGCTGTTCCTACCAGCCCACCGGGTTCTGCATGGCCCTGTCAAATCACTAGCTCTGGAAAAAGAGTCCTGCTCGCCAGGCCTCACCCCAGGACCACCGCTGAGGCCCTGTGGCTGTAGGCTTTCCTGGGTTTGCTGGGTGCCCCTGGTGGGCCACCAGTCAGCAGGGTCTTCAGCTTCTGTCCCACCTGGGGCAACTGCCGGGCCCCCACTCCAAGTGGTAGCATGGTAGGGCTAGATCGAGGTGGACCCTTGGAGGGGAGCCTTTTCTGGCTCTGCCCTGCACCCCAGAAAGATGCTTGTCAAGCTCTCTCTGTCTCTCTCTGACTTCCCCAGCCCTGATGGCCTCGAGCACACCGCTGAAGAGACATGACCCTGCAGACAAGCCCCCGCGCCAGCCGGGATGCTGTGCCCAGCAGGCAGCCTGGACCAACCCGTGCCTGCTCTGCCAGACTGATGACTCCAATCCTGCATGCAGACAGGCCGGCCAGAAACCCTCCCGCACATAAAAGGCCTTTGTTTAGCTGCCTTCACCACGGCCCCCTGTCTCGGCCTTCCCCACGGCCAGGGAGGAAGCAGGCTGCCTGCCCAGCGTCTGTCGACCCCTGCCAGGCCCTGTGCCATCCAGCCCTTGTGCTAAGCTGCGGAAAATGCTGGAGAGGTCACGAACGTGGGCTTTGGTGTCACACCCATGGAGGGCTGCTCCTCACGACCACACACCAGCTGCATAAGCCTGGGTTTGCTCCTGACCACTCTGAGCCCCGCCATGGCTCAGACTGTAAAGAATGTACTCGCGATGCGGGAGACCCGGGTTCCATCCCTGGGTCGGGAAGATCCCCTGGAGGAGGAAATGGCAACCCACTCCAGTGTTCTTGCCTGGGAAATCGCACGGAGAGAGGAGCCTGGGGGCATACAGTCCATGGGGTCGTAGAGTCGGACACAACTGAGCAACTAACACTCTCTGAACCCCACTTATGGACAAAGAGACGTTCTGTCCCCAGGACAGGCCTGGTGCGAAGGGGCCCCTTGTCCCCACGTGCTTCTGCTATGACTCCCATCCCCAGCCCGTCTGGACCCCGGGCCCTGGTGCTCGCGGACTCTCTGTCTGAGCCCTGTGTCACCGCGTCCCTGGGCACGCGAGCCAGCAGCGCTCTCCCCGGCTCTCCGCGTCCTTACCTGGAGGGACGCTGACAGGCGCATCACCCGGCGGGCCTCACTTTCCTCTCAGGACCCTTGATGAGGGCCGCCAGGTTTAGTAAAGGTGGGAAGCAGAGCACGGTGACCGCGCACACGTGCCCACCACGAGGTTCCCTGCGTTCCTGACCCCAGGAAGTGTCTGTCCTCGCCTGAGACCCCCAGCCCAGGACCCCACATCAGGAAGAGGCACTGGCACCAGGACCACAGGGGGATGGCTGTGGATGGCTGCCCAGGTATCCCTGGCTGACCTGGGTTCCACGGTGTTATCTCCGGGATGATGCCCTCCCCGTGGAGCCCCCTGGGCAGGAAGGTGTCCTCGGAGGGCAGGGGGTGCCTCCCTGAGGTGGGCACTGCCCTGTCCCTACCTGGGCAGCTGACCACGTTTCCTCCAGCCTCAGCTTTCCCCGCCCCCCTACCTTGAACCCCCCTCCATCCAGCTGGGAATGGCTTGGCCGGAGCGCGAGTTGGGGAAACAGGCGCAGAAGAGTGGAGGGCTCTCCCCACATCTGTGATGCTCGGGCTGCAAAATGGGGGGCTCTTCAGAGACCCCGGGGTGCCATGGAGGGAGGGGCACCCCATCTCAGCCTGGCGCTGCTGGGTGGAGGAGGGGAGCTGGGGCATCAGGGGGCCAGGCTTCCCCAGCACCCCAGGGAGTAGAAGGAGGCTGCAGGAGGCAGGCCGCCCCGGCCTGAGCCCACGGGTGTCTGTGGGGGCAGCCAGAGGTCCCTTTGGTCATCCATGGGGACCCTGCCCGATCTCACTCCAGGGGGCACTCCCCTCGGGTGGCGCCTTCATCTACACACAAGATCCTAAACCATCCAGCCTGAGGCTGCGGAGCCAGCACTCTGGGTGTTGGAGAAAGGGTGGAGTCATCGGTGAGGGCGGAGGGGCTCAAGGTCAAGTTCGAGGGCCATGCTGGGAGCCAGCCTCCCCCCAAGGGGGCTGCCCGTCTGGACCCCGAGGAGGCATCAGCTCTGAGGACGGCCAGGGCTGCTGCGTCTACAAGGGCACGGGGGGCATGCCCCCCACCAATCCTGAGCCTGCCTGCTGTGTCTGCGCAGGGCCCCCCCTTTCCCAGCGGGCGTCTCGGATGGCTCTGAGGGGCCGCAGGCTGGCCCCTGGAGCCATGGCCCCAGCCCCGGACACCTCGCCCTGGCCCCCTGGCTCTGCACCTGACTGCCAAGCCCAGCTGGACGCCCTGTCCTCACTCCCAGCTGGTGCCTCCCTCTCGCCTGGTCCACGCGTCCAGCCGCCACAGGGAGCTCCCGATTCAGCTCAGTTCCAGGCGTCTTTTGGGGAGACATTTGCTCACAGCCTGCAGGCTGCCCTGGCTCCCCTTTCCAGCCCTCAGAGGTGGAGGACCGCTGTCTGCTGTAGACCCTGGTCGGCAGCCGCTGGCACTGGACGGGCAGGCAGTGCCCACTGTCCGTCCCGGGTCAGAGAGAGCTTGACAGAGCTCTGCCCTCCTGTTCCTGGGACAGACCCAAGTTCCCATGGGCAGAGCACCCGTCCCGGGACTGACCTGGCAGCTTCCAGGGTCTTGGGAGCTGGAGCCAGCGCGATCAGTGCCCACGGCCGCATCCTCCAGCCCCCGGACAGAGCAGGAGGCCCGAGGTGGCCAGAGGCTCAAAGCCCTGCCTGCCTGCCGGCCTGCCGGCCACTGGAGTACGCCAGGGCCAAGTTGCACATGTTGGAGGCATTCCTCCTCGGCTTTGTGGACGAGGAGCGGGGAATCAGAGGGGAGAAGGGCCCTGCTCACGGTCACACAGCTGGGACAAGGTCCAGGCGGGACTGGAACCAGGGCCTGGTCTCTGCAACGCCGCTCAAGTCGGCCTCTCCCCGCCTGGGCCCTGCGCCTCCTCCCATCGGCAGGCGGGCCCTGCAGTGCCAGTGACCCCGGTGCCCCGGTGCCCACACAGCTACCGTCTCCCTGCTGGGTTATGTTTGTCATCAAGCCCTGGAACCGGGCTCCTGGAGGTGCCCCTGCCTCCCCCAGCGGGGTCCTCCTCGGGATCCAACTGGCCTGGGACCAGCTTCCCCAGCCGGTGTTAATGACTCTCCCCTCCCCTTTCTGAGGCCTCGTCCCTTTCTGGGGCGCGTGGTCATTCCACAGCCCAGCAGCTGCTTCTCAGCCTAGGCCCGGCCAGGTCAGGAGGGGTGAGGGATGAGGCACATCCCACTGACGGATTGCACACCCACCTGAGAACCTTCTTCCCTAAAAGGGCCTCTCAAACGCGGCTGGGAGTATAACGCCCCGAGTGCCCCCCCGCCGGCCCCTACCCCCACACCCCATCCTCATCTCCCAGGCCCGGAGCGGGGAGGGCACGCGGAGACCGACTGCTCCATCCCCCCGATTTTCACGTGGAGGCCGGGGGAGAGCAGGCCTGAAGCACTGACCGCCAGGGTCCGACTCGGTCAGCCAGGGGCTGTCCCAGGCCAAGAGCCGGGGGAGCCAAGGGGCAGGCAGGGAGGCCCGCCGGAGTGTGATGACCCGTGTCTCCTCCAAACAACAGCGAGGGACGGCGGCCAGGTGGGTGGGGACAGCTTGTTCTCACAGCCGGGCCCTGGGGACCTGAGTGGCCGCCCCTCAGCCCCGCCGGACCTCACAGCTGCGGGGCTGCCCTGCCCCCGTCCCCAGCCTGGATGTCGAAATCCGCGCAGAGGCTGCTGGGACGTGGCGATATCCGTAGGCCCACCACATCTGCAGCGCAGGGGGCCGGCAGGTGACCTATCCTTTACACTTTTGGGGGCAGCCACCAGGCTAAAGGCAGGAAGAGGGGACAGGGACCAGTGGGAGGGCGGGGGTGTCTGTGGGCTCACGGCTTCCCTACACACACAGCGGCTAGGAGACAGGTCCAACCTGCTTCACCACAGACGCTGCGTCAGCGTCAAGATGACAACCGGCAGGAGCGATGCCTTATAACCGTAAAGATCACGGCAACAGACTTCTGGAGCCTTCGTCCAGGGCCAGGCGCTGTTCTAAGGCCTTTGCATGGGGCCCCCCAGCCAGGCTGAGATGTCATCCCCATTTCATGGATGAAACGGGAGCCGAGGGCGGTTCGGTCACGCACCCGGGGTCAAACGACAGTGGACAGCCGACCTGCGGTGTCCACTTCACTCCGTGGATGGCGTGGCTGAAACTCGGCTCCTCCCGCGCCGGCTGGCGGCTCACCCGAGCCCCCCGGCTTGGCTGCCAGCCGCCCCTTGGAAGCTCCAGGTGGAAAAACAATTGTGGTGTTGGCCCAGGGCTGCTGGCGGGGCCCGGGGCCCCCCTCCCTGCACCAGAGGTGCCAAGCAGCCTGCCGGGGACCCCTGGGGAGGGGCTGGCCGGGGGGGGCCTGGACGGGGCACTTGCTCAGAATTCAGGGGGGCAAGGGGGCCCCCTCCCAGATGTGGCGTGGGGAGGGGGTCTCTAGGCTGGCCCAGCAAGGACCACTCCCAGCCGGTCTCCTGCAGCCCGTGGGCACAGACCAGAACACAAACGGGGTGCTTCTGAGGACCCACTTCCTGCCTGCAGGCCCTGTTCTGGGGCTGACGCCGAGGGTACAGACCCCCACCCCCACCCCCTTGCTGCCCGGCAGGGAAGCAGAAAGGGCCTGGTTGCTCCTTGCACCCTGGGAAGCCACCTCCTGACGGACGAGGAAACCCAGACTCCCAGAGGCGAAGCGACTTGCCACGGGCACCCGGGGACCCACATCAGGGGCCCTGGGCCCTGTGCCCGCCAGCCACGCCCTGGGCCCCTCGCCCGCCCACCAGACCCTCCCGAGGACCCCGCAGGTGGGTGTCAGCTTTCCCACTCTTGGCTGCCGCAGCTCCAAATGGGCAGGGGCAGGGGCTTGTCTGGAGTCATCTCGCTGGGAAAGGCAACACCAAGACTGCCCCCCGGTGCCCTGATGGTCCGACGTCAGAGCCCACAGGCTTGCATGCTCAGTCGCTCAGTCGTGTCCGACTCTGCAAACTGTTGGACAGTAGCCCGCCAGGCTCCTCCGTTCATGGGATTTTTCAGGCCAGAATACTGGAGTGGGTTGCCATTTCCTCCTCCAGGGGTTCTTCCCGACCCAGGGATGGAACCCATGTCTCCTGTGTCTCCTGCATGGCAGATGGATTCTTCACCCGCTGAGCCATCAGGGAAGACCCACTGTCTCTCCCAAAACTTTCCCTGAAACTCCCCGCATTTTGAGTCATAGGAGGGAGTCCGCATGAGCCAGGCAGAGTGGGGTTAGGGCCCCCGGCCAGCGGGCAGCCCCCTCCTGTGCCAGGGACAGCTGGGGGACTGGGCCTCGGCCAACAGCATCCTTTTACAATGATACATTATTTACCTAGCTCAAGCCACACACACATGCGCCCTCTGCGGATAATTTTGGTCTGTCCTTTTTAAGCAACAACACAGTTATACTTAACCATTCAAGAGGAAGTGAAGCCCACACAGTGTCTCCTCTGTGATCCTACAGAAAAATGACCAGGCCAGCCAGCCGTGCTCAGGCTACAGCGCATCAGCACAGCAGAGCATCTGGCGCCTGTGGAGAGAGCGGGGGTTACTCGCCTCTACACAGATGGCCCCAAACTGGCAGTTGGTTGTTGCTGTTCTTGTGTTTACTTCTAGTGGTTGTTCTGTCTCCTCTCCTGTCATTGTCCAGTCACTTCTAGAAGCACCCAGGCTCTGCTTGGAAAGCGGCTAACAAGCTCGATGCCTCTTGCCAGTGAATGGACCATCGATGACTCTGCTGTGAGCAGAGCTTAACAACAAGGGGAATTCATGGCGAGAACAAGCGCCACCGAGTCCTCCTCGAGCTCCGGACGCTGTGGGGGCTCCAGGACGGAACTCGGGGATCTGACACCACAAGGGTGCCAGCCTGGATGAAGTTCTGTGCCAAGTGCAGCAAGCTCCACTTCCTTGAGATGCTTTACCGCCACCTGCTGGAAAAGTATCCTGGCAAATACATCTACCCTGATGCCCCTCTGAGCAGCACACATCAGAGCTGTGTAGTGCACAACTTTTTCCATGGCAACCCTGTCTAAGCGCCGCCAGGCTTCCTTGTTTCCCCATCGTGTTTTATCTGTTTCTCTCTCCGTTTCATTCTCTAGTACCTTAGACAGGCTTTATCTTTGTGGCTGAAATCAGGCTGCTCTGTGACTTGTGAGACAAAGTCCCTTCCCCTCCCGCCCCCAAATATAAAAGTCTAGGTAAGGACTCTGGTCCATCACTGAACCTTCTCCGTGGTCAGAGGCAGGGGACAGGTGTCAGGATGGGCAAGGTTGTGCCATGCAACGCGCCATGTAGAACCTCAGCGGTGCTTTATTTCTCCCTCACTCTGAACATCCACCCCTGTCTGTCCAGGGGGCTCTGCTCACCTGGGGCTTTCAGGGACCCAGACTGACAGATGCCCCAGCTCAAAATGTGTTCCCGCCGTCGCTGCAGCAAGAGCGAGGCACTTGGAGCATCGCCCACTGGCTGGGAAAGTGTCCCCAGGGAGGAAAGCGTCCCCGGGGAGACACACAGGCACTGAGCTCACGGTTCATGAAGCAAGTCTGTGGGCACGTCCAAGCTCAGGGGTGGAGAGGAGCACCCTCCAGGAGGATCTGCCCTTGAATCACATTGCACTCTCGGGGCAGCAGGGGCTAGGCTGGGGGGCGGGCAGGGGACCATGACCACTACAGCCTGGGCTGGAGGGGTGGGAGCTCCTCCAGGAAGGGGAGGAGGGTGCCACCGGCTCTAAACACTCGCCCGGGGTTGCGGCCAAGAGGGAGCTGGGCCAGGCAGGGGTGTGTGAGCAGGGGCACTGGGCGGCCGCACCAGGCTCTGGGCACTGCAGCAGCGGGAGCCCCGAGGGGCCCCCAGGGACCAGCTCTCTGGGAATAAGGAGTCAGGCTCCGGCCCAGGCGAGACAGCAGGAGTGGTCTGGCCTGGACTCCACCGGGATGGGTTAGACGGGGACCCTCTCTATTTGCTTCCCCTCTGGTGCTGGGGTTGGCTGTGGGCAGGCTGGGGTGTCAGGAATGACTCATCCATCAGAGTTGAAGCTTCCACTAGACAGAGGCTACTGGTGCTCGGACTGGTCAAAGAACTGTCTCAGGTTCGAGGAGCTCTCGGGGAAGCCGCCACTGCTGGATAGGTGCCCACCACGTGCCAGGCTAGCGTGCCCCCCAGCCCCACCACCAGGAGTGCCCATCTCAGCCGCGCGGACGAGAGCCTGGGGTCCAGGAACGCATCACACAGCCGGCACCCCGTGCCAGGCCTCGGACCCCCGCGGCATCGCAGGATTCCTGGGGAAGGAGCCACAGCCTTTGAAACGACGGCGGGTCCTCACGTGACCGAAGACCTCGGGAACCAGATGGGCGTCTGCCGGCCTGTGTTTTCGGCACATTCCTGAGCTCCGAGAGGAGAAATAAAAGTGTTCCCTTGTCTGCAAGCTGAAGAGACAGCAATATTGTGGCGTAACTAGGACCAGATGGGCTCCAGGAATTTCCAAACGCCTCTCAGCGCATTAGACAAAATAGCCTCCCAGCCGCACACCATAACTCCGTCTGGCTGCCCGGGTATCGGTTACCGCGATGACTGGCGGGGTGTGAGTGCCGGCTCAGGGGTCCCAGCAGGGAAGGGGTCTCTGGTTGGGCCATCGCCCCCTCCTCCTGGCCCTTTGGGAGCACCTCTCATGTGTGAGCCCTCCTCAGAGCTCCAAGGCCAGGGTGCCCAATGGGAAATCTCAGAAAGGGGTGGGACGCCCCTCAGCCACGGAGCTGGATGCCCGAGGCCCCCTCGCTAGCACACCCCCTGGGAGGGGAGGTCACGGCCACGGGGCACCCAAGGGTGGGCACTTCCAGCACACGGGGTGCAGGCTCTGGGGGGCTGGGGGGTATGTCTGGAGACCCATCCTCTCTGCATCCGTCTTCCTCCGTGGACACAGCTGTGCTGAGAATGAAGCCAGTGAACACACGCCTGTGCACGACTCACGTCGTGAACCCAGAAGCTGCACGCAGAGGCCACAAGATGATCTCAGATGCCCCGGCCCCGATAACATCCTGTCCGGTGCCCTCCTGAAGGATGCCAATGTTAACTGAGAACATGCCGACACCACGGCATCTTACGGGGGAGGAGATCAGGGCTCAGCATGGTGACGCACAGCTCAAGGCCGCACAGCTGGCAAGAAAGTCCAGCTCCAAACACCGTGTCCTCCACCTCCCGATGAGTCAGCTCCCACGTGCAATGAAGCCGTGTCTCTCTAGGTGTCCGTCTCCCGTCTGTGTAGCAAGAGACCAGAGAGCAGGCCAGGAGGCCACCCCACACTCTCCCGCCGGACCCTAAGTCCGTCCTCAAGTGACTGGAGCGCATAGGCCAGGCCACTTCCGTCCCCTCACACAGGCCTGTGTGGAGGGAGGGCCAGCCTGCGGTTGGGGCTACGCTTGCCCAGGGTCACTCCGAGGCCAGTGGCAAAGCAGGTTCAGACCGAGGCTGGCCGGCCACAAAGCCCACGTCCTTCCTGCAGAGACCGCGCCCCTGAGGGCAGAGCCCAGGGCTCCCTCGTGCCCTGACAGCTGTGCCTTGACCCTGGTGGCGACAAGGCGTGCAGAGGAAAATGCCCAAGGGGGTGGCCGGGGCAACGCTTGGGACCCCCCAACTCCCCATCGGAAAGCTGCCGTGGGTGGGAGCCAGGAGGCTGAGCTCTGGTCCCCAGCTGGCCACCAGGCTCCTTAACAGCCCTCCCTGGGCATCAGTTTCCAGATTGACCACCAGCCCCGAGCTGGTATCCCAGTAGGCCCTCCACAAAGGAGAGCTCCGCCTCTCCTGCCCCCCGCTCGTTACAAACCTTTGCCAGACGGCCTGCTTGCAGGGTCAGGGGGCAAGGGTGCTCATTCTAGAGTCAGGCGGCCTCGGGTCCGTTCCCTGGCTTTTCTGTTGCCTGTGTGACCCTGGGCAAGTCACTTGACCTCTGTGAGTCTCAACCTCCTTGTCCCTAAGGCAGTGACGCAGCTGCTGATGGGTAACTGGTATGGAGTGTCTGTTCCAGGCTTGACAGCACTATAAGCTCTCAACAAATACTGGCTCCGTGAGTTCTCGTGACAACTGCCCCCATGCAGAGTATCATTCCCACTTTGCAGATGAGTATACTGAGGCAGAGAGGGAAAAGCACCTGGCTAGCCACGGGTGGGGGCTGGACTCAAGGTCTGGCCAGTGAGGGGCAGGCACTCATGGCTTAACCGCTGCCCCCCTGCAGCCTGGCTGACAGTCCCGGGAAGACACCACTCCCGACGTGGCACCAAGCCTCCCCGCGGTGGCCCTGGGCTCAGGGCAGGGCGTCCTCAGCCGGGGCTGGCTGGGCTAAATGAAACCGATGCGAGGCCGGGGCGGCATTGTGTCTCCTTCAGATCTGCCCAGGAGTCCTGCGAAGCTGGGGGGCCCTGCCAGTGCCCCCGCCTGTGTTTACGCCCTGGGTGGCAGGCTGGGCATGTCCCTTCCTGCCTCTGCCCCCTCCAGCCTCAGGCGTGGTGCCCTGGGCGGGCAGTGCTGCCTGAGAACGCGCACCAGCCCCAAGCCGAGACTGGGGCTCTGAACTCTCTCGAGGACCTCCCAGGACTCGCGGGCCTCCAGCCGGGCCTGGCGCTGGGGTCTTGGGGATGACGGGGGGACGCGATCATGCACCAGCTTCGTGGGGTCAGGCTCTGAGCTGGCTCCAGCGTCACCCCAGACACCCTGGCCAGCCTCGCAAGTTCAGGACACGAGCCACCAGGAGGGCTGAGGACGGAGGCTCGGAGAGGCCCCAGAGGGCTCCCTACGTGTTGGGCGTGGGGCCCAGGGGTCTGCCCACTCCCCAGCATGGGGTGCGGTAGGGGCGAGGGGTTCTCCAGGTCAGATCTTCAGGACGCTCTGAAGCCGCCTGCTGCAGACATTCCCACCACCGCCGGGCATCATGCTGGCCCACGTGGGCTCCTTTTTGCAGGACCTTTTCCAAGCTTGCCAGGCCCCTGGGTTCTCCCTGAGCACGTGTCTGACCCCAGACCTCCCAGCCTGGCCCCATTCTCGCCCACCCAGTTGGCCAGGGCTTGGCATGTTCCCCTTGGGGTTTCATTACTTGGGGGATCACTTGCAAAGAGCACAGAGCGCACATCCTAAGAACAGAGCCTGAAGCCCTCACGGGAACCAGCCCGGGCTCTCCTCCTGCCCTGCAGCAGTCACCATCGAGGTCCCCAACGGTCCCGAACATCCCCCGGGTGTTCGGTCCTGGGCCCACGCTCCGGGTGAGTACCGCGTCCTTGCAGGCCCATCTCACAGAGGAGGAAAGAGTTGCGGATTCCAGAGCCAAGGCCTTGGTGGGAATCCTGCTCCTCCAGCTCCCAGGGTGCACTCTGAGCAAGTAACCCCACCTCCCCACCAATCGCACGCCTCAGCATCTACAGCTGTAAACAGAGACGACGGCCTTGCCAGCCTTCACCCGCCTCACACCTAGCGCAGGGCACACCTGGACCCCAACCACCACCCTGATGTCTTCATCACTTGTCCTTGCCCCGGCACTGACCCTCGAGCGACCACCCACTTCCCACCCAGGCTGTGCCCCTAATGCTGGGGGTGCCCTGGCCGCTCTGCCAGGCTAAGGACAAGGTCCGACTCCCCACCTGCCCCAACCCTTCTGCCCCTGCTCAGCCCATCCCAACATGTGCTCCCTGCCTGGCACCTTCCCATCCCCACCCTCCCCCGCCCCTGAAACCCCTCTGTCTGGAGAGCACCCTCTCTTCACCCCTGCTAAATCAGAGGCAGCTGTGAACATGCTGTGGGATCTGGCAGAGCTGCAGTCAAGCCTGGGGCAAACTCACTGATCCTCAGTTGCCTCATCTGTAAAATGGGCACAGTGACCTTCCTTCTCCAGGGGACTCTGAAGACAGAATGAAACACTAGCATTCACCAGCCCGCTGCCCCAGGCCCCTTGCTGTGTGAACTTTCAGCCTTTATTTCCTGGGATCCTTAGGAGGGACGGACTCCTCCTCTGAAGAACACACGCCAGCCAGCTCGCATCGGGAAGGGCCTTTATGGTTCTCTGGAACAGAGGCTCCACGACACAAGCCCATCGCCGCCTGCCCCCTGGGGTCGCAGGCCCGTGTTGGAGGAGAAGGGGTGTTAGGTGCAGAGACCGGGGGGTGGGGCGGCGGGGCAGGGCGTCCAAGGTTTGTGACACTTGGTCATCTTGGGACCCTCCCCAACCCCACAGCAGAGGGGGTGTGAGGGAGAAGGCAGGAGAATTCAGGGCACCTCCAGGTGGTGAGGAGCAGAGTCCCCAGTGGGGTTGATCAGGGACGACCCACCTTCCCTCCCCCAACTCTCATCTCCAAGAACACACCAGGCGTGGGGCACTGGATGCCTCGCCCAGCCCCGGCTTCGCGGTGGGTCCTGAGCATCCCCTTCAGAGCAGAGCCAGTGACAAGGTCAGGGCCCACCTGGGACGCCAGGTGCAGGGCAGGCCTGGCATTTTTGGGGAGGCCAGTGGAGGCTGTAGCCCTACCTGGGCCCCGCCGCAGCCCCCAGCCCTACCTGCTGCGAGCCAGGACGGAGACCCTCCGCTCGCCCCCCAACCCCAGCCTGGCCTCACCAGCACCACAGTCCCCAACTGGGCCTCGGGGCCTGCGGGACCCCGCTTGGCCACCTGCCCCTCCGTGGTCTCCTGGGCTGGGCCTTGGTTTCCTCCGCCCCTCTGGCCTCCAGAGCTCAGGCCTGTCTTGTCCCTGAGCCCAGAGCTCACCCCCTGCTCCCCCACCCCGAGCCTGCCCTTCCCTCTGGACAAGCAAGATGTTGCTGGACAGGCTCCCCTCTCCACCCAGCCATGAGCGGGGAGGGGCTCAGGGACAGCGGGCCCAGCCCTTCCTTTACTGACGGAGAAGCCAGACGGGAAAACCCACCTGCACCTGCACGCCCTTCCCGGCGACCCCACATCAGGACCAGGGCTCCTGCCTGCTGCCTGGGGATCCCTGCCCTAGAGACCTGGCTCAGCCCCCTCTCGGACGCCCCACCCCTGGCGGGAGGGGGAGAGGGCATGCAAGAGGCAGGAGGGAGGTCCCACAAGCCTCCTCAGTCTGAAACGGCTGTGCTGTGCTGAAGACTGGAGCACCCCACCCTGAGGGGCGCCCCCTGCCCCAGAGCCTCACCTGCCTCCTCCCTCCTGGGAGAACCATAACCTCTGCAGGGTCTGGTCAGGCCATGCCCCCGTGGGTCCTGCCGGGATTCAGGCCCTGCCCTCTGCCCCGTCCACAGAGGGGCCCGGAGCCCCCGACACCCGGGGCGGGGGGAGAGTGGAGCTGTGCAAGGCGCCCCCTGGCCCCTCGGCTGGAGGAGGAGACGCGCTGGGAGGCTGGTGGGTGGGCGGACGGGCGGCAGGCGGGGAGCCTCCGAGAGGGCGGCATGGTCAGGGAACCTCCAGGGGCAGCAGAGGTGTGTCTGAGTTCTGTGCCGAGACGCTGGCGGACTCGGGCCCGATGAGCCCCAGGCTGTACAGGTTAAGGATGGAGTCGGCGATGATGCGGGCCGTGCGCTTCTGGTAGCCGCCTGAGGTCACCATGAGGATGGGCAGCTGGCGGCCACGGACTATCCGGAACACCAGCTCATCCCGCTTCACGACACCCTGGGTGGGTGGGTGGGAGACAGGGAAGATGGGCTCAGGCAGGCCCGGGCCCTCAGGGTGGCGGAGGTCCTGCTGTGAGTCTAACCCCGCTCTGAGCTGCTGCCGCCGCCCAGCCCCTCTGGCCTCAGGAGGAACGCCCGTGCCGCCCACATTCCCATCGCTGCTGAGTCCCCAGAGCAGAGCCCGTCCCCGCCCCCGCCCCCGCCCCCTCCCCAGGACGCACCTGTGGACTGATGGCCAGCCCGCCAAGGCGGTCCCCCTCGAGGATGTCCGTGCCCGCGTTGTACACCACGATGTCGGGGCGGTGCTCCTGCAGGGCTTTTTCCAGGTTCCTCTCCACCTTCTGCAGGTACTCGTCGTCCTCCGTGCCCCACTCCAGCTCCACCTTCCGCCTGATGGCCTCTGGCGGGGCAGACAGCGATGCCCCAGCGTGCAGGCGGGAAACGGGGCTGGGGGCCCTATCTGCTTTCCCGTCTGACTCTAGCGCTGCTCAGCCGCTCATCCACCCAAACTAAGCTAACAGAGCACAAAGACCACAGATGGAGCACTGCCCTGGGGCTCAGGGACCCACGCTGGGCCCCTGAGCTCGCTGCCCCTGTAAGCACTCGCCGGAGACAGGGATACCCCATGCGCCCTCGGGTCTGAAGCCAGTCCCCTCGAGACGAGATTCAGTTCAGAAATGGGTCCCTGGGGCCACAGAGTGGCTGCGTCACCCGCAGCAGACCCGCAGGCGCTTCCTGCATAAACGTCCCCTCCCCACAAGGTGGGCAGGTCCCCCTGTCTTCAAAGCTTCATCAAAGAGTCTCTGCCTTTGGATCGATGAGTTTAACGCACTTGCATTAACAACTGTCAAGTCTGAACTGATTTCTGCCATCTTATCTCGTATTTTCTG